>NC_052055.2:31398585-32023585 GCF_903992535.2 Arvicola amphibius | reverse complement strand
TATAGAGCCTGACTGGGAATCCAGGAGCAGCTGCCTAGTGAGTGGGTAAGGACTTTAGGGTTCATGGAAAGGTTGGTGAGCCGACAGAGGTGGGTTGTACCCTATCATGAATTTTCCATTTCAACACAGTTAAGTTTATGTCAACTTCACCTTCAACAACAACAGAAATATTGAAAATTACAAATCACCCCATCACTTTGACAGGCTGGTTCCTATAGTGACGGGTGACAATGATGCCCTGGTAATTAGACATCTCTGTGCCCTTCTACCTGTCCGGCATCACTGAGTCTGCTGTCTAGTGGAGGACAGAAGCATCATGGGTGGCCACTTGGCTTCCTTTCAGTTTTTCCTTATTCTGTGCACAGCCCCAGATTTTCCTTCCCTCCCAGTTGTGTGTCTTCTGGGTGCTGGGTCACCTGCTCCTGGAGCAGGTTCTTTCTGAACATATCCATCCTTTGAGCCCTTCCTTGCAGTCTTCTCTGTCCCGGGCTCTGTGTCATGACTGGGGATGCAATCCCAGGGAGCTCAAATGTCAAGGAGGAAGAAGAGGAAAGACTCAAACTGACCTTCTGGTTTCTGCACTCCCAAACCGGGAGGAAGAGTATGTTTTCACTAGGAAACTTTCTCGTTGTGAGCTCTCACTGGAAGCTGGGGTAATGGCGCATTCTGTGGATGTCTGGCTGGCATCCTCAGAAGTGGAGCTGCTACCCCAACGAGCTCTCAGCGGTTCATTTGGGGCTGGTGCTCACACTAAGGCTCCCTGGGAAGGGTGCTCCAGGCACTGGGATTGCGCAAGCAGAGAAGCACCCAGAACAAGATAAACTTCAGAAGGAGCGTGACCTGGTCAGATATGGCAGTGCTGAGCACTGGTACAGGAGAAGCAGGAGAGGCACAAGAACAGGGCAGCAGTCAGCATGGGCTTCAGGGTGGCAGAGAACATGGGTTCCGGGTAAATGGCTTTAGTTGGTGTTGAGGCTGTTCCTAAAGTACATGTACGCTCAGGTAAGTCCCGCCTACTCCTCAGACTTTACTTTCCTCATCTGCCATGTGAGGAAAGCACTCACCCCCTAAGGTGAACACTGGCAGCAACTCCCAGCTTACAGTTTACACTTATGATGTGACCTTATGCTACCAGCAGCGCCAGACTAATGGAGGCTTGCTTTGTAGTCGTCTGGCTGTTATATAGCAGGGTGTGCTACAGGCCCAGCATTATGGCAACACTTATAGCAGACTGCAGAGAAGAGACGGCATGCTGCTGATGGTTGAGCTGAAACCAGACATGAGCTTGAACCTTGTCCTTGGAGTGGTAGTAGATGCCGTAGATGTGAAACACGTGACTGACAGGTCTTAGGGACTCAGGCTGTGGCAGGGTGGGTTTTGGTTTCCTCTGGCAGCTCTGAATGGATGGGTGTGGCAGATGTGCCATGGTGTGCTCAGTCTGTGATCGTTGTACCACACAGGCAGGTCCTGGAGGGAAAGTAGCTATTGTCTAAGTGAGTGTGAGCCAGAGGTAGACATAGCACAGCTAGTCTTGGTAAGTGAAGTCACCCTGAACTGAGGCAGCCACTCAGGGAGAGACTCTGGAACAAGAGATGGGGTCAACTCCTGTATCTGAGGGCTCAAAGAGACGCTCGGGAGAGTTCAAAGACGAAAAAAAGAAGCAAAGGACCACCCCGAAAGACAGAAGCGATCAAGGGAGGGGAATGTGTAAAATGTCTGCTGAGTTTGTCAGTGTGGTATTTGATGACCTGTCCAAGTTCCTAGACATTTCTATAGGACACATGGGCAGAAGGCAAATTATGTGTTGACTAATCACCGAGATGAAGTAACTAAGCACGAAGCAATGTCACGCGTGGGAGTTCGGTTTTGAAAATTAGGAGAGAAAAGTGTCAGAAATGTGGCTTACGCAGATGTGTCTCTGTCCCCACTGCCTGGAGCCTCTGGCTCTTGCGAGCTGAGGTGTGTGTGTGTGTGTGTGGTAACTGCTCCCCGCTGTGCTACCACAGACTTTGATGAGAGATATTTAAAGGCTGTAGTCTTTCTCAATTCATTTGTTGTGTTCATTAAGGATTTAAGCTAGCTTCTCTATTCTTTGTTAAGGTATTTTTAGTTTCTCTAAATTTCTTTGCACTTGTTAATTAATCCTAAAATTATTCCTACGTGTCCCCCCACAGCAATTTCCAAGTCAGCCCCTCCCCCACTTTTCAGCCTCGAGTTAATAGGCTTTTGCACTGACCTTATCCCGTCTGTGAGGTCTGAATCGGTAATTATAATCTGAGTGTCCCCCTCCTTGAAAGGCAGTTTATTGAAGCAGGGACCTTAATAACGAATGGCAAAGCTTGATGTATTCTGTACTGAGAGTCAGACCCATCTGGTTTCAGGACTCAGACAAGTCCCTCAGGGTTGACTTTCCCTGAAGCACTTGCTGTCCCGCATCCTGCCGCCCACAGTCTCCCTGTTGCTCCCTCAGTGCTCCATCGCTCATTTGTTGCTCGATTTGCTGCTAAAACGGCATCAATGAGGCTTCGAGTCTGCTGGGTGCTAAATGGCAGTAACACTCCGGGGACCGGACACCAGGAGCTGGAACTGTTTCCTCTCCCGTCTGGGCAGCCCAAACTAGGAGGTCGGTCACTGTGAGCCAGGCCATTCCTGTGTGTTGCAAGGAGATCCCCAGGATGAAGCTGAGGGCTCTTCTGCAGTCCCACCACATTTGGCTGTTGGCATGCCCTCTGTGTTCGTCTGCAGCCATGCCACATCTTGCTGTCGGCATGCTCTCTGTATTCTTCTGCAGTCCCACCACATCTGGCTGTCGGCATGCCCTCTGTATTCTAATGCAGTCCCACCACATCTGGCTGTTGGCATGCCCTCTGTATTCTAATGCAGTCCGCCACATCTGGCTGTCGGCATGCCCTCTGTATTCTGCAGTCCCTCCACATCTGGCTGTCAGCATGCCCTCTGTATTCTAATGCAGTCCCGCCACATCTGGCTGTTGGTATGCCCTCTGTATTCTGGAGTCCCACCACATTTGGCTGTCGGCATGCCCTCTGTGTTCTTCTGCAGCCCTGCCAAATCTGGCTGTCGGCATGCCCTCTGTATTCTGCAGTCCTTCCACATCTGGCTGTCGGCATGCCCTCTGTATTCTTCTGCAGTCCCACCACATCTGGCTGTCGGCATGCCCTCTGTATTCTGCAGTCCCTCCACATCTGGCTGTTGGCATGCCCTCTGTATTCTGCAGTCCCTCCACATCTGGCTGTTGGCATGCCCTCTATATTCTGCAGTCCCTCCACATCTGGCTGTAGGCATGCCCTCTGTATTCTACAGTCCCTCCACATCTGGCTGCTGGCATGCCCTCTGTATTCTGCAGTCCCACCACATCTGGCTGTCGGCATGCCCTCTGTATTCTGCAGCCCCTCCACATCTGGCTGTCGGCATGCCATCTGTATTCTGCAGACCCACCACATCTGGCTGTTGGCATGCCCTCTGTATTCCCATGGCTACCGCTGGCTGAGGGAGGACTCAGCTCTACAGGAATGAATGAGAAGGACTATGTCTTATAAAAATTACTTTAAAAAATTTTACCAGAAATGGGACTGTTTCGGGAAAGGTGTGGATTTGGACGATTTGGTGGGCAAATCTGAGCAAGGCATGATGATGTCTGTGTATGAAGATGTCATAATGAAACCTGTGATTTTGTATGTAAACTAAAAATATTTTAAAAGTTGGATGAAACTGAAGAAATTGTGGTTCCAATACCCATGTCATCCGATTTACCTGTCACCATGTTTAAGTGTGCAGTGACATGTGGTGAGTCACACAGCACTGTGGGTGCCATCACTGTCTCTTGCAGAACTCTATTATGTTGGATCCCCCATTTAATTATTTTGCAGCCTTGGCATGCTATAATGCAGTCTCTGATCCTTCTTCATTCATTAAATATTTATTTTCTGCCTACTTATTAAGGACTAGACTTAGCCCTGGGAATGCAGATCAAATGAGTTAGGGACTATCTCTAAGGAACTTAGACTCTGGCAAGGAGCACAGCAGTGAAAATTCAATATCCAGCTCTGCCCGAGTTCTTGGGAGAGCAGGAGCTGTGTGGCTGGGGCCTACAGTGTCAGATCAGATCCTGGAGAGGTAAGTGGGCCATGGCTGTCTCTACAGGCTTCATTTGGTTTTTCTTAACACAGGAAACTGGAAATTTCCACTGTTCTGCTTTCTCTGGATTCCGCTAGTGCAGTGCAGCGCAGTGCGTACCTAAAGAGAGAGGTCGCAACTCAGCTGCCGACGGGTCAGGTGTGTGGCATAGCGGCTGTCCCCACAGTCTGGATAGGACTGGGGTGCGACTCAGTAGAGAGAATGCACAACATCCTCTTTATTTCCAGACTCTTGGATGTCTGACTTGGCTTCAAGAAACTACATATAATAAAAAGCCTGTCAGTCCTCTTAGGGTCTTTGTCCTGTGTGATTGCTCTGAATGTCACAGTGGCCTTTACGATGGTGAGTGCATCCGACTTCTCTGTTTCTTCCTGCTTTCTCTCCACTCTCTGTCCTTCTGAGGCTTATCCTCCCCCATTTCAGATTGTTGTGGCTGTTGTAGCCAAATATGACACAGTGGAATGAAGTTACACTTAGCACAGTGAGGATCAGAGAGGAGATCACCCGTTAGTTCTTAGGCATACCATCTAGGGTGAGCCACGTAATCTCTATGAGCTTCAGCTTCTGTGTGTCAGGCCCAGGTAAGATTGACCTGGGTGCTGTATGAGCAGAGAGAGAGTACACAAAGTACCTAGGTTCAGGCCCAGTCCTGTCCTCCGGAAGGAGAGGACGGAGGAGCTCGGGTTCATGCGCTGCTTGAAATACCAGGTTCCCTTCACTGTACAGTTGATCAGCCGTTAGCCAAGAAATATCCTCGGTCCCTCCAGTCCTCAGCTTCCTCCTCTGTGAGCCAGGGACAGTAAGAACTGCTCCTGACAGAGTCAGGATTCTCCTCTGAACACCGGGCACAATAAGGGAACAGTGAATATTCCATAATCAGAATCCACCACGCAGCCTCCCATGTGTTTAGAGTCCTAAGAACATTTTCCCCTCTGGCTCTTTTCTCAAAAGACGAAGGGTGGTACGTCTCTGTCTGCCTGCCTCCTGGGCTGCAAACTCAGGACAGGACAGGACAGGAACAGAGCCAGCATCCCTCCTCCCCAAGTTTGCAGATGGAAATGGAAGCAATGCAGCGGTCAGTCGGCACAGTGCACTGCGGTTCATCCATTCACCACACAGGGCCGCCTGTCCTCACAGAGAGCTCAGCAATGTTTAGGTGTGCTGAGGTCTCTCTCAAAAAGAGGATCACTTGTTTGCTTTAGAATTTTCACCCTTTTCCACTCCACACTTGGTGGTCTTTGGATTCACAGAACGAGAACTCCAGTCTCATTCCCTTCTGTAGCGAATGGACTGGGTAGGATTCTGAAGAGGCCCCAAGCCTCTCTCTGAATGCTGTTTATTTAATATTTGGCATTCTTCCTCCCGGCTGAAGGTGCCTTATTTGTGGACATGACTCACAGGCAGGTGGGCGGCCAGGCTTTGCAGGGAGATGCCCACACTTTCTAATGATTTGGAGAGCAGTGGGGTATAGGAGAGGCTATGAATTTTGAACAATAGTTCAAGAAACACTTGCCGAGAGCCTTTTGCATGGAAGGCTGTTCTTGGCCAGGGATCTGGCAGCTAATGAATGCAAGGTGCCCTGCCCTCCTGCCTACCTACTAGCGAGAAGTAGCTAGGCATTTAAAATTTAAGCTCTTTTATAGGGGTTTTAGGTGTGAGGGAGCAGAAGAGAAAAGGCAGAGTAGGGCCAGGGAGGGAGTCTTTGGTGGCTGGGGTTAGCTTGCCACGCTAGAGAGATTGAGTGGGTGGGGCTTCAGCTCCCAGCCTGGCTTTAAGCTTCCCAGTTAGATCACAGACACAGAAGCCACACAGATGTTAGACTGTTTGCCTATGCTGACTCTTTAGTGTTGAGGCGGTCAGCACCAGGGTGGCTCTTTTTTTTTAAGATCGATCTATGTATGTATGTATGTATGTATGTATCTATCTATCTATCTATCTATCTATCATCTATCTATCTATCTATCTATCTATCTATCTATCTATCTATCTATCTATCTATCTATCTATCTATCTATCATCTATCTATCTAGATATCATCATCTGTCTATCTATCTATCTATCTATCTATCTATCTATCTATCTATCTATCTATCTATCTATCTATCAATCTATCTATCAATCTATCTATCAATCAATCAATCTATCTATCTATCTATCTATCTATCTATCTATCTATCTATCTATCAATCATCTATCTATCATCTATCTATCTATCATCTATCTATCTATCTATCTATCTATCTATCTATCTATCTATCTATCTATCTATCTATCATCTATCTGTCTGTCTGTCTGTCTGTCTATCTATCATCTATCATCTATCTATCTATCTATCTATCTATCTATCTATCTATCTATCTATCATCTATCTATCTAATCGTGTATACAGTGTTCTGCCTGCATGTACATCTGCAGGCCAGAAGAGGGCACCAGATCTCATTACAAATGGTTGTGAGCCACCATGTGGTTACTGAGAATTGAACTCAGGACCTCTAGAAGAGCAGCCAGTGCTCTTAACCGCAGAGCCATCTCTCCAGCCAGACTGGTGACTCTTAAAGTGGCTTTTCAGTGAACAGCTGATTGGCTGTGTCTGCAGGCTCTCACTTGATTTTTTTGAGCTATAGCTGGCTAAGCTGTGAAGCTGTAAAGTAAGTCCCTGCTTGTAAGTTTAGGAGAAGAGACAGAGTCAACTCAGGGTCATGATTGGCACATAGAAGAAAAGCTCAGTTCTATCCTCCCAGGACCACGTGCCAGTCACCCAGTGGTAGCATTTAACTGGATCCAGAATAGAGGCATTGATTAGCTGTTCAAGAATCAGAGGGGCAGGAATCAAAACTGAACATGTAAACTCATGAAATATGTCTTCCTTCCCTCCCTGCCATAACACACACTGTAAACTCAGTGGCTGAAAGCGACACAGATTTATATCTTGTGAGTCTGGAGGTTTTGCTATTTGGACATCAAGAACTCCCTTTGGGTGTGTGTGTGTGTGTGTGTGTGTTTGTGTAGTGTGTGTTTGTGTGTGGTATGTGTATGTATGGTGTGTGTGTGTGTGTGGTATGTGTGTATGCACATGTGAGTGTGCGTCCTAATTCCTTGTCCTCTTTAGCATCCTTTCTTGACTCCTAGCCCTACTCTGTCTACAACTAGTGTGAGCAGCGTCCTATTTCCACTCCTGACCTTGCTGTCCTCCTCCTTCTCCCAAGCACTCTTGGCAATGGCATTCTGAGCCTACCTGAATAATTTTAGGGACTCACCCTATCTTGGAATCCTTCACTGGGTCACTCCTGCAAAATCCCTGTGTGTAGACTACATGCTGACAGGTGCTAGGGACTGGAACACAGATATCTTTGGGGGACAGACATCTTTTTAGCCTATAACCATGTATTGACTCACACAATTCTGCAGTTAATTTATCTGAAGAATTAAAACAGGCTGGTGCACAAAGATGTGTGTGTGTGTGTGTGTGTGTGTGTGTGTGTGTGTGTGATGTTCTCGGTCACAGCATTATTTATAATGCCAGAGTTGGTAGAAGCAACATAAATGTCCCGCAATGGCGAATTGATTAACTGATGATGATTGTCCATGTGACACAGGACCAGTAAGGATGAAGGTCTGGGAGGATATATTTTCATGTGGAAAGATATCTCTGACTTAAGACACAAAGGGCAAATCATAAAACAGAGCAAGGATGTGAGCTGACTGACAGAATACTGCCTTTGCTAAGCATGCACTGGGAAGCGTAGGGAGCATGCTCAGGGGGGATCATGCCCATGTGGTGGAGCTTGGGGGTGGACTTCTAGGCAGGCTGCTGGTAGAGGATGTGTGTTTCCAAGTCACTGTAGGGTCTTGGTTTCACGCCTGCTTTTGGACTTGGAGTTTTGAGCCTCTTTCCTCCCTGCATTCATTCATATACACACACACACACACACACACACACACATATACACACATACATACATACATGTGTGTGTGCATGTGTACATGTGTGTGTTTCTCTCTGCTTTCACACTTTCCTATTTTTTTAATATTTATTTATTTATTGTGTATACAATATTCTGTCTATGTGTATGCCTACAGGCCAGAAGAGGGCACCAGACCCCATTACAGATGGTTGTGAGCCACCATGTGGTTGCCGGGTATTGAACTCAGGGCCTTTGGAAGAGCAGGCAATGCTCTTAACCTCTGAGCCATCTCTCTAGCTCACACTTTCCTATTTTAATGTGTTTTCTCAGCCATCTCTCTCTTCTAGAGATCCCATTACAGCCTCCATATCAGATTGGTGGCTGTGTTCCTTCATCCCTGTTTCTAACTTAAACATTAATTCCTACTCTCTCGCTCCTCAGCCGCTGACCAGGGAGAATGGGTAGGGAGCTGAGGTTGGCCCCTTAGCTCTTCTCTCTCATGGCAGAGCTGAGCTAGTTTCCCCTGCAGGTATAGCTGTTGCTATATTTCGATAAGGAATCATGTGGCTTCTTATTTATATGATAGAAAGGAAACAGATTAAGAATAATTTGTTAATGGTTTGCTTGCAACGGCAATGGAAACATTATGCAGCCCTTTGTGACCCCTTTCCAGAGACCACGGGAACTCGTACCAGCTATGGAGCCTGTGTGTGGGGCATCCTCACCATTTTGCTATGCAGAAGCAGATGTGAAGCTGTATACAGCTGGGTGTTGGAGTTAGCTACAGTGTTTGAGTCTCCTGGTGCCCCAGCCAGTGATGCTGGCTCAATGTGTTTGTCACTGAGGCTAGAGAAGTCATATGATAAAAGCCAGCGTATAGACAGCACATGCTGAGGGCTTCCTGCAGATCAGGCCCCACCACTGTCCCATCTACGTTGACTTTTGCCCTTGCTAATTAGGAAGAGTGCACCGAGTCTCTGAAGAAAGTGAAGAGTGTTGTCCTCCCTCACACAGCTGTGTGTCTGCACGCCAGTCTCCCAGGTCCATACCTGTCTGTAGCCCTCTCACTCTGTGACTTCCCTGGGGAGGGCGCTGACCACTTTGGCCATCTAAAGGATGCATGTCCTCAAACATGGCACACTCAGGTGAGCTGTTGGAGAGGTTCGCCAATGTCTCTGAAGACACAAGGAGCCGTCCCCACTTCACTTTTCTCTGTTAGTATTGGGTATTGAACCCGTGCTAGGCAGCACTCTTCCATGAGCTGCATTTCCAGCCCGAGAGGCTCCTCTGTGTTGCTAGAACACAAACCCTTTCCCATCAGGCATTGCCAAATCAATCCCACAACCCATGCAAGGATAAAATTATACAATTGATTTTTCTCCCCTGCTCTTTTGGGCATTGATTGACAGCCAAAGAAAGGGAGGCATGTGTCAACAGACCAAAGATCTTTATCTGTCTTCACTGAAGGGTTCTGTTTCAGTGTGCGTAAGACTCTCCTTTTAAGTTACTGAAGCAGTTTCTCAGATGCCCAGGTCTGGAAGAAGTCCTTATGGACATCTGTGGGTTCTATAGGTTGTCACGTGGATCTTTTCTTTCTGCCAGATGCAGGGGTTCTCCCTATAGCACATGCATCACAGCCTTCTTTGATCACATACAGTGATAGCAGTACGAGGTCTCTCCTGGCTCCTTCTCTGTAGCTCCCTTGTTGGTCCATGGCTTGGTGTGCTACAGCCTCACAGGGCTATATACCTTCTCCTACCAGGTTCTGGTCTGTGGACATGATGTGTTTCTTCAGACTTACAGAAAAGCTATGCAATAAGGGGCGTGGTTCTGAGTGGCTGTACTGGCTCAGTCAAGGGTATCAGCTCCAGTTTTCCTGGGGGGTGAAGGGCAAGCTGAGGGCAGACTGATGTAGTAAGCTCTAGCAATGGGAGGAAGAGAGGCGGAGTGCTTGGGTTCAGGAGAAGTCACATGCAAGGCTGCAGGAGATGGAGCTCTTTCAGTAGGGCAGTGAGGGACAGGGACTGGGGGAGAACTTGAGGACTGCAAATAAGGAGGGGCTAAAGGAGCAGGCTGGAGGGTCCACCCCAGGTGCAGTGTGGAGACTGCGGGCCATTGAGCAGCCGCTGTGCCAAAGCAAGAAAACCAGCTGTGACTGGGAGTAAGGTGGTGGCATGGTGCCAGTGAGTGGGTGGACTTCAGAAGGTGGCACACGGTAGTGTGTGTGCGTGAGTGTCCTGGGTGTTTGGATGACCAGTGGGTCTTTGCTAGGCCTAGACACTTGGCAAAGGGATGGGATCTCCATAGCAGTCACAGGATAGAAGTGACTGTGACTCCAGCCTTAGATTTGGGGTTCAAGGTGCATCTGAGACACCAGGCACAGGACCCAAGGGTCATGTGTGAGTAGATGATCCACAGCTTCCAGACGGATGGTGGGGAGGGACAGAGGGCCTGGCATGAGCACCCTGGGAGCCTGTTGAGTTGGGAGAGTTGTATGTGGTCTCTAGGGTGTGTCACAGGTTATAGGGAGGGAGAAACAGGCAGAGGCAGGTTGTGGAGAACCCTGTATTTTGCAAAATTACAAAAAAGAGTACAGATTGCTCCTGAAGGATATATAGTAATTGAGTATTATAATCAAGTTACTTTTTAAAAAATCACTTGGTCAGTAGTGAAGGATGGTTTTGAGAATTCATTCATGCATGTATGCATGCATGCATGCATTCATATGTGGCCTTGTGTTAAATGTTCAGAGCAAATGTCACTAATGCAGAGACAATACTTTTAGGACATTGGTTGTCTATGGGGAAAAGACAGACCTGCAGATGTAACAGGAGAATGCATGGTGGCCCATGGCATGGATGTTTGTAACACAGAGGAAGGCAGTTCATATCAGCCAATGAGTGGTCATGGATAGGGCTTGCTTTCCAAGCAGAAGGGGTAGAAGAAAGTCAAGTACGGATACGTTAGAAATTGGAAAATCACAAGTTGGATATGTTGTTGGATGCAATGAGTGAAGCAAAGGTGGTGAGTAGTCTCCGGGAAGTGAGGAGGAGGGGTCTGGGCTTGGGCAGCATCCTCAGGGCTAAGGAAAAGGCCATGGCAGACTCGGCCTTTCATCTTAGCAGGATCTCTGTGGAAGCTGTAGGGAGAATCTCTGTAATAGAAAATAGATTATGTCTTCCCTTCACTCACTAATTGGAATAAAAACATGTCTAAGGAATGTCCACAGCTGTAGCACACCTGGGGCTAGACTGATAGCCTTCCTCCTGAGGCCAGGAAGAAGACAATGATGTTTTCTCTTGTCATTTCCACTCAGCCTCATATAGAAAGTTCTAGTCATGGTCATTGGGCCAGGAGATGGAGTTCATAGCATCCAGTTTGGAAAGGAAGAAACAAGATGGCATTTTGTTTGTGGATAAAGAGGTCTTGGGTAATCTATGAAAACATCACCAGGACCAACAAGTTCTGAAGATTTGCAGGGTGTGAGATCTATATTCAAAAATCAGTTCTGGATAGAACAATCAGAAAATGAAGTTAAAGAGACAATGCTTTTCTTAATACTCAAGTCATAAAATTATTAGTAATAAATTTAATCCAAACAAGTATACAGTGACTTGTATACCAGTCACTGCAAAATATCGTCCAAAAATCCCGAAGACTAACTCAGTGGAGAGGAATACCATGTTCATGGTTTAGAAGACTTCCTGTTGTCTTGGGGGTAATACAGCCCACACAGATATCAGACTCAGTGCCTTCTCCATCAAAATCCAAGCTGGTTCTTGTGCACAAATTATTGGACTGATTCTAAACTTTATGTTTATCTAACATGAGCGCCTGGGAATGCCTTTACCCAGCTGTAGCTAACATAAATAAGTAGGTGACAGGGGTGATGTACAGTGATGTCCACGGACTTGTCTTAACACACGGGTGGCTTCACACTTCTTCCCTGGCGTGAGGAGTGGGAGTCTGACGAAGGCATGAGAATCGCTGACCTGAAGGCAAACACCCTTGTTGTGCTTGGGAGGCCCCGGCACGGGACCCAGAGGAAGAGAGAGAAGGGGAGTTGGCTGATAGCAAACACTGTTGTGGGAACCCGGTTTCAGGTTGGAGTTGTTTCTAACCCTTGGGCTCTCCAAATGTGATCTCATCTTTCTCAAGGGTGGCACAGTCAGCGTGAGGTCTTTGGGTAACCTGATCTGTGTAAGTATCCTTGTTTGGGGGATGGAGGTGGCTCTGGAGGGAGGCACACATATAGGGAGATTGATACCTGCTCATGAAGGTGGCCGTTCATAAACCAAATTGAGAGACCAACAGGGGACCCAGCCCTGTAGCAAGCAGTTGGACCTCCAGCACTGTAAGACAGTTGCTCTGCATTTCAGCCACCCAGTTTGTGGTTCTTTATCTCTAGCAGTCTTACTGGGAGTCAGGAGGAGGAACTACGCACAGTGCCCCATTCAGCAAGGGACAGAGCCCAGACCTACCTAAGGTTGTGAGTCGGCACCACTGAGTCATGAGCAGAAATGCGGTGCCAGAACCCTTCCTTGCTCCATACCCCTCATCTGCTAACAGCTGTCCCCCCATATACCTGTTCCTGTGATATTGATTATTTGAGCCCATGTGTGGGAGTTTAGAATGCCTGTCTTGCAGGCTTTACTTCCCGTCAGCAAGTACAAGGTGCAATTTCCTTTGTCTTATTCCAGGAGAGAGTTCCCTGCACACCCTGGTATCTACAGAAGCAAGACAAACTTACTTATTTTGGTCTTAAGTGTTTATAAAGAGACAGTACTGAGGTATAACCCCCATATTCAGAACAGGCCCAGGACCAGGAGGCCATGTGAGTTTCTCTTCCTTAATCCTGAGCCCCAGGACCCTTGGAGATCTGCTTCTCCCACTGTCCGCACTCCCTGCCTGACCCCTGCTTGGGACCCTCTTCTTGAATGTGGCCATTGCCCATCTTCTGTCTCCTACCTGACCTTAGATGTTCCTCTTGGTCACCTTGGTCTCATCTCCTCTCTGGCCCAGGTTCCAACTTGTCTCCTTGGTGAGATCCCTTTCACCCTTTTTTGTCCATCCCAGTGGACAAAAAGCTTCAGGGGCCCTCCCCTGTAGACAGACGATAATACAGGCATGCAAGCTCATCGTGATATACAATGAGGTACTGTAAGCCCAGACATGGCACCACGGCCTAGCATATGTTGAGCCCTCAGTATCATGGCCATGATGGTCAGAAACAGCCTGCCTGCTGGCTTGTCATGCTCTGCCATTTTTGGATGGACAAATGTCCATTCTAGTTGAAGATCTCCCCAGCTTGCTACCCTTAGCAAGGCTGGCGTGTGCTGAGCATTAGCGTACATGTGCAGACACATGCATACATATAATCTATACACACACATGTAGGTATGTGGTCTGTACTCACAGTGGTAATGGAGCTGCCCTGTCTGCCCTGGATGAGGATGAATAAACTGGAGACGATGAGCTAGAAAATCTGTAACTTACAGACTGTTAGCAGCCTGCTGCCCCCGTGTAGTGGGTGTTGAGTCACAGACAGGGCCGCCCCTACTCTCATGTGTGTGTGTGAAGGCCTCCGAATCAGTTGCTTTTGATTTCTAGGTCTATTTAAGGCTGCTGTGCTACTGAAGGGCACCTAACCCCATCAGTGGCACAGTGAGTGGTTTTCTGCAAGCAGGCTAGCAGAACGAGACTGAAGGGGCGGCATTGGAGCCCTTGGGCACAGCGTCATAAGTCACCCTCAAAGTGCTTTCCCGACTGCTGTCTTAGCTTCCCGTGACAGGCTGCTACACCTTAGTGCATTACAAATTGGCAGCACAGAAGACTCACCCGTGTCCTGTTTTACATACAGGGGGCTTGCTATGCAAACGATCCCCATATGTGTTCGCTCTTCTGAGAAGTGTTATCACTGGAGCATGGCTGTAACTAGTGTCCGCGACTTAACAGTTTGCAGCCCCGATCAAATATGAACAGATTGCAACAATAAATAGAAACACTGAGCCCGAAAATCAGAATAGCTCCACCCAAGTTGTTCATTATCTCATTCACCTTGTGCCAGGAACTGTGAGTGTCCCAGTTCTGAGAAGGTTCGTGGTAAAGACAGTGCTATTAGCTGTGACTCTGGATGTAAACCCCTAGGAGTTTTCTCTGAGTTGCAGGAAGTCAGGGGTAGGCAGACCCCTGAACAGGAATCTTGAGGAAGTATCTCGTGGAGTCGGAACAGAGAGGCCGTGAGGCCTTGACAGAATGTGTGATGTCCAAAGTGGGTGTGGGATGCTGCTCTTCTGCCTTCTGCCATCATCCCTGTGCAGTACAGTCTGGCTCTGGAACACACTGAGGTGACTGGGCTATAAGAACAAGAACACGGGTGAGCAGTTCTTTTTATTTTTTAAAGAGTAATATTGCTGGGCAGTGGTGGCTCACGCCTTAAATCCCAGCCCTTGGGAGCCAGAGGCAGGCAGATTTTTGCCAGCCCTGACTACAGAGTGAGTTCCAGAACAGCCAGGGCTACACAGAGAAACCCTCCCTGTCTTAGAAAAAAAAGTAATATTTTATTAATTCATTGAGCATTTTATACATGCATATAACATACTTTGATTTACTCCATCCTTCCCAATTTCATATCCCCCTCCTTTTAAAAAACAAGTCAATAAGTCTAGTTTGTGCTGCTCATATACGCATGGGGGTGGGGCCATCTGCTGGAATATGGTCAGTTTACCAGGGACACTACCCTTAAAGAAAACTGACTTTCCCTTCCCAGAGTCCCGTCAGCTGTCAGCTAGGGGTGGGAGCTAGTGAACCTCTTCCCGCTCCATGCTGGAATGCCAGCAGGCTTGATTTTGTACAGGTAGCCACAGCAGCTGCGAGTCATGAGGGCAGCGTCCTGTCATGCCCAGAAGGCACCCTACACTGCGGTCCTCCCTGGCCTCTGGCTCGTACAGTCTTGTACAGTCTCTCTGCTCCCTCTTCTGCTATGGTCCACGAGCCTCAGGCGGGGCAGTTTTGGTCCAGGTGTCCTGTTCGTGGCTGAGCATTTCACAGTCACTTGCTCTCTGCGCATCAGCCAGTTGTGAGTTTCCCCATCAGCACACCCACTGCACGGAGAAACTTCTCTTCTGAGCGCCGAGAGCTGTGCAATCCGTGGATGTAGGGATACACATTTATAGAGCAGTTTGATACTATATGTATTTAGCAAAATCAGAGTAGGTTCAAGGTAGGCAGCGCTTAAACTTGTCTTCGGATGGGGAGAACGTGAAGGACTAGGAGTTTTCTCTGCATAGAAAAGAATTGAGAATGTGGGTATGAAAGTTAAGCAAGATGCTTGTTATCCCATGGGAGGACTCTCACACTGCGAGTGGAGGGACTCATTCCTGTTAAAACGCTGAGGCGTGTGTGTGTGTGTGTGTGTGTGTGTGTGTGTGTGTGTGTGTGTAATATCCAGTACATGCCTGGCTCCCCAAACACTCAACCTTTCTGGGGTAACTCGCACCATCCTGTTGGCCTTGCCCACTTGTACAGTAACTGAGGGCAGGGCTATGATGATCCTTTCACTTCTGTGTTTCCAGCGACACGCAGTAGGATGGCAAGAGCAGAGGGATAACAGCACACTTGCCTTCCCTCCATGCTGATGCTCCCCTGGTGTGTGCGCACGTACCCTGGACCTGTGGCTTGGGTGCTGGTCCTGTGGGCTGCTGAGACTGAGCCTATGTTATTTTGTTGTGGCCTCTGCCTCGGCTTATACGCTTCTGGGAGTTAATCCCCTGGAACTTGTTCTGAGAATTAGATTGACATTCATGTATAAAAGCATGTTGAAAGCTACAAGATGTTGGTAATTGAGCTCTGTCTGTCTGTCTTTCATAATTGCGCTCCTTTAGGTTGGATAGATGTTCATGCTTAAGATAAAAAGAATCCTAAAAACGTTTTAGTGAGTTTTGATCTAATCTTTGGTTTCTCACCTTCTCACCCTGGAGTTATCAGTTTAAAATAAATGTAATGACTACTTTATGACAACAGAATTGAAACGGAGCTTCTTATCTGACACAGACGACTTATCTGCACAGCATTAGCCAGTGTGACCTACTGTCTCCTGTGACTTGATTATGCCCTACTGTCTCAGGCCAAAAAGAGGCGTCAGCCGAGAAATCTAGACATGCATGAAAATCTTGTCTGCGTGCTATGAGTGTGTCCATTGTTCCCGCTAAATAAATAAAGCAATTCATTTAAATATATATTAAATCAGAGGTGGAGGTATTGTTAACATGGCAGAGGCATTCAGACATACAAACATGCTTTTGCCTGTGGAGGCACCATGCGGTTTATAGCAAAGGGAGCAGAAGAGAGGGGCGGCAGGGGTGGGGGGTGGCTAGAGTAGATAAGAAGACCAGAAATAGACAAAGCACAAAGTGGGTGTTTAACTATTTAAAACTTTAGGGCAGACTAAGGCATGAGGCCAAGAAATGGGAGCGTGGGAGGGAAGCCTGTGGAAGAAAGCCAGGTATGGTGGTGCTCACCTGTCATCCCAGCGCTTAGGAGGTGGAAGCGGAAGGATCAGGAGTTCAAGGCTAGCCTCAGCTTCATAAAGAGTTGAAGGCCAGCCTGGGCTGTATGAGACCCTGTCTCAAAACAACAGCCATAAAAACAAAACAAATATGCACACAAACATAGGGAGCAATGGAGAAACTGGTAATTTCCGGCCTCATAGAGGGAGGTCTCCTATCTGAGTATTGGTATAGTTGGTTAGTTATCAAAATCATTTTACAGGCACTTTGAGTCCCATTTTTTTATTTTCTTAAAACAGACAGACTATGTTTATCAAGTCACATAGCCAAAGTTACAGTGTGCAGAAATGGCTGAGCAGGCAGCTTCAGAGCAAGAGATAGCATTCACAATATACAAGAGGCCTTGTATCAGCCGAGAGGCAGACACTAGCCATGTTGTTAAGGTGGGGAGATTTAACACCCAAGTTGTTTTCAGGGATCTTAGTGTGAAGAACCAGGGCCTTGCCTTTTTTTTTTTTTTTTTAAATCTTTTTCAGTGGAGATGCATGTGGCTTGAATATTAGCCCAGTTCAAAGTGTTATGTGTGTTTCCACTGCTCTCCATCTCCTGCACGTGCGTCCCTTTCTTTATCCCTGAATGTGATGCACACTCCTCAAGCTTGGGCGTCAGTTCTTTGCCAAGCCTTCCTCAGGTCCTGTTGTGTCACAGATGGGCAGATTGGCATTTACTGTGGCCATGCACTCACTCCCATGGCCTTCATGGCTCTAGGACCCCCATCCCTCCATAGCTGCATAGCTACCTCCAAGTACAGCACTGTTCAATGTCTTTCCACACCAAGAAGAGGAAGGATTGACTAGGTAAATACTCAGGAACTCTTGAAATATGTAACTGGGAGGACCTTGGTTTTGAAAAATATAACTCATATATTGAACATTTAGCAATTTGTCGATCATGTCTACGCTATGGGTTTTTACAAGGTACTTTGCTAGTCTTTGTCTCATTTAAGGAAATATGTCCTGGGTTTAGGTGACGGTTTGAAAAAAAGGAAAGTCAGTAAGGTTGGAATTAAGCCCTGATGTTGGCATGGAATTTCAGCTAAAGTGCCTCAGGAGCTCATGCCTTCCTTGTCCACCAAAGGGGAAGTTTAAAAGGAGAAAGCCAGATGACTAGAAAACAAGGTAAACATTTCATGGCACAGAAGTAAGGCAGACTCTGAGGCAGTTAGCTGACTTCTGGATCCAAGAGTTTCATTGGCAGCTAGAATTTCAGCATAATGAAAAAGAACCCAACATGAAATTAGCAAGCCATCATCTGCAGAGATGGAAATGAACTCCATGCCATGACTAGGGAGCACTTGTGCAGCTAGGGAGCATTTGTGACTTCTGCGACTAGGGAGCATTTGTGTGATAAGGGAGCACTTGTGCAACTAGGGAGCACTTGGGTGACTAGGGAGCATTTGTGTGACGAGGGAGCATTTGTGTGACGAGGGAGCACTTGTGCGATCAGGGAGCACTTGTGCAGCTAGGGAGCATTTGTGTGACGAGGGAGCAGTTGTGTGACGAGGGAGCAGTTGTGTGACGAGGGAGCACTTGTGCAACTAGAGAGCATTTGTGCAGCTAGGGAGCACTTGTGCGACTAGGGAGCACTTGTGTGACGAGGGAGCACTTGTGCGACTAGGGAGCACTTCTCTCACAGGCACAAAGATGGTTCTTGTCAGCAAGTTGCTCATCTTGTGACTAACAGACTGAGGGAAAACAAAAATGTACAATTTTAGAATAAGTCAGGAAAATCCACTGCATGTCCATAATAATGGTTTTTTTTTTTTGTAAAATAAGATGGAAATGGAAATTAGTAGGCTTGTAAAAACTGTCTATTAGAAAACCCTAGGAAATATCGAACTTAGTGGTTAAACTTGACACCCAGTCTCTTAAGGTCTGACCCAAACCCCTTAACTCTTTGGTTGTGAGCAAGTCGAAGATGCCTACCATGTCTGCCCCCAGTTGAATGTGTCCTAGCTTAAGTTAATGTAGGAAGAAAGATAAAGACATATGATGTACGTGCATTAGGACAAGGTAACCTGAATCTAGGTGCAGACTGTGTGAACTAGTGATAGCATTCAGATTTTCTTGGTTCAAGATTAAAAAAAAAAGATCTCATTGTTCTGTATCAATCCAATCCAGCTTGAAAAGCCTATCTGAAGCCTTTACATTCATGAATCAGCTCTCTACAGCACCTGTAAGACAGAAACCCAATGATGCTTTCAGCACTTTTCTCAGGGGAGCTAAGAAATGGTGAGCACGAAGCACGAGCGAACCAGCTAGACTGGCCATCATATACCATGCTCATGGATGGAGTGTTCAGCCTTGTGAAGATGTCATCTGACCTGCCCCGCCCCCATGCTAATTCACAGGTCACAGCTTACTCATGGCAAAATCCTGACAGGAGTTTTAAAATCAACTGGGAGAGCTAACGATAGAATTCATATGTTAGAAATAGAAGCCAAGAGCAGGCAGGACTAACTGAGGGATTTGCCCAAGTCGAGTGGTCCTGCTGTATCAGGCTTGTGATATACTTGTGGCTAAGACATTCCTATAAATGTGTAGAGACAAATGGACAAATGGGGAGGAATAGAAGGCATCTCTCAAACTTATGACTTTTGAACACTGGACATGCCCTGCTCATTAGCTTTAAGGAGCACTTTGGTGTCTCTGTAATACAGATGCACCTTTCTCTTGTGTCTGGTGGTTGGTGTCAGCCAGGTGGCAGACCTAACATACTTTTGCGGAAAGCCTTCTGATTACGATTTTAGACCTAGGGACTAGAAGACGGCAATGAGCCGGGCAGTTAGCCATACACCTTTACCCTTGAGGGGTGTGGCTTCCTTTCTTCCCCGCACTGCCCTGTCCCACCATGCTGTGCCTGGGTAACTCATTGACTGGCAGCTTCTTTTCAGCTGGGCACCATGCTTTGATGTTGTTCGGGCACTGTGGCCTCTGCCCTCAGAGGGCCCTGTGACTGAGAGGCGATCGAGGCAAGGAGAAGGACTTACAAGCTAGACCCTCCTGTACGGGGCACAGGGATTTCTTCGTCCCATGATTCTCTGTTGCAGCTGTAAGTAGCCACTGCACCAGCCTTCTTCAGCAGTAAAGCAATGAGCTCTGGAGATGTGTCTAAGCTGAAGCTCAAGCCTGCAACTGTCTGGTTCTCACTCTCTGTCATGTATGCACAGTGACTATCCTTAGGAGATGTGTGAGTGAGGCCTCAGGAACATTGGAGATGATTGCTTGAATTAAAGCAGACACTGAACAGGGCTAGTGGACATGGAACCCAGCTGGCTGGCCCTTTGCTGGGAGCAGCCGTTATCTCTCCCCAGTGTGTTCACGTGGAGCCACTGCAGACACAGTCATCTATGTGAGCATGATGTATGGAATGTGCCAATCACCCTGCTATGCAGCCTCTAGACCACCTTGTCCTACCCCGTCACCTGCTGACTGTTAAACCTGGACCCATACCCAGTGGCCTGCACTGTTTTGGGGTAGAGGTAGAGGCTGTTTTCTGGAATTTTGTAAAGAAATTAGAAGATCATAAAACACTGCATTGTCTCATGTTCCTCCAGTGTTCGGTGCTCGTTGTTAGGGAAAAAGAGAAAATTAAAAAAAAAATCTCCCTGTTTGTGTGAAAGTATGTGCACAAGATGCGGTTTTTCTGAGGACACATCTTCAGATGCAAGCGTGGGAGCTATTTTTAGGTACCCTTTCTCCCCACAGTGCTGTTTAAAGATTCAGTTCAGGCTGCTAATAGGTATATTTATAACCATTCTGTCGACGGCCCCAGCATGAATGCTGCTGCAGATGATGCTATTCTTGGAGGCAGTTGCCATGGTTACCATTAACCCTTTTGCTTGGGAAGAGACTGTCCATAGAATGTTTTATTTCCCCCAGGGTGTTCTGTGGCATGTGAAGGCATACGTGTACTCAGAAACAGAAATAAAAAAGTGAAGTGCATTTTATGCCTAAGTAATGTGTACATTCTGCAGACGAGTGGGCAGTGTGACTGCCACCAACAGATGGTCTCCATCTTGCCCTTTAAGCAGATGATGCTAAAGATAGCTTTGCAGCTACTGCCCATCACTGAAAAGCTGGCATTATCTTTTGGGTTTGAGCATAGACAAACATTCCTAAAGATACATTGATCTACCCTGAGCTCTCAGATGTAACTACTAAATCATTAAAAGCAGACAATTTATGGATTTCCCCAAATATTTATTCATTGGTAAGTACCCTAGCAAGATCTGGAGCCAGCACCCCTGAGGGCATGCATGCACAGTCCTGATTTATCTGAAAGGGTTTATGGGTCCCACAAAGAAAGAAGAGAGCCATAGCCAAGCGGAGTTCAGAGTTCTGAATGCCGTCAGCACACCCTGGTAGGGGCACTCACAGTGTTTGAGCCCTGGCTGCGTTCTCCTACCCACAGCAGCTTACAGATACAGGGAAGGATGTAGTAAATGCCATAGATAGTGGAAATCCTGGGCAGAGACATAGACAAGTGAGCACTTGGCATTGACCCTCGATGACGGATGACAACTGGAACCGTCAAGTGAAGAAAAGTAGGAACTAGGAAAGCCCACGGCTTGGGGAGGGCATGGAGACCTTCAAGCCTCACAGGCAGTGGCTGCGGCCCCTGGAACCTAGGGAATCTAGCCATGTCTGTGGTAGGGAAGGTGGCTTGGGCATGAGTGAAGATTCACTGTCTCTCAGAAGGGCCTGGAAAGAACTGCCTTGCTGTGACTTCTGTCCTGTGAAGATGAACGGCTGTGTGAACAGGCGGAAGGACTGTAAAACATGAGGTGTTTCTGTGTGGAATCCGAGCGGGGTAGACTTTTTCTGTCTCAATTGGTAGTGAGGAAGATGGGTCTTTGAACTCCTTTATCTTTCTGTCAGTGATTGGTGCACGCGGGAGAGACCTTTGCACACTCCTGTGCGTGTGCCACACTGCAGCAGGCATGCAGTGGAGACGAGGTGACATTCACATTCGTACACGTGCGTTCCGGACACACGGCCCCACTCACAGACGCTGTCCATCTTTAGAACCTCTCACTTAATTGGCAGAAAGGGATCTCTGGGCTGAATAGTGTGTTGAATGTAAAACACAGTTTGGGAGCATGGCAGGAGTGGTGGAGGATTACCGCCGAGAGCTTCTGCGGCAAGGGGGCTGAATACTAACCGAGCCCTCCCTCACCTGGCACCCAGCTGCTACCCTGTCTCTGGCACACAGTCCCCATGGAATGCCTCCAGAGGGCGTGTTTCCCTCTGGTTTCTCCTGCCTGCCACATTAGGCTATGAGCTGCCCTAAGGATGTATCATTTGTCACTTCTAGAATAGGCTTTGCTGATGCCTGACACTGTGAGTAAGGAATAAGAGCGAATGGAAGGGTAAACAGGAAACGATTAATGGCTTTTTGGTGTCGATCTTTTAAAAGAATCAGTTAAGGAGTATTCAACACATCTCAAGAGCACTGAAATACTGGTGGGTTGTGTGTCTATCCCCTTGCCTATGGGATGTTGCACCGGAGAAGTTCTGAAGCTCCTGTGCCTCGTCACAGCCTCTCCTCCCCGGGGATGGGTCGCAGTCTTCACCTCGGTGCTCACAAGGTCTTTCTTCCTCTAAGAACAGAGCGCTCATTCAGCTATTGCTTTGTCTACTTAGAAACCCCCGCTCTTTATAAACTGGACTGTGTGAACGGGAGTGGAAGGTGAAGTTGGCTTCCCGGGCAACAGCAGGCAGATGCCTGGAGAGGGCGCGAGGGATAAGTCTTAGGACTCCCTTGACAGTTTTGATCTGGGGAGAGAGCTGAGCTCAGCTTGGGGACAGGAGCTGCTGTGCTGTGGTGGCTCCTGTATCGAGGGCTCCCTATCGTTCACACCGGTGGCCTGAGAGGTTTAAGAAGGGCTCACACATGCAGTGTCTCTTCTTACCTGTGATCGAGAGAGAATCATGCTGAATACAATTATTATTAAAGATTGGAGGTATTGCCCTTTAGGAGTATCGTGACACCAGGGTGCTCAGGACCACTCTTGAGACCATCTAGACAGCCACGAGTCCCCGAGCAACAGAAGTGATCTGGGCCTTCCTTGGGCATCCACATTGGCACTCAATGCTGTGAACCCCACTCACTCATAGTCATTTGGAAATAGGTGACTCTGACTTTGTAATATTGCTTGTCTAATCACTGGAAGAGATGAACAGATTTTCCAGCAGGTCCAAGATTGTCTTTGAATCCTCTACACAGCCCTCATCACAAACTGATAGCACCTTCTAGAATGTTCAGGAACTTGTCATTTCCTCAACAATGTTTTATTGGTTAAAAAAAGTCACCAAGATTTATATATTTCAAGCCTCACCTTTATAAAGGGTTGCCTAAACCGACTGTGG
Source organism: Arvicola amphibius (assembly GCF_903992535.2). Lineage (NCBI taxonomy): Eukaryota > Metazoa > Chordata > Mammalia > Rodentia > Cricetidae > Arvicola > Arvicola amphibius. The sequence continues at coordinate 32,000,587 of NC_052055.2, read as the reverse complement.
TACCTCTGACTTGTGAATCCCAGCACGTGAAAGATGAGACAGGAGGGCCACAACTTTGAGGCCAGCATGGGTGCCATTGAACAAGGCCCTGTAAACAAACAAACAAACAAACAGATAAATCATAATAGTTGCCTAAATTATCTGGTAATAATTGCTCAGGAGTAGGGTACCAAATTAGCAAGCAACTGAAAGTAGGAGGGGCTTGAGAGATAGCTGGGGGCTTGGTCAGTGCAGTTATACTTAACACTGACTGGGTTAGGATGCCTCTTTCAGAACACCGAGATGACCGCAGAAGCTGTGCTGTTCATCAGCTGACACTCTGGACCTTTTGCTGTTTACCTTTCTAGGATTCGCTTATTTATTTGTTTTTGTGGTGTGAGGGGGCAGACCTCAGATTTTATGGTTATGTTTTGAAACACAATCCTCTGAACCATGTTCTGTATTTCATGTTGTTTTTGCTGCTTGGTGTCCTGTTCAATTTTGCCAGAATACCTGGTTTCTGCTTCTGAAAAACAAACAAACAAACCAAAACAATATAACACCCACCGTGTTATATTTTGATAGATAATACAACCGATCTTTATTTTGCTTTGGGTGTGTCTTAGTCACTGTTCTATTGCTGTGGAGAGACACACCATGACTGAGGCAGCTCAGAAAAAAAGCATTTAATTGGGGGCTTGCTTACAGTTTTGTCCATTGTCATCATGGTGGGGAGCAGATAGGCGTGGTGCTGGAGAAGTCGTGAAAGTTTTCTATCTTGATCTGCGTGCATGCCTGTGTGTGTGTGTGTGTGTGTTTGTGTGTGTGCGCGCGCGCGTAGACACCAGGCCTGGTGTAAGCTTTTGGAAGCCCCACCCCCAATGACAGCTTCCCCAACAAGGACACATCTCTTAATTCTTCTAAACAGTTCATTGCTTGGGAATCGGGCATTCAAATATTAAGGCCTGTGGGGGTTGTTCTTATTATCACACAGCAGGGTGATAACATCATCTTAATTGTAATAAACCTTAATTGGGCATGGTGGAACCCATCTATTAACCCAATCCTGGGGATGCTAAGGCAGGAAGACCATGAGTTTGAGACCAACCTTTGTTACATTGCAAGTTGGAGGCCACCCTGAGCTGTATAGCAAGACCCTGTCAACAAGCAACAACAATAACAACTAGAATTAATAATAAGTATAATCTGTGAGCCTGGTATGCCTTTTCATTTATTTAGATCTTCTTTAACTTTCTCAGCAATGTTTTTACAATTTTCAATGTGAAAAATTTTTTGACATCATTGGCTACATTTAATACTAGAATTTTTTATTTGTTCATATTTTGTTTTAAGTGAAATTGTTATTTTTTTTTCAGATTGTTCTTTGTCAGCACATATATAAACGATTCTGCTGTTGCCCTGTATGCTGCCAATGTGTTGATGTATGAGATCTCATAGCTTTCTTCTGGATTGTTTTGGCGTCTCTATGTTCAGGTCTTGTCATTTTTCACTTGCATACAGTTTTCTTCTTTCTTTCCGATTCAGGTACGTTTTTCTTATCTAATTGCATTGGCTGCGACTCTTTGAGTGCAGTGTTGAGTGGCAGTGAGGAAGCAGGCGTACCATGGTGTTTGTTCTTGGCAGAGCAGCTTCAGTCTGGAGCGTGACGTTAGTTGTGGGCTCTTAGACAACCTTTACCGTGCGAGGAAGCGCCTTTGATTTTCTGGATTGAGGAGCACTTTTCTCTATTATGAGAGGAATGCTGTTGGACTTTTCAGTTGCTTTCCTGTATCCTTTAAGATTCTCATGTTGTCTCCTCCCCTTTATTGCATTAATATGATTATGTCACATTGAATTTTAAAAGTGGAGTCATTTTCCAGTCTAGAAATAAATCCTTTCCGGTCATAGTATGCTGTCTTTTTCTTGTGCTATTGGTTTGGCTACTTAGCATTTCAAGAAATTCTGCATCTGAACGCATTGGGAGTATTTGCACGTGGCTTTCATTCCTTCTGATGTGTTTTGCTTTGATGGGAGGGGTACACTAGCCTCGCAGAATGAGTTACAAGTTTTCTCTCACCCCTTTATGTTCTGAGGGAGAGTTTGAGGGGATTGGCTATATGTACTCATTTAATGGCTGGTGATACTCACAAGTGAATTCTTTTGGTCCTTGCCTTCTCAAAGCTGAGGGCTTTCAGTGACCCGTCTTGTCCTGCTCTCCCTTGTCTGTCTATAAGTTTTAGTTTATTGCTGGGTCCTGTACCAAGGTTCCTCCTTGTCCCAGTTGCTCTCCCTCATGGTCAGCCTCCTGCATCTATGACAGACCCCCTCGCTTCCAACACTAAGGCTCTTAGCATGTCTTCCCTAGTTATCAGTGTCCCTTTATTGCCCTGTGGCTTATCTTTCTTGCTCAGTAGACCAGTGTCCTGGGGTCACCCCCCACCCCATCCCTTGGCACCTGCAGCTTGAAGAACCTGGAAATCACTTGGTACCAGCAACTTGGAGAGAACAGCAGGGTGTCCCATGGACCCTGGACTGCTCCTGTCCTCATATCAGCCTCTGCACTGGGGGCTCTTGGCCAAGTGATGTTACAGAAGAGCAGCAAGGCCTAATCTCATTCCTCCATGAGTCATAGCACAATCCAGGAGATGATGTCAGCTCTCGACACTTAAGTTTGGATTATAACAAACAAAATAATATGAGAAAAAAATTTTCTCACTAAAAAGCATCTCTAGAAAATAAGAACACTGAGCTTCAGGAGTAGAAATGATGTCTTTCGTAGCTTCAGTACCCTTTTCATGACCTTGTTCCCATCTTTTGAAAATTGACCCTCCTTAAAGAGCTAGTCCAAAGACTATAGTTTGGAGGTATTAGGACCCGTGGCTTGCTGGCCTGAGGTGTTGGATAGCATGTTGTTAGGTGCACCATGCTGTCCTGGACACTTAGACGAGACAGTCCCTGTCAGTCATCTCTTATGCAATGGCAGGGAAGTGGCCACAGAAGATCTCCACCACAAAGTGTGTGGTGACAACAGTAATGTGTGTAGAGAGGACCTGGAGGGCGCAGAGGGGCCAGCTACACTCCTGAGTGAGAATAGGGGTTCAGGCAGGCTGGGGAGCTCGTGCTATGCTGTTTCTCCGATGGGCTGAGTACATAGGCCAGCAGTTTCTTCTGAATGTGAGCAGGCAACGAGGTTGCTTTGGGGCACAGAATGAAAACACTGTTGGCTTTCTGATAAACTATAGCAGTAAGATGTTGCTTACCTTGTGTGAGGCCATTAGAGATGGAAGGGCCAGGAGTGTACCTGCATCAGGGAGGCTCCACCGTGATGCTGTTCTCTGAGGTTACATGGAAGGAAAGGCCAGGTCTTCTCTCTAGGGGAGAAGAGTCAACAGAGACAGTCAAGAGAAAGAATATGTGATGTCCACCATGGGCTCCAAGTAAGGCTTGAACATACCTTTGCCTTGACCTTGGCCTCTCCAGGAGTGGTATGCGTTTAGACTAATTTCCTTTCTTAGTCCAGTGAACGGAAACAAAGACCACATGAAGTGAGTCTCTGAGGTGCTGGAATGTGTTGCAATCTGGAGAGACTCAATTCAGTGCCGAGAGCAGTTCAGGATGGGCTTCTGCCAGGCAGTGCAACAGGCCTCTGTGTCAAGAACCTTCAAAAGTTTGTATCCTGTAACCCTTGGTTCCACTTCTAATATTCTCCACAGAAAAGCCTCAGTGTGCTCAAAGATTGGTACACAGAGGGACGTCGTAGTGTTGGTTATAACAGAGACAAAATTAGGAACAGCCTAAATGTGAAATAATAGGGGATTGGTCAATTGAATTATTGAACACATTTGCAATGGAATAATAGTCATTGATCAAGTTTAAAAGGGACACTATAAAATACTTTTATAGTCTAATTTCAGCTTATTAAAAAGTCTATTTTTAGAAAAGGGACGAGAAGGCAGCACACAAAATTAATGACAGTTACCTCAGTGAAGGAGTAAGAGCTTATTTTAATTTTCTGAAAATTTTATGATGACTATCTATTCTACTAGGCTATTAAAAAACTTCAAAATAATCATATACTTCCAGAGGTCTCAAGCATCTATGAAGTGCTTGCTTGCCTTCCAGTAGGTCATGGGTCTGGTAGTCTATGCTCTCCAAGTCTTCCTGGTTTCACAAACTGGGTGTTCTCTCTGCACCCACAGCATGAACCCCAGAAGGAGGAAGCCACATTGGGCCCTCAAGTCTTCCCTTACACACCCGCCTTTCCATCCCTAGAGGTCTCTACACTGAGGGGCCTTCTTGGTCACTTCCCTCTAGTTTTGCCATATCTCTAATCTGGGGTGTTCGCAGGTTCTCTATGATTTATCTCCACGCATGCAGCTATTTTAGAGGACGCTTATCGATTAGGGTTCGAAGCTTCTTTATGATCAGATCCAGGGACTGTATTTTGGGCAGGGTATCACAGCAATGGTGCCATGTTCCAATCATGTTTATCAGGTGAAGCAGGACTTTTGCTTCACCTTTCAGGACTTTTGATGAGGTCACCGTGGACGTGCGAGGAAGGTGCCAACAGCGAGACAGACTCTGAGGCCGCTCTGAGGGGTGTGTGCACTGGGAGATGATGCAGGGAGCTCACAGTTTACCAGACTTTGGTTCATTCGTGACCTTCAGAGCTCAGTCTCATTTAATAGCAGCTGATAATTGGTAATTTATTTATTCTGATACATAAATTGCCTCAGATCTGACCAGTGAGGAAGGCCCTGTAGACTGCTGGCCCCACCCCTTTTGTATGTATGTGTGCACAAGCACAGATGCATGTTGAAGCCAGATATCAACCTCAGGGTGCCACCCACATCTTTTTTTTTGAGGCAGGGTCTCTCACTGGCCTGTCACTCACCAATTAGGCTATTTGTTCAATGAGCCTCAGGAACTTGCCTGTGTCTGGCTTGCTGGATATGGGATTACAAGAATGCACCACCACTCCTGGTTTTCACATGGGTTCTGGGGATTGAACCCAGGTCTTGGTGCAAGAACTTTTGTGACTTAGTCAGTTCCCCAAGCCCATTGCTTCCCTTGTGATGGGTGTCCTGTGTTTTTGGGTCCTCCTTCACTTTTTGGCATAAGCTATTGAAAAGTACAGTTGCCTCTGACAGATCCTATTCCAGCCACTACCTAAACCCCTCCTTCTCTCCGTACCTGGAGAGAAGTCTGCACTCACCGGCCTCAGGTATTTAGTTACTAGCTCAACCTCCCAAGTGTGATCAGCCTCCATGACCACTCCCTCTCCTCCTCAGGTCCCATGCCCCAACATGACTCACCCCATAGAGCAGTGGTTATCCTTTGGCACCACCTCAGCTCTGGTATCTTATACCAGTTTGGCCCTCCCAGGAAAGCAACCCTCTCATCTCTGCTTGCTTTCCTTAGACTGGGCTTTTCAGCCATAAGCTCTCATGTAGTCCTCCCCTCCTCATGTGAACACCTATATGGTGACTTCTTTCTCCTCACTCTGCTTGGGTTCTGACACCCCTCATCTGGGTGATGATTGATATTGTCACAATCCAGAATCACTGTATGGGTGATGGTTGATACTGTCATAATCCAGAATCACTGTATGTGTGATAGCTGATACTGTCACAGTCCAGAATCACTGTATGGGTGATGGTTGATATTGTCACAGTCCAGAATCACTGTATGGGTGATGGTTGATATTGTCACAGTCCAGAATCACTGTATGGGTGATGGTTGGTATTGTCACAGTCCAGAATCACTGTATGGGTGATGGTTGATACCATCACAGTCCAGAATCACTGGGGAGACAAACCACTGGGCATGTCTGTGAGGGAATTTCACCATTAGGTAAGATGAGGTGGGAAGACCCAGAAGAATGTGGGCAGTCCTCTCTGTAGGCTGGGCTCCTGGGTTGACTAAAAAGGGGAAGGCAAGCTGGTGACAAGTATTCATCTCCCAGTGTTTGGGCTTCCTGACTGTGGGTGCAGTCATGTAATTGGGGGTTAGCATGTGATTGAGAGGTGACTTGAGGCTGACAAGGACCCTTACCTTCCGCTAACAAAATCTCCATAAAAAACAATCTACTTGGCAGAGCAAGAAAGATTTTAGAAGAGAAGCCTTCTTAACGGCGTTTAAAGGACAGTGAAGTTGCCTCCTCAAGGGAGGAAGCAGTCTCTGTGTCCCCTGTGCACTGACCTTTCCTTAGTACACACTGACTCATTATCAGAAGGGCTTAGCAGAGCCATGGGTAGGTGGACAGAGCTGCGTGCAGCTGAGCAGGCCTGGCTCCAGCGCTAAGCTTGCCATTTACCCACTCAGTCAAATAGACCCCTTGGGCAATTCACATGCATCATGAACTTCAATTTTCTCTTGTGTAAAGCATAGGACCCACTAATCCCTGCCTCTGCCTCACAGAATTGTTCTGTAAGCTGCATTACAGGAACATAGTGGGTATTCAATTAACAACACTCTCTTTGTACTCTCTCAAAGAAGTGAGCATGCCTCCCCCAGACCTGCAGGACAAAATGGGGAACAATTTCTATCCTGGCCTTTGTCCCTACCAGAGGTCTTTAGCCTGCACAGCAGCCCCAGCCCCACAGCTGGCCACCCCATGGGCTCTGTGAGTACCAGCAAACCAGCATCTTTGTGGCTAGCTTGACTGTCCAGGACTCCAGTTTTGTTTTTCCCATGGAGACTCAGGTAGATTTTCCCTTCTCCAAAGTTGAAGTCACACATTATCTGCCGTGGTGCCAAGCAGTGCTGATGGAATGGTTACTGTGGTGACCTTGGGAAGTAAGCAGTTAGCGAAGGGCATAAGGAAAGAGAGGCCAACACACCCTGCCTTTGGTGTTGATAACAACAAATTAAGTCAACTGTAAATCTAAACTTTGGTGGAAGTCATGGTCTGTGCTGTCTCTATTTTTGGCTGAAAAGCCAATTTAGCTTTCCTTTGTCAATCATTTCGCTGAGTCAAGTAGATGCTGTCTTGGTTTGTTGGCGAATAACTCACCCTTTAGAGTTATAGTATTACTTCCACTGTCATGATAGAGGTCAATTTAGGCCTTGGGATCTATGACTTTAACGTAAAGCTATCTTGGCTCATACAGTCGTAGGACCTTAGTTTTGGCAAGAATCCGGCACATGAGCTAGCACAGACTCTTTTTTTTTTTTTTTTTTTTTTTTTTTTGGTTTTTCGAGACAGGGTTTCTCTGCAGCTTTTTTAGAGCCTGTCCTGGAACTAGCTCTTGTAGACCAGGCTGGCCTCGAACTCACAGAGATCCGCCTGCCTCTGCCTCCCGAGTGCTGGGATTAAAGGCGTGCGCCACCACCGCCCGGCAAGCACAGACTCTTGAACTGGGGTTGTGTTTACTATCCCAGCTGCAGCCTCTTACTGCGTCCTTTACATGGAAACTCCACTTCTAGTTACTATAGCTACTTCTGTTGACAGGAATACCTTTAAAACCAGATGAGGGGTGGAACACGAGATGAAGTTAGAATACAGGTTAGGTGGCAGGATGAGAGCCTAGCATGCAGCAAGCTCTGAGTTTGATCCCCAACACCACAAAAACTAGGCCTTATGGTTTATGCCAGTAATCTCAGTAGTCAGGAAGCGGAGGCAAGGGGATCAGGATTTCAAGAGCATCCTTAGCTACACAGTAAGTTTGAGGCCAGTCTGGTCTTCATGAGACGCTGTCTCAAAAATAAACAAACAGAAAACTGCAAATGGAGAGAGAGAGAGAGAGAGAGAGAGAGAGAGAGAGAGAGAGAGAGAGAGAGAGAGAGAGAGAGAATGAGAATCTTCAATGATACACCCACCTCCTTTAAATAAATTAATCAAGAAAGCTCAAGGTTTTAGTGTATCTCACTCATGGAGTGTTTATGGACCACCCATGTATCTCACATGAAAGCCATGAAGCCATGATGCCTGTGCCTGGGCTATGCATGGAATGCAGCTTTTTTTTTTTTTTTTTTTTTTTTTTTTTTTTTTTTTTTTTTTTTTTGACGTGTTCACTGACTAGAAGGACTAGTGAGACACTATGTGTTATGGGGTGTGATACTACATGACAGAACCTAGAATCACCCAGGGTATGGGCTCCTCAATATGCTTGTGAGATGTTATATTGGTCGCATTAACTGAGAAAAGAAGATTCTAACACACACACACACACACACACACTCACTCACTCACTCACTCACTCACTCTATGGGCAGCACCATCCTCTAGTTGGGATCCTGGACAGTGTAAGTGGAGAAAGAGCTGAGCAGCTGTAGCGTGTATCACTCTCTCCTCATTGTGAAGTGATGTGACCAGCTGCTTCTTCCCCACCAGGATACACTGTATCTTTTTTTTTTTCTAATATTTATTTATTTATTATGTATGCAATATTCTGTATGTGTGTATGCCTGCAGGCCAGAAGAGGGCACCAGACCCCATTACAGATGGTTGTGAGCCACCATGTGGTTGCTGGGAATTGAACTGGGGACCTTTGGTAGAGCAGACAATGCTCTTAACCTCTGAGCCATCTCTCCAGCCCGATACACTGTATCTTGACCTGTGAGCAGAGTAAATCCTTTTTTTTCTTGTTCCTATTGGAGTATTTATTGTAGCAATTAAGAAAAAAAAAAGAGAAACAAAGACAGCATCACTTTAATTCTTAGCCCAAGAGGAAAAGCAGCCCTGTCTCTCTGGTTACAGATGAAGCTAGGGTGAGTCCAAAGGCTAGTTTCATGGAAGCATGGCTGTGGCTGCTGGAAGAATGCTTGCTGCCTTGGGTCTGAGATCCTCTATGCCCTGTTGTGTCAGGGGACCTGGCATCCAGCACCATCTGGGAAATGCCCTGTGAATGTTAGGACTCATGGTCCCTGGTGGTGTGACCTGTTAGCTGTCACCCAAAGTGACAGAGTCACCACTGCACATATGAGTTAGGTCCCCACTGGTACATTTTTAGGTGACTAGGATTCCCGTCTATGTCCTTGCCACTGGCAGCTGGTGGAGAACCTCAGTAAAGCTGGCCAGACCGAGTGGCTGCTTTTGCCGAGTTGGCTCTAGCAGAATACACTGTCCTAATTAAATGTTTCTTCCCCATATAAAATTCCACAGTGCCTTAATTCAAATTAGAAAGCCACTGTTTTGACAGATGATGTCATTTAATTTTAGGATCATTGTGCTTCTAGTATTCAACTGCAGACTAAATTGGACCCTATCTCAAAGCCTTTGTGTGTTTTGAAGTATTAACGTTTGTGCAAATGTCATGATGGGAGTGTGGATCCCCTCCTGCTGAGGCAAATTCTTCGTGTGGGGGCCGATGGGGCTGGCTAGCCATTTAGCTGCCTTGTAACCTGGCTGCTGGTGAAACCAGTTCTGAAGTGGAGCCGTTTCTTATCATATGTCTGATGCCCACAGACTGTCATAGTCAAGTATGTCAGAGGAGCCCACCATTGAACCCTAATGCAGACCCCAAGCACAGGGTAAAGCTGCTGCCATCTCTTCCCTCCTCTCGCCTCTTCTGCATTGCAACCAAGAACCCTTGGAACTGTCTTTATACCCCCCCCCCTTCATTGTATAAAGAAGATAGGGCCTAACAAGTATGCTCAACTGGAAAGCTACCACCACTGCCACCCCCAGTCCACTTCCCTTCCCCACCTCCTATCCCCTTACTCACACGTGAATGCCCCCAGGCCTTCTGCAGTTACAGGCAGGCTCCCTCTGAAGGAGCTGCTCCCGCTTCCAGATGAACCAAGCCTGGAGTTTCCCAGCACTGCCAACCTATGTGCTCCTTCCTTCTTTACTCGCTTGCTGATGTCTTCTGACACAGGGCTCCTGCCTCCAGGAGCCTCGAACAGCTTCCAACTCAGCTTTGGGGTTCCCCCCTCAATATTCTCTGGTTAGATCCTTTGGTTTTAGGTGGCCTGCTGCGTATGCTAATACCCACTGCTGTGTCACAGACCATCACTGTGTGGCCTTGGCACACCCTACTGACCCCTTGGGGGAGGTCAGGAGACCCTTTCACTGGGGTTGCTTATCAGATATCCTTCATATTTGTATTACGATTCATAATAGTAGGAAAATTACAGTTATGAAGTAGCAATGAAGTAATCTTTTGATTGATGGCCACCACAATGTGAAGAACTGTATTAAAGGTCACAGCATTAGGAAGATGAGAACCACTGCTCTATTCCTTGGAGGAGGCAGTGTGAGGTGCAGAAGCATCTTTCTGAGGTGTGCAAACAGCTCATGACTTACTCAGGGCCACCCATTTGGCATGCAGCGAGGCCCCATGACTGTCCAGAGTGTATCTTCAGAGGATAAGGTCATCGTCTCTAAAAATGGAAAGATTTAAACCTGAGGACCCTTGATGTCACCTTCTAAAGCTCTGAAAAATTCAGAGCCTCCGAGTCCCTTGAGCTCAGCAATGTGGCTCTTCTCTAAGACCTCAGCCCAGGAAGTACTCAGCCACAGTGCTGCCATCCGGCATTGCTGACCTGAGGGCTTTGTAGACCAGCTCTTCCTGCTGACTTCACACTTAGCAGGGAGCTCTCAAGCTCCACCCCTGAGATGTCAGGATTGGGCCAAGTAAGTGAGGGGCGTTGTGTTCCATGAAGAACACCTTCCCAGAGAGTTTATTCTCCCCAGACACTGAATGGGTGGCCTCCCACAGACTGGGGTGATGTGACTCTCTTCATGTCACACCTGAAACAAGGAACTGACCCTAGAGTATCCAGGTAGGCTAAAGTGATCACCTGGCTTATCAGAAGAGAGAGGCCCAGGGGGTCACAGATAGCAGGTGAAGGCCACAGATGGAGTGAGGCCAAGAAAGGTCTCATCCACAGAGTGCCAGGGCTTCTAGAAGCCAGAAAGACTAGAAGACTGATTCTGCTCTCAAGCTTCCAGAAGGAAGGCAGCTCTGGGACCACTCTGGGACCATCTTGGTCTTAGCACCCCTGACCTTGGGAACTGTGGGGTTAATACAGTTAAGCCGGTGGGTCCTTTGCCACAGTGGTTTCAAGAACCTCAAACAGGTTGGTTGTAAACTTCTGAGGAATCTATAGAGCAGCATGGGTGTGCCTGAGGATACCCACATCCTGGAGAAGGCCAGACCAGGCTGCACCAGGATCTATCTGCCGGAAGAAGTTAGGCTGAGAGCCACTACCCTGGCTTCTTAGTGTCCTTAGGGAACTGCACTATACTTCTCCTGGGAACTAAAGGAGTCCATCCTGTGAGAATGCCTTCAGGGCCCTCAGGGACCAGGCTTCGTGCTAGCTTTACTGTGGAGTGTGTGGCAGGTGGACACCCACCACTTAGACTCTTGGGCAGCCCATAGTCTGGAATGGAAGGCATCAGCACAAACAACAGATGCGTTTGTGATTCTCTGCCTAGTAATTTGCTGTATGGAGTGAGGAAAGGGATACCACACAGGGAAGGCCTCTTCCAGGGGTTGATGCTGAAGTTGAGCTGCACAAAGATGGGGAGATTTTAGTCAGCCTAGGAGACACCATGTCCCAGCTCCTGAAAATTCCTAGCCCAGGGGTAAAGGGGGGCTGTGGCTGTTTGCAGGGAGAGATGAGGAAGTGGACTTAGCTCACCCAGAGCCGCAGGATCTGCTGACTCAGGCCGCTCAGGGGTCAAGCCATTTCATTTGATCAAGAGGCAGTGGATGCCAGGAAGGTTTTAAGTAGGGCTAAAATTTGCAATTTCACTTAAGAAAATAGCTGTTTTGGCTGGAGTTTGAAGATGAAGTGGAAGAGGGCAGACATGGCAGCGGGAGGCCAGTGGGGGTGGCTGTGATCTCAGGCTGGAGTTGGGGTGTCGGGCTGTCACCATGGTCATGGGCATTGTTGCTTGGCTCTGAAGTATTGTTTCCAAAGGACAAAAGAGTAGCTGTGGTGTGAAAGGTGGTGACCAGAGGCAAGACTATGGGTAGGCGAGACTGGGGTGGGTGTCAGGCATAAGGTGGGGACAGGAAGTTCAGCTGTGGAGGCCTTGACATCCCCAGGGAGATGCCAGATTGACAGTTGTATGCATGAGTCATGGTCAATACACAGACTAAAAGTGAAGCATTAAAGGGCTCAGGAAAACGTCTCCATGATCACACTCAGCAAACAGCCAGTGTGTGCACAGGGCAAATAACACTGTGTTCGGCTCTGCCGTGGAACTCAGCGCTCCCTATTTCAGAAGCCAGGGCACAGCAGGTCTTGGGGCTGTTCTGGTTTCTCTCCAATATGAGACGTTTTGCTAACCCCCTACTAAGTGCACTAGTTCTCTGTGGCTTTGCTCAAGTGAGCATGAACTTCATACTCAGAGAAGCACAGATCTGCTTCTGCCTCATTTTTATGGGGCAGTTCTCAGGCCGCTCTACTGGGTCCTGAGTTCAGATGTCACAGGGCTTCGGTTGAGGTGTTGCGAGGGCGATGGATGCAGTCAGGACCCAGCCTAGGATGGCATTTCCTGCTTTCCTGAGTTTTTGGTAGTACCCTGTTTTTTTCAGTCCTCCACATAAAAGCTTCTCGCTCGCTGCTGTCTGCTGAAGATAGGTAGCTCTGACATGGTGTCATATGTCGAGTCTGCCATGTTGGGACTCCCCTTGGAGCCACTGTTTCCCCTGTCATAGTGCAGGAGAGAGACTCCTGTGAGGTGGGAGCTTGCCAGTCACAAACATCCTGTCACCTCTGCCATGTTCAGGGGAATGTGTCACCTAGGGTAGAGGTCATGGAGACACCTTGACAGGTAACCAGACAGGACTGCATCCAGTTTGTCACTTGGCCTCTTCTGGAAGGAGCCAGAGCTCAGCAGAGGCAGTCTCCTAGAAGGCATAAAGAGCCCTCAGGCCTGCGATAGGATTGCACACACTTCTGCCTCTGGGATGCATCCCCAGTGTGCCGATGACTATGACTTTGGCAGGAAGATCTCTGAATTCTGTTCTGTCATGTCTGTGACTGCCATAGCAATTCCGGCCTTGGCTGGGCTTTGCCACTCTCCTGGGTCATGACAGTAATTCTGCTGTTGTCTTCCCTCACCCAGGTGCCTTCTCCCAAAGGTCTAACTGTTCCTCCCCGTGATCTAGTAGAGCCTGTGTTCCCACGCCCCCACCCCGTCTCTGTGTTCCCAATCCCTGACTTCGTGCTCCCACATCTGGTGGCTGTGCTTCCACACCCAGGTGTCATCCTCCCCACGTACGGGTCCCAGTGTCCTTTCCACTCTTCCTTCCTCAGCCCTGTCTCCCAGCACACCCCTCACCATCTGAGGTGCGGCAGTGCCAACGCTGCCACTCGGTTGTTGGTAGCACCAGTCCCTTGCAATCCTAGGAGTCTTGCTGTGGCTTCTGCCCTCGCAGCCACTGTTTACGTCCTTCACATGTGTCCTCACCTGTTCTCACACATCACTTTGACACACTGATGTCCTCTTTCTCCTTTCAAACATGGTGTTTGTACAGGGCAAGCTTTCCTGATGACCCCTTAACTTCTGAAACAGTAATTTGATTTTGTTCTTTGACTGCTCCCCACTGCCCTGTTTTCATCTAGGTGTTCTCAGGATCTTCCATACAACATGTTGATAGCATGTATCCCATACATTTCGATTGGATGAATAGCGGATGGATGGGTGAATAGTAGATGGATATGTGGATAGGTGCATGGGTGCGTGGGTGGGTAGACTGATGGATGTGTGGGTGGATGGAGTCATGGACAGGTGGATAAGTAGACGAGTGGGTGGGTGGGAAGATAAATGGATGAATGTATGTATGGATGGGTGAATAGATAGGTAGGTGGGAAGATGGATGGACAGATGGGTGGATGAATGTATGTATGGGTGGGTGAATGAGTAGATGGGGGTGGGTGAGTGAATAGGTGGGTAGATGTAATATAAGTGAGTGCCTGGGTGGATGGATGGATAGATGAATGGATTGGGGTGTGTGTGTGTGTGTGTGTGTGTATGTGTGTGTGTATGCATGGGTGGATGGATAGATAAATGAATGGATGGGTGTGCGCATGTATGCATATTTGTATGTATGTATGCGTGGGTGGATGGATGGACAGACAGGTGAGGAGTGGATGGTTGGATGTAGGTATGTATGGACAGGTAGGGATGGACGAGCAGGTGGGTAGATGCATGTGTGGCGGATGAAGGCACTTCAGTAGAGTTGTGTGCAGATGAAAATATGAAAAGCCAAAATCCATTTAAAATCATTTTCTGGAAGAATGCTCCATATTGTATTAATTAACTCAGAAACTTGCCGGGCGGTGGTGGTGCACGCCTTTAATCCCAGCACTCCGGAGGCAGAGGCAGGCGAATCTCCGTGAGTTCGAGGCCAGCCTGATCTACATGAGCTAGTTCCAGGACAGGTTCCAAAACTACAGAGAAACCCTGTCTCCAAAAACCAAAAAAAAAAAAAAAAAAAAAAAACCCCAAAAACCCACTCAGAAACTTGCAAATCAGCAAATGCTGATAAAGGTGATAAGAGGGGTTTGGGCAAGTATTCCAGATGGGAGTGTTGATAACCACAGCAAGGATTTTAGGGTGGTCCAGATCCCTGTAACTCATACAGTGGGATCCTCCAAATGTCACCTCCTCTCTACTAAAACCCTCCGATTTCATGGAAGGACGCTTCCTCTCGGCTGGGCTCATCAGAGCTGCCTGTGGGCTTTTGGAAGCTTCATCTCTGCTCGCCTCTGCCAGCCCCTCTTTCTGCAGCATCTCTCCCCCCATGAGACTGTATTCCAGTGTCCCACATTTTATCCAGAGTTTTGAAGGTGAGCACCACAAGACCAGTGGTCGATGAATTTGTAGATAGCAGTGGCGGTGAGCATGACCTAGAGCAGCACCTTGGCTCCACTTCCCCAGGTAAGCTGCGGGCTTGGCGTATGTACATCTACCCTGGACTAGCACTGCAGTGGGTGCCTGAGAAAGAGAAGATGTTCTCCGCTCTTGTGTTAGATGGCATTTAGAGTGTACTCACAAACTAGAAATCAGAGCAACTCTGAACTCAAGTGGAAATTCCTCAACTCACAGTATGGTGTCATTTCATTCCCTTATTTAACAGAAAAACAAGCCCAGCCAGGCCTAAACTGAGAGAGATGAATGAAGCAGGTACTCTGCCAGCCCCTTCCTTCATCAGCATTTGCTGATTTGCAAGTTTCTGAGTGTTCTTTTTTTTTTTTTTTTTTTTTTTTTTTTTTTTTTTTTTTCCGAGACAGGGTTTCTCTGCAGTTTTGGAGCCTGTCCATTCATTTATCCATCCATCCACCCATGCACGCACACACACACACACACACACACACACACACACACACAATCCATCCATCCATCCATCCATCCATGCAGATCTAAAGCAAGTTAAAGGATGGAGTAGTCTATTACCGGAAGTGTGTCTGTGACCCTTAGGGAACCAACTTTACTTCTGTGTGTGTGTGTGGGGTGTGTGTGTGTGTGTTCATGTGTGTGCTTGTGTATGTACTGCATGAGTGTGCTCAGAAGCACACAAGCCAGAAGACAACTGTCTCAGCTAGGGTTTCTATTGCTATGAAGAGACACCATGGCCATGGCAATTCTTATAAAGAAAACATTTAATTGGCGTGGCTCCCTTACAGTTTCAGAGGCTCAATTCATTATCACCATGATGGGTAGCATGGTGACACGCAGGCAGATGTGGTCCTGGAGTAGTAGCTGAGCGTCCTATGTCTTGCAGGCAACAGGAAGTTGACTGTCATACTGACTGGGTGGTATCCTGAGCATAGAAAAACTCAAAGCCTGCCCCTGCAGTGATACAGTTCCTCTAACAAAGCCATACTCACGCCAACAAAGCTACTCCTCCTAATAGTGTCACTCCCTAAGAGATACATTCAAATTACCACAGCAATCTTGGCTGCCATTCCTCAGGGGCTGTCCAGTCTGTTTTTCCCTTCTGTCCCTTTCAGTTCCCTCCTCCGTCCTTCCTTCCCTCCCTCCTCTTTCCTTCCTCCAGGGAAGGGGGAAGAGGGAGGGATGGACGGGGAGGAAGGGAAAGAAAGAGCGGAACAGGGAGAAGAACGAGAAAGAGGGGAGGGGAGGGGGAGAGAGGGAGGAGGGAGGAGGAAGGAAGGAAAAGCCTCCTGAAGATTCCCCTCCTTCCCTTCTACACTCCCCATCTTCTCTTTCTTCTTCTCCTTCGGCCCTTTCTTCCTTCCTTCCTTCCTTCCTTCCTTTCTTTCTTTCTTTCTTTCTTTCTTTCTTTCTTTCTTTCTTAGTGTCTCTCATTGGATAGGTCTCATTGGGTGAGCTAGACTGTCTTTCCAGTGCATCCCAGAGATTCCTAGCACTGGGATTACTCATGCTCTGTTGTTTGTTTGTGTGTGTGTGTGTGTGTGTGTGTGTGTGTGTGTGTTTTAATGTGGGCTCTTGGGATCCATCTCGGGACCTCATGCTTGCAATGCACACATTTTACTGACTGAGCTAACACCCAGCCCTGTCTCCACTTCAGTTGTTTGTGGACGTGTCCCTGGGTCCCAGGAGGATGCTAGAGTTCAGCAGTGAGACTTGCCCTGGAGCTGGAGGGCAGATACGAGACTGGAGTTGTGCATTGGGCTCTCCTTTATAGCGCGAGTACCGTGGATTGGAAGAGCCAGTCACTGGGCGCCGGTGCTGCTTCATCCTATGCTCAGCTTTTTGTTTAGCATTCTATCATCCCGTTCATGGTTTTCTTGGGCTGTGGCTAAAATTAGCTTGGGTTTCCTGAGCTCATTCTAAATGATAGCCTTGTGTCCCACAGGCTTGCCGCCTGCAGGGATATGCTGTGGGGATTTCCTCCTTTTTTTTTTTTTTTTTTTATCCTGGCCTCCATGTTACCCTATCTGGTTGTCATCATGCCTCATCTTACTGCAGCACAGCTGGGCCTTCCTAGGTTTCCTGGGAACTCGTAGTTCCTATGGCTCTGGCATGAAATTTGACTGTATTTGGAAGGGCTCAATTAAATAAAATCTCCCGACCATGATTTCTTTGGTGATTTGAAAGAAATAGCCCCCAAAGGGAGTGACACTATTAGGAGGTGTGGCCTTGTAGGTGTGGGCTTTTTGGAGGAAGTGTGTCACTATGGGGCTGGGCTTAGAGGTCTCTTTTGCTCCAACTTCACTCAGTATGACACTTAGTCTACTTCCTGTTGATCAAGATGTAGCCAGCATCAATTCTGCCTGCTCCCCACCGTGATAATGGACTGAACCTCTGAACCGCAAGCCACCACCTCAGTTAAATGTTTTCCTTTATAAGAGTTACTGTGGTCAAGTTACTCTTCACAGCAATAAAAGCCCTAAGAAATAAATTGGTACCAGGGACTGGGATAATGCTGTGCTAAGCCTGACCATGTTTTTGTTTGGAGAAACTAGGACTTCGGTACTTTGGGTTAGGATAACAGTGGAAAGCTTTAAGCATTGCTTAATGGGCCATACTAGCAGGAGCTTAGAAGACAGTGGCGTTAAGAGTTATTTGAACTGTGGGGAGTTGGCTTAAGGGGTTTCAGAGAAGAGTTTTAGTATGTTTGGTGGAGAATGTGTTTCCTTTTTGCCTTTGTTTGAAGAGTCTGCCTGAGGCTAATGTGAAGAGTTCTGAATTAATTCCATTGGCAGAGGAAATCTCAAAACAGCCTGTATAAACTCTGTTGAGTGGTTATTAGTGTTAACTTTAATGAAGATTTATAATGAAGAGGAATAAGTAAAGCAAATAAAATTACAAAATGTTAAAGTTGAGAAAAGGAACACCAGGAAGTAGAATAGAGCTAAATCCTGTGTTCTAGGAGATAAATGGATTAAGAAATAGAATAAAGAGTAGTGACCTCGGGTTAAGATCCCACCCCACTAAGTTTTCAGCTTGTGAAAAGGAACTAAAAAGCTTAGAGCTGGGTGTGATGGTACACGCCTTTAATCCCAACACTGGGAAGACAGACTGGCAGATCTCTGAATTTAAGATCAGCCTGGTCTAGAGATCCAGGTTCAGGACAACCAAGCTTAGGCAATGAAGGACAGAAGGCTGATGATGATGCAGTTGAACAAGTAGGCATGTTCCAGCCCCAGCAGGCAGCAGGACTTGGCAGCTTCGGTCATGTGGTTCTGGAGTTAAGGATAGAAGGGGCTGTGGACTTTGTACCTGGGACTAAGGAAAGCCGCTGATGCAAGCGAGGCATGTATCAGGGGTGTCCCTGAACGGAGGCCGATGAGCATGAAGCTTGTATTGCCTTGAAGAACCCAAGATGTTGGAGATGCCAGAGCATGGGATATCTTCTGAAGAGAGCTCTAACAGGGAGTGGAATCAGCCCAGGAGAAAGAAGTGTGGTGTAGTTGGAGATCTGAAGAGCTCTTTGACATCAGACATGTGGATGCAGAGTCTGGAGTTCGTCCAGTTGGTTTTTTGTCTTCCTTTGGTCCAGCACTTCCTCACTATGATCCCTTCCCTACATTTTGAATGGTAATGTATATCCTGTGCCTTATATGTTGGAAATATGTGATCTGCTTTTTGGTTTGGATTTTACAGGGGGTTACAGTTGAGAGATTGCATAAATCTCAGAAGAGACTTTGAACTTTGGACTTTTAAAATTGTTGAGACTGTGATAGACTATGGGGCCTTTTGAAGTTGGACTAAGTTCATTTTACTTTATGATATTGTTATAAGCTTGTGGGGGCCCAGAAATGGAATGTGGTAGTTTGAATGTAATTGGCCCCCTTAATCTCATAGGGAGTGGCACTGTTAGGAGGTGTGGTCTTGTCTTGTTGGGTGTGCACACACCTTGCTTGGAGTCCTCATGGCACCGACCTCATCCACTCACAGCCTCTATCTGGCCGAGCTGGTGCAAGAGCAGCACTTCATTATGTGTGCCTTCACAATGTCACTTTGGCCTCATACAGCCCTTCTTGCTGTTTCAACTCCAAACACACTTGACACAGCTGCAGCAAGTCACTCATGCCCACGTTCTTTCCAATGGACCCTCACCCTGCTGTGGGTCTGGAAGCAGGCATGATCCTCTAAGACACTGGCACCCACTACCCTTGATGGTACTGGCTCATTCTTCATAAAATAAAGGTCCTTTGGCCAGGGATCCCTGTCCCACGACATACCACTTTCTCTTCTCTCCCTCATCTCCCTGCTGCACACAGAGTCCTGCACGGGATGCCACTCCTAAAATCTGAACTCTAGTTGCTTAGTAAATGTGCAGTGAGCAAATGACTGGTAAGAAACAAGTGGAGAGAAGTTGGCGGAGACTGTTTTTGAGCAACTAAAAATGAGGTGATGTCTGGGAGGCACCGCAGAACCCGAGAGAGCTCCGTCAGACCAGCGTGAGCCTGGATCGTGATACTTGTGATATTTGAGGGAAGGAGGGGGACTCCCAGAGGACTTTCTAACAGTGAGGCCAGGACAAGAGCTACTGTTTAGTATCTGAAGCTGCGTCTTGGAGGAGACATGAGCCCAGAAGATTAGAAGTCACACTGCACAGCCCCTGCCTATCACTTGATGTATGACGTCAGGTTCAAAGTATGATACTACCACTAACTACTTTTTCCCTTAAGGCAAAAACAGCAGAAACTTCTAGTGCATCCGCTCCATTATTACTTCTCTGGTTATGAAAATGGCCAGATTGATAAGGGAGAAGGGCTTCCTGCTTCCCAAAATGTTCTTTTCTAGAGAGAACCATGAATATCTTATGAAACACACCAGCGTGTCCTGCTGCGCCGCCCGTGCTGAGCCTCGTGCAGGAGTTGCCTTATTAAAGTGTCCTTTTGATTGAGTGGGCTGGCGTGCTCAGGAGAACTTGCTTCTGTTCAAAAGAATCACTTGAACGTCATAAATATTTTAGGGAATTTCATCTGTGTTCTGTGCATTAGTCTGCCATATTGATCACTTTTCAAGACGAAGTGTCCTGTCTTGTTCTCACCAGAGTCACACATACCACCATCAGTGTCTTTCCTTCTGTGTTTTTGTCCTCAGTTCACACGGAAGGTTCTCACCCCTGCCCCAGAATCTGATGATTTCCTATCTGCTGACCCACATGGGCAGTCAGGCTCAGAACGTGAGGATTATGTGGTCTCTGTGTGGGTGTTCTGTCCCATCCAGTCTACTGGTGTCCTATGTGCAAGAGTCTGTGTTGCCTGGCATGTCTTTTATGCTTCTGGCCGCCACTGCTCCAAGTTCCAGAGGAGGCCCTCATAGTAGGCCTGAGGCCCAAGCTGAGGAATACGAGAAAAGGGAGCTTTCATTGGACATAACCTTAGGATTCTTTTCAGAAACTGGTGGCAGCATCAGAGGGGGCGTGGTGAAAACTAAATAAAGGGAGCCTTTCCAAAAGCCAGTGGTGGGAGGCAGGAGCTGACTACAGCTGGCAACCACTGGGGGACCCTGGAAACCTCCAGGTAGGGGGGCATAAGAGGGCTGCAGGGAGAGAGGACGTCTCTATAGGCAGACGAGGCTCAACCCATCTGGGTTGTAGGACTTCTTTTCTGGCCATACTCATTTTCCTGTCTCATGTCTTGCTGTTTTTGCCCACAGTCTGGGTCCAAATGGAAGCCCAGAGTGTGGAAAGCTTGGAGCTACTGTTGTCTGAGCCCCCTGCTTGCAACACAGAGGCACACAGGGCATGTTCAGCCTGCAGGATTTAAGTGTCATGAATTTTCACAGAGGCTTTCTGAATCTACCAAGCAGGCTTGTATCGAAACTCCTAGTGTTCATTAGAGTACGAAACAGGGCTTTGTGTCCCAAGATGTGACATGTGGCCCGTTCTTTCAGGTGGAAAGGTTATGGATTGGCAAATGAGGAGACAGATGTTTTGAGAGATTTGTTAGGTTGCTCAGCATCCCACAGTTTTTGTAGGGGGCTCTGCTAGAAGCTAATCTGGATTGTCTGTTCCATCCCACCATCCCTAATAACTTCTGGACATACACAGGGCACAGTGCAGAGTGGCTGTTGTCTGTCTTATCTACTTCTTAACTTTTATAGCCTGTTTTCTCTTTAGGAGGTATGTGTGTGTATTTAGGGGCTAGAGGTCACCCTGAGGTGTCATTGTTCCTCAGGTGTCATCTGGTTTGTCTGAGATGGGCTTTTTCATTGGAAGCTTGCCAAGTAGGTTAGGCTGTTCTGTTCGGCCAGTAAGCTCCAAGAATTCCTCCACCCCCCGCCATCTCCATGTCCCCAGCACGGGGATTTTAAGGCCAGACAGATACAAACTGATTTGACCCAGTGGGTTGCTCTTTCCCCTGTCTTTGCTATTCTAGGGACAGGCTAGAGTAGAGTCTCCTGCCACTCAAGACTGAGGCAGTGGAGTGGCCCATCCTGGGCTGCCTCACTGGCTGCCATGCGGGAGAAGAAAGGATAGGATTTAGGGGTAGTGGCAGGAATAGCACTGAGCACAAGGTACTGCCTTCCCAGAGCCTCTATCTACTGGGTGTGCAGGGTCAGTCACTGAGATGTGACTGAGGGACAAAGCTAGCGCAAGAATAGGGAGAGGCACTTAGAAGAGTAGAAGGTAAGTATAGAAGGTGTCAGGATGAGCTGATCTGGGGAAGGAGGTCTTGATGTCCAAAGGAGAAAGGCTGGAAGAGAGGGTGCACAAGGGTGCCCTTTGTAAGACATGATTCCAGAGAAGAAAGGCATGGTACCTCCAGCAGAAAAGCTTGTTCTCCTGGCTCTGAGACACATACCTAATGACACGGAGGCAGGGAGGAAACAGACTCAACAGAGAGCTGACTGTTGAGAATGAATTTCTAATTCATTTGTCAAATTACCATATGTTCGTGGAGTGTTTATTACGTGTCAGACACTGTTTGAGCAGTCACCCCTTCCCTGGGGATCTGCAAATGAAGCCTGTGGGTGCTGTCGCTAATTATCCGTGTCACTGAGTCAGCAAGGAAATGGGAAGCCTAATACTGTAGGATCTTTATTGGAAAGAGGATTCCCAGGAGTGGGGGAGGAACTGGGGAGGGAGAGAGGGAGAAGAGGGCCTCTTGGAGTCCCTGTAAGTCATAGTCTCACCAGTCAGACTGCTACCTCTTGCCAGGAGGGTAGAAATAAGTTAACAGGGCTCTCTGTGACTGTGCAAGCAAGTTTAGCACTCGTGGGTTGGAGCCTTGGTATGGTGTGGTACAGCACAGAGGACTGCCGGGCAAGTTGGGGCAGAGGTGACCATGAGAGCTTGAACTTGGTCGGTATGGCTGGTTAGAACTTTTGCTCAAAGGGCTAGGGGCTAGAAGGGAGTGGGGATCCTGTGCCATGGGGAATGTCAAAAAAGTACCATGTCAGCTTTTGCTGTTAGGCAAGGCTGAGGGCCGCCGTCTTCCCCCTAAGAGAATAGCCTCCTTAGCACCCTGAACACAGCATCACCAAAGCTGCCTACTTCAGAGCCGTGGCTTTAAGTTACCTGGATAATTATCAGAGGTAAAGTGGCCTTGTTGGGATAGTCACACTGTGTGTCCAGACTAGCCTCAAACTTGCTCTATAGCCCAGGATGGCCTTCAACATGAACTTCTACTTTGGCCTTCCTAGTGCTGTGGTCATAGGTGTATACCATTGCATCTGGCTCTGCAGCTGGTTCCAAACAGCCCTGTGGCCATCTCCCACACCACTTCCCACTGCATACCTATCTATCACCTTGCTGTGAGTTGGGCCACCGTGCTCAGAGTTGCTGGCATTTTTCCAACTGCCCTCTCAGCACAGTAGCGAGACACACACCAATAGCACAGTAGGTAGATGCACACCAACAGGACAGTAGCAAGGTGCACACTGGCAACCCAGTTCCGGGGCCGCTGCCCCTCTGGTGGGGAGATCCCAAGCACAGTCCCTGGTACAGGTCACACGGTGAACTGTCACTGCCCCTTCAGATCTATGGGCATCTCTGAGGACTGCCTGTGCTCTCAGGAGGCGACCCTGGCCAACGCCCTGCCCCAGGGCAGGAGTGAGAAGCCTCAGCAACTGCTGGTCGATCACAGCCACATTTCCTTCCCCTTATCCCTGTCCTTCCCTAATAAACTCCTACACGGGTTTGTTGAGCTCTGCAGTTTACTTCTCATGGTTGAAGAACAACAGCGCCCCCCCCCCACTTCTTTGCTGTCAGCACTATATCCTCCGGGTATTCCCTTGTAAACCAGACAGCTCCCTGACTCTTAAAAAAAAAAATTCTATGTCACAACTCAATGAAATGGAAATCCCAGGAACCTGAGGATCCAACCCCAGCCTGCAGCTTGCAAAGTGAGAACTGAGCTACTCCTCAAGAAGTATCATCTACACAAGCGAGACTCAGACCTCCAGTTTCCTATGAGCCTATGCCCCCTCTCCTGCAGGCCTCTATGCAGTTACACAGGGCCTTTCCTTCCATTCTCGGCTTCACCATGTAATGATCCAAAGGCTGAGAGGTGAAGAGCCCCGAAGAGAACCAAATCAAACCAAGGGAACGTGTGCCTGGCCACCACTGCAGAGAGCATATTCATTTCATATCTATTCTTTTGTCTATTTGTTTTTTGGGGGTGTTTCACTTATTGAACACACACTTACATTCAGGATATGCCAACGCAGATTCTGACTTCATATATATATATATATATATATATATATATATATATATATATATATATGGGGATTTCAATTTCACTGGTGCTCACGTTAGAATTTTATATTAAATTTTCACACACATCTACTACATCTCTTTCTTTTGTTTTCACTCAGGTAGTCTGGGAAAAAACCTCTCTCTCTCTCTCTCTCTCTCTCTCTTTACAGTTTTATAATGAAAGTTAACATGGGCTGTAAACTTTGAGAGAAGTGATCATTTTTAATTATATTAGTAACCACATAGTTTTCTTTTATGAGACAATGTGAGTATGTGAGTTATAGTGTGTTTTAGCTACATTCTATTATGATCTGAAGGCAGATGCAAACTAACAATTAGAAAATAAAACCCCACATAACAAAAGGAGCCTCCTGTTAGTTAAACAGCCTCAACAGCCTCTCAAATTTTACTGGGGTCAGATAACTGACCATCAGAAGGTAGGAAAAGGCAACTCAGAAAGCATCATTACAGGCCCAAGTCTGTATCACATAGAATCCCTTCTCCCATCAAAAAAGGAAACAATCAGAACTGCAAAATCCCCTCCCAATTTCTTCCTGGCCGAAGGATTTGGTATGATTCCTAGCCACTATTTCCTCATATGTGAACCTAACAATAGGTCCTGCTCCAGGAATTCTGAAGAATGAACGAGAACATCCAGGACACAGGGCTCTTCCCCTGGGGCCATTCCTTGTGGCACTGTAGTGTCTAGTATGATCCTCAGCATGACCAACAGATAGATGAAAATCCTTTGTTTTAAAGCTTCTCTGATACAAGGTGCCATATTACTGGAATATTTAGAAATAGAAGAAGGTGGGACTCTGAAATTTCTTCTCTTAGTTAGAAATTATTAGTGCGTCACAGATTGCCTTCTGGTGTGTGTTTGGAAACACTGTAGCTTGGCCTTGGGATTACAATCCAGAAGCTTTCTTAAAGCTTGCTTTTGAGATCATGGTCCTCTTGCGGTTTTGCAAAGCATGCACAAGTCTGGGGTTAAAGCATTGGTTCGGCCACAGGGTAGGGGTACACCAGTCAGCCCTGGCCTCCCTCAGAAGCACAGTCCCTGTTGTCCCAGAGTCTACACAATAGCAAGAAAGCCAAATCTCCCGCAGGAGGGGCTGAGAAGGGAGAGCTCTGGGCAGGGCCTGGTGTGGCATTGCTGGATGTTCTCATGTTCCCGAGAGGATCTGCCTTGGTTCCTTCCATTAAGTATTTTGCTGTTGCAATCTGGTACCTATTACCTGTGTGGATACCCTTACCCTGCAGACCCAGTGGGTCATTTATTTGAGTTGTACCCTTACTACATGGATACTCTCACCCTGAAGACCCAGTAGGACATCCTAGGCTGTGGCTCTCCACTGTGTGTGACAGCATGGGAACTCCAGGTGGATTGCCCCACTGGGGCCACAGGCAGAACACCAATGGGGTATCTTGGTCTTATTGCTCCTTCTTTGCCTCTGCCCAAAGTACCCAGGCTGTCATTCTTACCTGCTAGATGGTCTCGCAGAGCATATTCTTACCATGCACACTGCCACATTGCCGCACCTGTGCACTGAGATTTCCTGATTGCCACTGCTAGGACATTCCCTGTACTTGCGTGGACATTCTGCCCGGATGGCTTGATGGAGCATACCTATGCTTCAGACCCTAGTGCGGCAACACACCAATACTCTGAAGTTGCTACCACAGTGGTGTCATGCTAATCACCTGTGTGACTTCACTGTGTGGACTGCTGGCCTCTGTGCTCATGCATGGAAGACCCGGACTGTCCTTCTTACCCAATAGATGGCACCACAGAATGTATCCCTACCTTTCAGAATGCCACATTGCCACGCCTGCACACTGAGTGTATCACAACTGTCTCATATCAGATCTCGACAGACATCTCTAACCCTGCAGACTGTGGCACAGCTGGGAGCCGAGCAAACACCTTTACCACACCTCAGTGTCCATGACCGAGGAGGATTCAGAGGCTGCCCTTATCTCACCCTTCTGCAATGTTAGGCTGTGGCAGCCCATCCAAGTGCCACGGCTGTGGCTCTTGGAGACAATCCGGTTCTCCAGGAAGATCTGCACCCTATCCTCTGAAACTAGTGTGGTAGAGGAGTTGCAGAATCGGGAGTCTTCTGCTTGTCGGCTTGTGTGACCGAGGAATGGGCAAGAGGCAATGCAGAAAAAAATCCAGATGTCTGTGTTGTTATAGCACGTGTATGGGTGGCACTGAGGGAACTGCATACCCAGAACCCTACATCTTGCTGACCGATGGGAAGCCTGTCCAGTCTTTGTACCCTGGAGACACTCGCACACATTCTTGCCATCACCCTGTAGATAGGAGCATTGTGGACGTCCCACAATGATGAGGCATGGAGGGTTTCCAGCTGCTTGGCTGAGACCTGGCCTTATGCTCTTCCCCAGCAATACCTGCATAGCTGTTTGTCATCCTAATCCTGGGGAACTACATATATTTGTGGCTACACTTCAGTTACTGAACAGATGTCCTTACCCTGAGATAGAGACACAGTGGAACTGCATAGGATGGATATCCAGTGAAGCATGGTGGTGAATAACTTGAATGATTTTGGTGGCACACTAAGGTTCTACATATTCCTGCCAATGGTGGCACAGCAGAGCTGTGCACTGATGACCTCAGATAAGTCTTACCTTGCATTGTTGCTATTTGTGCACTAAGGAATTAAGAGGATGTCTTTATTTTGGGATGAGGGTTTAACAGTCAGTACTACCCAGTGCATGCCTGCATTGTGGTGGATGGGCACCAAATGCCCGAATAGATCTTATCCTGGGGATGTTGGTACAGCAGAAAGTCTTACCTTGTGGATAAGTGCATCATAGCAGCTGTGTTTGAAAGACCTATGGGGATCTTATCCCTGGGATGATGTTTTTGAGCATCTTCATCCTGCACATAGCTTAAGATCCTTAATGCCCATGATCTGGGCTGATTTTTGTCCTAGGGAGAGGGACACTGCAGAACATCCTTCCTTACTCTGTGGGCAACTGCATTGTGGTGGCTGTGTACTAAGGATCGTGTGGCTCTTACCCTGGGGATGGAGGTATAGTGAAGTACGTAGGACCCATGGACAGCTATAGGGTCACAACTGCACACTAAGATTAAGGATGGTAGTAGGACTGACCAATCACCTTTACCATGTAGATTTATATGTGCTGTGGCAACTGGGCATTGAGGATCTGGGCTGGTATTTTCTGGAGCTGGTACAGTGAAAAGCATCTTTCACCGTTGTATTACTGTGACTGCACACTAAGGACCTAGGTAGATGCCTTCATCTTGGGGATGGTGGCAGAGTGGAGCGCCCTCACTGATGGTAACTTCATTGTCCTGGCCGCGTATTAAGATCTAGGCTGCATCACAGCTACATCTGCACACCCAGGATCTGGGCAGATCATTTTACTCTGTAGGTAGGTAGAAGCACAGAGGAAGTTGGGTGGATGACCTCAGCTTTGTGCGTCACCGTGTTACCATGGAGTCGTTACCCCCTGGATTGTTCTTTTTCTCTGAATAGTTGCATTCCTGGTGCCATGCTCTAAGGACCTCTTCTAAGAACGAGGAGACTATTACAGATGCATGTGATATGAGGAGCAGGGCCGTTCACTTTCACAGAACGCCTCACAGCAGGGGGCTGGGGCAGCCGGCTTTGTGCTGAGGGCTATGGTCTGACCCAGTGGA
Organism: Arvicola amphibius; assembly: GCF_903992535.2. Taxonomy (NCBI): domain Eukaryota; kingdom Metazoa; phylum Chordata; class Mammalia; order Rodentia; family Cricetidae; genus Arvicola; species Arvicola amphibius. Next base: position 31,973,362 of record NC_052055.2, on the reverse strand, counting down.
GCCTTTCTTTATCCTGGGGATACTCATATTGGCTGGCATGCTAAGGACCTGGACAGGCTCTGTAGCCCTGCAGCTGCATTCATACACCCCAAGCCTGGGTTGGTGTTTTTACGCTGCAGATGATCACACTGTGGAGCTTCTTGTACTTGACTGAATGGCCGCATTAGCACAGCCACTCTCAAACCAAGGGCAGACATCTTTGTTCTGGGATTTATACAGTGGCCCTGGGTGGTGATAACCCAGTAGGGCATCTTACCTTCTAAGCAGCTGCACCAAGATGACTTGGGCAGACACCTTTCTTATGGGGAGATACTCAGTACCAGCCTCAGCACTCCCTCAGGGTTCAGAACAGAACTGCTATGACAAGCGAAAACTGTCTTGAAAACGGGATCTGAGGGGTGGAATGAACTGACTGACTCAGGCATGTTTTACCTGCATGGCTGACTGTCTCTCTCTCTCTCTCTCTCTCTCTCTCTCTCTCTCTCTCTCTCTCTCTCTCTCTCTCTCTGTCTCTCTCTCTATCCATCTATCTATCATATCTATCTATCTATCTATCTATCTATCTATCTATCTATCTATCTATCTATCTATCTACCTACCTACCTACCTACCTACCTACCTACCTACCTACCTATCTATCTATCTATCTATCTATCTATCTATCTATCTATCTATCTATCTATCTATCTATCATCTCTATCTATCTATCTATCTATCTATCTATCTATCTATCTATCTATCATCTATCTATCTATCTATCATCTATCTATCTATCTATCATCTATTTTTATTCCTTGGGAAGATGAAAGAAGAGAGAAAAAGAAGAAACATTAGGGCATAAGGCATAAGGGTAAAAAAAGGGGTGATCTCCACAAAACTTTCAGTTTATGTAGGCATGGAGGCACATTAACAATCTCATAGGTGGTAACAATAGTAGCATCAAGCATGTACTTCCAGAGTCACAAGAAACGGGTAGAACCACAGCAGAAAAAAATAATAACAGCTTGAATTTTGCAGGAAAATGGATGGAACTAGAAAACATTATTTTGAGTGAGGTAACCCAGACAAAGAAACACAATTATCACATGTACTCACTCATAGGTGGTTTTTAAACATAAAGCAGAGAAAGCCAGCCTACAAACCACAATCCCAGAGAACTTAGACAACAACAAGGACTCTAAAAGAGACTCAAATAGATCTAATCTACATGGGAAGTAGAAAGTAGAAAAAGATAAGATCTCCTGAGTAAATTGGGATCATGGGGATCATGGGGGAGGGGAGAGGCAGGGAGGGGAGCAGAGAAAAATGTAGAGCTCAATAAATATCAATAAAAAAAGAAAAAATGCAAATAAAACATTTAAAAAATCTCAAAAGAGAGAGAGAAAAAAAAAGAAACCAGTAGATCTGGCAAGGAGGCACTTAACATCTCAGAGAGGAGATAGCTGTGAAGTCCCCTGTGGTTGGTGGCTATACTAACCTTGAAGGCTTGATTTGCATTAGCATCTAGCTGGTTGAGTTAAAAGGAATCTCTTCTGGGGAACCTGCTTTTGAGTCTAGCATGGTGTCCAGGTGGGAATTTTTCTCTCTGAAGCTAGTTTTAGTGACTCAGACCTTTTTCCTGTACAGTTAATTTCCTGGACTATGATCACATGTTAGTTGAAACCAAGGTGGAGGGTAAATACAGAATATTAGCAGTCTGTTACGTCAGAGCAGGAGACCAGTAGATTCCACCTTCCCGAGGCTGCTGTTAGAGCAGACACATTGCCTGCTGTATGAGGCTCCTTTCTTATCAGTGACTACTGTCAATAAAGAAAGCTTGTGGGAGAGCATTTTAATGTAGATTTTGACTATGAGAACAAGAACTTGACTGAATCCTTTTCACGCCATGGCTTCACGGTGTGGGGGTAGGTATCCAGTTACCCTACAGAAAAGGTCGGTTCATACACTGCATGGATACTATAGAAGGGAGAAATGCCATGATTTCACAGATTTCTACAGAATTGACAGTGACTTATCCAAAGGACAGTTGTCCCATAGCTGGATGTCTTAGAGTCTCGTTTAACTCTTCTCTTTAGCCTTCATGTTTAACACTCTAGAAACTTCTGTTTTCTCTGCCTCTTTAGTGCTCCCAATGTCCAGCAGCTTTGAACTTATCCCACTCCTACCCCTGTGGCTTTTCCTCCACTCCTTCCCTCAGTCTGGCACTGTCCCTGTCCTATCCTAGCTGAATATGTTAAAGGAATAGACGAGTGCTTACCAACATTATTGTCTTTGTAAAACCTATTCCTTTTGAACTGCTTTTCTCCAGAAAGCTACAAGGCTTCCTCCTTCACTCCATCAGGTCTTTGCTGAATTATATATAACCTTGTTAGCACAGTGGCAAGGCATGTATTGTAGCCACACTCTTTCCTCCCAAGGCAATTAGATTGGATCACGCCACAGCTCCCTAACTAGTTTCTCCTGTTTCCCCCAATAGTCTGTTGTTTATAGCTCTCAGAGTAATCCCATTCAAACCAAACTGAGACTTCCCAGCTGTGTCTCTAGCTACTCCGAAGAAACCCACAGTCCTTACAATGGCCTGTTCCTAGTCCCTCCCTCTGCCTCTACATTTATTCCCATTCCTCCCCTACACTGGCACTCAGCCCCTAGCTCATCCTAGCTGAACAGATTGAAGGACTATGTGGGTATGTGTCCACCTTATTGTCTCTGTGGAAACCCTTCCAAAATGCTTTTTTTCCAGATCGCTATGAGGCTGCCTCCTCCCCTCCAACATAGCTTCATCAGTGCAGCAGCAAGGCCTGTATCACAGTCGCTTCCCTCCCAGGACCTCACCCCAGCCCCGAGTTTCTCACACTGCACAATATGCTTATATCCTGTCTTTTGCTTGTGATATTTTCCTCTTGCTTTAGGTAAGCTTCCTGTGGAGGAGTCCCCTTTTGGGCCATTGATGTGTTCTTAGTGTTTGTTATATTGTATCTTCAATAAATAAATTTTGCAAGTGTGCCTCCTGGGTGTAAGTTGGCGGTTAGGTCCTTCACTGAAGTAAGGGACAGGGAATTTTCCCTAGGTCTTATCTGACTGGCAGCCAGAGACCCAGACTGAGCTTAGGAGGAGTGGGCGCTCCTGCTCTCCTTCCTCACTTCCTGCCTCGCCTCTCCTTGCTGTCTTTGTGAACCATTGCTGGCTGAAGATGCAGCTGTGTGTGAGTGTGCATGAATTTGTGTGTGCTCGCTCAAGTGTGTGCACACATACTTGTGCATGTGAGTGTGCCTGTGACAACAAAGCTGACCAGTGTGCCCCAGGGGTCCCCCTGTCTCTGCTGCTTCTCTAGTACTGGGGATATAGATACATGTTGCCACACCCAGCTTTTTTATGTGGGTCTTGGGGTTACCTCAGGTCTTCATGCTTCTGGGACAAGCACTTTCCAAACTGAGTCCTTGCCTGATCATCAAGATGCAGTTTATACCTGGCTGCTTCAGGATTTCAGCTTCTCACTGCTTATTTATTGCCAGCCTCACATGGAGCTGGTGGGAAGGGTGAAATGGCAGCCCTGGAAGGCCTTGGAAGCTGAGCTGGGGTTTGGACAAGTCATTGGCAGTTGATTGAGACTGTTGGGTGTGTGTGGGGGAGGGGGCTGAATTCTATCCTTGATTTTTCAATTATGTTATTTTTGTAACTTTATTGCAGCAAAGGCAGATCAGAAGCCTTTGAAGCCAACTTCAGAGGCTCCCTGTCTTCACTGTACCCCTCCCCCCACTTACTATGTCTTTCATCTCTGCTCTTGTCTAGATCACCACAGTTAATTATTTTCCCCAATATTAGCTCGCTCACTCTGCAACTTTGTGATGAGGAGGAAGCTTTCCATGTTTCTCCAGGAGAACCTTGTAGTTTCTGCAGGAAGCACCCTCGGCAGCAAGATTTTGACTGCCCGAAAGTAGAGGCATCAGAGTGACCACTCATCTGAGCATGGTGCACAGGGTTGTTCCACCGAGCTCACTCTCCTGGGAGTGTGGGGATGTAGTTGGGCCTCTGGAGGGAGGCCTCAGTCAGTCTCCTCCAAGAGCAAGAAAGAGTCCCAGCAGCTGGTCGACCCTTCCCCTGGCCTCCCTTATCCACTTCTGTTAGGTATTTATGTGTATCAGGTCCCAGTTCAGCCCTGGGTTAGAAAAAGAGGAGTCACAGCTGAGACAAGGAGGCAGGTACCCCAGGGAGGCATGGGGGGATTCAAGACAGGAGAGGGAGAGCCTAGGGCAGGTGGGTGGATGTGGGTTAAGGAGATAAATTTCCTGGCTATGGGCTTGGGAATTTCATCTGGCTCAGTTTTCCATGGTGAAGGGGAATGGGCTCCTATCCAGTATTTGAATTTCACAGGACTTGCTCTCCTGTTTAGGGGTCCTTCCCTTTCTCTGTGCACAGCGTCCGTCAGCTCCTAATGGCTGGGCTTTGGTCTTTTGGATCCTGACCCTTCATTCTCCTGGCTCCTAGCACCTAGTCAATGTGTCTCTATAAAAGTCATATAAGTCATGCAATGGGTTCCCCTGTGCTCTGCCCCAAACTGGCTGGCCTCCTTGCAGGCGCACACAGCCACTATTATGTAGCCTGGAGTCCGTGGGACCAATCCTGCTGTGTAACCATTTGCCCACCCCAGCCTGGACTGGTCTGGTCAACCTTTTGCTTTGGGGGGGAGGACAAGTCACCTGAAGAAGGGGTCAGCAGTTTTCAGGACCAGCGATAAAGTGTGCCAGGGGCCTGGCGCTGGATTTACACAGCCTGGATGTCTGGTAAACAAGGAATTATTTGGATTGACTTCAATCTCTGGGTCTCCCATGGAAACTGGCAGTGAGTCACCTGGTGATGAAGCCAGCAGAGATAAGATCATGAGGATATATATATTTTAAAGTGACAGCTGTTTAATGTCAGGCAAGATGAAGAAGGAAAAAAGGAGGAGGAGGAAGGAGAAGTTAAGAAGTTGCAGCAGAGCGGGTAGGGGAGGAGCAGCAGCAGCAACTGCAGCTGCATTCCCTTTGATGCCGGTTTACTATCAACACAGAGCCCATGAGGAGCTGAGTCCCTTGTCTTAGCTCTGAGCAGATGTCATCCCAGCGGGAAGCCTGCTGTAGGAGCAGCAGGGGCAGCCAGCAGAGCGCTGACAGATGTTTGTGGCATCAGGGGTCTTTCCTTAGCACGGGGCAGGAGCTATGTTCATACAGCAGTGCACAGTGGACTTCTAACCCTGCCAACCTGCACATGTACCACTGCTGAACAGAAGCCAGCAGAGTCACTGTCCTGTTCTGATGGTGTGAATGGGGTGTGTTTTTATGTGTGAGGTCTCGAGTCCCCGGGCCTCCTTGTCAATCACACATTGAACTCTTCTCTGGTGCTGGTCTGCTGTACGGCTGACTCAGCTATCTGTTCTGTTCAGTAGCTGCTGAAGCTAGAGAGGCAGCTGGGTAGGCAGCTCTGACAGCCACAGTCCTTCACTTGTTCTAAACCCAGAAAGCTCCCAGGGGGAAAAAAAAACTTTGCTTTGGGGACAGTATCAAACTCCTTCCATGCATCCTGGCAGACATTCACAGGAGGCTGGTTAGGATGTCTTTTAATTCCACCGACTGAGAATGTTTTTGTGTGTCACTGACACATCATGGGTCTGATTGCTGCGTGCCCTGGTATATGGTGTGGACACCTCATGCCTTTCTGATCTCTGAAGATCATCTGGCCTTCTGGCCGCCACATCAGCTCTGAGTTCTGACCTACAGAGCTTGGTGTGAAGGGAGGGGAAGTGCTAGCCAGGGGGTGTATCAGGGAAGGCAGTGGGGAGGAGGTGACTTCTGAGTTAGGCAGTAGGATGGGTGGGATGAAGAACAGCAAGCTTGGCTTGATATCAGCAGGGTGAGGGGCTTGGGAGGAAGCTGTGCCACCATGGTGTAGAGAGAATTTACTTGCCATTGACAAAGGGGGCTGTCGATACAGGTTTTCTGTTTTTAAATACTGAACCTCACTAGCTTTCAGTGAGGTGCGAATCAAAACCATGGGGAGACACCCTTCACTCCATCACAATGGCCACCAGCAAAGACAATATGTAGCGGATGCTGGCAAGAATGCTAGGATAGCGATGCTCCCTACACTGGGTGGGAAGGTGGATTACTGTGGCCATTGTGGAAGACTAAAAATAGAACTACTTAATGATCCAGCAATCCTCCTGCTTGGTGCAGACCAAAAGGAAATGAAACTTGTTCAGGAAGGAGATATTTACATACCTGTGCTGATTACAGCACCGGTCACAAAGGCCTTGTGTAAAAGCCTCCTGTTCATGGATATTCCTCATGGGATGAATGGGATAAGCACCATGTGTGCTATATATACGATGTAATACTATGCAGCCACAGAAGAGAGTGTAACCCTGGCATGTGTATGGAGTGGATCAGGCTTACACTGTGTTAGGTGAAATCAGCCAAGCACAGAATGACACACACTGCATGTGCTCACTTGTATGTGGACTGTAAAGATGTTAATCTCACAGAGCGGAGTGTGGACTGTGGTGGAGAGGGCAGAGGAGTAAGCTGAGAGTTACGAAGTTACTGTCAGGAGAAGTGGGTCCCACAGCAGGGCTGATGTTGCCTTATGCAGTGTCTCTCAGAGCAGTCAGAAGGGATTGGAAGTTCACTGCATCAGGAACCCAAGTTCAAGATGATGGAGGTGCCAAGTCCCTGATTGATCATTGCTGAATGTTTGCTTGAATCCAAACACTGTTGACCGGGGTTTCTGTCCTACCCGGTCCTGCAGTTGTGAAGTCCCAAAGAATCACACAGAGGTCTACATTAGTTATAAACCAATTGGCCCATTGGCTCAGACTTTTTATTAACTAATTGTTATAAGTTACATTAGCCCATAATTCTTGTCTGAGTTAGCAATGTGGCTCAGTACCTTTCTCAGCAAGGCAGTCACATCTTGCTTGCTCTGTGTCTGGATCATGACTGTGGGCTGCACTTCCCTCTTCCCAGAGTTCTCATTGCCCCGCCTCTACTTCCTGCCTGGCCACCCCACCTATACTTCCTGCATCACTACTGGCCAATCAACATTTATTTAAAATATAAGTGACAGGTACAGACCATTGTCCCACAGCAAAACATGTATCTTATGTTATCATTACATGTCTGTCAATAATAATTTAAAAATACAAACCCCAGAGAAACAAACATAAGAAAGTAACCAGCCCTAGTCCCCAGGGACAGTGGTTACTACCATTATGTCTGTCACAGATAGCACGGGTGGGGGCCTTAGCAGCGGGGGTGGGGGGCACTTCTCCCAATGTGATGCCACACCATTCATATATTTAAACGAAAGCTTACGAGTTAATTTTACTTTACTATAACTGAGGAGAAAGAATGATGATGACATTTAAGAGCTTGTTGCACTTCTGGTGTCTTTATTTACAAGAAAAATTATTTCCTGTGAAATCCCTGAAGGTAAATAAGAAAGATGGTAAAGAACCCGGAGAAATACAGTAGTTACACATCATAATTAAACTAAATGCTCAAGTTTTCTAGGTTTTGGATTGGCATGTATGTGTGGGTGCTATGTGTGTTGACTGTGTATGAATATAAGCATGTGAGTCTGAGTGGTAGTCAGAGGCACTGGATCCCTCTTGGGCTAAAGTTAGTTGGTTATAAGTCTCCTGAGTTGAGCGCTGAGACCCCAACTCCAGAACCCAGGTCCTCTGCAAGGACAGTGTGTGCTCTCAACCACGGAACTATCTTACCAGCGTCGCCATCCTATTGATTCTTGTTAGGATAAAGGATGCTCTTTTTTCACTTCTTCTCTCTCTCTCTCTCTCTCCCCTGCAGTTCATTTGTCTCTGCTAAATTTATGGCATTGACAAGGTCCTGGGTTCATAATTTCACACTGAAGTGGGGGGGTGCTCATAGCCTGCCCTTGGCATAGCCATTTCCCTGAGGTTGCTTGCCCTTCTGAGTGTGTGACTCTTACTGTAACTGGAATTTTGGGAGGGAAAGGCTGCAGCAGTCCCAGCGGGCTAGGCTTGGTCACCTCTTCTAATAGTCCAAGTAAAGACACAAATGCTGGTGAGAAGCTGAGAGGTGTATCCAGTGTAGCCGCATTGGCAAGAGGAATGGATAAAGGGGCCCAGTGATTGCCAAGTCTGTCTTGGCTGTACTGAGGTGAATTTTCAGTTCAAACAGATGAAAGAGATTCCAGGCAAGAGGTATGCTAGTTAAACAGTAGTCTGTCCCTGCCTGTCTCAGGTCAGTGTAGGCAGAGACGCCAAGCTGTCTCCCTGTGTGCTTGAGTAAGGAACTGGTATTTCCTAGCAATCACAGCCTCTAGTGAGCCTGTTCAGTTATCATTAAGAGTGCTTTTGTTTAAGGGTGGCTGCCTGTTAGGGGCCAGATTCCCACATTTCCTACATAAGAAGCCAGTCACTAAAATATTAACTGGGTGACTGGCATGCGTCAGGTTTTGAGGCGTCAAGCATAGAACGGGATGCCCAAGACAAACAATCCTGCGACCACAGATTTACAGATTAGTGAGAGAGGAGAGCAATGAAGGTAAACACATGCAGGAAAGTGATCACTGAGCACAGCACTTCCAGGAAGAGAAGTAGGTGTGTAGCACAGGGGGAGGCCCAGGGTAGTTTACCTAGGACAGATGGGCAAAGATGACAGCTATGCAGAGGCTCAGGCCTTAAATGGTCCTAGTTGTCAGGGAGCTGGGAAGGCAGAGCCTGGGGTACTGGGAACGTCACAGCAGGACCCTGAGTGGTATGCGTGCCCCTGAGTCTGTGTAGTGATGCCCTGTGTGGGGAGGAAAGGGTGGAATGGTATAGCTCGGGGGCATGTGGGGGGCAGATAGAGAACAATGGATGCCTGGCATAGGCCAAGCAGGCTGGGCCCAGGAGATGGAGATGGTGCAGTAGTTCGAGAAGCCACCATGGGAACAGGGAGCCAGCAGAGACCTCCTGAAAGTGCTGGAAGAAAGTCCAGAAGAACCACTGTGGGCTGTGTGCACGAGCAAGGCCCTGGTGGGTGGCTATGGTGGGAGTACACGGGAGCCCTTAGGTTCTAGAGGGTTCCACAGCAAAGAACAGTGGAGAAGTCTTGGCTGGAGGGAGGTGGATGAGAAGAAACCACAGTTCCTCATGTTGTGGTGACTCCCGCAATTTTAAAATTATTTTTGTTCCTACTTCATAACTGTAATTTTGCTACTGTTATGAATTGTAATATAAAAACCCATGTTTTCTGATGTTCTTAGGCAACCCCTATGAAAGGGTCATTTGAAGCCCAAGGGGGTTGTGACCCATAGGGTGAGAACCAATGCTCTGAAGCTTTCACCCAGAACTAGGATGCGCAGACAGATGTATCTTGTGGCCAATTATAAGGCCTTTTTGTCACTTTTCACTGATAAGGGCCTTGGGGCTCTCATCAATCTGTAAGGGAGAGAGCAGCCCTGCCCTGGCGGTAGGCACAGCTGGCACTGCCTTCAGGAAAGCCAGGTTAGGGGCTAGATCTTGGATGTGTAGGAGCCAGCCGTGATAAGCTAAATATGAACAGATCACCCAAAGGAAGTTCTTTACTTCCAACCATTATCACCTCCCAGAGTAGGACTCAGCCATCGACAAGTTTAATGGAGGCCTGAGTCTCAGTAGTTTACCCTGAAGTGATACCTGGTTGCAGGAAGGACCATAAACTAAGATTAACTGAGCACCACCCAAGAACAGACCATCCAAAGGAAAAGTCTAACATTCCAACTGCTGTAGATAGGATCACCTGCCAGCACACACTCACCAGGACACCCCTAGACAAATGTCAGCCAATCAGGAGTCCTGAACCTCAGAAAACCCTCACCCCCACTTTTACTACTATAAAAACCCAACTCTGAGTTCAGGGTTCTCAATTTATTTCAATACATTGGACATGTGGAGAGGCCGAGTTTGCAAAGTTGCATAAAATAAAGGCTCTTTGCTTTTGTATACAGGACTTAGTCTCCTTATTGGTTTTTGGGGGACTTTGTGGATTTGGGCATAACAGATGTAGGCCTTATGCTCTGTACAGAGATGTGTTGTTCTATAGCCATACAGAAGCCCCTTAACCAGAGAAGGGTCGTGCTCAGCACAGATGCCATTGGAGGTAGCCATTACCTGCGGCTTAAGAACGGCCTGTCCCATCTAAGACTGCAAGGGACTGAAGCAGGAGCACTAACAACATCCCCACTGTACTGTTCATTCACTGTGCTGTTCATTCAGGATATTTTAGTGGACAGTTTTAGATTTGTTGAGATTCATTTCCATTACAGAAGTGTAACATGTTTAGTATATGTATAGTAAATATTAAAAATGTTGGAGGAAAACAAAAAACAGCTTTGGTTTTGCATGTCTGTATGTTTTTTTTTTTTCCCACATATTCTTGAGTGCCCACTTCATGGTAGGTCTTATTCCAAGATTTTGGTTAAAATAGTCCTTATCATGGATATTTTCCTGTCTGCCTCATACAGAAATGGAAGACCAGAGAGGGACGTGGTCTACATGACCTTACAGTGGGGGCAGTGCAAGGCTCGCCAGGGTCACTATGATGAAAATGCTGTTTTGTCTTTTGCGTCCTTCTGTCGATGGTCACATTTCAGGATTCATCCTCATTCTGGTTTTAAAGGGTATGCATGTTCTGAGAACACTCTCCATATTTTTATTTTCTTCTCTCAAATGTTGGGCATTTTGCTAATGTTTTCTTTGTCTCTAATTTTATAAGCTCTATTTTGATAGCACAGTTTGTCCCTGTGGAAGGATTTTGACTAAATTCCAGATTGTCTTCTGAGGATTCTCTGAGGTATAATGATTTAGTTAGAAGCTCCGAGCATCTTAAGTCCTTGGGTACTTGCTGTCAAATTGCTTTCTAGAAGAGCTGTCCCTAGCCTGTGCCACCAGCTGTGTCTGAAGACACTTGTTCCCCTTCCTCTGCAGCAATGGATGTTCTTGTTATAACCTCAGACTTATGTAGATTTAGCTGTAAAGATATATTTTTGTAGTCTTGAACTAAATCAGAACATTTAGATTTCTTTTTAACAAAAGGGGAGAAAGAATAGTTTATCTTTCACATTTTTTAAGCAGGAAAATTCATCTGAATATCAGGTGAACCGTTATGTTCAGATCACAAAGTCCCCCAAAAACCAAAAAACTGTATGTAAAAGCAAAGACAAAGCCTTTATTTAAGCTTAAGCTTGGACTGTCTGTCTGTCCGACGCAATGGCTGAGAGCAAAGAGTCGCAAGCGTAGGTGGGGTAGGGTTTTGTTTTGTGTTTGTTTGTTTTTAATCATAGTGGAGGTTGGGGTGAGGGGATTTCCAGGGTTTAGGACCCTGATTGTCTGACATTTTTCTAGGGTTCTTGGCAAAATGAGGGGCTCCTGGGCTCAGAGACATCTGGTTATCTTATCTAATGAGTGAAATGCCAGGTACTTCCCCTTAGATGCTGGCTGTCTGTGGGTGGTGTCAGCTTATGTCTTTTCCTGGAACCTGGTGCTGCCTGCTATGGCAGCTATGTGTCTTGGGCTCCATTATGTGTGACCAGGTTTCCCTGGGCCCCATATGGGTGGCTAGGCTGCTCTGGGCCCCACATGAACGAAAACACAAAATAAGAACATTTTGTCAAGGGCCGCATTATCCGAAGCAGCATTTTCAAATTTCCTATTCAGTAATCTTTAACATGGAGCCTCCTTTCAGGCCCCACCACTGCTGTAATGTTAATTAGGTTGTTAAAATGTCTGACTGTGCTGATGGGTCCCACCTTTCACCTGCCTTTGTTATTTGGGAGATGAGAGTGCCCAGGCTGTCTAAGTTTGGGGGCTGAGGCTGTCTCAAATCCTCCAGTCCCAGGCTAGTGTCCATGGGGCTCCTTTGTCTGGAGGAAGACTTGAGTCACCACGCATTCAGCATGCCTTCCTCCTTACAAGATGCACTGCCGCCCAATGAGATGTTTTAGATTCTTTCTTCCTTTAAATCCTTCGCAACTCAGCCCAGGTCATCAAAGCTTTCAGGTTGCTGTTGGTCCAGAGAGCATGGGGTTCTCCCATAGCTGAATAAGAACTCAAATTTCAGATAAGGAAGAATGGGTTAGAATGCTGTCAAGCTATATTTTTTTCCTTGTTTGACTGATATGCCTTATAGGAAGATTTAATGAGATAACAGGCATGCAAATGTGTGTCTGGGACCTAGTAGGTGTTAAGATTTTCACCATCTTATTCATAAACCTTCAAACTTAGAGCGCAGAACCGTGCAACTAGTCCTGCATATCCTTCCGGTGGCTTCTGTAGTTGTCAGCCCACTCCATCTCTCCCCTTTCCCAACAAGGACATGGGAAGGATGTAATAGTGATTTCTAGTTACTTGTTTTCAAGTTGAACAGGTGTAGGAATCTCAACACTTTGGTGTTGACGATGGAAACACCATATCCAAGGTAGAGAGTTCATTTCTGTCTTCCTGTAGAAACTCCATCCCTCCGACCCCTGCTTCCATCCATCATTGTACTGAATATGAGAGGACTCCACCTTTGATTCATTCACCGGTGTCTATTTTGGAACACTAGGGAGCAGGCCACATGCTCTAGCTCTCCCCTGAGCCTGCTTTCTGTGGCCAGTGTCATGCTCACAAGAGTCATTCACGTTTAGTCTGTACCAATTTCTCTTGCCAAGTCATGAGTCCAGTGTGTAGGCATACCCCACGTTATGCATATCTTTGGCATGTGTTTTGACTATTATTAAGTGAAGCTGTTATATTATTTTATGAACATGACTTGGGGAGTTGGTCACATGGAGACACTGGTATTTGTCTGAGTGGAACTGCTGGTGCTCATACGTTGAGTCTGTGTTGTATGTAGTAAGAGTGATTGATCAGATCACCATTTTGCAAATGACTTCACCGTTTTTTTTTTTCTTCCTGAGACAAGGTTTCTCTGTGTAACAGTCCTAGCTGTCCTGGAACTAGCTCTTGTAGAGCATATTGGCCTCGAACTCACAGAGATCCACTTGTCTCTGCCTCCCAAGTGCTGGGATTAAAGGCATGTGCCACCACTGCCTGGCTGGCTTCCCCATTTTGTCTGATAATGTGGGAGGGTTGCAGGCACCTCTGAGCATCCAGCTGGCATTTTTCTCACCTTATACTCCAGCAGGTTCTAATGCTGTGAGTGCCTTCTCGTGAGCTCATTGGCTGCTGACATGTTTTCCTTCCTGAAGTGCCTTTTCAAGTCGTTAGTCCATTTTGGAGTTGTTTATATTTTGATTGCTAAGCTATATATAGTGACGTGTATGCGCACATGCACATTGCGGGTAGTTACCTCTCCTAGTCTGGCTTGCTTCTTTATTTAAAAATAGTGAGATTTGTTCAAGTGGGTTTACATACATTAAAGTTCACTCATTTGTGAATTTTATTTCTTGTCACTCACTAGTTTTTAATCTAGTGTATAAAACAATCGATTTCACTGTGACTTCATGTTTTTATAGTTTATATATTCACATTCACCTACTCCATTACCCTTTCTTGTTCCTGCTCTCTCCCATTTTGTCCTCTTCCTCTCAAGTTCCCTTCTGCTTTCGTGTGTGTGTGTGTGTGTGTGTGTGTGTGTGTGTGTAAACATGCTGTGCTGTGTTCCATACCCCACCCTCATTACTCTCCCTCTTGTTTTCCTCCTCTGGCCTTTAGAGCTCTTCTATCCCCACATAGTCTTCCTTCTGCTTCCATGTATTAAAATAATATGAGGGAAAACATGTGATGTTTTTCTTTCTGGGTCTGGCTTGTTTCTCTAAACATGATGATCTCTAATTCCATGTTTTCCCAAAACTGCCGATTTCATTCTTCTGGCAGCTGCTTAGAACCCTGTGATAGATAGCAAGCACCACATCTTCTTTATCTGCCCATCTGCTGAAGGATGCTCAGCCAGTCCTGTATCTTGGCACCCGTGAGTGGGGCAGCAATGAACATGGCCATGCATGTGTTTCTGGTGTACTGACACAGATTCCTTATGTCTGTATGCAGGAGCGAGACAGCTGGATCATATGACAGTCTATTTTTAGGTTTTGGAAATAGCTCCTCATCAGTTTCCATAGTGGCTGCTCCAGTTTTTATTCCTGACGCCAGGGAGTAAGGCTCCCTTTTCCACCTGCGGCCTCACCCGTGTTTGTTGTCATGTGTTTTCTTGATGATAGGCACCCTTACCAGGATGAGATGGAATCAGAGTGTGTTTTTAATTTGCATTTTCCTTATGGATAAGGATGTTGAACACTTTATGTATTTATTGGCCATTTGCATTTTTAATTTTGAGCACTCTGTTCATTTGCCCATTTATCAATGAGATGATTTGTTTGCCTTGCTTTTCACTTTGTGAGTTCTTTGTAGGCTTTCTATATTAATCCCTTGTCAGATGTATAGTTGGCAAAGACTTCCTCTTTGCTCATGGTTTGCTTCACTGTACAGAGCTTTTTAATTTCATGTGATCTTCATAGAATCATCAAATCTTGCCATTGCTTGTTTTTGTGAGCTTCCACTGTAGATGAATGTGTGCATATATTATTGCACATTCATGTGTATGCGTGGATGTAGTTTAGCTTAAGCCAGTTCTGGTCAAGGTGCATGAGGACTGTTACATTTTAAGTGTCTGCTGCCCATGTAATCTGATCCAGTCCCCTAGGATGGTTCACTCCTTTACCTCCGTTTAAAACAATTCAAAACCAAAGGAAGAAGGCACACATGAAGAATTCTTTCCAAAGAGTAGAGCAAGTTAAATGCCAATTAAAAGGAAACATTTTTGGTGGAATGTGACTCATTTAGACAACAATATATTATGGGATCCTTAGAAGACTCTTTAGTCTGTTTTGAGTGCTTTAGTAAAATACCCAAGGTTGGATCATTTGAAGAGAGAGGTTTATTTGGGCATGTGCACAAGGAACCATGTACATGTGGTCTCCTTGCTTTGTGACAAAGAGGGAGAGCTAGTCTCAATCCTGATGTAGGTGTGTCTTCTATCTATCTGATGATTTCATTGGTTAATTAATAAAGAAACTGCTTGGCCTGATAGGTCAAAACATAGGTGGGTGGAGTAGACAGAACAGAATGCTGGGAGTGAGGCAGATGCCTTGGGCAGATGGCTCAGGCAGTCGCCATGACTCTCCTCTCCAAGATGGATGCAGGCTAGAATCTTCCCAGTAAGCCACCCCTCGGGGTGCTACACACATTACTAAATATGGGTTAAAGCAAAATGTGAGAATTAGCTAATAAGAGGCTGAAACTAATGGGCCAGGCAGTGTTTAAATGAATACAGTTTGTGTGTAATTATTTCGGGACATAAGCTAGCCAGGCGGCCAGGATCCAGGCAGCAGAAACACAGCCCGCTCCCATCCCTACACAATCCTGCACCAAGTCACTAATTGTTCAGGTTGGTGGAGTCTCCAGGGCTTGATCAGCTTCTGACAGTTCCCACTCAGCACCAGCTTTGAGTATGTGAACTTGGGGGAACAAAACACACCCCAACGTGACAGACACCATGTGCATTGGGTTTCTCTGAATCCAACAATGTGGCTGTCCCTAAGTTGTGTGCAAGTAGAATAGACCCAGGGACTCTCTGCAGTAAAGCCATCAAGAGGCCTCCTAGACTCTTTCAGAGCACTCATCCCCTGCCATTTTCCTATGTTCGCTGCACATCCTATGACCCTGAGGACTTAAGGAGAGTCACATTGCCTTTGCCCTGTAGAGGTGGAGACTGAGGCCTTACATTCTCATCTATCTGGACAGTTTGAGCTAGCACCAAAGGTTAAACCAAGCCAACCTTCTTTCTGAATTGGAGTCCATTTCTCTCACTGTTACTATCCTGGGCTGTGCTGGGCCAATGGTGGAACTGGGAAGAATTGCTTCCTTGTCCACAGATCATGAGTTCTGCTATGACACTTATGCTCTTGAGCAATTGCATGAGCTCAGTGGTCTTAGGGTAGACGACATCAGCACTTCTCTGTGCTCATAGGTGTGTATGCCAGCTCAGAGATACCGGTCTGTGCTAGGGAGTGTAGCATAACCAGTTAGCTTCTGCATTTCAGAAAGGCATTTTCTTAGCAGCATTTTCAAATCCCGTTTTCCTTCTAATGTTCTTTTTTTTTTTTTTTTTTTGTTTTGTTTTGTTTTGTTTTTCGAGACAGGGTTTCTCTGTGGCTTTGGAGCCTGTCCTGGAACTAGCTCTTGTAGACCAGGCTGGTCTCGAACTCACAGAGATCCGCCTGCCTCTGCCTCCCGAGTGCTGGGATGAAAGGTGTGCGCCACCACCGCCCGGCCCTTCTAATGTTCTTTATTCCCAATATATTGTGTATGCGAGAGAGATTCAAGGGTGAATTACTCAATATAGTAACACAAATTAAATAATCAAACTTGCATTGACACCAAAGGGTTCATGCATAATTCAGGTAGTTAGGACTCACTGATTTAATTTATTAGGTGAAGCTAGATTGTGGTGCCAAATGAAATGCTGTTATGAAGGAGGCTTGAACAAGTGTCCAGCATGGTGCTGTTTGTGGTAAACTAATTAGGGATTGATTGCTGCCTATAAAATACAAATGTGATAATTAAATGATTTTGATCTAAGAATTTCATAATATAGGTAATCAGCCATTTCAGCTTCACCCAGCATACAAGTTCATCAGGAGGCCGGGCTAGAATTGTCCTCTGGAATGACTGTGAATAACAGTGATGTCTTTAAAACTAGAAAGTAGTTCATAAGTGAACAAGATTCCCAAGTCCATCCTGCAGGTGGGAAGGAGTCTTCCCCTTCATCTGCCTGCTTCAATTTTTTGTGTGGCATGTAGCATAGGTAGTGTCTTAGTCATTGTTCTATTGCTGTGAAGAGACACCATGACCAAGCAACTTATCAAAGAAAGGACTTAATTGGGATTGGCTTACAGTTTCAAAGGCTGAGCCCATGGTCATCATGGTGAGAAGCATGGTGGCAGGCAGGTACTGGAAGCAGTAGCTGAGAGCTTACAATCTGATCCATAAGCACAAGGGAGGGAGGGAGAGAGGGAGGGAGGAAGAGAGAGGAGAGGAGAGGAGAGAGAGAGAGAGAGAGAGAGAGAGAGAGAGAGAGAGAGAGAGAGAGAGAGAGAGAGAGAGAGAGCGCACCTGGTTTTTGGAACAAGAAAGTGGCAAACCTCCAATAAGGCCACACCTCTTAATCCTTTCCAAAACTATTCTACCACCTCAGGATCAAATATATGAGTTTATGGTGGTTGTAATGGATTAAGTAAAATGCTGGAGGATCCCGAGTGGCTGCAGCGGGCAATGGGCCATGAGACCATGCTGCAGGTCTCCAAAGGCAGGGAGCCACATGACAAAAGACAGAGACATGGATAGGCACACCATGCAGGGTGAGGTTGGATATTTATTTAGTGGGTTATGGAGGGAAAAGGGAAACAGGAAAAGAGCAGAGAAGCAGAGAGAGAGAGAGAGAGAGAGAGAGAGAGAGAGAGAGAGAGAGAGAGAGAGAGAGAGAGAGAGAGAGAAATGGGGGGAGGAGAGAAGTGGGGAGAGACAGAAGCTGCCTCTTCGAGAGGGAGAGGGACTCATGCTGGAAGCTAAAGATCAGCTTGCCTTGGTGGATGGGGGAGGGAGTGGGTGTGGCTTGTCTCTTAAAGGGATAGGACAGATCATTACAATGCTATTTCTCATTCAGACCACCATGTTTATCTCCTTGTCCCCCATAGACTAGTAGCCATATAATACAAGATTCTCTTGGTCTAACTTCAAGGTTTTCCATAGTTCTTCAGAGTCTCAGTACTATTTAAGAATCCAAACTCTCTTCTGAGACCCAATCTCTTAACTGTAACCTTTAGTAAAATCAAAAAGTGAATTGCATACTCCTAGCATACAGTCACACAAACCATACATTATTTTTCCACAAGGCAGGTAAAGGATGGGAGCATAGTGAGGAAATACTGGAACAAAGCAAGACTGACACCCAGCTGGGCAAACTCCAAATTCTGACTTAGTGGCTCTTTGGATCGCCTATTCCTTCCAGCTTTATTAACTGCAACACACTTCTTTTTCCTGGGCTGATTCCACTTCCTATGTGCAAGTTTCCTTAGAGAGCTCTGGCATCTCCAACATCTTGGGGTCTCCAATGCTTTCTAGGCTTCTCTTTCACAGCTTTGTGCTGTGACCTCTCAAGGCCGCCATACAGGGACTTCCCTGACACATACCTGACCTGGTGATTTTCCCTAACTGATGAGGAAGATTCCATAACCTTTCACTCCAGTATCCTTCTTGACTTTTAAATCTAGGACCGTGTGGCCAAGTTCTGTTATTTAGGGTGGGTGGGGCTGGAATTTGACCCTCTCCTTGAATTTCATTTTCATAAAATTTCCTTTGTAATTACTTTTTAGGTGGGGAAAATCCTTCAGGCCTTTTTCTTTCACAGGCTGCAGGCTTAGCTGGGTGTGCTCTTGCCCTGAGCGCACCATGCCCTTCATTCCATTCTTTGTCGAGCTCTCTCTCTCTTTTTTTTTTTTTAGTTTTTTGATTGTTTTTATTATGCTATAAATTTTTCTTTGTTCCCCTCTCTTCCTCCGCTTTCCCCATCTATCCTCTCCTGTGACCCTCACACTCAGGAGATCTTGTCTTTTTTCTTTTTCCTATTTAGATCCACATATGTCTCTCTTAGGGTCTTCTTTGTTGTCTGTGTTCTCTGGAGTTGTGGACTGTAGGTTGGTTTTCCTTTGCTTTATGTCTAAAGACCACTCATGAGTGAGGTGACCCAGACCCAGGTCTTTCTTTAAATTTGTCATCTTCTTGAGCACTGGCCTTAGCTCCAACAGTATGTTTCCTAGAATTCTTTTTCTTTTCAAACTATATTTTGATTCTTTCCCCCTATTTGCCCCTTTTTCCATTGTAGATCTGCATAAGAATGGTTACTAATAACCATGTGACACAGTCAATACTACGTTGTCTTGAACTCTCCTCTGTCAGTGAAATTAGTATAGAACTCAATTTAGCCTCATCCTAGTCTTAGGACGAGAGTAAAAAGCCCCCTGATTCTTTGCCAAAATATCACAAGAGTTGTCCCTAGGTCACTTGCTGATTTTCTTCTTTTCTGAACCTTCTTGAGTTGGTCATTCATAGTCCACATTACCCTTAGCACCACTGTCCTTCATGGTCCTAGAAGGATAATCCATCAGTCCTCACTTACAGCGTTAAATTGTGTTTCTAGTTCAAAGTTCCAACTTCTTCCATATTTCTCCCAAAATCTTCTTGGTCAAGCCTCTTGCAGCAATATTCCAGTCCCTGGTACCACCTTCTGTCCTAGCCATTATTCTATTGCTGTGAAGAGACATCAAGATCAAGAAACTTATAAAATAAAGCATTTAATTGTGGGCTTGCTTATACTTTCAGATGGTGAGGCCATGACCATCATGACAGAAGCATGGCTGCAGGCAGACAGTCGTGTTGCTGGAGTAGCAACTGAGAGCTTACATCTTAATCCATAAGCAGGAGGCAGAGAAAGGGTGACTTTTGAAGCTTCAAGCCCAACCCCAATGACACATCTTCTCCAATAAGGATATACCTTGTAATCCTTTCCATAGCAGTCCACCAACTAGAGACTGTACCAGGCTTTTTCTTTTGGGACACCAATGAGCTCCCAAATCATGACACAGAGACTTATTAGTTTTGAATGCTTGACCTTAGCTTAGGCTCATTTCTTGCTAGCTCTTATAACTTAAACTGTTTCTCTTCATCTATGTTTTGCCTCAGGGCTTTTACCTTTCTATCTGTATATCTACTTTCACTGCTTCTCTTGTCTGGTGACTGCCTAGCTTCTGTCCTCAGGTGTGTCCTTCTCTTTCTCCCTTGTTCTTTCCTCCTCCCCCTCCCCTTCCTCTTCTTCCTTCTCCTCCTCCTCCTTCTCTCCTGAGCCTAGATTCCTCTTCCCATTTATTTTCTCTGCCTGCCAGCCTGGCCTATCCCTTTCCTGCCCAGCTATTGGACATTCAGCTTTTTATTAGACCAATCAGGTGCCTTAGGCAGGCAAGGTGAAACAAACGCAACACATCTTTACATACTTAAACAAATGCAGCGTAAACAATTGTAACACATGCTTGCATTATTAAACAAATGTAGCATAAACACACCTTTACACAGATAAAGTCATATTCCACAGCATGAACAAGTGTGACACATCTTTGCTTAGTTAAAATAGTATTCTACAAGGGACAAAAACATTCAAATATATGAGCCTATGGGAGCTGTCTTAGATAGGGTTTCTATTGCTATGAAGAGACACCATGACCATGGCAACTTTTATAAAGAAAACATTTAACTGGGGCTAATTTGCAGTTTTCAGAGGTTTAGTCCATTATCATCATGGCAGGATATGGTGGCATGCAGGTAGCTATGGTGCTGGAGAAGGAACCGAGAGTTCTAAATCTTGATCCACAGGCAACAGGAAGTGAACTGAGTGTCACATTGGTGTAGTTTGGGCATAGGAGACCTCAAAACCTGTCCCCTCACAGTGACACACTTCCTTCAACAAGACTACACTTACTCCTACAAAGCCACACCTAATAAGGCCTCTCCCTTTGGGTGCTATTTTCTTTCAAATGGCCACAGGAGCCACATTCATGTAAATCGCTATGGATGGCCTCGGGGCCAACCACAGGAGAAGATGGTACCTTCTCTTCCCTTTTGTCTTTTCTGTACCTCTCTTATCCCTAATTGCAGTTGTATTTTAAAGCAAGCATGTGTATATGTGTGTGTGTGTGTGTATGATTTATATGTATGCATGGGTGATAGAGCCTCTTCAGGAGGGCTACACATTTCTTTTTTCTTTTTTTTTTTTTTTAAAATGGGTAAGGCTTCCAGGGAGTTTGGGATTTGTAGGCTGGCTGACTAGTTAGCCCTGGGGATCCTCCTTCATCTGCCTCCCCAGCATTTCAGGTACATGCCACCATACTTGACATTTTACATGGGTGCTGGGGACTGAACTCAGTTTCTCATGCCAGTAATCCAAGTTCTTTATCCACTGACCTGTTGACCCAGCCCCTGAATTTTTCTCTGAAATAACTCCTGGTCTCCCCAGGCTACTTCTCTGACATCCCCAAGCAGTTCTGTTCAGGCCCCCAAGTGCCATTGCCAGCACTGGGGATCTGCAAACCAAGCTATCTTTGTCATTGCTGGCCAGGAATTTGGATGTCACACACTATAAGTGAAAAGTCCAGAAGCAGTAAGGCAGCCGAGTTAGCAAGTGCACACTCCCATGTCTTTGGTGTCCAGTGAGAAACTCTTCCCCCTGCACATCCAAATGTTCCTTCTTAGACATTTAGGGTGTGGGGCCAGGTGTGCTCCCCAAATATGCACTTGGTGCCAGGAGAAGGCTGTGTCACTAGACTTTATTTGTGTGTTGTGTGAAGTCTCCGTGCATGAGGGCCTTTCTCTGAAGGTGCTTCTTGAACAACTGAGTCCTCTCTACTACAAGCAACTTTGTAAGAAGTCCCAGGAGCCAGTCATACCCATGTCACTGCCCCTTCCCTCTGCCCTTATGCAGAATCAGTTCCAGGGCCAGGAATTCCAGGTCCACAGATCTCGAAGCTCCTTCAACAACAAAGTGTACTATTGCTTACAGACAGTATGCACACATCCTCCATATCACTCCGCATCACTAGATTATTTAAGACACCTAGCGTGATACAGGTATTCACTATGCCATGTTGTTTAGCCAGAGACGTGTACACATGCACACACATTCACGTGTGTGTGTGTGTGCGTGTGTGTTCCTGAGGTGCTGGCTTATATCTGGGCCCAACATTTCCTAGGTGTTAAGTAAACTCTTAATACTTTTATCCTCCATGTAATTACTTCCTAGTTAATTTCTTTTCTGTGACCTATTTACAAACTGTAATTTAGAGCAAATCCAATTAAAATTCTCAGAGTCATTTGCGGGGGATGGGCGATCCCGCTCTGCCTGCTGTTGGGAGCTCATAGGTCTTTTTCCAGCATATGTCCGCTTGTGCAGTTCAATCCGGGGCGTTTCAAGGGCTGTTTGCTGGCTGACCATGGGGAAATCATATGACATGGGGCACCGTTGCTGTTCTGTGCAGCCCGCAGCCATCTGGTAACCATTCCCACATCTCCCACATCTGTTCCCATTCCAGCCTAGGTCTCCTGTGAAGTAAGGAGTGATCTTCTGATGTCTTCACTCCTGCTGTCTCCATATTTCCCCTGTGTCTATTCACAAGGGTCTGACCACGACCAAGAGCCTATATTGTGAAGTGGGAGGAATTCTGAACTCCCAAGGGGGGGAGTCCACGTTGCTGGCAGACAAGACCCCTGGCTGAGTGGTCCATAGACTGAGTTCAGTAGCGTGACCATGGGCCAGGGAGAGGTCCCTAGGACAGGAAGGGGGCACTGGTGAGTCTGCTTCACTGGCCCCAGTTTAGAGGCCAGGAAGTTGAGGTAGTGGTTGAGTAGCTACCGGCTTGTCTCTTAGCCAAGCATAGACCTTTGGCAGGTTCTGGCTTCCAAGAACACTGAGGTGGTGCTGCTTTGGAGCAAACCAGCACCTTGGTTTTGAATAGATTTTAACAGCATGAAGATGAGATGGGAATTTAGTACTGAGATGGTCCCATAATCCAACAGGTGACAAGAACCAGTCGCTGTGTTGTCCACCTGTCTGAAGGTTCCATTTTGTCAGAAGACATGCTGCCCTGCCACTGCTGGCACCTGCAGCCTTCTGGGCCTTATCTTATCCATGCACACAGAAAGGAGAGCTGTGGTTGGTCGACACAATGAGAACGTCCCTCCTGGTGTAGGAAGCTGCCCAGAGCTACCCATTTCAGGGACTCCTGGCCAGAGGTCTTCACTTTCCTGCAGCAGTCAAGTCTTCTGTGTGTCGAGCCCATCCAGGCCATGATGCCGAGTCCTTTCTTCTTAGTCTAGAATAGCCCTGGTCCTGGAGAAATGCTCTGTATCAATTCAAGTGCTGCTTGTTTGGACTGTGGCCAGGATTCACCTGGCTCAGTGTCTGCGAAACTTCCATAGTAAGAATCTCATGGCTTTTTTCTCTATAGGGTGCTCTGGCTGCCCCAGTCCCCCAGCCTCCAGCCTTCAGGCCTCCAGGGTGGATGGGTCAATTTCTCCTGCATCTATCAACTCTTTCTGTTTGGAAAAACTCAGTGCTGATCACAGGAGAATTCAGGGTGTGATCTGTGTGTCACCTGCCCCATGCCTACAGATTGACCCCTGAGCTGCCAAATGGGCAGGGACAGTACCATCTCTCATCTTACTACCTTCCACTGAGTGTGTCGTTATCAGTTTTGGATGCCTTATAATCTCTTCTCTCTGTGTGTCCTTTTGTTGTTTTCAGCCTAGAATTGCATCCTCCAAAGTCATGTGATACCGAATTCTAGGTACACACCATGAATGTCACTTTGTAAAGCAAGAATGTGGAAGAAAGTTGCTGGTCTCCCACAACCCAGCCTTGTGCCAGAACAGAATTTCTCGAGGAAGGGGTCATGTGGGTTAGCGTATAATTGGCGTAGGAATTGTGCTCCCTGCCAAATACAGCAGTTGAGTTATGAAAATTAATTAATTGCAAATGTCATTGTAGAAAGGTACTGTGCCTTAATGAACAATCCGAAAAAGTCACAGAAGATGGATGTTGACTGAATCCTAGGCCCCAGGGAAGACGGGATTCATCTCCCCTGGGAAAAGACTTTTGGAAGGACTGTTCTTTGGGCCTCAGAAGACAGGACGGGTACAGCTGGTGGGGGGAGGGGTTAGCATCCTCAGAATTGTCGGGCATGGTTGCGTCTTAGGAACAGAGACACAGGTGACTGGTCCCTGGAAAGAAGAGAGTCAAACATGAACCCAGAAGGGCAAAAGAACACTGAGTACTTTGAACCTCTGGGTACCACATGCTGTTAGATATAGTCACTGTGTGCCCAGGACCACTGTATTCTGGGATGAGGTTAAGGTATGGTTGGAGGGCAGGTAGGATGCAAACACGCTGGAGAGCAGCCGGTGCCAAGGAATGTGGAGTCCATGGCCAGGGTGACAGTTTGGCCCCACAGTGAGAGTCACAAGGGGCAGCGAGGCTCTCTGGGGAAGTACTGACAAAGCAAAGCTTCAGTGAGGAACACAGACTCAAGGGAAGATGGAGAAGCAGGGAGAAACAGCAGCTGGATGCAGGCTGTGGGGAGAGGAGGGTAAGGATGGGTCATGGGGAAGGGGTAGTGAGAATGAGCACCTCCCACAACCTCCAGGATTTCCCAATAGAGGGGCCTCACAGGTCCCTTCTCCATCTATGAACTTTGCCACACCTGAGAAAGGAAATCAAATAGGGTGGCAGCAGATGGGAGATGTCAGGAGCCACCTGACCATGTGGCACACATGGTGATTGTCATCAGGAACAAGACATGCCAGAATGAGACTGAGTAGAGCAGACACCATGCTGAGCTCTTTTGTGAGGCCATGAGGCTAGGTCCATCAGTCTCTCACTGAGAGACATTCTAAGAAACACCTGGCCGGTGTTCTTCAAGATGTCAGCATCAGGAGACAAAGGAAGCCTGAATTGCTGTCTCAGAACAAAGGAGACAACTAAATACACAGTGTGTCCCTAGCAGGGGCCCAACCCAGAAGGTGGATGTTAGGCAGACAACTGGTAAACCTTGAATAAGCCTTGTCATTCATGGGCAGAAGTGCAGTAATGTTGATTTCCTGCTTTTCCGTTTCACAGTTGTTACACAAGCCATTTACATTTGGAGAAGCCAAGGGTAGGCATGCAAAAATTCCTGTTTCTGCTTCTACATTTTTGTGAATCTGAAAATTTCTCGAGATACAAGTGCGTGTTCTAGTAGCTGCCGTGTGTATGGCTTCAGTCCAAGCTCTGGCAGGGCCCATGCTTTAGGCTGGATCTAGTGTTGCTGATCATTGTGTCCCTGACACCTGATGGCCCTGGGGGGTTTTGACCTTTCCTTAGGCCCTGCCTCATCCTGGGTAATGGAGAATGGTCTGTGCAATTTTTACTTTTCATATCTGATCCCACTTTGGGCAGAAACTGGTGGTGGGGGGGAGCAGTTGCCTACTCACATCTGGCTTCGCCCTGTGGTGCCCCAGACTAACTGCCCCAGCTGCTTTAGACTAACTCCCTCCATATCTCGCCCCTCTCTGGCAGATTCGCAGGGCTTTCCTGTGCCAGGTTGGACTCTCCAGAGAACTGAGAAGGTTGGGTGTGTGTTGCTGGAGCTCACCCAAGCCAGCCCCATCCCTCTTTCTTTTTCCTTCTCCAAAGGGAAGTCTTGCTTTCTTCCTTGCAGTTTCTTTTCTGGACCTGTGTATCCCAGCTCTCCCACGACATCCCCCTCTGAGTTGAGATCTCCAGCTCTCCCAGCCAGTCCTGCCTCCTTGAAGAATGAGTGTCTCGCCCTTCACATTTCCAGTCTTGTTCCATCCAGGGCTATTCTTAGCACATTGAAATATGAGACCACCCCCATGTGCTGGAAATCGATGTATTAAGGGTCACTGTCATGTTTCTGGAAGTGGCCCACAGCACCCAGGAACTTGTATTCCTGCACATGCATGCTTGGGAGAAAATGCCGCAGAAGCTGCCTTTGCCCCCAGGGCCCGAGGAACTAGATCTAGCTTCTCCATGTCCCCGACTGAGAAGCTGAGCTGGGAGAAGCAGTGATAGTCTGTCTGATGCAGGATGGGAAGTCCCAGGTCTCTCTCTAACACAGGCACGGTCGGTGGTGCAGGAGTGTTCTGGCTACTTGAGAGCCATTTCCTAGGCAGTGGGTTTTCTGTTGGCTTAGCAGCTGCACAAGAATCTACTGATATTTTAACTACCGTCTGCAGCCCCATGGCCCTGAAGTCAGCACCCACTGACCACTGAGGTTGCAGCCCAGGGGGACTAAGTCTCTATTGTTCTATTTACTAATAAAGACTCAAGAGTCAGATATTGGGGTAAAAACCTGATGGATCAAAGAAGTGGTAGAGTAACGACCAGCTATCCTCTCCACATTTCCCAGATCGAAATCCATTCAGTCTCTAAGTTTCTCCCTACTCTTTCCTGTGCATCTTCTCTATGTGTAATTCTGGCTTCTCTGTGTAATTCTGGTCAGCTAGTCACTGGCTCTGCCCCCTTTTTCAAATTTAACTTCAATAACACAGTCTTGGGGTGTCACAGTGCAATCAAATATCTTGCAACACTAGGTTTTTGGGTGTATATTTTTCTTCCACAGAACAGACCTTGTAAATGTGTCTCTTATTTTGAAGATTGAAAAAAAATGAGGGTCAGAGAAGGGAACAGTGTGCTCATGTTTGTCCCACGATCTCTGAGCTGAGTATGTGTCCTTTAAGTTATAATAACTAGAAAGTCTAGGCCCTTCCTTCCTTCCTTCCTTCCTTCCTTCCTTCCTTCCTTCCTTCCTTCCTTCCTTTCTTTTTTCTTTCTTGTTTTGTTTTTCAAGACAGGGTTTTGCTGGAGTTTTAGAGCCTGTCCTGGAACTAGCTCTTGTAGACCAGGCTGGCCTCAAACTCACAGAGATCCTCCTGCCTCTGCCTCTGCCTCCCAAGTGCTGGGATTAAAGGCGTGCACCACCACCACCCAGCTTAAATCTAGGCTCTTATAACTTATATATGAGTGATGGAGGTACTGCATAAGCCCTGTTCTCTTGTGTGATTTTGAAAATGCAAAATGGCAGCCTTGTGCTTTTGGTGGGTGGGGCTGTGCCATTGCCGGGTTCCTCTCAGAGCTGATGAGGTGAAGTCTCAGAAAGCTCTTCCAAGGCAATGGGCATCTCGGATTGCCTTTAGAGCTTTATCTCCTTGAGGAGGGAGGTGAGGAAAGAGAGTGGCCCAATGATTTTGAGGAGCCCAGGGCACAGGTTTTGTTTATCCTGTGGCCTGGGGTCAAGAACTGAAGGAAAAGGAGGAAGTGAGCAGAGCATGAGCGAGCATGCATTGCTCTCTGCTTCCTCACTGTGGACTGCGTGACTGGCTCTGCTGTGCTCCTGCCCTGCCATGCTCCTGCTGCCGTGCCTCTCCACTGCAATGGACTGTGCCCTCGAATTGTGAGTTGGAGTTTGTCCTTTTCCCCTTAAATAGTCAGCTGTTTTGACACATAGCAGAACAAATAACAGGTACACTCCCTTACGGCTTTGCTTGGCATTTTGGCACAGTAACAACTAGCATAACTAATGTTCTCTTCTTCCTTCCTCCCTTCCTTCTTTCCTTCTTTTTTTTTTCTTTTTGAGATGGTCTCATTGTATCCCAGGCACACCCTCAGAATTGCTATGTAGCTAAAGACACCTTTGGGCCTCCCTCTTGGGTCTCCCATCTCCCTTTTCTCTCTATCAATAGTAGAGAGGGACTCTGGTACCTTGGTGGTACCATGGCCCTTGTTATGGCAGTGAAGCTCTGCATCTCATTTATCTTAGTCCTGATTCCCTGGGATGGCTTACTGACTCATCACTAATCCTAGCTTCCATTCGGCTTAGTGTTTTCAGCCGACATCCCCAGTCTTACTCTTTTGTAACTTGCACCATTTAGCTATTCTTGGTCTTCAGAGTAAATCTGTCTTAGGTGAATGTAATTAGAAATGCATATTTTGCACACAGGGATATCTTTTTTCTCCTTCGCAGCTGTGCATTAAAAAAACACATCTGTAGACTATAAAGTTCCTGTTTATAACAGGGGCCATTCTCTCAAAAGCTAGAAACTGTAATCCACTCTAAGCCCTGACTGCCAATGCTGAAGGTGTTTCTTTTGTTCCTTCACTTACTCCGTAAATGTTGATCAGCCTTGTTCACGGGCCCTATGCTAGCACTGGGGTGGGGATAGGGGCATTGTGCCTTGGAGGAGTTATGGGGGGTGGACCTGGCACTTACCTAGGCTTTGACTGTATGCAATGGCTGTCTGTTAGTAGAGCTTTAAACGGGCAGATGTGGGATTACAGCAGGCCATTGGATTCAAAGGCCGTGTGTCTGACTGTTACTTATTTAATTCTGGCTGAGCCCAGCTAGTGTAACTGTAAATGGGTCCCCATATCCATGCCAGGGCTTTCTCAGAAAGAGTAGAACTCTTTAGAAAAAGGAGTCTACAGAGAAAAATGAAGAGCTCAATAAAAATCAATTTAAAAAAAAGAAGAAGAAAAAGGAGTCTAGCCATCCTTGGCGCACATGTATTCCCAAGGCAGTGCCTCTGCACACCTCAGGCATTTGTGCCCCTCACAATGATTGTACATTTGACAACATACATGAGTATCTTTTGCCTTCTAGGTAGAATGCACAAATGTTGATGATCTATGGCTCTGCCATCTGCCTTTGTCAAGGTCTAGGGATGGACACTGTTGGAGATGGGATTTGGAGTGTGTTTGAATAGAGGTGGCTCTGGGACTCTTTGAGGCTGAGGATCCATCTTCCTTTGTTTAGGGGCTGGTCATCAATGCAGTTTGTGTTGATCCATGAGGTCAAGCACATACGGTTCACCAGATTTATATTGCATGTTAGTTTGACAGTTATTGAAAACAAGTTGAGCCCCAGCAACAAAGATTCCTCCCTGTGAGTGAATGTCTGATAATTTCAATAAACTTGGTCTTCCTTGAAGCCTGCAATACCTTTCACAGAACCCTGTAATACTGAGGGTATAATCAGGGGTGGCTTTCTTCTGTAGATGGAAGGTCATGTCCCTGAAAGATACGTTGGGTGTGGGTGTTGGTTGTGTTCTCTCATTATGCCCAGAAATGACCTTGCTACTTAACCATTGCCACTAGGGGTACAGAGATGCAAGGTTATCACCTAGTGCCCTGAGAAGTACTGCTGGCACATACTTCTGCCAAGCCAGGACTATTTAGATAGTCATGGGGTGGGGGCCTCGGTGAGCAGTCAAAGGCGGACTGGGTAGCTGGTCTTCTTGAAAAGCTTTCATGTTCATGTTCTTCCTTCTCTTCATGCCCATGGCGTGTCAGCAGAGGAGCTGAGATGAGGGTGATAACTCCTCAGTTGAGCCTCTAGGTTCTCAAGGTTGCTGTGGCTTTGTAGCACATTCAGCAGAGACAGCACCATGTGATGCTGGAGGTGGGCTCCTACCTCTGGGAAGTGGATATGAGGTTTTAGCTGATCCATGAGTTCCTGTGTCCAGCCTTGACTATCTCTCAAGGGTTGTGGGTGGAATCATTTTGGAGCTTGCAGATCATGAAGGTATTCAATGAAGAAATGAACAAAGACATCAATGGAGATGACCCTGAGGATTCCACAGCCATTTTTTTCCTGAGCTGAATGATCTCTGATCCCAGGTGCCTTATACCTGGATCGATGTCCTGCAATCTCCATCATAGTGTTTAGAGACATTGCTGGTCACATGGCCCAAGATCTGACTGTGATATGCTGACAAAGTGGGGCTCAGAATAGATGCTCTGAGATTCCTATTCACACAAGACATCCACCTTTTCATAGGGAAGGGTCTGTTCCATGGTTTAATGTCTAGAAACCAAGTACAAATTGAAATATAGGGGCCATATTTACCATTTAACTATTTAGTGCATTGAGTCATTTTCTTTTCTCTAAAAAGTGGGTGATGGCGAATATATATATATATATATATATATATATATATATATATATGAATGACAGAATCTCCCAGAAGCAGGAATGTGGGTTCTATGGAGAGAGTGCAGCCTGCTGTGTGCCTCTGAAGAGGATGTTCTTCACCTGGCCCTGAAAGTGAGACCCCTTTAGGCACATCCTGGATCCTGTCAAGGAGGACAAATCATTCTCTTATCTTTCCACAGTGCTTTATTCTCACCCAACCCTGACACTGTTGTGCTTACCCCGAGGGTTGTTGAATGAGGACAGGCTGCCTCTCTTAAATCAATTACTGTGTACCTTGCTTCAGTGTGTCTAATTGTCCTTTGGAGAGAAGTGGCAGGGGTCACATGCCCATTCACATACACTCTGTGCTCTTTGGTTGCTACTAGGGAAGCCATGTTGGCTCTTATTGACTCTGGGATGAGGGAGATGCTTCTCCGATGCTTTCCTAGCCTCCTCTGCAGTGAGGACCTAGAAAGAAGCCCACTCATGCTCTCAAGCGTACAGGAGCATCAGGCCCTACTCTAAGTAGCAGAGGGACATGTCATCCCTCCTCTTGGAAGTGAGCGAAGGAGCCCTGCATTAGTTACCATCTCATGTTGTAATAAAACACCCGGTAAGAAGACACTAAAGGCAGGGTTTGTTTTACTCTGTTTTGGGGTACAGTCTTCCCTGGGGAGAAGCCTAGCAGCAGGATTTTGAGGCAGCTGGTCATATTGCATCTGCCAGAAAGAAGGGAGCAAGGCATTCATTCTTTCTGGTGCTCAGCTCAACTTCTCCCTTAACTCAGTCTAAGCTCCCTCATGGGATGGTGTCACCTACATTGTGGTGGGCATCTTTCAATACAGTTAGCCTGTTGAAAGGAGCCCACTTGTTGGTTCCCAGCTGCTCAGCCCCCAAATAATCACACAGAAACTATATGATTTAAATCACTACTTAGCCCATTAGCTCTAGCTTCTTATTGGCTAACTCTTACATCTTAATTTAACCCATCTCCATTAATCTGTGTATTGCCATGTGGCTGTGGCTTACCAGGTAAAGTTCTGGTGTCTTCCAGCGGGGCTATATGGCTTCTCTCTGACTCTGCTCATCTTTCTCCCAGCATTCAGTTTAGGTTGCCCCCACACCTACCTCTGTTCTACCCTATCAGGCCAAGCCAGTTTCTTTATTCATTTATGGTAATCACAGCATACAGAGGGGAATCTATATCATTAGCCTAATCTAGATAATCTCTCACAGGCATCTTCAGTCTTGTTCTTCAGTGATTCTAGAGTCTATCGAGGTGACAGTCTGCATGAGCCATCACAACCGTGTAGAGCCAACACTGATATATAGCCCCTTCCTGTGCTGGACATTGTGATGAGTCCACCTTCCCATTCTGATGTCATTGCCCCCATGACATTATTATCTTCTTCCTTATCATCCTGATTGAGCAGGAGGGAGTGATGCAGAGCAACAGTGGCACAAAAGACAGGGAGCTAGGACAGGGAGCTCTGCCGAGGAGCTTTAGAGAGGAGAGCAGCCTGGTGCTTTTGGACCAAGCCAGAACTTGATGGCTGCACTGAGTAGGAGACATGAAGTAGGATAGCCTTAGTAGCTTTAGCACTTGCTTAAGGCACACATGTATATGTGTGTGCGTGCGTGCGTGCGTGCGTGCATGCGTGTGTGTGTGTGTGTGTGTGTGTGTGTGTGTACGTGTACGCACGCGCTTGGTTATACTGACACCTAAGACCAGGGCAAACAAGCAGGGATTGGGAAGGGCTAAGGACAGCTATGATAAAGTCTTATCCATATCTGGGTGCCTGGGGCCAGCGGTTTTTAATGTAGGAGGCAGCTGTTAATTCTATTTATGATCCTTTGGTGCCAGTACCTGATTGCCCTTCTCTCTGTCAAACGCCGACCCAGTAATAGTAATATTAGCTAGCATTTAGAGCAGTCTTCCTAATGCCAGGCACAGCTCTATGTGTGTTTCTAACACCAGCTGCCTTATCTTCCTGATACCCAGATGAGGAACCCCCATCACATCTCTCACCAGGCAGCTGGGCAGGCAGTGACAGCCAGCCCTGAGCTGGGCAGTGGAGTCTGCTGCCATGGCCCAGACTATTAGCTCTTAGTCTCTGTTGCCCCAGATGTGTTTTGTAAAACTGTGGATTACCCAACATGGCAAATGTTTTGTGGTTAGCAGGAGCACTGAACAGCATACAATGAGCGACTTGTCCCTGTGGTCTGTTTCAGGGAATATAATGCAGTGTCTCTAAAGGGCCAGGAGTCGGTCGGGAACAGAGCCTGCTGTCTTGTGTCCCCTAGGCTATGCAGCTGTCTCTGCCTGGATTCTGTCTCTCTTGCCTTGACTTCTCTTTGTCCATCTGCAACCCATGTATCACACTGTCTGCACCACAAGTTTGTGGGATTTTCAAACTTGATAATGTCTCAGTCCTAAGTATAGGTCCTCTATAACCTGTCCGTCTCTTCTTTCCATCCTTTATTTCTGGGTTAGCCATTAAAATCTTGAAGAAGCCCAAGCCTCCGTGTTCCTTTCCACTGTCTCTGGTTTTCTTGTTGTCCAGTTTCTCGGTTAGTTCTAATACCATCTTCACATGTCTGCAGAGCCAGACTTGATGCTCATGCCCTTCGTCAGCCTCCTGAATATAGTTCTCTTCCAGCTTGCATCCTCTCATTCCCCTTGTTCTGTGTCACCTCCTGCTCCTATGTTACAATGTTCTCTGCCTCCACAGACACCGCCTGGGCTCTATCCATTAGGGGCAGCGGCTCAGCCTTGTCTGTTTGCCACGCTCTTGTGGGGCTACTCTGTCACCACACACGGCTTATCCCCCACCTATAACACTGTCTCTCCACAATTTCCTGTGTCTGGGACATTCTTCCAGGTCCTGCAGGGCTGGCATCCTTATCTTTTCTTCTACTTTCACCTCAGATGGCCTCATACAGGAGGTCCACCCTGCCTGTTAGAAAACTCACACCTTCTGCCTCTACCTCCTGAGTGCAGGCACTATAGGTACTGCCTGGGCACTGTCTCTCCCACCCCAACTTCTCCCTTCTTTTTAAAACAATACATTCCTGCTGAGTGGTAACAACACTCACTTTTCATCCAAGCATTTGGGAGAAAGAGGCAGGTGGATCTCTGAGTTCGAGGCCAGCCCACGAATGAGGACAACCAGAGCTATATAGAAAAACCCTGTCTTGAAAAACAAAACAAAACTGAACAACAATAACAAACAAAAAATACCCAGAATTCAAACACAGTGCCCGGTGTGGAGAGAGAAACTCTTGTGGGCGATGAGACCCGGGTTATTTATCTTTTAGCCTTTGTCCAGGTGTCTGTCCATTGTCTTCATCCAAAAACTAAATTATCATTGGATCATCTTTGCCCTTGGTCAAAACCAATTACCTGTGATAGTTTGGGTCTACTTTTGGAGTTGTTATTCTCATCTATTGATTTGCTGGTTCTAGTCAATATAAGAGGAATAAAATAAAGATAATTCCAAAGGCAAGGGTGTTAGAACTGAGGCAGCAAACTGAGTTTATCCAATGACAATAACACAAAGCACATACTTAATCTAACAGAATGGCTGGGAGTCTGGAAGGAAGAGACAGGTCAAGGGAAATGCTGGCAGGATATGAATGAGTAATTCACAGAAAGACACAATAATGGCCCAAGTATACAAAAAGATGCTCAATTTTCATAACAAGAGAAATGTCATTTAAAGTTGAGGGTGTTCTAATTGTCACACTGTCAAAATTTGGGCAAAAAGACTGCTCAAAAAAATCACACTTTCAGAGTGATTTTATATTTTATTATTTTATTTCATGCTAGGGTTGGAACTGAGGCCTCTGATTGGCAGGTAAATGCTGTACCATTGAGCCACACCCCAGTCTTGGCTCCCAAAGTTTAGAGAAAGAAAAGGCCCCAGTGCTGCTCTCTGCTCTGCTGTGGGTCTACAGGGCATCTCCTCACTGTAAGCAAACCTTACAGTGTTTGCTGCTCTCCACACAAACATGTTGGCAGAGGACTCATCTGGTCCGCCAGCCTCTAGCCTGCTTCCTTTCCTTGGCACCAGCAGTAAAATACTCACTTGGGTTGCTGATAGCCCCTGGCCTCTTCCCCACCCCTTTTTCTACTCCAGATTCTACTTCTCGACCAGCACAGGTCCTCCGTGTCTCCTGAACTGGACTGTGCTGAAGGCTGCCCTTGCTCAAACCAACCCCTCCATCACCGTGGCTGCGCCATTTCATTTGTAGCTGCGTGGTATCTTTAAGGCATAATTAACACCAAAGAGAGATTTTGGCCAAAAGTGCTAATTAACTATAAAGTAATGGTATGACTTTCACCGGTAGGCTTCCCCTACCCCGGATAGACTGCTGTGCTGGTCTGGTGGCAGGAACGAGCCCCAGCCGGTGGCCGGCCTGGGCGTTTGGCTCCCTAAGTGGCCTGCATCCCAGCTGTTGCTCTTTTGGCATATCACAGAAGGAATCTGCGGTGACAGGTTCAATTGAGGTCTTCAGAAATTAGAGACCTGCTTATACTTTTAAATAGGCTGGGATATGTTGAGGGTGGTTTTTTTATTTTTTCTCCCATAATAGCTTCAGTTAGATTAGAGACTGTGGAACATTAGATTAGTAATACAAAATGAACAATAACAGTTCTGATAAGAGCTGATCAAAATCTCGGGCAATATCTGTCAGAACACTCAGATTCTGAGCGAGGATATTGAACTAGAGAAGCGAAAGGCCTTTTCCAAGGTTATGTACAGTTTTAGTTACTGTCAGTCACAGGCTCTCTCTCCATTCCTTGATGTGCACCCTGGGATTGCAAGGCCCCACCTAAGACTCCTGCAGATTCCACGGTTGTCCCACACCTATGTGTCCAGCACTAAACCTTGTTTAAATGTTTACAAATGATTGTGTGCCTCTTAATAACACGGTGTCCAAATTCCGGTTGACTGGGTGCATCTTACACAGTTGCAGCCTCAGACACTGAAGCCTCCCGGGTTTTGGCAAATGAGTGACCTGGATGGCCATCCCCACCACTGGGATGTGGAACACCCCATGACCCCAGAAAGCCTAATCCTCTCCTGTCTCCAGTCCCAAACAACTCTGATCTCTTTACTGAGACTAAAGATTGACCTTTCTAGTGTCCAGTGTGCTCTTGGGTCCGTTGTTCTCAGCATAACCATCTCAAGAGTCACCCATGCTCCTGACACCACTCCCTACTCCCTATTCCATTTCACTGGGTGGGGCAGGCAAGCATTCTTTTTTATAGGCGCACTACAAAACCGACTAACCATTTACCCATTCCTTACTGGATACTGATTATTATTTCCAGTTTTGAGTTGCCGTCAATCATTTCTCCAGACATATTTATATCCATCTTCATGTGGATAGATGTTTTTATTTTCCTTGATGTGAGTTGTATTGCTCAATCATAATATAGGGATTATAGATTTAAGTTTACAAGAAATTACTTAATCGTTTCTCAAAGCAGTTGTGCTATTTTTACAGTACTACCAGCAGTATGTGAGCATTTAAGTAGATTTCTTAAGATTTTTTTTTTTTAAACAGGATGATGTCTCTGAACTGTTTTATCCCTTTCCATAGACACCTTTAATTGTTTGACATTGGATTTACATATTATGTAATTATGCCTAAATGTTTGGTGGAAATATTTAGTTGCTTACTGTTAAGTCTGACTTTTCATTGAGATTTTAATGGTACATTTTATAAAATGTACTTTTCCTGTGTTATTTTCTCCACGTTTCAAAAAGTGTAGATGGTTTGAATGTTGCATCTGCTTTTGCTGTTGATTGTGTGGTATACTTTTCTTTTCTGTTGACAAATTGTTAACTATAGTGAGAGATAGTCACAAGTTGATCCTCAAAGATTAAGCCATCCTCGTGTTGCTGAGATAAGACTCATGTAGTCATGATATATGATTCATTTTATATAATTTAAAAGTTGATTCATTAGTACTTTGTTAGGAACTTTTATAGTTAAATTTATGAAAAATACTAGCCTTAAAGTGGTTTTCTTATAAACTCTCTGACTTCAACATTTGAGTAATACTGCTCTAATAAAAATTGGGACCGTTTTTCAAAGGGTGTGTGTGTGTGTGTGTGTGTGTGTGTGTGTGTGTGTGTGCTACAGCATGCAGGTGAATGTCAAAGGACAACTTAAAGGAGTTAGTTATCTTCTGAGAACTTTGTGGATCAAACTCAGGTTGTCAAACTTTGATATCAAATGTGTTCACCTACTAATTTACCTTACTAGCCTTCTCCATCCTTTTTTCTCAAACATGTATGAAAGTGACATTTTTCTAAGCCTGATCTTTAATAGAATGTTCTGGGTGAACAGCTGCATACAGGCTTCTTTTAGGAGATGCTTTTCATGTGAGTTCAGCCCCTGATCATCATGAAGTTCTACTTCTTTTTGATTTTGCTTGGGAAGGAGTGCTCACTAGGCATAAATTACTGTCAGTGTTGGCCCAGAGTTCATCTTCCTTTCAATCCTTTTGCCCTCTGTGGGATCTGAGGCTCATTTTTATTATTGACATTGGAATTTTGCTTCCTTTTTCCTTGACTAACCTGAGAAGGATGTTACCTTTCTTGATAGTTTTAAGAAGTTGCAATTGATTCTGTTGTTGTTGTTGTTGTTGTTTTGGAGGGGGAGGCTGGGGTGGGATTATTGATTTTAATTAAAATTTTTTTTGTCCTCTTTCTTAACCTTTTGTTCCTTTGCATCTTGTTCTTGGCCACCAGAGGTTTCATACATTGCGACACTTAGCTTTGGCAGTGCAGGTAACAGCTTATCTCAGATGTGTCTGGGCTCAATTACTTACTAACTTGAGTATCTTCAGGGCAACAGTGTGTCACCTACCTTCCTTACTGTCATGGCTTCTGCCCATAGTGGACATATCATCCATGTCAACAAGTGAATGGTAGATGGGTGAATGAATATTCTTATGAGTGATTTCCTTGAATGGTGGGGCAAGGGGGTTGGTAGAATGACTAGTTAGATAGCTCTGTGTTGAATCTTGGGTATATGGGCTATGCTATGCAGAACCCCTAACTACACAGAACCTTGCTGTGATGGCTAGTTTTAATTGTCAGCTTGAACAATCTAGAATCATTTGGCCAGAGAGTCTCAATGAGAGATTGTCTCAATTGGGTTGGCCCGTAAAGTGTGCCTGTGGAGAATTATCTCAGTTGTATTAATTGATGAGTAAAGACATCATCCACTGTGGGTGCACCATTCCCCAAGCAGGGGATTCCGAACTCTAAGCCTGGAGAAAGTGATCAGAGGCATGCATGCATCCTTTCATCTTGCTCTCTGTTGACAGGTTTTTGTCCTGCCTAATCCCACAGCTGTCCAGTCCCAAAGAAACACACAGAGGTCTACATCAATTATAAACTGGTTGGCCTATTAGCTCAGGCTTCTCATTAACTCTTATAACTTATATTAACCCATAACTCTTGTTCATGTCAGCTACGTGGCTTGGTACCTTTTATCAGCAAGGCAGTCTCATCTCGCTTCCTCTGTGTCTGACTGACAACTGCAGACTGAGCCTATCCTCTTTCCAGAATTCTCATGTTTTGGTTGTCCTGCCTATACTTCCTGCCTGGCTACTGGTCAATCAGCGTTTTATGAAAATACAAGTAACAAATCTTTACAGGATACAAGACACGACAGCTCTCCTCTTGAATGTGGATGTGACTAGCAGCTTCACATTCCTGCTGCCTTGATGCCCTTAGTGGTGACTGTGACATGGAGTTGTGAGCCAGGCTATTCCTCCTTCAAGTTGCCTTGGTCAGGGTTTCTTGTCACAGCAGCAGGGGAGGAAACTAAGACACCTGCCTCTGGAGACGGCACCTTCCCCACTATAGGAGCTGGGCACAGGCCACTCAGTTTAGTGTTTTACATATATAGGTCCTCAATAAAAAGTTGCCATTTAGAGACCCTTATATTAGCCTGAAAAGTCAGTTGTACTGTGCGTCGAAAACAAATATTTCTTTTTTAGTTCCTTGCTCATTGCAGCCTTCTGTAAGACTTCTCTCAAACTGAGGACTGAGACGGTGCTCTGTCCTCATATGGATCATATGGTGTCCAGGAAGGACAGCTCAGTGCTGCCTTCCCTTGGCTCTGTACATCCTTGGCTCTGTACATCCTGTGCCTTTTGCCTGTCAGCCCATTTTATGGTTTCATTAAAATATTCTAATTTCACCAGGCTGAGGCTGCTTTTTATTTCTTTTTTCTCCTTTTAATCATTAGGAGGGAAGGCAGCAATACTCAATTTCACCAAACCCTTTCTGTGCTTGATTTTTATAATTTAAATGTCCCTCCCCCATTAGTTATATCTTTTCTTTGGTTCTCTGCAGAGTAAAGAAACAGCCAATTTCAAGAAAATGGGAGCATGGGCTATTTCTTTCTTGTTCCCTGGAGTTGACAGTTATCTTCCTTTGCACCTTTTATTCACCCCTGGGTGATTTCTCTCCTACAGTCCTCTCTGGAGGAGGTTTTTAAGTTGGGCTTGTGCGTCATGACCCTTGTTTTTCAAGGCCTCCAGAGACTTTCTGTTTCCTTGAACACTGTGCCTGTGGTTGAAACAAGGAGCCACCTTCCTGCTGGTTGATAGCTTGACTTGTTTGTTCATGTGCAGATTTGTTCCTATGTCCATGCACTCAGCACTAACTGTGCTTCCTGAGGTCAAAGGCCACGTTCACATCGACCAAGCCCAGATCCTTGCACTCAAAGGATAGCTGGGAGATTTTATTAGCTAGCTAGAGTCAACTATACTCAGAATTGACCAAAGGTATCTTGTGTGATTTCAAGGGCTCTAGGACATGTTTGCAAGAAACCAGTAGCTCTTTGGAGTTGATGGGTCTGTGCTTCAGGCTGATGGGAGCAGAAAGAGAAGCTGGGGCTTCAGTGAGTCTCAAGTATGAGTGTTAAATTTAGAAAAACACCTGTTTGACCAAGTACTTTGTTAGTAAAGAAGAGGTGTGGGTTGCCGTGGGTAGTCAGAAAGAGGGATTTTAAAGTGGGTAGAGAGGTCTGTGACAGCATTGTTGGCATCACTGGCTTGATTGACACCCATACACATGTATATGAAGACAATATGAGTGGTGGGAGCAGAGGAAACAGTGAGCTTACTGACGTGGGGGTAAGGACTTGAATGGGCATCACTCCAAGGAAGAGACATAGTAGGTTTACAATCACAGAAGAGGCCTGCATTAACCTAAACTACTTTACCCGTAGGATGGCTGTTACCACAAAAACAAAAAATGAGTATCAGTGAGAACAAGACCAGAACCGTGTGTGTGCTAGCTGAAGGGTCAAGTGGTGTGTATTGCTGTGGCACAAGACCTGGTGATCCTTCAGAAAGCGAATGTAGACTAAATGGTCAATGCGGAAATTTCACCCACTGCATGCACCAAACAGACAAAAGTGAGGCAGGGACATCTGCATGCCCCTGTCACAGCAACATTCTGCACTAGACCCATAGGGTTGGAACGAGTCTCCTGCACATGGATGAAACATCCCAGGTGGCCAGGCCACACAGTGGGGAGTGCTCCCTTTTAAAAACAGGAGGTTATCTGGTGCAAACTGTCGCTGTCGCCGGCCAACCTCAAGAGCATTATGGTAAATGAAATAAGCCAGTCACAAAAGGCTTGATTACCCAAGGCTCCCAGAATAGTCAACTGCATTGAGAGTGGATGCAGGAGGGGTGCCAGGGACCAGGATAATTGGGCCCTGGGATGTGGAATTGGGAAGGTAGTGTGAAGTGGGTTGAGAGGTTTCTTTTGGGAAGACAAGGAAGGTTCTGCAGATGTTGAACGGTGACCATGTGTCAACAGGGTGATATGCCATGCTAAGAAAATTAAGTGAAGGAGGTACATGGTGACTTGAGTAGGAATATTTTCTCCCAGTAAATCATTCTTTGGGTTGAAGGGTTTTTCACCCCTCCAAACAAATAGAGCCTTTTGAAAGTTCAAAAATCTTGACGAGAAATGCTCATTTCTTCCTGTTCTAAGCCCTGTTGCTGGTGGGTTACAGGATGGGCAAGATTACATAGAAGGCAAAGAATTTATTTAGTGTGTTTTCTTTCTGATTCTTCCTGAAACTCTAAGGAGGTCAGTACTAGTTATGTCCCCATTTAGTGGTTGGTGGCTGAGGCTGAAAATGCTAAGCCACAGTGCCATGCCATAGATTGATGGTGCTAAACTAGATTTTACTGGTGACCTCCACCTTCTCTCCTTCTGCCCTGCCAGGTTGCATAGACTTTGCCAACTGCCTCCCCTCAACATGTTCTCTCTCTGGTATGAGGGACACACAAGTAGTTTTGTTACAAGGAGGGCCGCTTTGTTCTTCCCAGCCACCCAGCTATCTTAGCCCCCGAAATAACCACAGAAACTATTCAGTAAAACTCTGCTTGCAGTTAGAGCCAGCTGCACCTGGAGCCTTCTCTGTTCTTTTTTGACACAGAGTGGACATGTGTCAGGGGATGCTATTGGCTTTGCATCCCGTTGTTTACCTCCTGGGGCCCTGGCACCATGCTATTATGTTCTGATCTGCCTCCTGTGCTCCTGGGTTATGTCTGAGAGGTGTGAAGGTTCGCCTCCATGCTTTCCTCTAGCAGTTCTATCTGCTAAGTTTGTTGTTCATAATTCTGTGTGTCTGTGTGGGTTTGCACATGTGAGTGGAGGTATCTAAGGAGCCCAGAGAGGGTTCCTAGGATTCCCTGGAGCTGGAGTTACAGGCAGATGTGAGTCACCAGATGTGGGTGCTGGGAGCAGAACACAGGTCCTCTGGAAGACAGCACAGACTCTCAGCTGCTGAGCCATCTTTCCAGCCTATAATATCTGCAAAGTCTGAATAAGAAAGGGTTGTATAATAAATGTTTCTGACTTGGCCAGCCATAGGAAGTCTCCATTGTAGAGCCTGCTCTGTTTCTGTTTTGTTTTTCGACTTATTCTCTGTAAGAAATACAGTGAAGTTCTCTGCTTGCAGACCTGCAGAATCAGGTGGTGGCTGGATTTGCCCTAAGGGCCCCTGCTGTCAACACCTGTTTGAGAACACTGCTGTGCAAGGCTCTATCATTTTAGTCAGGAGTTAACTGGGCCAAGGTTTTTTGTTACCATGGCTACACTATGTCCCCCAGGCTACAGATCCCTGCAGATTCACCTTGTACTGAGCTGGGTGGGGGGAGTCGGGGTGGGTAGGAGACAGACACAGGATGTAGGAGGTGCCATCTTTTCTATAATGCATGCCCCTGTCCTCGATATTTCTCTACCTGTGTGCAGGACCATGGGTGGGGGCTGTTAACAGCTGTTCCTCCTGAGGAGTTCCACAGGACTTTGAGGCTGGGGTCACAGTCCTGTAGGATTTGCCTCGTATGCTCAGCCCTCTTCAGTCCCAGGTAGATCCAGCACATCTGGGTCTTCCTGTGGCATCTTAGTACCTTTTCCTCGTGTACTGTGCCATTGTGCAATGCCATGGCAGGTGCTGGGCACGAGTCTTCTCCCTGATGCAACAGCACTGTACTCCAAAACAATGGTGGGGGCCCTCACTCAGCATTTCTAAGAACGCAGCTCTGCCTCTTTGTACCTGGTTAGTGTCCCTGTATCTTTCCCCCATTCCTACCTCCCTGTTCCTGGTCTGGGCTGCTCACCCAAAATCTCATCTCAAAAGAAAGGATGGTCAGCTATGGCCAGACTGGACTGGGACTGGAGTTTCCATGTCTTTCCTCCCCTGTATGGTGGCCGAATGTGTTATGTTCTTGTGTCACCAAGGGAGAAAGGGCCAACCCTCCTACTCTCCTGCCATCCTTCCTATGTGCACTCAGTAGGGAAGGTCCAGAAGAGCCTAGGAGGGGAGAGTGCAGACCACTGGCGCCCTACTGAACTTTAGCCACCCACCATCTTTGTACTGGTGCCTTCTTGCCCATTTGGATGGCACCTGCCACCTCTTCATCCCATGTCTCGTTTCTGGCATGGTGGCACTGTCCTGGTCTTTCTGTAAGGGCCTCTGTTGTGCTTCCCTCTGATCTCTCAGTCACTGTCAGCCTGGGAGTAGAAGTCTCCTCCTTCCTTCTGCATAGACGCTGCCCTTACCAGCCATCTGCTGATGTGCAGCCAGTGTATTTTCTCTGTCAAATGCAGTATCTAAACAGAGTGCATATTGGAGCCCCTTCTACCTGAATGTACCGCTGAGGACTGTTCAGACTTTTGGCACCACAGGAAGAATGGTACCAGATGCAAAATGTGAACTGGGGTAGTTGTTTGATCCTCTCATGTGTGAGGGTCTTGAGACTCTCCCTAGGAGCAGCCTGTTTCCTAGCATGAAACCTCGTCTACTTGTGGGTACTGATTTGGTATTTGTCTTAACCTTTTAGACTCTGGAAGCTGTCCTGAATTTCAAGTACTCTGGAGGCCCAGGCCACGTGGAAGGGTATTACAGGAACCTGTCTCTGGGACTGCATGTGGAAGTTGAGCCGTCCGTGTTTTTCACCAGAGTCAGCACACTTCCAGCAACCAGGTAACTAGGCTGGGAGGGTGTGTGTCTCATGATAATGGTTATCCTGTCTCACTGCCTCTGGCAGGGCAGTGGTCCTTGATGTTAGTGGGCAGCAGGGATGCTGTGCTGGCAATCCCTATGGTGCTCTGTTCTGATCTGACTGAGTCTTCTTCAATGGGGGCTTTGCATAGTGATTTGCTTATATTTGGTACTCCCTGAGGAACCCAGCCCTGTTCTCTGTGATGCTCCTGCGGCTTGTGCGATGAAAGTTTTGTCCCAGGACTCACTGTCCAGCCCCACAAGGACCTTCTAGCTCAGCACAGTGTCAGCTCATTCTGCATAGACAATAATTTCCTTCAAGGTAACCCTCTCTGTCACCAACTCATCCAGGCCTGATCTTTCTGAGAAAGGGAAGGGTGGGTTTGTCCACTTCGTGGTCACATGTGGTGAGAAGGGCCATTGGTTTTCTCTTAGGTGGAAGGTGACACTTCCTCATCTCATTCTTGTAGTGTGGAAGTGGCATCAATGCCTCCCAGGAGCCCTTGGGATAGTTTCTATGTGCAGCCCCTGGAGAGTGGGGACCCACCTCCACTGGTGGACTGGTCAGCATTGTGTATGCTTAACTGAGCAGAACAGCAGCCGTGACTAACGCTCACCTGTCAGTCTTTGGACCTCACAAACAGCACTCTGACCTGTGCTATTTATTCCTCTCTTGTATTCTATAGGGTAAAATAGAGGAATGGTGTCCATCATAATGATGACAGAAAAATCCATTTGAACGGATCGAGTTCACTTACCCCCGCCACTGGAGAAAGGTTTCGGCGAGAATTAGTGGTTTATCTGGGCCGTTTAGCTTCCCTTTTCATCACCTGTCACTTTTCCGGTCCTCGCTGCCAAGGTGGCTTCTACTTGAATTTGTGTAAAGCTTTAAAGTTCCTGCCCCTGGGGCAGATTTGGCCAGCATGCTGACAGCCAGCATTAGGACATGCCAAGCCTTCCGCACGTGACTCTGCTGCATCCTGTCTGCCTTTCTTGCCCCTTCTCTTCTCTCACTGCCACCGCATCAAGCCTTCTCAGATGTGGCACACGTTGCCATGGATTCTCTTTTGTGCCTCATTGATATGTAGCGGCTACATCATGGCCCCTGTAGCTGGAAATGGTAACTTAAGGTTGAAGTAGACTTGGAAGCATTGGCTGTTGGCTGAAGCATCACTTTGGTCTATGTTGCCAACCTGTAGCCTTCATCTTCTCTTCTTTTGGCCTGTGTATTTCTTTTTCCAGTTCTTGGGTTTAAGAGTTCACTTCTGATCTTCCTTTTCCATTATCTCTGAGTCTAACTGATCTCAAAATCCTGGGATGGATTTTCACTGTCTCCAGATCATGTTGGACACTGTGTATCCTTAGCCCCATAGAGGGTTGACCAGTTGGCTCTAGTCCTACTTGTCCCCAGGTCCTACCCAGCTTGCGGACAGATTCAGTGCCGAGGGGACTGCATTCAGAGTCCCTCCCATTTTGTTTGGGGCATTACCTTTCTCTCCCCTGCTTCTCCCCATGTCCCTACTGAGTTCTGATTTCCAGTAGAGCCATTCACACCTTTACAGCCTGAGCTGTGTCAAGGCAGTTCACTCTTGGGGGCTTCAACTGCTTCTGTTCCCTGG
This sequence comes from Arvicola amphibius, assembly GCF_903992535.2. Classification (NCBI taxonomy): domain Eukaryota; kingdom Metazoa; phylum Chordata; class Mammalia; order Rodentia; family Cricetidae; genus Arvicola; species Arvicola amphibius. The sequence goes on along the minus strand of NC_052055.2, from coordinate 31,929,572 downwards.
AAGTGTCCTTTTTATTGAACTACCATTCTTTTATGTAATCCTTTGGAAAACATCTGCTTGACTTTGAGATCTCTCTGACTTTCTGTAGATTTCCCTAGCAGAAGTGTATTTCCATATGTGCATGCATGTGCACGTGTGTGCGTGTGTGTGCGTGCGTGCATGTGTGACTGCTTATATATTTCTCTGAGAGTCCCTTGATTTCTACAGACATATTTTTCTCTAACACATTGTGTGTCTGATTCCTGGGAGCACTTCTGCCTTGTTTCCAGCCAGCACCCCAAATGCCAGGTGCATCCTACAACCTCTTTGGAAAAGGGGCAGGCAGAGCAACTTCTTCATCTTCACTAGCCTAGCTTGACGGGAGCTTGCTACATTGAATTAGCATGGAATGGGAACGTGGATGTACACACAGGAGTGATAGAGCAGTGGAACATCAGATATGTGAATAAATAGAAAAGACCTGAGCTCCCTCTGGGCTGGGAGTGGGGAGGAAGAGGAGAAGAAGGAGTGAGTGGCTGAGAAGGATGCAGATAGTACAGACTTACTTCTCTGTGTCCAATGTTGCCCCAGTACAGAAAGACTGAAAGTGAAGCTTGTCAGACTCCATGTGACAACGAGACACTAACTGTATGCCCCTTGCAAGAAACCAGCATCAAATATGCCCAGGGTGTGTAAACCCTAATATATAGGAGGTTGGTGTGAACTTATTAACATTAAACATTTGGGCTTTCAAGAGAAAGAGATGGGAAAATTTGTAATGATTGAGGAATCGAGTTCTCATTACAGTTCTAAATATAAATATGCATAAAAACATAATTTCAAAATAAAACTGGCACACAAAGGGGAGAAGCAGATAACCCCATGGTATACCTACTTGACTGTTTGGATATGACAGGTATACAAAACAAACCCACAGGAAAACTGTAGCCAACCTAGTCATTTTTGTTAACCAGATCCACCTAATTGTATTTATGGAAGAGTGAATGCTTATATTAGAAATGAGTGGCTTGGCATCGCTGGAGTGGCTTCTGCATCACACAAAGAAGAGTTCGGTACTCCCAGAAGAAATTGTAGAGAAGAAAGCCTGTCAGTAAAATGGGGCATGAAAGAGAGTTTGCAGAGTCAGTGGAACCAAAAGCTGGTACTTCAAAAAGATTAATAATAAAATTAATCATAACTAGGGCAATGAGGGGGAAAGAGAGAAAACACACATTGCTAGTAGAAGGAATGAAAGATGCGGCCTTCTGTGGGTTTTGTATACGCTATATTTGGAAATGTAAGAGGATACTGCAGAGAGCCATATCCCAGTGCGTTTAACAACTTGGGCAAAACGGATCAATGTTTTGAGGGAGGAAAGCAGACAAAGTTCTAAAATTGACCCAGAAGAAATAGAGCTTGTGAATAGACACTCTCAATTAGAAAGTTCCCACGAAGAAGCATTCTGTGGCCTCAGATGATGCCTCCAGGAAGTAGTTCAAGCTTCTAAGAAGGCAAGCTTTATCAAGGCACATTTAAAATGGTTTTCTTCTGCTTCTTTTGGGTTAGGATGATCAAGTCTTCCTGTTGTGTGGCCACTGGGTTCTTGTGTTCCCATGTTGCCTTTTAGGTTTTTGGATGGATTCTTGCATTGATGCCTAACTCATCCTTTTCTTCAATTGATGCCAGCAGTGTCTTTGCATCTTGGTCCAATCCTTGCAGTGGCTCTCTGCATCTTTGGGAATTGTACTTGTTCTGTTCTGTCCTGTCAATCAATGTCTGTGTCTCAGGGAGCCACTGAGGTCTCTCTTAGCCCGCTCTCCTGGTCGCTCTCTTGGTCCACTCTGTGCAGTCACAGCTTGTGCTTTAGAGTTCCTCTCTTGGTCCTCTCTGCAGGAAACTTTCCTGCTGGCTGGCTAGAGAAGCTGAGGCAGGTTGGGGAGAGGCCCAGGGTTTTGCCCCACAATGGAGAACCTAAAGAGTGGGGTGTCCTGCTGAGTGGCTGGTCACTCACCTCTTGGTCCTCTCTGTATTGTAGCAGGCTTTGTCTTAGAGTTCCACTGAGGTTGCAGGAAGATAGGCAAGTTTGGGGGGGGGGTGGGACTTGTTGCTTGTGGGGTCTGGTGGATTGGGACAGCCTACCTCCAGGAAACTCTCCTGTTGGCTGACTAGAGAAGCTGAGGCAGGTGGGGGAAGGGTTTGGGGGTTTGCCCCACTATGGAGGGCCTAGAGAGTGGGGTGTCCTGCTGGGCGGCTGGTCACTCCCCTCTTGGTCCTCTCTGTATTGTAGCAAGGTGTGTTTCAGAGTTCCCCTGATGTTTAGGAGGGTAGGTGACTTTGGGGCCAGGGCGGGGCTTATAGCTTACAAGGCCTGGTGGATGAGGGTGGGTATTGGGACAGCCTACCTTGAATTACTTATTTCTATAATTTTCTGTTAATGGTTTCAAAGTATGGAAGACTAAAAGTTCTAAAGGAAAAATGAAGAAGATATAGCAGGCCTTTTCTTTGATAGGGGGCCTCCACCCAACTCCCAAATAAAGATATGGAGACTTATTCTGATTTACAAATGCCTGGCCTTAGGTTAGCTTATTTCTAGCCAGCTTTTCTAACTTAAATTATCTGGTTTTTCTTTCTCTACATTTTGCCTCTGGGCTATTTGCCTTTCTTTATTCTATATGTCTTTCTTTCCTTCTTACTATGTGACTGGCTGGGTAGCCGGGTGGTTGGCTCCCTGGCATCTCCTTTGTTCTCTCCTCCTTCTCTCATTCTTTCTTCTCTCTTGAGCCCAGATTTCTCCTTCTGTTTATTGTCTCTGCTTGCTAGCCCCACATCTCCTTTCTCTTGCCTAGCTATTGGCCTTTCAGCTTTTTATTAGACCAATCAGGTGTCTTAGGCAGGCACGGTGAAACAGATGCAACATATCTTTGTATAATTAAACACGCATGATTACATTGTTAAACAAATTCGGCATAAATTAAAGTAACATGCCTGTACACAGTTGAAGTAATGTTTTGCAGCATAAAGAAATGTAACACATCTTTGCCCAGTTAAAATAATATTCCACAGCAAGGAGATATTGCTATTTGTGAGCTCAGTGATTACAAAGGGTTTTTCTTTGCCTATGATGTTGGTAGATTATGGCACATGATTATATACCAAATGAAACTGAGTAAGAAACATCATTTGTATTTATTCAAGCTGACATCATTTCTCAGTATATTAAAAAACAATAATACATTATTTTGCATCTTACCAAGTCCAAAACAATGACATTTTACAGGAAAGTTTATCCTAACATATTCATAGAAATTGTAAACTTAGGCATTTCAAAATTCTCCAAGGTTTTTGTAATAACCATGTACTAATGCTTATATAAATAAAACTATAGAATGATATAACCCATTTAGGAAGCAGGCAGTCAGGAGTCCCTCCTGACCCCAACCTTACCATGCTGCTGCTTTCCAGAAACACCACATCACATCACAGGAAGAGAAAACTCAAGGCCAGCAGCCGTAAGTATTCAAAGGCTGAGTTGAAAAACAAAATATAAGTCCATTTCAACCATATGTAAGGCATAATAGCTTACTAACAATTCCTATTTATCCTAGATGTGCATTTAGTTTAAGCAGTGAAAAATCTACTGTTGGAATTTAGCTCATTAATAAAACAAAGGGGAGAAACCTGACAATTGGCGAAGAGCATCCTTGGCCAAAATTCTACTCTGAACTTAGCTGGGAACTCTGTGAACTAGCGTTTCTGAAAGTTCTTCAGCATGAGAAAGTTGCTGGGTAGAGAGCGTGTGGGTACTGTTGCTGCAGGCAAGTCTGAGCAATTTCTCCATGAACAGGAGCTGGGCAAAGGTGTCTTCTGTGAGCTCTCTGTTATATTCCTTGTAATCCTACCCAGAGCAATAGGTTTAAAAAAGTAAAAAATAGTTAAAGACCTAAATATTAGAAATCGATAGTTAAAAAAAAACCAAAAAACCAAAAACCTGTCATCATCCACATGTCTGCTACTGCACAGCACACATGGCTGGCTATCTTCCTGAGTATTAGCAACAACTGGAAATTTGAAAATAATGTTTCAATAAAGCCAAAACACAACTCACAGCAATAAAGTTGTAAAAATGTGACCTCTTTCTAGAAGGTGTCGAGACACGGGGAAGGGACATGAATACCTGGTGATGTTCGCTGGTTACTCAAAAGAGCTGGTTTTCATTGAGATTCCAGTTTCCTCTGTATTGACTATACAATCAAGGCAATCCCAGCTAAAATCCTGATAACATTTATTAAGTGTTATTTTAAACTAGAAACTGACGAGTTGTAAAAATATCTTGAAACAGAGCAGGAAACATTACTTGACCTAAAAGAAGAATGTTGGAGGAATTAGGTATGTGATTTTAAGACTTATGTAAAGATGTAGTAATGAAGAGAGTGAGCCGGGTGGTGGTGGTGGTGCATGCCTTTAACCCCAGCACTCAGGAAGCAGAGGCAGGTGGATCTCTGTGAATTCAAGGCCAGCCTGGTCTATAAGAGCTAGTTCCAGGAGAGGCACAAAAACTACAAAAAGAAACCTTGTCTTGACAAAACCAAAACAAAAACAAAAAAAAAAAAACGAGAGAGAGAGAGAGAGAGAGAGAGAGAGAGAGAGAGAGAGAGTTGTTGGCACCAATGTGAACTAAGATCAGTATACTCAAGTAGGCAGTTCATAAATAGACTCAGTAGATTACAAAGCCAGTTTTATGGAGAACTGCAGAATCTTTTCTTTCTCCCCAGAGGAGACATAGCAAGGCTGCATCCTGACTTGGGAGATTTCTTAGACCCATACAGAAATTGTTAATTATAAAATAAAATGTTGATAAATAATTAATTTTGTGAAAATTGAAACCATATGCTCGGGCTAGCCAGATGGTGCAATGGGTAAAACCTTACACTGTGGATGCCTTATTGCTGAAATTTGATCCTTGGGGTCCTAGTAAAATTCTGGATGCTGTGACCCACACTGAGATTTCAGCCCTTGTGTGTTGAGTTTGTGGGTTAGCTAGCCTGGAGTACAGAGCGCAGAACCGCAGAGAGAGGCTGCGTCAACAAGGTAGACGGCAAGACATCCTCCTGAGAGCTGTGCCCTGACCTCCACGTATATGCTCTGGTATGCTGCATACGGAGTGCTATTTCTAAATAAAGTAAATAAATAAATCACAAAAAATTACCCTCACCAAAAAAAGTCATACCATAAAATACACTGCAGCATTTGAATAGGTATTTTTTAATGGCCCCCAGTCACCTGAAACATGTTCTGTGTCATTGCTAGAGGAACACAAAATAAACCTATGATTAGGCACGACTGTATACCTCCCAGGATGGCTAACATGGGTAACGCTAACAGCATTCAGTGTTGGTGAAGCTAGGGTTGAACTGGAATTTGTGGGCATTTTGTGGGCATTCACGTTGACCAGCAGCTCTTCGGGGAGCTTTGAAACACATACCTACCCAGAGAGATGCCAGTTTCATTTCTGCATGTTTATTTTAGAGAACTAAAAAAAAAAAATATGTATCTACCAAAAAGACTCATGTAAGAATTTATATAACAGCGTTGCTTTCTATAACTCCAGTGTGGAAATGACTTGGAACGCCTGTGAGCAGGAGAATGGGTGAGCCGTCTTTGATGCAGTCCACAGGGGACACTGCTCAGAGACAAAAGGAGCTTGTGGAACACGATGCACACAGTTCCAGACAGTGTCACCCTCTTTGCGGTCACAGAGCCTTGCACAGTGACTGACTGTGGGCTGAGGTGGGTGGGAGGAAGTGGGCTGGGAAGGTATGAGGGTCTATTCCGACCTTGGTTTTCCTGGGCTTTACCTCTGATGCTCCCTCTCCCAGAGAGGACCACAGTTCTAGGCAGACCGTCTTTGTCTGTTACCCCAGAAGGCCCAGTGTCTTTTTACCTCCGTGAATTATTGTGTGTCTGGTAGGGTCCTGTCCCAAGGTTCAGATAGTGTAAGGACTCATCAGTCTTTTATATCTTTGTCTTTCATCCCATATAAGTTGTCCCTTGATTTTAAAACATTTAATGGTCAGATATAAAACTATGTGTGCAACCAAAGAGGGCCCTTAATTTTTATGGGCGATGTCTGGAAAGTTAATCACGAGAGATGGGATGTTGCAGTGTTCAACGCTGGGCCAACCCATGGGAGGACCCTGGGAAGCGCGAATCATTGATGACTCCCTCTAGGTTTTAAGACTGGCAGAATGGGAGCTAAGCTGAAGTCCTATTTTCCTTCGCGACTGCAGCAGAATCAACATGCATTTGGGCACTCAGCATTAGCGGTTTATTGAAGTGGCGTGCTGCGGTGTGTTATGAATTCGTTGCTTGCTTTTTGCTCACAGGTGAAGATTGTTCTGTCAGAATCCTGTGGTGCTGGAGTTCTCCACATCTCACTTTTAAAGTCAGGCCCCTCTCAACACACTCGGACTACAGATGAGGCCAGGCGGGTGTTGGATGTTTTTCTCCAGCTCCTGTAGCTTTCTGGTGACAGTTGAATCTAGGTTTTCATACTTCAAAGCCACTACAGTCTGAACAGCTGAATGACCACCTGCTTGTGAAATTTTCATGGAGGTTTAGACTGATTTTAGTGTAGACAGAAGCCAGATACGTCAAAAAAAAATCACCGTGGTATTAGGCCAATTGTATTGTGAAGAATAGCTGCGAATGTGTGTGGGTCATTTGCTCCCAGAATTGCCAGGATTTCTGTCCCTGTCATTTCTATAGTTTTATTGTGTATGTGTGTATGTTGTATGTGCATGCATGTATGCAGACATGAGTGTCCATGTGAATGTCTGGTGGTCAGAAGAGGATGTCAGATACTCGCTCTTTCACACTCTACCTTGTCCCCTTGAGACGGGGTCTCTCACTAAACTTGAGGCCGGCAACCAGTCAGCCCCAGTGATCCAGTCCTCCTGTTTCTGCCTCTGCCTCCCAGCACTGAGGTTATAGGTAAATATTGCCATGCCCAGCTTTTTTTTTTCTTTTAATTTTTCCATGAGTTCTAGGGAACCCAAACATCCAAGCTCAGGTTGTCACACACGTGCGCCAAGCGCTCTTCCCTCCGGGTCATCTCCACTGCCCCTCTGATGTGACCATTTTCTGGGAAGGAAAAGGGAAAGAGAAATGTTCTTTATTCTGGGTATGTTATGTTCAGCATCCTGTTCTTATCCCAGAATGTCTTTGGAGGTGGATATCACGCCCTGGAGTGTGCAATGGCTCTGCATGTGTTATACACATCGGCACGCGAAGGCTTGGGTCAACATGGGCCTCTCAACATCATACTGTGGCTATGGGCCATGTTTGTGTGAGCCAGGTGTCCAGAGACCTACTCTGATTCCTTCTGCTGTGCACATGTCTTCATGAGAGGTTGCAGTTTCTATCTGTGGTCGGTCTGTCTGTCCCTTACTGAGAAACTATGTCTGCTCTATCCATCTCACCAGGGAGAGAAGAGAATCAAATCATTGAAGAGTGGACCATTTTCCCTAACTGCCATAGAACAGTAAAGATGAGAGGCAGAATATTCCTCTTCCCTCCCTCTCTCCCCCACCTCCCTGTCTCTCTCTTTCCTTCTTCACCTCACCTTTGAGATGCACATTTTACACCAAGATGCCTGCCTGACAGTGTTCTTAGGAACTAGTCTAAAATGGATTAGGCCGCACTATCCCTGTCTAACAGCTGTGCCTCCCTCTCTCCCGAGGAACAGTTTCTTTCTAGATGGTTACAGTAAATGATCCAATCTTGGACATCCCTATTTGGAGCTATGTAGAAAATGCCATCCCAGAGCTGGGTGCAGGGTGTAATAGGTGTTTTGTGTGAACAGAAACCGCCCTTCTGGAGACACCGCTGCACCGCCCTCTGCCATTTAAAAGGTTTCTGTTGGGGAGGGACCCGCTCAGCTCCCCAGAGGTCCCACGCCCACAGATATTGGCATTAAGGCCATTTCAAAAGAGACCTTTATCAGGCTAGTGCTTTTCCAAATTGCAGATTCATTTTAAATTTTGTAAGATTTTAGAATTTTAGTAATAGGATTTGGAAGTAAATCTGTATTTCATCTTCAAAAGATGATAGCATTGACTTTATATGGTCATGAAATCACATGTTAAAAAATGACGTGTGAAGATTCAAATATGGTACCTGGTGCAAAATCGATAAATGAACATTGGAAGTCCTTGTTTCTTTTTTGTGTGCCATGCTCTTTGGGAAAAGGGAGGGCGAGTCCTAGAAGAAGATCTACTATGCACAGCTGGCCCTGGGAACTTCCATAGGATGTCACCTGCCTTAGCTGATGGCCCATCTTCCTACCTTAGTGTTAGCTATCTGAGGTCATGCACTCTAACCAGCAGGTATGTTGGCTGTACCCAGCATAATGCCCACCACAATACAGGCAATACTCAGTGGAATCATTGATAAGTAATGCTGAGGGGGCATGGGACATGCATAGCAGAGAAAGAAGAGCAGCCCGATGTGAACTGATGGGGAGAGCCGGGGCCATGAAGCTGTCTGTCCGAATAGTAGGAATAGCAATGGCTTCTTCTGTGAATTTGGAGAAAGCTGTGCAGTGGGAGGCCAGAGCCAGAGCCCAGAGTCCTGAGGGTACACTGATAGGCAAGATACAGGAGGAGGCGACAGTTGTTGCTCCTGTGATGTGACTGAGCTACAAAATATTCTGTTCTCAGTTGGTGAGATGGCTCAGTGGGTAAGGGCACTGAGCACCAAGCTTGAAAACATGAATTCTACACCCAGACTCCCATAGGAGAGAAGCAACTCCTACAATTGTATTCCTGAATTTCATGTATATAGCACGTGCATGCTCGCACATACACACACACACACACACACACACACACACACACACACATATTAAAAATACTCTGCCCTGCTAAGATACAGAGAGGAGACATTCCTAGCCTGTCCCTGTGGCTGCATGATTCACCAAGGAGCCTTGAGGAGTCTGCAGAAGGCACTGTAGTCCAGGGACATCAACAGTGGCATTCGGAAAGGTTTAAGAGATGACACAGGAAGTGAAAGCACTTGCCACGCAAGCAGTAGGACAAGGGTTTGCACCCCAGCACTCACATAGACGATGGGTGGGTGTGTCAGCCCACCTGCAATACCAGCATTGGAAGGCAGAAACGGGAGAGCCTAGAAGCCAGCTGTCTAGTAAGACTAGAGTACCCGAACCTTATCAGCAAGACCTGGGTTTGAATGAGAGACCCTGTAATCAAAGAAAATCCCTGGCATTGCCTTCAGGCCTCTGCGGGTCCCTGCAGACATATATGTATGCTTGCACACAGTTACAAACACATAGCAAACATTTGCACATTGCATGTATGTCCCTCTCCCAACATGCACAGCAAAAGAGGACAAGGTAGGAGTGAGGTACCCTCACTCATGTTGACTCCCAGCGCTGTGATGATGTTTGTTTATAAACCCCAGCTCCTGGTATGGTTGTTGTGAGGGTTAAGATAGAAAGCTGAATGTCAGGTATTTAAGGCATAGCCTGGCATATGGCATAGGTATGGTTATAGAAGTTGACACTATCTTCCCCTCTTGCTCTTAGTCCCTGACCATGTATCCTAGGCCAATCCTTTCCTTTGTTTTCACTGCTTAAGTAAATCCCCAGGACTCCTGGCCTATGATGAGGACATAGCAGACGACTGCCTGTGGCAAGGCTTCTTGACTCAGCGGAGGAAAAGCGGGAAAAATCCTAGACTTTGAGCCTAGTGCCTGCCCTGGAAGGGCCACTGAATTGCTGAGCCTGGCCTGTGCTTAGCTGAAAATCGTGGGAATGTTATACTTAAAGAGCTGTCTCGCCCCCTTCTGAAGCCATTCAGACTCATTACATAAATCCATGTCTATAGGACGTATGGTGAGCGAGCGAAGCCCATACCTGTTGTGTCTCCCACCGAGACACCCGCTGGTGACATTCTGCAGACATTGGCTTCTCTGTGCCACTTCTCTGGCACTATGCACAGTGCCTGTTTCTGTTCTAAAAGTGAAAATAAGACGTTGCTTCTATGCCAGCCAGATACCTATGTGATCCACGTTGTTTGCACTTTCGTGTCAGATCCGTGGGTGTGCTTTTCTACAGTCTCCCCTCTGCTCCGAGCTAGGCTTTCCCTACCGGCTGTTTGTGTCTAACATTTTTTTGTGAGTAAGTCTGTGTGCGTGCGGAGAGTGTGTCTGAGACAGAACTTGAAAGAATCTGCACTTTTCGTGTGCACTATAGAATTTTCCTCTGCAGTTCATCCCTGAGAGTATGAGAATACAGCTTGCCAGCCTCATTAAAGATGCCATTCTTTCTTACGAAAAGATGAACGGTTTGAAGTGTGTGCAACTTCTCAACTGGTTTTACAACTTTAACATCGTTAACTGAGGGTGAGGCTTAATATCCTTTATGTTTACTGAACTTTTGCTTTTTTTTGCCATGTGCTGCCTTATACATAATTTGGTCATATTTAATTTTTAGAAGATTATTTTTAAGTGTGTGTATGTATGTATGCACGTATATGAGTGTGTTTAGGGAGTTCAGAAGAGGGGGTCACATCTCCTGTAGTTGGAATTATAGTGGTTGTGAGCTGCCCCACGTGGGTGCTAGGAGCCTAACTTAGGTGAGCAGAATGTGTTCTTAACCACAAGTCCATCTCTCCGCCCCATATTTAAAATTTTTTATTAATTTGTTTTATTGCCCAGAACTTCTGTGTGTTAAATATTTTTTTAAGGTGACCCTATTTGTCACGTGTTTTACAAAGGTTTATTTACTTATTTTTATATATGTACAAGTATGTGGCTACATTTATGTATCTGTACCACATGCATGCCTGGGTACCCAGGGAGGTCAGAAGGGGCTGTGAGATCCCCTTGCAACTGAAACTACAGACAGTTGTGAGCCACCATGTGGGTGCTGGGAACTGAACCCAGGTCTTCTGGAAGAGCAGCAAGTGCTCCTAACCACTGACCTATCTCTCTAGCTTCATAATTTGTCAGATTGTGATACAAACTCTATTTGTATTTTTCAAAAGGATTTTAGTGTTACTTATTCATATGTGTCTGTGTGGAGGTGTGTGCACATACATGCCCAAAGAGACTAGCATTACAGGTGGTTGGGAACCACCTTGTGTGGGTGCTGGGAACTAAACTTGGGGTTTATAAAGAGCAGTTTCACGTGGGGCATTGATGAGTGCTTTGCTTTGTCTGCGTCTACTTTAGGGAGTACACCAAATTGTTCTTGGCGGCATTTCTTCCACTTCTGTTTTCTGGAAGAAATCACACAGTATAATTTCTTTGCTTAGTTACAAAAAACTGTTTGAGCCCAGCAGTGGTGATGCATTCTGGAGGCAGAGGCAGGTGGATCTCTGTGAGTTTGAGGCTAGCATAATCTACAGAGTAAGTTCCAGGCTAGGTTCTAAAGCTACAGAGAGAATTGTCTTTAAAAACAAAACCAAAGCAAACAAAAACAACAACAAAAAATCCAAACAAAACAAAAACAAACCCAACAACAGTAACAAAAAAAAAAAAAAAAAAACAAAAAAAAAAAAACCCAAAAACTGCTTGGTAGAATTTGTCAGGGAAGAATTCCAACCTGGAGAGGATTTTTAAAATGTAGTAGATTTGATTGACTTAACAGGTTGACACTTTGAGATCTTTTACCTTTTTTTGAGTTGATTTTGATTTTGGTTATTTGTGCCTTGCGTCATCTGGGTCGTGACACTGGTGAGTCTGGAACTCTGATGTCTCCATGCCACCCTAACGCCTGTGTGACTGTCTCTGTCTGTCTGTCTGTCTGTCTCTGTCTCTCTCTTTCTTCTCTCTCTCATCCCCCTCTCCCTTTTAAAGTTTTATCATAAAATTATACTGACCTTTTTGAAGAATCAGTTTGTTTAAATCAGTCAGTGTTCCGTCTTTCTGCCTTTCTCATCTTTGTTTCCTCCTACTACTTCCTGTGAGTTTCTTTCTATTTCCGGTGATGAGCTGGTTGCCCTGTACCTTCTGATATAGTCACTCAACGCTGCAGGTCTTCCTCTGATTCTTTCCTAGGCTACATCCCAGTGCCTTGGTTTTTATTGCAAACAAACCTGGTTTGCCATTAGTGCTGTTTGAAGGGCGTTGGCCCATTTCCTCACATTTGTAATACCCCATTGGTCATTCTGCTGCCGACCTCTGGATTAATCCGCTTCTGTTGAGAACATACCTTTTACTGTGCACTAGTGCATGTGTTCTGTGGGTGTGAGGTGTGGTTTTCATTACATATTAGTCAAACACGGGTGGATGGTCATGACTCTCACAGTTTGTTGACTTTGTGTCTACTTATTCTGTTCATTTCCAAGAAGATCCTGTTGGTGTCTTCTGTCCGTTATTTTTCTTTTCAGCTCCCTGGGTTCTACATGGAGCTAAGTGGCTGGACATTAAGACTGATTGTGTATTCTTGGTAAATTCAGGCTTCCTTCATTAAGCAATGTTCTTTTTTATTGCCGCTAACTGTCCCTGCTCCAGGTGGACGCTGCCACGCTTCTGCCTTTTACTGTCATAGATCTTAGTAAGTTCCCTTTCGCCGGGCACTTGACATTTTTGTTGCTCTTTTCTCCTTCTTCCCATGCCAAGTTTCCTGGTAATGTTCTTGCCCTTTCTTCTGAAGGTCTTTCTGTAAGGCCTCTTTTAGCTTCCCGGCCCTCCCCACCCCTCATTCCTGAAGGACATTTTGTTTTTTCCCCCTTGGATGTAGACTTCTAGGTTACAGCCCTTCCACCCCTCAGTCTCTTGTAAAATGTCCTGCTTCCTCTGCCCTTCACGGCGTCTGATGACACCTTCAGACTTTTCATACCTGTTCCCTTTGTCTCTTGCTTGTTTACCCCAGTAGCCTTTTGCCTTTTCTTTCTGCAGCTTCGAGAAAGGATTCTTACATTTGTGCTGTGTTGGATGTGTTGAACTTCCAGAATCCATTTAACACTGCAGTCAAGTCTAAGAGGTTTTCTGTCATCATTTCTTTGGAAGCTGTGTGTGGGTTTTAACTTCTTTCTCAGTTTCTCAGAACATAGTTCTGATTAGGTTGTGCCCCAACTCCCTGCTTAGGATTATACTTTTCAATATGTTTTTCCTCTCTTGTTTCTGATGGATGATGTTTTTGTCTTTAATTTTGGGTGTCTCATTTCCTTTGTTGTCCCTAAACATTCTTCATATGATTTCTACTCTTCTAGATTATTATTTGGGGATTTTTTTTTTTTACTTGTAGATGGAGTAGAGGCACTGGTAAACGTGAGCAGAGCATGTGAGGTCACTGACGTGTGGGGTGGCATAGCTTCGCAATGAAGGAAGGTCTCTCAGGTCCAGGTGGTTTATTCTGTGTCTTTTCTCTCCTTGTCCTCTTGGTGACTGCAGTGAGTTATTACCAGGTGGGGTTTCCAGCTTGCTTTTCTGCTCTGATGCTTCTCCTGACTCATCCTCCTGCCTCTCCCCCACCCCTCTTTCTTGGAATGCTCTTCTGCCTTCTTGGGCACATCCTTCTGTAAGATAGGCATCTGGAGGTGCCCTGCTGTCTTGCCCTTCATGGGGAGTTCATATTTTCTGGTGGCAAGTATTTTTTTCCCCCAAGATCTTCTGAGTATTTGCTTCTGATGCCATGAGATGCTGGGGTCTCGTCTGGGTCCTCAGGAAAACGTTGACATTTCTGTTTTAGTGGGTAGTCCACAGTGTATTTGGCCAAAGGCCAGAGGGTCAAGCTGTCCAGTTTCAAAGCATCTGTGGCATTCCCTGGCTCTTCCTGTGTTCTATGCCATCCCAGAATTGAGGACTTTAACCATGGTCACCTGGCCTGATTCCATGTGTTGTGCCCTGGTGAAGCCTGTTCCCACATAACTGTCAGATTGAACTTTTAATCTCTGTCCTATCTCAAGCCTCCCTCCTGTGTCCCCACTAAAGGTAGCTGCGACTTTCCTGTGTGTGTGTCCCGTGTGACTGATTGGTCAAAAGAACAGAGAGCAAGCGGGATGTGATGGATACTGACAGTGGGGCTGTAGGACCTAGACTCCTGGCCTAGGAGTGGTGTTCATCTCTGCAGCCGGCGCTTTGACAGGGCTGTCTGGGTATGGCGCCGCCCCCAGGCTGGACTGGAAAAGAGCAAAAGGAACGGAACACTCCCCGCTGGTCAGGCTAGGAGCGAAGCTTCTGTGCCTCTTCCTGTTGTGCATACACCTGTGAGATCCCAGCACACTCCTGGGGCAGATCATCTCAGCCCTCTGAGCTCTAAGCTGCCTTTTGGGTCAGGGCAGAGCCGCGAAGGAAAGTGCCACTCACTCCCAGGTCAGAACTTTGTCTTCTCAGGTTTAGAGCTTTTTGAGTCTTTGACTCTATCCACCCTAACTGTGACTTTGGGATGGATTTGGTTACAGACGGTGGGAGAGACAAAGCACCTTGTGCCTATTTCACCACTGGACTCATCCTATCCCTTCTGCCCTGCACAAAACAGTCCGCACCACTCATTTGCTTCAGACTCTCAAAATAGCTTCCTGTCCTGCTTAGAATAAAATCAATTTTTTTCTTACGACCTTCCCTCCGTCATTAATCTTCTGCCAATCTCTTCTCTGCTTGTTCTGTTCTGTGATCACACTGTGTCTCAAGATTTTTGCATTAATTGCACATTCTCTTTGGGAGGCTCTCCTCCCAAACCTTCATTGCTTTCTTGTTATCAGAGTTCCAAATCAAACATGCTTTCTTTAGTGAGAACCTCCATTGCCATCAAACCTGAAGTTTTTTTGAAACCCCTGTTGATGTTTTCAGTAGATGCATTTAATTTCTGAAAACTATTTGTATTATAGGAGTCTCATGGCCTGCTGCATTTCATAGCCTACTTTTTACACTAGCTGTTGCCATAGTAACCAGATTAATGCAGGTGTAACTGGAGAGCACCTTGCCTCAGCAGTGCTCAGCATCTCTTGCTTTCTGGAATATTCTAAATGCCTTGCCAAGGCTGCAGGATTGGGTGACTTCAGGTACCCCCTGCACAGTGGTTTAACTCGGTGAAGTGTGAGACCGGATCCTTCAGAGGAAAAGCTTGTCCAGTGAGGCCGAGATCCAGTGGGAAAATGAATCATCCCGTCTGCTGTGGCGGAGGTGCTCAGTTATGAAGTCTCTGCAAGGGTCCCAGAAGGACCCAGGAAATGGAGCCCCGGCTACCTCAGGGTGGCCAGCTCTGTAAGTTGCCCACAAAACCTTTTATGGCCCAGCCTCTTCTCTCCACTCTGTCTGCACTCTGCCCTTCTCCTGGCCTCTCTTCCTTGAGCCCCAGCTCCCTGTGTGCTCTTTTCTCAGGCTCTTCTTCTGGGGGAGCCCCTAGGCTCAGACAGCATTCCGAAGGACTTTCACATACTTCTAAACATTTTAACGGAAACAGACAGATGAAGGGGACAGCAGTCCAGTTTGAACATTTTGCTATATTTATTTATATTTAAATTTAAAGACAGAAAGCTATACTGTGAAATCTCCATCTATGTTCTTTTGCAAGGAAAACTAATACAAACTAATGTTTATTAACAGAATAGAGTTTTGAAAACAATCTTTAGGCCTTGCCACACATGTCTAGTGCTTGTGTTTTTTCCTGCAGCTTACTTTCCTGGCATCATTAGCACAGGATGTACCCATGTGTCGTAGTTACTTTTCTATTGCTGTAATAAGACCAAGGCGACTTTTAGAAGGGTTTATTTGCAGCTTACAGTTCCAGGGGGTTAGTGTCTGTGATCACCGTGGTGGAGAGCATGGCAGCAGGCAGCATGGCCCTGGAGCAGTAGCTGAGAGCTCGCATCTTGATCCACAAGCAGGCGCTAACTAGGAATGGTATGGGCTTTTGAAACCTCAAAGCCCACGCTCTGTGACACACCTCCTCAAACAAAGCCTTCCCAAAGTCCTACCAACTGGGGTCCAAACATTCAAATATTGAGCCTATAGGGGCCTTTCTCATTCAAACCCCCACACCAGGACGAGGCAGCCTGTTCCTGCGAGCTCATTTTCTCCTCTGCACAGGTTCTGACCCCCTCAGCCATCCTGCTCCATCCTCTCTCCTGTTGAGTCTCGCCTTGTTAAAAGGAGCCTTTGGCTTCTATCAACCACGTTGCAGTGGATGCTTTTGAGTGCGTCTTTGTGGGAGCCCTCTGAGTTAATCACATTAACATGGAATTGTCATGTCTAAGTGTGTTTAGATATTGCTCAGAGAGGTAACCCCCGCCTTCCTTTTTTCCTTTTCTTCCCTGTCTCTCTTTCTTCTTCCTTCCTTCCTTTTTTTTTTATTATTAAGGAAATTGTACCATTTTATTTACACCCTACTTTTTGCTGATGTACATCTTGGCGAACTCTTGGTCCTGGACCACTTTCTAAGTGTTTCCATTAAGTTGAGTGGGAAATGGTGTCTTAGGGTTTGATTTCTTGCTCTGGCTGCCAGCTTGATAGAGTGTCTGTTTACTGCCCACTGGATTTTCTCCAGTTTCGACTGTTGCTTCCCACCCTTTCCTTGATTTCTTACTGAGTCATTTATTTATTGATTTATGGAAATTCTCCATGAGATAAGAATTCTGATTCATTGTCAGTTTAATATATTGACAGTACCTTTCTACAAGGAGATTGTTTTAGGTTTTTAATGATTTCTATTTATACCAAAGTTCTTAACTTTAACACAGACAAATATGCTTTCTTTTATATTTTATATGACATAACTCATTTGTGAAATATCTCACTTCTCACAAAGCTGTTCACTTGTTTTAAAACATTTTAATTTTAAAATAAATTTGAGGTCGTGGTGCATGACTTTCTGGGCAGTTGCAAACATCTATTCACTGTAGACAGTGACAGGCATTGATGACAGAACAAAGAAATGTTCCACTCAAGTCTAGCTTAGGGAATGGGATTTCTTACAGGAGGAACACCAGAGACCCAAGAACAGCTGTATCACCAAAAATCCTACCCCAGGGGAGAGAGCAGCACATGGAAGCTGTGCCCATAGAGCTTCCTGCACAGCTTGCTGACTGGAGAGTCTTGCCTCTCAGGATTTGTTTACTGACAACCTTGGGGAAATGCCTTGGGTGTCTGGTAACTTTCTGGGTTTCCTTTATTATCAGGATTGTTTTGGCTATCCTGGATTTTTTGCTTTTCCGTATGAAGGTGATTATTGTTTTTTCAAGGTCTGTGAAGAATTTTGTTGGGATTTTGATGGGGATCGCATTGAATCTGTAGATTGCTTTTGGTAGGATTGGCATTTTTACTGTGTTGATCCTATCTATCCAAGAGCATGGGAGATCTTTAATTTTCTGGTATCTTTTTCAATTTCTTTCTTCAAAAACTTAAAAGTTCTTGCAAATAGGTCTTTCACTTTTTTGGTTAGTGTTACCCCAAGATATTTTATGTTATTTGTGGCTATTGTGAAAGGTGATGTTTCTCTAATTTCCTTCTCAGCTTCTTTATCATGTGTATATAGGAGGACTACTGATTTTTTTGAGTTGATCTTGTATTGTATCCTGCTACATCACTGAAAGTATTTATCAGCTGTAGGAGGTCTCTGGTAGAGTTTTGGGGTTCATATATATATATATATATATATATATATATATATTCTGCAAATAACAAAAGTTTGACTTCTTCTTTTCCAATTTGAATCCCTTTGATCTCCCTTTGTTGTCTTACTGCTATGACCAGAACTTCAAGAACTATGTTGAAGAGATATGGAGAGAGTGGACAGCCTTGTCTTGTTCCTGATTTTAGTGGAATCATTTGAGTTTTTTTCCATTTAATTTGATGCTGGCTGTTAGCTTGCTGTATATTGCTTTTATTATATTTAGATATGTCTTTATCATGAAGGGGTGTTGGATTTTGTCAAATGCTTTTTCAGCATCTAATAAAATGATCATATGGTTTTTTCTTTCAGTTTATTTATATGATGAATTACATTGATAGATTTTCATATGTTGAACCAGCCTGGCATCTCTGGGGTGAAGCTAAGTTGATCATGGAGAATGATTTTTTTTGATGGTGTTTCTGGATATGGTTTGCCAGTATTTTATTGAATATTTTTGCATCCATTTCATGAGTGAGATTGGTCTGTAAATATCTTTCTTGGTTGAGTCTTTGTGTGGTATCAGGGTAACTGTAGCCTCATAAAAAGAGTTTGGCACTGTTCCTTCTGTTTCTATTATGTGGAACACTTTGAGGAGTATAGGTATTAGCTCTTTTTTGAAGTTTTGGTAGAATTCTGCACTAAAACCATATGGTCCTGGGGTTTTTTTTTGGTTGGGCGGTTTTTGATGACAGCTTCTATTTCCTTGCAGTTAATAGGTATATTTAAATTGTTCACCTGGTCTTGATTTGATTTTGGTATATGGTATCCATCTAGAAAATTGTCCATTTCTTTTACCTTTTCCAATATTGTGTAGTACAGGCTTTTGTAGTATGACCTAATGATTCTCTGAATTTCCTCAGTGTTTGTTATTATGCCCCCTTTTTGTTTCTGATTTTGTTAATTTGGATGTTCTCTCTCTGCCTTTTGATTAGTTTGCATAAGGATTTGTCTATCTTGTTGATTTTTCTCAAAGAACCAGCTCTTTGTTTCATTGGTTATTTATATTGTTTTCTTTGTTTCTATTTTGTTGAATAGCCCTCAATTTGATTAGTTCCTGTCTTCTACTCCTCCTGGGTGAGTCTGCTTATTTTTGTTCTAGATTTTTCAGATGTGCTGTTAAGTCACCAATGTGAGCTTTCTCCATTTTCTTTATGTGGGCACTTAGTGCTATGAACTTTCCTCTTAGCACTGCTTTTATAGTGTCCCATAGGTTTGGATACATTGTGCCTTCATTTTCATTGAATTCAAGGAAGTCTTTAATTTCTTTCTTTATTTCTTCTTTGACCTAGGGTGGTTCAGTAGTGCACTGTTCAATTTTTATGAGTTTGTAGGCTTTCTGAGAATAATATTGTTGTTAAATTCTAACTTTAATCCATGGTGATCTGATAAGACACAGGGGGTTACTCCATTTTTGTATCTGTGGAGGCTTGCTTTGTTACTGAGTATGTAGTCAGTTTTAGAGAAGGTTTCATGAGGTGCTGAGAAAAAGGTATATTTTTTTGTGTTTGAGTGGAATGTTCTCTAGATGTCTGTTAAGTCTTGATTCACGACATTATTTCTCTGTTAAGTTTCTGTCTGGTTGACCTGTTCATTAGTGAGAGTGAAGTATTGAAGTCTCCTACTATTAGTGTCTGGGGTTTAATGTGTGATTTAAGTTTTAGTAAAGTTTTTTTTTTACATATGTAGATGCTCTTGTATTGGGGCATAGATGTTCAGGATTGAGACTACATCTTGATAGATTGTTCCTCTTATGAGTATAACATGTCCTTTTCCATCTCTTCTGATTGATTTTAGTTTGAAATCTCTTTTGTTAGATATTAGGATATTATACCTGCTTGTTTTTTAGGTCCATTTGATTGGAAAACCTTTTCCCAACCCTTTACTCTGAGGTAGTATCTGTCTTTGAGGTTGAGGTGTGTTTCTTATATACAACAGAAGGCTGGATCCTGTTTTCGTGTCCATTCTCTTAGCCTGTGTCATATGTGTGTGTATATATGTGTGTATATATATATATATATATTATGTATACAATATTCTGTCTGTGTGTATGCCTGCAGGCCAGAAGAGGACACTAGACCCCATTACAGATGGTTGTGAGCCACCATGTGGTTGCTGGGAATTGAATTCAGGACCTTTGGAAGAACAGGCCATGCTCTTAACCTCTGAGCCATCTCTCCAGCCCGCCTGTGTCTTTTTATAGGTGAATTGAGTTCACTGATATTAAGAGATATTAGTGACTAGTGGTTGTTAATTCCAGTTATTTTTCGGTAGTAGGATTTGTGTGTTTCCCTTCTTTGAGTTATGCTGGTGAAAGGTTTTCAGTTGCCTGTGTTATTGTGGGTGCAATTAGCTTCCTTGATTTGGGATTTTCCTTCTAGTACTTTCTGTAGGGCTGGGTTTGTGGATAGGTATTGTTTAAACCTGTTTTTGTCTTGGAGTATCTTGTTTTCTCCATCGACGGTGATTGAAAGTTTTGCTGGATATAGTAGTCTGGGCTTGCATCCGTGGTCCCTTGGTGTCTACAGCACATCTGATCAGGACCTTCTGGCTTTCTGGTTTCCATTGAGAAGTGGGGTGTAATTCTGATAGGTCTGCCTTCATACATTACTTAACAGTTCCTTTGCAGCTCTCAATATTCTTTCTTTATTCTGTATGTTTTTTGTTTTGATTATTATATGGTGAGGGGACTTTTCTGTTGTTGTTTTTGCTTTTTGATCCAGTCTACTTGGCATTCTGTCAGCTTCTTATACCTTCATAGGGATATCCTTCTTTAGGTTGGAGAAGTTTTCTTCTGTGCTTTTGTTGAATATATTTTCTTTGCCTTTGAGCTGAACATCTTCTTCTTCTATCCCTCTTATTCTTAGGTTTGGTCTTTTCATGGTATCCCAGAATTTGTTGGATATAATCTTTTCTTTGACCAATGAGTCTATTTCCTCTATAATATCTTCAGCACCTGAGATTCTTTTTTTATCTCTTGTATTCTGTTGGTTATACTTGTTTCTGTAGTTCCTGTTTGTTACCCAGACTCTTCCATATCCAGAATTCCCTCGGTTTGTGTTTTCTTTTCTTTTAACCTCTATTTGAGTATCCTAAGCTTTGTAGGTTGAATCACTTCCCGTCCTCCATGTAGAAGGGGTATCTGCATAAATGTTTGAATTCTGAGGAAGTGGCCACACCACACATAGCTATTTTGTGGACTTTTAAGGTCATGGTCTGAGTTAGGGATATGGTTTTCTGTGCATATAACCAGGTGTCACAGAACTTTCCTGGAATTTTTCTCCTAGAGAGTATCACCTCTTGGTCAGACCTCCAGTCCCCAGCGCTGGGACATGTTCTGGGCTGTCTTCCATTGTTTATGCTTTGGATAATTTCTTCATGTCTAGCAGGCTAGATCTTTCCAACATCCTCCTCCTCATTATTCTATGTGTTCTTGACGCTTTTTAAAAAACATCTATAATTTAGAATAGCACATAGAATTTACCAAAACTTTGTTGTCCCTCTTTTAATTAAGGTTCATTGAATTTATGTAGATTTGGAGAATTGTTCCTTCTTCTTTTCCTCAAGCATAAAATACCTCTTTATTCATTTGACTGCTTTACTAACTTTTCTGTAAAAAATTAAAATAGGTTACATGGATGTCTTACACACATTTATTACATTTATTCATAAATAATTTCTGTGCTGCATTGCACTTATAAATCTGTATTCTGAAATACCTCTCCTTATCACTATCTTCAATTAATACATAGAAATATCACCAATAAGGTGAGCTTTTAACCTGCAATCTTTTTTTTGCATCTGTTGCTTTTAACTTTATGGAGAAGATTGTTTTAATTTTTTAAACCCCTCTTCCTGTGCTTTCTTCCCAGTTCAATTCTCAAGAAAACTGAGAACCTGTCTTTCTTCCTCATCTCCCCTTCTCAACTGTGTGTAGCTGACAGGCAGGGGAGACTCACATGTCCGTTAGAAGAATCAGCTGATAAATCAGGGAACATGTGGCTTCTGGCAGCTTCCTCTTCCCCACTGGCCATAGACCTAAGTCTAACACTTTCTGTGCAAGTTTATGTGCTCTCCCAAGTTTGCTCTGACTCCGGTTCTTCAGGGATCATTTTTTAGGCAACCCCTCGTCTTCAGATAGGTGAATCCAGAAGACCAAACAAAACCCAATACTTGAGCAAGAATGAAAAAAGTAAATTCTGTGTTCCAACAGCTCATAAAGAAAACCAGCCACAAGGATGTGGAAAGACACATGAGTAAATGGGATTGCGGTGGGCACAAAATGCTACCACAGACTGGGACGGGAGTTAATTTATGAGTAACAGATAGAAAACAAAGATCCGCCGATACATCATCATGTCGACAGAAGCAATAGAAACAGTAGCTTAGACGCCCCACATAGTGACTCAGAACAGGAAGCACAGCAACGCATAGTGTATCTGTGCCACATTCTGAGGCAGCTTCTCAGTTATGGGCCTCTACAAGTGAAGACAGCCTTCTAGGCTTTAAATAAATGGCCTTACACCCTCCCCCATTAATGTTTTATGATGAAAGATTTTGCTGTGATTAAAGATTTAATGAAGTTATGACAAAGACAGGTCTGATCTTCATTCCTGGAGTCTCCTTTGCCTAGGAGCCAAGGGAAGAGGCTGCTTCTCAGCAGCTGTCAGAACTGAGCATGCTCCAAATGCCAACGCCCCTGGGGAAGACACCCTTGCTCCCAAGCCCCAGCATCAGCCAACAGGAGGATATCTTTTGAAAGCGTCTGATGCTAGTTTGGTGATGTGTGTACCAGAGATAGTGACACTGTGCCTCCGCCTCCCTCCCTGGAGAAGCCCAATGTGCTTGGGAAGAGTGCTTTGTGACACCCCCTGGCCTCTGGACAGTGTCTGCTTCTGTGTGTGTATGAACCCTAGACACATTCCCTCAGTTCCCAGGGAACAGAGGACAGGCGTGATGAATGGCACCTACCAACCATGAATGTAAACCATTTTGAGCTCAGTCTGGAGTCTCAGCCATCACCCCAGCGGTCCTCTCCCTACCGTCCGTCCTCTCCCCTACCCTCTTTCTAGGTCCTCTCCCTACCTTCCTCTCCCCTGTACTGGTCTCCCAGAAGTGTCAGGGCACTGAGGCAAACTCCTACAGCCCTCTCTATTCCTTTGGCTTGGCTTTCCAGATAGCCATCCTAGCCCTGCCTCCTGCTTGGGGACACACCAGAGAAGTCAGATGTCTCTTAGAAGGTTTTGATTCCACACGGAGCCAGAGATGACCCCAAGAGCAGCTCTTTGTCCCTGTATCTCTCTCCCTTACTTCCAAGACAAGCGATCTATCCTCTTTCCTCAAGGCTATCACAGCTGCCCTGTGACTCTGCTCTTGCAGTGTCATGGCCACCCCTTTTAGATCAGCCAGCAAGCATCGATTTCCTGTCATGTACTTACCGTGACACCTGGTATTTGGGAAGGTGGGCTAGTTCTAGGCAAGCATTCAGCTGTAATGGAAACAGAACTGTAGTGATCAACACCGGTGAAGCATGGGTTGTTGGTACTTCTTAAGTATTGCAGCCATGTAGCTAGTAAGTTCACGGGGAGGAGGCAGTGGGGGTGGGCACATCGCTGCTATAGGAGGTGCCTGGTTTTCCAGCTCCTTCCGGCCCCAGCTCTGCCATTCACAGCCTGCAGTTTGGTTCTCATCTCTGAATGGTAGCTGAGCTTCAAAGTCTCCTCATTCCAAGGAGGAGAGAAGGGGAACCAGGAGGCCACAGGCAAGAAGACGACTCCTCCTTCTTCTCCTCCTCCTCCAGGCTCTGTCACTTGGGGTCTGAGAAGCCTGTGGGTTGGGATGCTGCCATTGGTAGTGTCCCTTGCTACAAGGAGCCTTTGGAAGTTGAGAACTCTACTTCCTACCCTGCAGGAAGCAAAGGGAGGGGAGGCTTCAAGTGCCCCAGCTCTAAAGAGGAATAATTTGGAGTCCCAGAGAATGAAGCTTACAGAGAAGTCAGCACAAACACATGGGGCCCAGTTCTTCACATCCCAACACCCAGCCCTTTGCTCAGTCTCAAGACTTCCTCATTTGGATACAACCTTTATTTAGTGACCCTGTATGCCATATGTATAGATGGTCTTACAGGCCAGTTGCTCGCCACTTGCTAAGGCTTGGAGAATTGAGTTACTTTCCAAGCTCGTTTGGTTTGTAAAGGGTTTGACAAAGTTCTAAGCACATGCCCAGAGGCCTTGGCGTTATTATAAACCACATCTCTGCACATCTTCAGATAGTGGGAAGTTCCAGGATCCGAAGGATACAGGAAGAAAGGGCCAGTTGCTTCTCTTTGCTGTTGGAGGGTTCTGAACTTCCCTCTGTCTCTCCACACAGCACCCGACAGTGCCACCTGCTCCTCGACGTCTTCAATTCCACAGAGCACGAGCTGACAGTCTGTGCCAGGAACAACTCTGAGCTCGTCTTGCATGCCAGTGAGTGCCAGCGGTAAGTGTCCTGCAGAGGCAGAGTAAGGCCAGGACCCAGGTGGGCAGAGCTTGGTAATGCTGGGATGGTGTAGAGCCCCTCCTTACTCTCTTCTAGGCCTCCCCCTACATCAAGAGGCCATGCCTTCTAGTTCCATGGGTAGATGGAATGGTATTTTTATTTTTCAGTAGAAAGATGTATGAGGCCCCAGGTTCAGCAACATTAAATAAGCAGGCCTGTGTCTTAGATCTAGACACCCCCCCCCCATGTTTGCTCTAGATCTGTTTACATATTCCTGGCTCTGTCTTATTTTAAAGAGAGAACTCCCCTCACCCCGTCCCCAGTGGCTGACACTGTCTTATTAGTCAGCAGGGAAATGCAAATGCGGATGTCACAGGGAGAAGCTGCTGCACATTCATCAGAACAGGGGGTTGGAAAAGACATGGCGGGAGCCCTGGGGAGGAGACAAAGTGCCTGGAACCCCAGCCACTGGGGACAAAGTTACAACACTTTCTTTTAATGCCCTTGGCCCTGCTGTTCCAACATTAGTTATTTAAAAAAAATATTCAGGGTGTGGGGCAGAGGAGATGGCTCAGTTCTCTCTCTTAGTTAGGGTTTCTATTGCTGTGAAGAGACACTATGTAAACTATATAAACTATATAAACGCTTATAAAGGAAAACATTTAATTGGGCCTGGCTTGCAGTTTCAGAGGTTTGGTCCATTGTCTTTGAGGCAGCATGCAGGCAGATATGGTGCTGGATAAAGAACTGAGAGTTCTATGTCTTGATCCCGTAGGCAGCAGAAGCAACTGTGTGCCACACTTGGATGTAGCTTAAGCATAGGAGGCCTCAAAGCTTGCCCCCCACAGTGACACACTTCCTCCAACAGGGCCATACCCACTCCAACAAAGCCACACCTCCTAACAGTGCTGCTCCCTATGGGAGCCATTTTCTTTCAAACCACACAGCATGTGTGAGGACTGGGGCTCAGATGTCCAGAACTTATGTAAAACCTGGGTGAGTTTAACAGCCCGCCTGTAATTCTAGTATGCAGGAAGTAGAGCCTGACCCCTCTACACTCCTGCTGAGCTACCTCGTCTGGCAGCTGATAATATGGACTTCAGGTTCGGCAAGAGGCTTGGCCTCAATATGTAAGATGCAGACTGATTGAAGAAAGCACCAGACATTAACCTTGAGCCGCCGCCCCCACGTGTGTGCACCCACACGCATGTGGACATGCATGCATACTTGCCACATGCATACATATGCAAAGCGATAGCTACCCAAATAAGTTAAGGGGCTTGAAAGCTGGCTCAGTGGGTAAAGTTGGCCGTGTTTTCTACAAGGGGAGGTGCACCCTGGACAAAGGCATAGAATGCTCAAGAGTTTGATGGGGCATGAAAGCAGCCTCATTCATGGGGCCTGTTGTGTGATGGCGCCGTTCTTATGAAGCTCTAGAGCGAATAAAAGCAGTCTCCAGTTAGGAGAGTCTCAACGTGGGTTTCCCCTGGTGAGGTCAGGACCGGGCTTGACCCAGAAGGGAGGAAGGTAATTTTCTGTGTGCTAAAATGAACTCAGTGGGGGTGTGGGTTACACGAACATCTACATCCTTTAAAACACAGCGTAGAGTCACCTGAGGTTAGAGTGTGTCAACTGTGCATCAGAAGAATGCGTGGAAACCAGCCCTGGTTAAAAGTAAACATGCAAAGGAGCCTGGGCTTGGGGCGTGACCCCAGCAGCAGTCTGCCGTGCATGGCAAATCACTGGAGTTAATGGACGCTCTGAGGCCAGCGGGGTTGATAGTGATGAACCAAACTGAAGTTCTGCTCACTTCAGGCTTTGTATTTGAAAAAAAAATCTCAAAAGGAAATGTTAGGATAAGTAAGCTATGGAAAGAACAATTAAGTAACACCCCATCCTTCTCTTCCTCCTCAAGGCGACTCTTTGAAGGTGGTAGTGCCATTCATGTCTGTATTTCTCGACTCTTATTGTGTATACGTGTATCCCCACAACCAAGAATCATTTCGAGAATTTATTTTTAAATCCTATAAGTATTCGCCTGTCATGTATGTCCCTTTGGAACTTAAATAAGCATTGTACTTTGCAGCTAAATATAAGCCCAGTCCTTTCATTTTGACTGCTATTAATATTTCATTGTGTAAATATGCCACCATCTTCATTTCTATGCTAATTCCTCACTGTGCAGTGGCTTCTGGCAATTCATATTTAATGTGATTGTTAATGGCATGTATGAATGCACGTTAGGCCCTGAAGCCCCCTCGAAGGGCAGTTTGGGTTACAGTTTGGAGGCTGGAGACCCAAGGCTTGGGGGGCCATTGCTGACCTTCCGTGAGAGGAGCCTGAGTGTTCCTGGGATCACCTTGTCCTCCCTCGGATGGGACTTGCCACCTGGCTGTGCCGGGGCCTCTACACTCTTCCGGCCTATGTTGAGCAAATGCCCTTTCTCCAGCTTCCAGGGAGGAAGGAGGCTGAACATTTCTGAAAGCGTGGGTGCTGCCTACTTCAGTCCCCCTCAATTGTGTAGTGAAACATATGCCATCTGTCCTGTCTCTTGGTCTTAATGTCGGTTTTCATGTTGCCCATGATCTGAGAGAAGATAAATCTGGTCTTTTTGTGACACCAGTATGAAACAATTTTAAGAAATTATAAATCGCTAAGCGTGTCCTGTGGCGAAGATGTGAATCATTCTTGGCAACGCGGGCGATGTGATATTAATGACTCGAGTCATAGATAATTGCAGTTTGGTTTTATGCTTCGGGCTTCTTCTTCATGTAGCTTTTTGCCTAAGTTCTCATCTCTGAGTGTTAACTCATACTTTGTTTTATTCATTCACAAAAAAACAAGTATTGACACTTTGAGAAGAGACTGTGTGGTGAGCCCTACACCACTCCATGAATGGCAAGACAATAAGTTATGACCCACACTGAGCTGGGGAGAACAAATGGAGGATGGTGGTGTGTCTACGAAGCCAGGGTCCCTTCATGTGCTCCAAGGAGGAGCTGTGTCTTTAAATCATTTTTCTCTTCTCCTATTTTACCATAAGAGACTAACAGAAGCTCAGCTGTACCTTGCTTAGATGTTGCATTCCTTACTCTTGTTACTGGAACCAAATACCTGGTGAGAAACTATTTAAGGGAGGAAGACCTCTTTTGGCTCACAGTTTGAAGGTGTACAGTTCATCATGATGTGGAAAGCAGGGGTGGCAGGAGCTTGAGACAGCTGATTGTATATGCTTCATGGTCAGGAAGCAGACAAGAAATGAGGCTAGCTCCAAAACCTCAAGGCCTTCCCACAATGACCCACTTGCTCCAGTGAGGCATTAGCACCTGGCAGTTCCATAACCTTCTACAACAGAGAGGGACTGAACGTTCACACACATGAGCCTATGGGAGACATTTCATATTCAAATCCCAGTAAATGTTTTCCTCAGCCAGGTACCCTATCTTGCTACTCACAAGCTGTACCTCCATGGCAGGGCCATGTTCTTCACCACCTCACACCCAGTGGGTCTTACGTGTCTACTCTGTGTCCACTCACCTGAGGCTCCTTCAGAACAGTGTTGCATGATGCCTCTGTCATTGCTGCTCTGGTGTCTGAGAAGACTGTGGCTTTCACTCTTGCTCTCTCCTTGTCTCCCCTGTCCCTACAATAGCTGCCTTTGGGAGTTCATTGGTGGCCAAGTTAGTCTCTTTTGGGTGGCACACCTAGAACCCTGCTAGTGTAGGCCGGCCCTCAGACCCAAAGCTGCCTTCACCATTGTATGTATTTGTTAAGTAGCTGCCTGCTCTTAATGCCCATTTTCCATCTTAGTACCTGGTGGGGTACTCTCATGGCACCACAGCAGATTTAGCTTGAGTCTCTTGGTTCTAGATGCTGGAAGCTGGGCATCCAAGCACCAGCTTGTCCAGTATCTGATGAGGGCCATATTCTCGTCTGAACACAGCTTCTCCCTGTGCTTCATGAGACAGTCTTTCTTGACCCCTTTAAAAACAGTCCACCAGTCTTACTTAGGAGATTTCTCTCTCCTCTCAAGACATCCTCACCTCCCAAAGTCTCCACTTGCTAATTTCGTCACTTTGGGGGCAAGGTGAAGAGATCAATCTATGAGTTTGGGAGGGTGTGCACATTTAGTTCATAGCAGAATATGTCAGATGAGCAGATGTTAGTGAGGACCAGAGGGCAGGGGTCGAGGGGGACAGCCCAGGCTGGAGAGCCAACATGATGTAGAAGTGCGTGTGCCACACATTCCGATGCAGAGAAAAATGTGAAATACTTGTTCATAAACTGAGGGTGTGAGTGTTGGAAATTCAGAAATGCCCCTCTCATCTCTGCTGCTTAGAGAGCTCTTCTTAACCTGACCATGAAAGGAGGTCATTGTGGCAAGTGGTTGGACAGAGTATTGTCCCACCTTCCTAGTCTCCTCTTTGGACATCAGCGACTCGTCTCTGAGCCTGTGAGTCTCAGTGACTGCCTGTTGCCTTCATTCTGCAGTGAAGGGCTGCCATGTAATTTGACTTTTGCCCAAGGTGATTTATGCTGCTGGGTCGCTGTTCTTGTTCCCAGACTCCGTGCTGTGGTCACTACATTGCTATTGCAGTCTCCAGGACTGTGTTAATGTCTGTCTTCATTCCTACCGTGGCATCATCCTAGATTCCACTCCACATTTACTTTTCAATTTCATGTTCAAACCCCCCAAAATGTTTGTCTTGGCCAAATACCCCATCTTGTTGCTCACAGTCTCTACCCCCCACATGCTGAGGTTCTTTAGTCCGTGTAGTAGTTCATCAGATGGGGCTTTTCCCTGTGGGTAGGGGTCAGATCTTGTCTAGAGTGTCAGGACATTGACTGGGTCTAGCCTCATCTACTGACCTGTGGTATGAGATGCACATAGT
This sequence comes from Arvicola amphibius, assembly GCF_903992535.2. Lineage (NCBI taxonomy): Eukaryota > Metazoa > Chordata > Mammalia > Rodentia > Cricetidae > Arvicola > Arvicola amphibius. The sequence continues at coordinate 31,900,589 of NC_052055.2, read as the reverse complement.
AGCTCAAGCTGCCACCCATAACACTGGGCACCCCTCCCCACTCAGCTTCAAAAGATACCCAAAGACAAGAGAAGGAGCTCCCAATGAAAAATTTATATCATCTTTAAAAAAAATATAACATTGCCATCAGCAAATATGCTATAAAATTGAGATATGGTAATTATTGTGTTTTTTGTTTAATTATAAGACCATTAAAATTAAATTTCACAAGAACCTTCTTTAATGTATAAATATCTTTATAATGTATGATAATAGATATTACCTCATTACATGCTTCAAGATACAGGCCTTTGCCCACCCTCCCTCTGTCCTCAGTCTTGCTAGTGTTCCCACATAGATTATAGGCTCTTCAGAGTCCCATAGGCTGTTACAGCTTGGGTACCTGGATCTTCTCCATGCAGATACTGACATTGTAACCTCTGGGCAGCTCTGCCTCCTGGGGCTACACTGGGGTGTCAGAGTGCTGTTTACCTCAGCCTAGAACTGCCCAGATCTCCTATATCTGCCCCCACCCTTTACTCTCTTTCTTATTCCTTCACTCTTGGTCCTTAAAATGCTCCAAGAAAACCCATGAGCATCAAAGCAATACTTAATCGTGTGGTGCCCATTCTCCTGCAAGCTCTCGTTGAGTATTATCTAGAATATTTGACCTTTTTCTCGACCCCTTGGCCCTGTATTCCCTTCTGCAATATTTCTGAGTTACAGGAGAGGTGCTTTTTAGTTTCTACATTCTTAGTTTTTCAATTTGAAAGAAGAATGGGAGATTTTTCCAGAGAGGAAGTTTCTAGAAATAAGAGAGGACAGTGTGTACCAGCTTCTTTGTGCTGATGCATAGTGAGAGGCTGTTTTCCATCTTGAGTCTTTCAAAGGGCCCAGCTTGGGCCCCTGCCCACCATCCCCTCTGTCACCCTAGGCTGTTGTCCTTACAGCTAGCCGCTGATGGTTTTGCTGATGGGAACCCAGATCCCCCTGGAGACAGTGGGGACCCCTAAGCTCAGGGATGGAAATGTCAGAGTTCAGCCCCTACAAGCCATGGAATTAGGAGGCTGGTGCCTTGGGAAACATAGCTATTTGCTGACTTGGGTGACAGGGGCAATAGTTTTCTTTTTCCCCAAGCAGAGAACAATGCAATGGCATGATTGGAGTTCCATACACTGCAGACCTTTGCAACCCAGATGTCCTGGCTCAGATATTCTCCTTCTGGGCTCTTTTTCTCTGTGTTTCTTGTGTGGCTTCTTCCATGGGACTGTGCCTGAAGTCTCCGTTCCACACGTGGAGATGAGAAGGAGGGTTATATGTAGATGCTCATGTCTTCTCAGCTGCTTACAACTGTGCTGAGCAAGTGTTGCCTGGGCCTGGACTGCGTCATGCATTTCAGCCTGGTCCTATCATATGTAACTTCATCACTTGGGGTAGTAAGCCACCCTGCTTTGTTGAGGTCCCAAGGATAGTTTCACAAAATATCCATGGCAATCTATGTCTCCTCTCCCTCCCTCCCCCCATTGTTTTAGATAATGAAGCTAATCCTTGTCACCCACCCAGCAACTCACCCACCCTATGTTATCCGTGGCAGGGGCTCAGTGAGTGGGGACTGATGTGGTCAATTTTCAGAATCCCCTTCACTAGGCTGCCACAGCAGCCTGCAGCCCAAGCCCACCATGGTTGGTAAAGGCCTATTGGAAGATCCATTTCCCTTCTGTGGAGACCATAGGATCAAGCTTTTGCTTAAATCAGTAGATGCTTTTAGGGACTCATCTGCCAGACCTCTTCCTGCTTCCTTTTATTGGGACTGAAAATTCTTTCCTCACCTACTGGGAATGAGAAACCAGTTTCTTTACCAAAAGAAATGTCAAGTCTAGAACTGAGAGCGAGTCAACAGGCCATGATGAATTGTCCAGGCATGGTAGGAACGGTACAGAGTGACGCTCCAAACAAGGGTTGGTGTCTTAGTTAGGCTTGTGAAGAGACACCATGACCACAGCAATTCTTATAAGAAAACATTTAATGGGATGGCTCGCTTATAGTGCCAGAGGTCCAGTCCATTATCATCATGGCAGGAAGCATGGTGGTGGGGAGGGAGCATGGCATCCTGCAAGATGTGGTTCTGGGGTAGAGGTCTACATCTTGACTCAGAGGCAACAGGAAGTTAACTGACTGTCACGCCTAGTGAAGGTTGAGAAAGGAGACCTCAAAGGCTGCCCCCACGGTGACACACTTCCTCCAACGAGGCCACACCCCTTAATAGTGCCACTCCCTTTGGGGGCCATATTCTTTCAAACCACCACAGTTGATGAAGACAGAAAAACATGGGAAGGATCTTGTCTGAGGACGAGGCCCATGTGAGCCATGCGCCTGCAGGAATCACACACAGACATAGCATCCCCAGGCAGTCAAGGGAGGACCCATATTCCAGCCCCTCCTTCTAGGGACACTGTCCATTCTCTAGATGGCTCCTACAGGGGCTTGGACCAGGTGTGGCTGGCAACTGTGGATCTAGCTCAGTTCTGCTTAATTCTGGTCCTTCTCAAGGGTCTTTCCTCCTCTCTGACTCCCAGACCCTTATTCTTGTTCCTGTCTGATGTGCAAAGCCAAACCAAACTTGGCAGGAGTTCTTCAAGGGGCACATGTGGCATTTTACCTGCAGATAACTTAGCAAAAAGGGAATGTAGCCCTGGTGTGGCATTATCTTTGTTACTTATGTTCTGGGCTCATCCTGGGAATGTCCAAGCCTACTGTTCCTGGAGCCACAGTATTCCAGTAGGTCTGGAAGGCAGGTTCTCTCCCTAGGGATTGGAATCTGACTGCTTGCTCAGCCCTGACCTGACTGGGATCTCTCAAGTGAAGCCCACCCTCACCTCTGGACTATCAGATGTCTCTGCCTGATGGTTAGGAATGTCCTTTTTCTTGGGGAAGAAAGTACTCCCCCAACCAACTAGGGATGTGGATGGCAGGTCAAGCTTTTCTGGTTCTTAGCTATGACCTTATCTATCCTTCTGCCTTTCTGCTGTTCAGCTCCTCAACATCCAGAGGGCCATAATAGTGTACCTGCCTCAGTTCCAGATATTTTCCTGCAAGGGCCAAAATAAAAGGAGGTTGCTGATCACCACACAGCATTGACATATGGGCCACCATCATGTATTCTAACCCTCAAAAGCTTTATCATGGAGGTGGAACTGTAGCTCAGTTGGTAGAGTGCTTCCACAGCAAGCATGGTGCTCTGGGTTGGATCCCTGATATACCATGAACCAGGAGTGGTAGTAGACACTTGGAATCCCAACACTCAGAAGGTAGAGGTAGGTAGAAGTTCATGGCTATTTTTAGCCCCATATTGAATCTGAGGCCAGTCTGAGATATAGGAGGCCCTGTCTCACAAGGAAAATCAAAGCCACAAGAACAAAACCATCTTCCTCATGGAGGCTTCAGATGTGTGCACAAGGTATGTACACAATGGTTCATCCCGTCTTTAACCTCTGTGTGCTGCTCCCCTGTTTCTGCGAGGAGCTCAGTGCTTTTTGTCATTTCTGTTCCACTCATTTCCCTACATCCTGTTTGATCTGTGAACATTTTTGTATTTAATCATAGCCTGAGTGGGTGCAGTGTCATGCTTTCAAACGAATATTTCCTCATTATCATTGAATACATTGTCACTTGAGATTTTCAGCTGTCTCAATGTGGTGTTTTTATGACATTTCTTTAAATCAAAATTCAAGAAACGGACATCTCTCAACTCCATTTGTAACCTGCATGTTTCCTATTTGTCTCTTTTGAGTTTTCCATAGAGGAGGCCAATCCCATGGCTGGGAGCTTTGCCAGCTGTGGCCCTTATTCCTTGGGTATTCCTTTTTTCTTTGTTCCACCCTAAGGGGATAGCAGCTCCCAGCTCCGTCAGATTCAGTGATCTTTTCATAGGTCCTATATGATTGCTGGAAGGTGTCAGCACCCTGGCCATGTCTGCTTCTGTTTCTGCCTCACATAGCTTTCTTCCGTACGATATTAGTAGCTCCTGGGCTGAGGCATAGCCCAGCCTATGGTGTGTGCTCACACAGGTTGTGTCCTGAGTAGGCTACACGGCCAGCAGCATCCCCACTATCATCTTGTTCTGTTGCCGTGTCTGGGCGTGTGGGGCTTGGAGGAAAGGGCACTTTTGTTCACACGGATGCATTTTTTGGTTTGCAGCAGGCAGCCTATGTATTCTGCAGACCAGGGACACCCTCTGAGAGTGGGATCTGCATGCTCACAGGTGTCATAAGCTCCTGTCAAGTTCGGGCAAAGCCATTAGAATGCAGTGTGCTATGCAGCACAGTTCCTGGTGTGGAGTTGTGGGCTCACCCCACTTTTGAGCTACATGGGTGGCGGTGGCATGTAGACCTGGGCATCTTTTTTTTTTTCATCATGCTGAATGCCCTTCAGACCAGAAATGGATCTCAAATCCTACAGTCTACTGGAGAGGGAAGAAAGGGAGGACGGATGCAGATGGAATCTTACAATTGGAATGGGCTGAACCTGCACTTGCTAGTACTAGTTGGGAGCTTGCCTGTGTCCACCGGCAGAAGCCAGCCTCTGCCTGATTCTCTGGGGAACTCGTCTCCTGGGAGACACGCTGGGGTTAGTCAGCAGACTGTTTATGGCCCCCCAAAAATCGCTGCGTGTGTCCTTGGCTGGTGGCTTACACAACATTTTTCACATAATGAAAGAAATACTTCACAGTTGCAAACTGGCTGGGAAGTTGGCTAACAAGGCAGCGTCACAGAGCAAAGTGCCTTGCCTGTTGGGACTGTTGGTGACAGAACCAGAGCAAAATGAGGCTGACATAATGGAGTCATTTACTTTGTGTTAGTTCTGGAAGTCTCCAAGAAGTGGCATTAACTCAGAAGACCTATTAGCCACCGGAACCCGTCCAAGACAGAAGCAGTGAAGCCAGCCACGTACAAGGTGAGATTATTTTGGCTTCCAGAACTTGGTGCTCAGTGCCTGCCAGCATGGGAGCAGACCCGCTCCACAACTTTCTGTACTGGCCTCTTGCTGATTCCTTGGTACTTGGTACATCCACATTTATAGCTTGTTAGTGTTATCGGAAGCCTTCAGATGCATCCTGCGTCTTCCATGATCCTTTTTACAACACCCCTGTCGACTCCTGAGGAAACTGAGTCTCAGTGAGATGAAGTGTGGGTCCCATTGGCACCGCAGGTCTGTGTTTAATCTACTGATTCACTCCTGCAGAGAGTCCTGTTGAGCTTGTGCACTTGTGAATCAGGGTCCCACCAGGAGCCAGGCCCTGTGCTAGGCACTAGGTATATAGGTATTGAGAATATAATGGATCTGAGTCGGTCATACCCACCAATGAGCCTGGGAACTACCGTCACCAGGAAAGGGGCCCATGTGCTAAGTGGGAGGTCACTTACTAGACACCTCTCTGCCTTCCTGAGCCGAGTGGCTGAGCAGTAGAGAAGGCCTCAGGCCAACCTGGGCCTAGTACCAAGTACTGAGAACCAAGGAGTCAGCAAGTGGCCGGTATGGAAATCTATGGGGTGGGCCTGCCCCAGAGCTGGCAGGCACTGAGAACATCAAGCTCGAAGCCAAAATAAGCTCGCCTCGCACGTGGCTGGCTTCACTGCTTCTGTCTTGGGCAGGTTCCAGTGGCTAATAGGTCTTCTGAGTTAAAGCAACTTCTTGGAGACTTCCGGAACTAACACAAATGAAATGTCTTTACTCTGCCAGTAGCTGTATTGGGCATGTGCTGTGCACATGTGTTCAGGGGTAGGCAAGTGTACTTATACACACCACACGTGCACATACACACTGAAGTGTCCCTCTTCCTGGCTCATGGTTTGTGCCAGTGCAGCACTGCTGCTGATATAATCTCTGTTTAAGAACTCACAGAAGGAGCGATGAGCTCAGAGCTCCCAAGCACTGACTGCGGTCCTCTGCCCCCTGTGCACACTGTGCTCCGACCTCCTGAATACCTGTGCTACCTGTGAAGTGTGGGGATGCAGCACACACCTTGCGGGGCTGATGGGGTAGGTGTTCCGCATCTGACACAGAGCCTGTTTAGAGTTTGAGAGCTCATCCATGAGCAGTGGTTACTTCCTGCGTTGGGTCTGTCTTAGAGCATTCCCCCGTGTTGGCAATTCTGAAGAAGAGAAAGGGAACCCTAGCCAATGAGGTTTAGTTGTGTCTGCTCGAAGCCTAGGTGACTGGATATCCGTGTTATTTAGCAATTGTCTGCTGAGTCCTGCTGTTCTCCTGGCCTTGTCCTGCTGGATTTCAGGGCTACTTGAATTCCAAGGAAGACCAATGTTTGTGTGTATACCCTACCCTGGATATGCCTGCATTTGGGGCTAGTTAGGGAGCAGCAGACTCATCTTGAGAAGATGAGCAGGCAGCCGTGTGGCAGAGGCAGTGGATGTCTTGGGTATCACATTTAAACAGCGCATACACAGGCACCGTTGTATGTGTATAAAAGGCAAAGCCCATGTGCACATCGTTCACCTCTTTCCCTGCACTGTTTCTAGTTAGTGTTCCATAGCGAAGGAGAAGAATGAAGAAGCAATGCTGTGTGGTGCAGTGTGGTACTGTAGTGTTGGGGGCGGGTGTTCTTTCTCCCCGGAGTTCCCTACTCAGACCCACCTTCTGGCCCTTTAGGGGCCTTCAAATTCTCACTTCCTTGTGACATGTGTTCTTGTGGCACCTTACCTGGGCCTCCTGCAGAGGTCATACGGGATTTTTCAGTGTTAGGAGTATTCATGTCTTCTTGAGAGCTGCCTTTGGCAGGAGCCCATTGTCCTCATCTTGACTTAGGCCTCTGACTATCCTTATACTTTTGATAGGGATCCCGTGTTCCGCATCTCTGCTGGTGCCTTAGCCCGGTGCCCAGTACAGTAGGAAGGGAGTGGAATGGAAAGGAACACCAGTCTGTATCATTAATTCAGGGAAGGGCGTTTTGGAGGAACAGATAGCTCAGGGGCCTCATTGACATACAGCGACAGTGGTTTCTCATGTGGTTCCATGTCCATTACACTTGGCTTCTGTTGTGTTTTGATTTCATTCTTTGCCCATGCTCCTTGTGAGACAGGCAAGCTCTAAAGCAGAGGAAGATGGGAAAGAGGAGGGCCATGTGGGTTCCTGAGCAAGCTGCCTAGAGTGGTTTCTGAAACAACCAGGTTCGTCAACTGTTTAAAACAAGTCAGGATCAAAGGTGGCTACTCTGAACAAAGGGACCCTGAATGGTAGGGGCACTCATGCCTTCTACCTTGTCTCTTATAGCCTGGCCTCCAGAGTTAACTTTTCTGCCTTCTTTAAAGGATGCGTGTTCTTTCCTTTCCCATGTCTCTCCGTGTACTCTTCTCCAGGGTGCTTGCTTTCTGTTGGGAGACTTTCATAGAGCGATTATTGTATACTAGGTAGTGTGTCACATGTAGAGCTGTGAAAATCACACACTGGTTGTAACATATGAACATGCACACTGCTGCTTGGTGGGGAAACAGGATGCTTGATACTTAATGAGATTTTTATTGAGCACATAGACTCCTCTGGTCATAGCTAGTACAGAAAAACAGCCCAGTCTGCTCTCAAGAAGGTAGTATCACAAAACCAGAAATGGACTGACATTTTAGACACCCAACCTATGCTAGGCCTGCTCTCCCTGCCACCCAGAAAGACAGGCTGAGAAAGTAAAAGGCAAACAGCCATGCACAATAGGCTGTTCTTCAAGAGCCATTGCTGGCTGGGTCCTCCACCCCCGACATCCTTCACCATTGTGGAAACAAATGTGTCTAATGGAAACAGAGGACAGGCCTCATTGGGAAGGTAAAGGGGGCTCGCGTATCTGGGTGACATCCCTCTTCCTGTCAGACTGAGGTGTTAGGGCACTAGAGGCACCCCGTGCTTCCCACTATGATGCTCCAGAAACCTGGCCAGCTAGCATTTAATGTAGACCATGTGGCATCTAGTCTCTTTTCTGTGGTTATGAGACATGGCAATGCCTGTGTCCAGCTACCCTCCAGGACTGTGGTTCTTAACCTGTGGATAGCTCAATCAGTTATCCTGCATATCAGGTATTTACATTACAATTCAATAACAGTAGCAAAATTACAATTATGAAGTAGCAACAAAATAATTTTATAGTTGGGGTCACCACAACATGGAGGACTGTATTAAAGGGTCACAGCATTAGGAAGGCTGAGAACCACTGTTCTAGGAGAGGTGATCAAGTCAGGTTCCTTCTTTATGTCCCTGAGTCCTCACCTCTGAGCAGCGGCTGGGAGGAGGTATTTGACACTCTTGGCCAGAATGCTCTTCTTGACTGTGTGGAAGCATTCACTGTAGAATGGGGGCATTCCTTCAAAGCTAACAGGTCCCAGGGCTCTCCCCCTTCCAAAGCACATGGCAGTGTACGCTGCACAGGCTCCAAGGCATCAGCCTGCTTTGCTTCTTGGCTGTGCAACAGCGATTATACTAAAGGATATTATTTTATCTCCAATTAGCCATCATCCCTTGCAAGCCTCTTCCCCATGCAGTGCACAGCTTGCTCTCTGTGACTAAAAGGTAATTGTGTTCTTTGTGTTCGCGCTCAGTGTTTGGGAGGCCTCTGGAGCAGGGAAGCAGGGTTCAAGGCTGATGAATGCTAATGGCCAGTCTGACGGGGGAGAGGTTAGTGAACTGTGTCAGGTGTGGGCTCCTGAGGACCAGGGGTGAAGCCTTTGCCTTACAAACCTTTCTTTGTTCTTGGTCCAGCTCTTTCTGCTCCATGGAATCTCAGGGCAACTTGTCAGCTACAGTGCTACAGCTCTGTGCCCTGATTCCTTCTACCCTACCTGAGAGAGGCATGCAGGTGGAGTCTGTGCAGAGGGTGCCAGTGGGGTGGCTGGAAGCCATGGAACTAACTGCTAAGTCCTTGGGATCTGCCTGAACAAAGACAAGTTTTCAAGGGCTCTGAATGTGGGGAGCTAATGCCTCTGAGAGGAGAACCCGGCCATTAATGCACATTCTAGAATGTTCATAGGTTGTGACTATTCTCCCTATTGAACAATCATGTCTGAACATGCATGACACTGAAGATAGGATCTCAGGTCTGCCCCTGAAGGAGCCATGTTTTTCTCCTGGTAGCTAGAAGTAGACCCCGGGCTAGAGGATTAGCACAGGCCAGGCTAACAGAGGGTTGCAGCTGCTGGGATGATGTAGAGTTGACACAGCCAGGGAGCCAGGGACAGCTTGGCACGTCCCCTGCCCTGCGGAGTCTGTGTCAGCATTTTCCATGGGACAAATGAACTACAGTTTGGTTCATCTTTGCACAGCAATCCCTTTCCTGCCTGCACTGACTGATCTCAAGAGCATGCATTAATGACTGGGCTCAGAGGCCCTTGATACAGATGTTTAGTATTTTAAGGAAAATTAAAAATGTAGCCTAGATCAAAAAATGCTTCTCCTCAAGTTTACTGAGTGCACCGGGTTATACAGTTGTGCCACATTCTGGCTTGATTTCATTTCTTAAGAAAAAGTCCATACGTCCTTTTGCAGATTCAGTTATGCACATTTTTAGCAAGTTTCTCAAATGTGCCCCTGATGTTCACTAAACTAAGGGAGCCCACAATCACAGGGAATCTGAGATGTTTCTACATGAGGGTCACCTCAGCCCCTTTCCTTTCAATGCTCCACATTAATGCCCAGTCTCTGTGTGGATAAACACACCTTCACTCACCACAAGGCCACCAAGATACATCCAGACCATAACCTTGAAGGCTTGGTGCTAGAGACCAATTCCCTCCTGGGACTCAGTCCTCATGAAAATATTTGAAACCTCAGATCAAGTCCTGGACACTGGGATGCTTGTCTTCACATTATTTCTAACACACAAACACCCAAACTGTCTGACAATGGGGCATGATTAGTAAATTGTGATACATTTGTATAGTTGACTGTGAGACACCTTTCAAGAAATTGTGCTTTTAAAGAATTGGTAACATTGAGCCGTATGTCCTGAATTCTGGGCATTGTAGCAGACCTGTTTTACCACTGCCTCAGTCCCCTCACTCCCCAAAAGTAGGTGTCACACGCATTCCCACAGAGCAGTGGTTTGCAACCTGTGGGTCATGACCCCTTTGGGGGGGGGGTCACATATTAGGTATTTACCTTATGATTTATAGCAGTAGCAAAATTATGCAGCATGAATAATAAAAATCCAGAGACAGATATTGGGGTTCAAACTGAAAACCAGAAAAGCAAAGCAGCCAAGCCACTAGAGAAGTCTTACCTCTACCAAGGCTGGGTGAGCACAGACAGCCTCTCTCTCCTCTTATTTTATATTCCCTCTAGTGCTGGGATTAAAGGTATATGACTCCCTAGTACTGGGATTAAAGGTGTGAGCCACCACCACCTGGATTTGATTCTGCATTGATTTTGTGTAGCCCAAGGTGGCCTTGAACTCACAAAGATCAGTCTGCCTCTGTCTCCCAAATCCTGGGATTAAGGTGTGTGCCACCACTGCCTGACCTGTAGTGAATTAGCTTTGCCCTTCTGATATTCAGGCAAACTTCATTTATTAAAACATAAATAAAATGTCACCATAAAATTACAGTTATGAAGTAACAACAAAAATAATTTTTGTGGCTGGGGGTCACCACAGCGCAGGGAATTGTATTAAAGGCCCACAGCATTAGGAAGGCTGACAGCCATTGCTGCAGAGACTGATGGATCTGCAGCTTGTTTCCGAGAATCAGGCTCACAGGGGAGCACCCATGTCAAGATCCTGCCTCAGCCTCACCTTTGAACATAAATGTTCACAGCTTAATACATGGAATAGGCAGTATACAAAATGGCATTTGGAATAAGATACCAGCTTCATAAAAATGAGCTAACATGAATAACGGATGTGCCTATGCATGTGACTGGACATATGTAAAACTGCAGCCATGGGGGCGGGGTTCCATGGATTAATGTTTCTTTTGGTGTTTGATTTTCTTTTGTGTGTACCACACCGAAGGCTTTATGACTTGACACAGATACAACTTGCGTTGTGTTACCAGGCTGTGTTTAATTTCCAATGCTCCACCACGGTCCTTTATCTACCGTGATGGTCTGGTGTGTTTGGTTTGCTGGCTTTGTCTGTGATAGATTTGAACCTGATGCTTGCCCATTTCAACTTGGTTTTCACCACCCACCAAGGGCTCGTTCAGTGTTGTCTGGGCTCCAGGGGCACCCATTGGGCAGCTAGTCCTCTGCTTGGGTCCTTTGGATGTGAGGGTTGCAGAATTCTCATTGTGGGCCCTGGAGTGAAGCCAGACCTGTGGAGAGAAACTTGCCGGAGGGAGATGCTGCTTACCCCCGTGCTGGCCATCCTGTTCATGGGTCTTCACTCACTCACGTCTGCTCAGTGCTCAGCCCTCCTCAGCTCTCCATAGCAAGGTTAAGGGTGTCTGTAACCAGCTCCATAGGACAGGATCGTGTCTGGGGTCCCTCTTGTCATTGGCATTACTCTGGCTCTTACTTTTTTGAGGTAAGATTTCATAGTGTACCTCAGGCTGGCCTAGAACTCTGGGAGTCTCCTATCTCAGCCTCCCAGTGCTGAAGTTACACTATCGGCTGTCTGTCCACAACCTGCATCATCTGGTGAGTGCTCTGCCTCGCTTCTCTCTGCTCCTGGTTCCTGCCAGACCAGGGCACCTCTGCTTCTGCTCTTCTGCTTAACATTACTCCTAAGTTTAGTGCCCCTGATGCGTGGTGCTGTCATAGGCTGTCCTCTGGAACTGGCCCCGTTGCTTCATTTTGTTTCTGAGACCTCCTGGGTCCTAGTAGTCTTTGTGAAGTAGGTCTCCTGTTGACCCCCACCTCTGACTGACTCCAGAGTTTGTCTTCTCTCTGAAACACACCTCATCTGTTTGCGTGCATTTATCTGAAGACAGGAATAACTCCCATGCTAGAGCATTGAAGGTGGCGTGCTGTCCACTGGAGAAATCTTTAGAAACTACCTCTCGAAGCTCAGCATTAGCTCTTGTACTCCCCCCGCCAGAACAGTCTCTTTCCCCAGGCTATCTCTGTCCTGGGAAGCCTCAAAGACAGTCGCTTCCATGTGTCCTTGATCATGGCAACTTCTACACCATGCTGTTTCCATGGCAACTTTCACAGCCCAGGCCGGTCCAAGTTTCTATAGACAAAGGCAGTTGTTGCTGTTGGGACTAATCAGAGCTAAGCTATTTTTAGCTCCCATGAGGAAAATCTTCGGAGTATCACAGAATAAGCTGCATCTTTGGAGCATAAACGTATACTGTGTTTGCCCTCCTCTTTCCAAAGCTGTGGTTAACTTCAGAAGGCCTCTCGTCTACCCACCTGTGCATCCTCTCACCTTCAGGCCCTGGAGCCCCACACAGCCACTTAGAAGAGCTGTTGGGCCTTTCTCCAGTCATTCCTCCTGAGCTGGCTCAAGCCACTTTCTTTCAGGTTTGGCAGAGGAGGACAGAAGATGGGTGGATCCACAGTGAGACTATGCAGAGACAGGGACTGGTCTAATGCCAAGGCCACCAAAAGGATTATGTCCATGAATGAAGTTTCTAGAGATTTGGCCAGCCCATTTTCCCCCAGTTTGTTAGATGTTAGGGTCACCATGGTACCCCAGGGTTCTGCTCCTGACCTGTGCCTGTTAGCCAAGGTTAGCTGGGCACAGAAGGGCTTGAATGATATCTAAAATTCCATCCTAAAGATGATTATAGATTGAGAGTTCTGTCTGTTTTCTTTTTTGTTGTTCTTATGGCCTTGGGGAGCAGAATGCCCTGTCCTAAATCAGATCAGCCATTTCACATTAGGGTATGGCAAAGCCCCCTCACCCAGAACATGCTCCCTGCTCACCAGCCCCTCAGCCCCACCTGACACACACTGTTCACACAGCGTAATGGAGTACCATCTGCCAGCTGTACCTCTGTGAATGTCAGCACTAGCCCCTCAACTCTTATAGGAGATGTTAGTCATTTCATACTTCTGGCCACATCTTGGTCCAGATTACTCAGTGCCTTGTCCATACCACCTTCCCCTTCAAAGCCCAGTTTCAGTTCCTAGCCACTGAACTCAGCCCTCTCTCTCAGCTGGCTCTCTTCCTCAACACATGTCACAAACATTAGAACAGGGCCACCTGAGGTCACACAGTTCTTTGTCCACAGTAAGGACCCGTCTTAATCTTAGACAATTTCCATGATATCCTCATTGTGCCCGGACTTACAGGAAGGATGGAGAAGATGTAAATGGGTCAGCAATAGGTCCCTAGGTTGAGGAGACCCTGCAGAAAGTGATAGAGACAGGCATTTGAGCAACAGTGTCCCGTACATGTGTGCACCAGGCAAGGCCCATCTGTCTGGAGGTCCTGTCTCACTCTCTGTATTCAGCAGCTTCCTTAATCCACAAAGATGGAAACAGTGAGAGAGGAAGGTCTTGTTTGTGTCCCACAACTGCTCTGAGTTCATGTATGAGCAGCTGTCTTCCTCTGTCTAGAAGTCACTGTATTCTAGTCATCATCCACTATCCCCAGCTCTTCTGCTCTTTCTGCTTCCTCTTCTATTATGATCCCTGAGCCTCGGGAAGAGTTGGGTGCGGTAGAGATGCCCCATTTAGGATTGAGTGTTCTGCAGTCTCATATTCTCTACCCTTTGGCCAGTTGTGGGTCTGTGCTAATCGCCATTTGCTGCAAATAGAAGCTTCTCTGATGAGGGTTGAGGGATGCAGTAATCGGTGGGTATAACCACAAGTCATTAGGAGTCAGTTTTGTAGAGTGGGCTAATAATAGAAAGCATCAGCGAGGGCTGTTGTGACAGCCAATTAGAGAACAAAGGTGTTAGACATGTGTAGGGTGTGTCATGCAGGAAGTGCTTAGTGCTCTTCTGTCCTGACAGCCGCCAGCATCCTCAGATGATTCCTGAGTTCATCACAGGACCCCAGGTCTAACCCCTGCTGTGCTACTTTTCCTTGTTGCTTCTCATTCTTAAATACAAGCACCCAGACTCCCCGTCACAGCACTTTTCTGTCCTCATGTTCTGTTTGCTGGACTCCTTGTGCCCAGGCTTCCTTTGTCTGGCCCCCTTGCTGAGACTTTGTTCCCAGCTGCAGCAGAGAGCCACTGTTAGCAGTAATCAAGGCCTAATCAATCCCGTGTGACCTCACAATCTCAGGACCGCTTAGTTGCATTCATACCTTGTTCTTCCAGAAGAATCCAGAAATTAGCCTTGGCCCTCTGGTTAGGGAACCAGGTTCTGACGATGATTTTGAGACTTATTTAATGTCTCAATTGAGTTGGGTCACTTACGCTGTGAACCTAATTCTTCCTTAGTCGTAATAAGTGGAAGCACAGCTTCCCAAGATCATTGTGAGGACGAAAGAAGAGACTGGGTGTAAACGCCACTTACAGAATGACAGGTACACACTAGCACTGCCTGCTGTCAACCCATTCTAAAGGCGACATGGGTCAGGACATTAGCCACAGAGAGCTGAAAGCAAAGAGCCAACCATTACAAGGCTTGACTGTGTTAATAGTCTAGAGGAAGCTGAGTAGCTCACATTCTTGAGCTCAAAGAAATAGTTCACTTTCTTCCTTACTGCCTGGGAGGGGGCGAGAAAAAAGAAAGACAGACAGACAAAGGATCAAAGAGTTTATTTCTTACTGAAATTCTTGCTCCAGTAAACTTGGTGGGGAGGTAGTTGAAAGACCCAGTTTGGGTGCAGAATCCCCCTCCTAACTGGAGCTGGTAGATCTGGATGGTGAGGTGCTCACTTGCCACGAGGCTAGGACAGTTTTATGCATTTTGGTTGCTCTTATCATTGAATCTAAAAGCGTCCCTTGAAGGCACACATATTGAGGGCTTGGTCTCAGCTGGTGGACTTCTAGAGATGATTGCATCATGGGTACCAACTTTATTAGTGTATTATGCTTTGATGAGTTCAGCTCAATGCTATTAAAGGCAGAGGAAGTAGGTTAGTGGATGCATTCCCTACAGGGGCGCATCTTACCTTTGGCCCTTACTGCCACTTTTTCTGTTTCCTAGCCAGCTCACTGTGGACTGCAACCTGGGAAACCATGACCAAAATAAACTTGGTCCTTTCCGTGGCTTTCCTCAAGGCTCCACTGTGTTTCGGTTGCAGTGGTTCATCAGTGAGAGTGCTCTGGGCTTACGTCACTGTTTTGAGCTCTTCTGTCCAGTCAAGGTTCTCGGTCAGAACCATGATGGTCTAAGTTTACATCCCACTCATCACTGAAAGCCTGAGGGGCCATCACCAGGGCTTAGTGTCCTACCTAGAATTGGGCATTCAGCTCCAGGCTTACTGCACACCATCCCTAGGACTGCCCATCCAGTGGTATCAGCAGAAAAGGTGCCAGTGGAGGTCCGTGAACTTGGTAAAGGATGGTGAATGTGAAGGTCAGTGGTGGCGTCAGGGGAGGGAGGCTGGTCATTGTAGTAGCAGCAATGGCACCTGCTCACCCGTTAGCCTCCTGTCTCTTCTTTGTCTTTAAGCCTCTTTGAGTTATTTTTTTTCATCATTCAGGAAGCTGAAATGACAAGAGAAAATGGGTGCCCTCCCCTGGGCTCTCTTATGCACTAGTCACTGGGACATAGTTTACTGTTCTTGCAGTGGAGGCAGAGCTACAAGGGCTGAGTTGACTTCACTGCTTACTAGGGAGCTTGCCTCTTTTTGTGCATGTCTTCTCTGTCTTATTCTGTAAGGAGTGAAGACCATCCTTCCAATTCTTAAGATGAAGTTGAATACAGAGAGGTGATATCCCTGGTGGCAGACCTCAGGTGAACACACAGCAGTGAGGATATGGCTCCTCTTGGTCTGGCTGCCTCCCGGGTGTGAAAGGAGCAGGGCATGCTGATTCATGTACCTTTGCTCTGTAGGCTGACGGTTTGTGTACTGTGATGAGATGGTGCATTGGAACAGACATGGGGCATATCTGTAACCTCCTTAGATTCTTTTGACTTGTGATAATTGTTACTTATATTTCCAGCCTTTTGAAAGCCAGTCAGTGGCCTCCATCAATACTATGCCTGCTTATGTCACAAAAACTGGATTAAACTCTTAGTGTGTTGAAGATTAGGCTTCAGCCCCCTGATGGCCCACTTCATGGGAAATCAAGTCTGCTCAGTAGACTTTGATTGCAGCCTTAGCTCCCTAGGACGTGAGACCAGCAGTGCCAATGTGTTAGTCGGTGTTCTGTTGCTGTGAAGAGACACCATGACCATCGCAACTCTTGTAAAGGAAAATATTTAGTTGGGGCTGGCTTACAATTTCAAAGGTTTAGTCCATTGTCATCATGGCGGGAAGCATGGTAGTACACATGTTGTTGGAGAGGTAGCTGAGAATTCTGCATCTGGATCCAGCAGGGAGGCAGCCAGAAGAGAGACACTGAGCCTGGTTTGAGCATTTGAAACTCCAAAGCCCGTCCCCCATGACATATTTCCTCCAACAAGGCCACACCTACTTCAACAAAGTCACATCTTCTAATCCCTGCCAAGTAGTGCCACTCCCTAATGACCAAGCATTTAACTCTGTGAACCTATTGGGGCCATTCCTATTCAAACCCCCACAACTCCCTTGGCATTGTCCGTTGGCAGAGATGAAGTTGACGGTTTCACTGCCAGCAGATTCAGCTTCAGCTTCACATGCTCATCCTAAAATGCCCGAGTGCTGCTCTTCTCCGAGGATCAGTTTCCACATGTAATCATCTGTATTCTAGTTTTCACTGTTAGTAGTATTTGATGACAGAAGTCACTGTTGTCAAGTAGGTTCATATGGGCTCCTCTGCCACCCATACTTTGGCTGACACCAAAGTATGGGTGGCAGAGGAGCCCATATAGCACTTTTTTGGACATGGCACTCTTTGTCATGGTGGAGTAAATTCTTGCTGAGTCTATCTCCCCCTTTCTCGAGTGACCTCATGGACCACTGGGAGGCGTGTGGTTGTATGCTGGATGTCTGTTGAAGGCAATGAGTAATTGTCAGAGATGGATAGTGGATCAAGAGCCATCTCTTCTTCTTTTAAATAGTGGGTTCCTCCATCAGGACATATTTGGTATGTTATACTACACACCATTAACAAGGAACAGCTCATTGGTTCCAGTGTATTCACAGAAAGGCTTTAAACCACGATTACGTCAACCTTGAGTTTCACTCCCCCTCCCAAAAGAGCCCTGTTTAGTGGTCTCTCCCCTCTCTCCCAATCGACTCCCAGCCCCAGGCAGCCATTGATCTACGTTTAGTCACTATGGATTTGCCCTCTCTGCACGCATCTGACAAATGGGCTCAATTGATGCCCGGTGCTTTGTGGCCAGCCTCTTTCCCCAGCGCATTGGCTTTGGGGTGTCTTGTGTTGTGGCACCTGTCAGCTTTTCTATCTTTTGATTACTGGCCCACGTTCCACTGTGTGCCTATGGCCTGCTTCACCTGCCAGTTTATCCGCTGATGGACAGTGAATCTGTGGACCCCTTTGGTCTGTTGTGGATGACGTTGCTGTGAGTGTTCACACATGGGCCTTGGATAGATGTCTTCATTTCTCCTGGGTATGTAGCTAGGAATGAAATTGTTGTGCTATATGATAATTTCATGTTTAACTTTTAAAATCCCTTCTTGAGTCAACTTTGGGGATTTCTATTCCCCCACTTGGGAATCTTTCGATTTTATTGAAGGTTTAAAAGTTCATTAGCAATACAGCCAGTAGCTGATGGAAGCAGATCCAGAGATTCACAGCCAAACACTGGGCAGAGCTACTTGAGCTAAGTTGAAGAGAGGGAGGAGGGAGCATAGGAACAAGAAGGGTCAAGATCATGATTGGGAAAACCACAGACACAGCTGACCCAAGCTATTGGGAGCTCATGGACTCTGGACTGACAGCTGGGGATCCTACATGGGACAGAGCTGAATATGGGTGACAGTTAGGTGGCTTGATCTGTTTGTGTTGGTGGTGGGAGCTGGCAGTGGGACCAGAACTTATCCTGGGTGCATGAACTGGCTTTTTGGAACCCATTCCCTATGGTGGGATACCTTGTTCAGCCTTGGGTGGGAGAGGGGCGGGGCTTGATCCTGCCTCAACTTGGTATACCAAATTTTGTTGACTTCCCAATGAGTCCTTACCTCCTCTGAGGAGTGGTTGGAGGGGGATGTTGGGGGGGGGGGTGGCAGAAGGGGAGGGAGGGGGAACTGGGGTTAGTATGTAAAATTAAAAAAATTTTTAATTTAAAAGAAAGGTTCGTTGATAAAAATGTGTTCTTAATATTCCTTGCCCTTGTCTCTGTCTTGGTGTTATAAGGAAATCAGGTTTAATATTCGAATCTGCACTTTCCTTCTTTTCTTTCCTTGATCATTCTCACTAGCCATTTGGGTTTTAATGAGTTTGGTATTGCCCTTTTAACACCATGGTAATCAGGCCTAATTGGAAAGCCCCCTCCTCTTCATATCAGGAAGGGCAAAGAACAGGGCCTCATATGTTGGGCCTGGCCCGAAGCTGTACCCCATGGCCAGGGAGTCTGGGATGGTGGACTTGGAAATGGGGAGAAGCAGGTTCCTAAAGGAAGGGCCGCTGACCATGAGAGAAGCAGGGGCGTGGCATTGGCGTTCCCTAGGAAACCCTAGTTGAGCCACACTGCTTTCTTGGTGTTTTCACACAGGCATGCGTGCTGAGAGACCGAGGCTCATAGGCACTAACAGCCCACAAGCTACTATGGACAGACCTCAAGCGAGTCCCAGGTTGTCTAACTCAAGCACCTATACTTATCTTCATCTTAGTTCCTCCTCCTATGTTATGTTTTGGTTATGAAGGATTGAAAGGCTATAACTGAGCTTTACTCTGTTTTCAAGAAGGACAAAGTAAAATGTATTAAAATAAGAGGCAATGCACAAGCGTGCATGCGTACCCCCTCCTTTGTCTTACAAGTTTGCCCTGTCCTCAGCTTCTTCCCCCTGCTCGAGGTTGTCTAGTGTTGGAACAGAGTCTGGCGCTTTGTGAACACAACGAGAGCCCCTTACTTCCGTCTACAGCCCTAGAACATCCTCTGCAAATGGAGGTGTGTGGTTCGTGCTGACGCTCTCCACGCACTATGATTTCCACAACTATAGCCCTGTTTCACCTTAAAACACCAGGTGCCTGACTTTGCTTCAAATCTTCTAGAAGCCCTGAACTTGAACCACTATGTCATTTCCTCCCTCGTGAAGGTGTACGAATCCTTTTCTTTTGGACTAGGTTCTTCCTTCCTTCCTTCCTTCCTTCCTTCCTTCCTTCCTTCCTTCCTTCCTTCCTTCCTTCCTTCCTTTCTTTTTCTTTCTTTATTTTTGTTTCTTTTTGCATGTAATTATTTGCAGGGGGTTCATGTGCCATTCAGTGCATGTGGAGAGGCCAGAGTACAACTTGTGGGAGCTGTTCTGTCTTCTCACCATGGGGCGCAGGGATAGAACTCAGGTTGTTAAGCTTGGCAGCAAGCACCATCTTCTACTGAGCCATCCGGATAGTTCTAAACCCGGTGTTTTACATGCGAAACCATCAGTTCTGGATCAAGGCTTTTATCATCTGCTTTTGGAGGTACTGGGGTGCCTTCTTTGCTCTCCTTGCTCCCCCATCTTTAGTCTCTCTACACAGCAATTTTCAAGAAGTAGTGAAGAAGTTGAGCTCCCAGTGTATCCCCGCTGGTCTCAGGGCCAAGGGGACAGGCACTAGGAACGTTTAAGTGCCTACAGACATCTAGAACAGCCATCCACACGGAATTACCAAGCAATCCTTCACACATGTGTGATCATTAGCTTACTTCATGGATGGCAAGACTAAAACTCACAGCGGTAATGGACTCCTAAGGAGATTCAGTGAAACTGGAGCAAATATTTGGAAAAGGCCACCCAACTATCTCCCCGCTTTGAAGATTTCCATGCTCAGTAGAGTCTTAAGAACTCTCAGAATTTTCTCACTTAAGAAAATGATTTCAACTTCTAGTTAAGCAATTATACGCCAAAGTTAAATCTAACTTTTCTAGTTTGCTGTAGTTTATCTATGGCCTGTGCGCATCTTCTTGTCCGTCTCTGAAGCCATCTGTCTGTGTTCATGCGTTACAAAGAGGAGGGTAAACATCAGTGTTCCTTCCTAAAAATCAGGCCCCGAGTGTCACCAAATGTAATTTAAAGCTCACCCCACATGTTCCCTGCCTTCCTTGCCTGTCCTGAGATTGTAGTTTAGGGCCAAGCACCCCATGATGCCTGGTCCTGCCCTGGAAAGGGGCTGATGCTGAAGCAGCTCTCTGTAAGGCTCTGCCCACCAGCCCCGCAGTTGGTGATGCTGTTCAGCTCCCGTCTTTATTGATCTTTGGTTTTGTTTTGTCTAGTTGTTCAGGGGGCAGGGATCCAGAAATCTCCAGCCACGATGTGGGGCTGTGTGTGACTCCCTTTAATGCAAGCAATTTTTGCTTCTTATAGTCTGTTCTCTCACCCCCGCATGTTCAAGATTATGGAGTCTTGCTGTAAACCATGCTTTCTACTGTTGATACTCTTGATCTCAGGATCCACTTTATGCTATTGATGTAACCATTCCAGTGTAGGTATATAGTCATTTCCAAGGATAGTGCTCATCAGTTTTTTAGACTTCTCTAAGGTTTTTCTCCCTCTCATTTCTCTCTCTTTTGGGGGACAGAGTTTTACTTTGCTGACCTTGAGCTTGGTATCCTGCTACTCAGCCTCCTAAGTGCCAGGGATCATAACTGTGAGTCACCAAGTTAATATACTTAAACTCTTCATGTTTAAATTGAGCCCTCAAAATTTCAATGGCATATAGTTGAATTTTGCACTATCTGTTAGAGCAGCATCTGCCTTTTAATGAGAGTATTGAGTTTATTAATATTTAAAATATTTATCTAAATCTGATACATTTTTTCTATATACCTCTATTTACATACTTGCACGCATACATGCACATGATATGTATATGATCTTATGCCAGTGCGTGAGTACTATGGTGCATTTGTGGAGGTCAGGGGACAAACTCAGATGTTGACTCTCACCTTGTGGATTGAGAGCACTTACTGCCCCCTTGCCAGGCTGGCTATCCTTCTCCCCATTGTCACTCTGGAGCAGAGAGACACTCTCCCCATAGCCTGTACAGGCTGTATTGGATACCCAGACTGCAAATTTGGCGTGTGTGTGTCTGTGTCTGTCTGTGTGTGATGACAGCCACAGCCTTTGACCTTTCTTGAAATCTCCTTTACCTTGACCCAGCTACTCTGCAAGAGGAGTGAAGAGGTAGTTTAGATCAGTCCACAGCCCTGCTCTGAGGCAGCCCAGGACTCTCAGCCCCAACCTGCTATGCAGTAGGAGAACACAAGGACCCTCATCCCAAAGTTCCTATGGATGGGGGTGGAGAGGTGCATCTACCCAGGAGCTGCATATCTCCCTGGTCATGGCTTCTTAGAGAAGACTCTGAGTAACCATGTTGCTGCCACTGGCCTGGCTGGGCTATGGCCCTGTCCTGAGACCCCGCCAACATCTGTGATCCTCCAGCTGGGTCCTTCCTCTTTGCATGGGGAGCAGGTATGCTCTAGCTGGGTGTATGATTCATTCTCTTTTTAATTTTTAAATCTCTCCCCATATCATTATGGTGTTTCATTTCCTTCCATCTGGCTCTCTGAGACTTTCACAGTATGAAATTGAAAATGAAGATGATGAAGATGATAATATTGGTTGGAAGAGAACATAGAAAAAAAAACCCCTTGCAATTAAAATAAACTTTGGTTTCTTCCCTGTTTCTCTGTCCAGTAACTTGTGTTGGTATCCACAGTGATGGCAGAGGAGATATGTTAGGAGCGGATACAACTGTAACCAGGTTTCCCATACCTGGATGCTGATTCTGGGAGTCCCCAATAGGTGGATGTGGGAGGTGCATCAAGGAGGATATGCCAACTAACTGATTCAGCAGAGACTCCTAAGCATGTAACTAGCAGGGCCCAGTTCAGGTCATGGAGAGATCTGGCTTGCCTCTGGAAAAAAAAAAAAAAAGCTGTCACTTAAAATGTATAGGAGATTTCAGATCCAGCACACTGGCCCACAACTCCCCTTCTCTTGAAACATCAGAAGAAGCTAGTCTTGCAGGTCAGCCCTGTGCGGGAGCCACAGGCTATTCTGTGTCCCATGCCATGTACTCTCCAAAAGGAAGTTGGGTCAGGTGGTTAGGTCTAGAACCCTTGAACCCGCCCCTTAGCAGGTCTGGTCTCCTGGGCTAAGGGAGCAGTTTGGTTGCTGTCTTGAACTTGGATATTTTCTTTCAGCTCTAGGATTTAGGAGTTTAAAGCCCTTGGCTAACACAGGGTATTCAGTTGCTCGTAGATCTAGTCAGGCTGTTCTGACCAATGCCACTGTGTGAGCCAGTATGTGCCCACCAGAACTGTGGGGGTCCAGGGGATGAGGTAACAGGACAGAGGGCTGCAAGATGCACACTAGCCAGAGAGCATCCCACATCCTCTTCACACCAGCTGCTCCAGTGTAGAGCTGGGTAGGCAGAGCAGAACCTACCCTGGCATTGGGCAAAGGGAGACTGAGGGTTGTGCAGTCCCTGCCCTTTACCATGGAACCTGCCAGACCCCTCCTTCTGGGCTCTATGATCTTTCCTGGTTCCTTTCCCAAGTCCAGCACCTACCCTATGCATCCCTGACTAGGCTCTCCTGCTTCTCCTCCCAGCTAAGGAAAAACCCCTTCCAGGGTCCTCCATGGCCTCAGCCTGGGCTTCCATCCATTCTCGAGGTCAGTGATGTGTCGTAAAATATAGTTAGAGTATGGAGGTATCGCCTGGGGGGCCTGCGTCCCTGTTGTCGGTTGGTGTCTACCTGCCTCCATGTCTGTTTTTGTCTCTCCCTTGTCTGAGTGCCAAACAGTATTTTATTTTTCTCTTGTGTCCCAGCCCCTCTTAGAGATACTGAAGGACAGGATCATTCCCGAGAGGTGGCAACAGCAGGGGCACAGGAACCTGCAAAACCTTATTCAGCCAACCCCTTCTGCCTTCAGAGGATGGCTTGGGGCAATTCTCTACAGTGAGGGCCTTTCACTTACAAGCTGCTGTTTTACACACACGCACACGCACACGCACATGCACACACACACCGTGCAGCCTGATTTCCCTCTGGGTTTCCTTGTAGGGATCACTGGATTGACAGGAAGACTGGAGGTGCTGCATGGTTCAGCTCCCCAAAGATTAGGTCAGAGTAGGGAGGGGGGAGCTACTGCTTTTCCTTTTCATCTTTTTCCTTTTGTCTCAAGTTAGGAAACCACTGCTTGTTCCTAATTGTCAACTTCAGATCACTGGGGACTTTGCTATTCCTATCTTAACAGCATGGCCTTTTCAATATTAAGCTGGATCACTAGAGGATTTTTCTCGTTGAATCGATCTCTCACAAGCTTGACTTTTCTGTTTTCAAACCCTAAAGGTGCAAACCAGCACCGGAATCCCCTTCTTCCTCTATGTGTCCCTATCACGTTTTTCACCTTGTCTCTCTGGCTCTCATCTGGCACTGGAGTGTAAGGGCCTTGGTGGCAGCTACACAGCGATGGCCTCACCAAGTGCTAGTTGGAGGAAGCGTCATCGCCCGTGCTTAACTCGATTAGGAACTGCGATGGTGGCAATAATAATACGTGACATTTATGTGAGCATTTCCACTTCACACTGTGCCGACCCAGAGTTTTCATCTGCGGCCCTGCCTGTCGGGAGCTATTCTAGAACAATGTTGTTTTAATCCTTTTCCCCTCCCAGTACTTCCTCCCAACTTCCTGTGTGCATGGTGCTGGGATTTGCTTGCTCAGGCTGATGCTCATGCTTCCTTTGTCTGCTCCAGCCTTTCTCTTCCATCCCACCCCTGTAGGCTCAGCCCTGGTCTCGCTTTTCATCTTGATGTGTCCCGCTGTCCGGGCAACCCCTGTCCAGCCACCCTGGGAAGGCATTGCCTTTCTTCTTGTGACAGCATCCCCTAATCTCTGCAGACCTTGCACACATTCCTTTTAGAAGATAAGGAAAAGTAAGTTTTAAGTCATACTTAATCCCACCACAAGGCCAATGCTGTCGTTCTCCAGATTCATATCTCATCAATAGCTGTGTCTAAAGCGTTGGTTTATGTAAAGTGGTTTGGATTTGCTCTTTTGACAGCTACGGTTCGCCAGCATCTGACAAGAGTTTTTTTGTCCTTCAGAAGCATGACTCCTCATGGCTTCCCAGGGGCTGGTATATGGAGAGAGCTGGGCAAGCAGGCCCTTGTTGGGGTGTGGTGGGGCATGATCTGGCCTCCCCCTCCTTCCCACCATCCTTCATTTGCCAACTTGCCTTATTGAGGTGCGCCCTCATCCCAAGTCTGCCCCATGCTCATGCCTGAATCTGCCCTCTACCAGTGACCCAAGGAGCCCTTCTTCACCTGAGAAAGTCCAAGCTGAGCAGTAGTTCATGACTCTCATATAGAGGTCTGCCTTCTCATCTGCCCTAACCCTGCTGGTGTGCCTCAGTCCCACCTCTGCAGATGCATGCCTGCCCTAACCCTGCCCGTGTGCATCAGTCCCACCTCTGCAGATGCATGCCTGCCCTAACCCTGCCGGTGTGCATCAGTCCCACCTCTGCAGGTGCATGTCTGCCCTAACCATGCAGGTGTGCATCTGCCTCCTAGTTGCAGGGCTTTGTTTCTGCTTTTAGTCTAGTGCTTCTGTTGAGTGGACTCTGACTGGGGGTATAAATGTCCTAACTCAGGCAGAGATTTGGAAGACTCTTGGGATTATTCATTGCAGCTCTCCTTCGGGGGGGGCTGAAGAGCCTGTGGGCCTTTTGTATTCTGCTCTGGTAGACTCCATCTCAATAGGGCAGTTGACAGGGATCCCGGAAAGTGTCTGGATGAGAGCCCCAGTGTCTAGCTTTCTCACCAGGTTCCATCCCTGAGCAGCTATGGCTTTTCCTGCATTGTGCCATTATCCCTACTGCAGGGCCTGGAGCAAGAAAAGTCACAGCCAAGTCCTGGCACTGCATTGCCCAAGCTGTCATTTTAGATAGCTGATATCTCATCAGTGTGCCTCAGTTTCCACTATGTTCAAGAGCATCAGATCTTTACTGAGAACATGGGGTACTTGATTTTAAGGTGTGTTACCCTTGCTTATAAGCAATGGCATGTGACAATGGCTGAAGTGATCCTCTGTCACCACTAAATGCTTGACAGAGTCATAGAGCAAGTTAGATGAGCTTGAAACATACAAAAATGCAGAGGAGAGTAGTCTTGGAACAGGTGCCAACCCGAGAGGCTCTTTGTACAGAAATGCATACCACACCCATGTCCCAGTGGCAGGCGCTGGAAGGCTGCTGTGCTAGGCACAGGGTCCACTTTTGTCTCTCACTATCCAAAGAATGTGATGTCCTTTTTTGTTGTTGGGGGCTAAAGCAATAAGGAACCACCCGTGGTTTCAGAAAGACTAGCCCCGTTCCCTGTGAGGCACACCAGAGCACCAGGCCTTCCCTGTGTAGAGACAGCCCAAGGCATGTGATGGAGGAGAGTTATCTGTCTATGTTACTTTCATTGGTTAATTAATAAAGAAAACTGCCTTGGCCCTTTAAGAGAACAGAAAATTAGGTAGGCGGAGTAGACAGAACAGAATGCTGGGTAGCAGGAGTGGGGAGACGCTTCAGGCAGTCGCCATAGTGAGTCTCCATGCTTCTCCTCTCCGAGATGGACGCAGGTTAAGATCTCTCCTGGTAAGCCACACCTCGTGGTGCTACACGGATTACTAAATATGGGTTAAAGGAAGATGTGAGAATTAGCCAATAAGAGGCTGAAACTATGGGCCAGGCAGTGTTTTGAAGGAATGCAGTTTCCGTGTAATTATTTCGGGTGTAAAGCTAGCCAGCGGCCGGGTGGCGGGACACAGCCCTGCCGGGACACAGCCCCGCCGCTTCGTTCTACAGGCATGTGGCTTTCCTGTTCTCTATCTCTCTCAGCAGCTGTACTCGTAGGATTCTCCTCCCAGCTTCTGGGATGGAAAGCTCTAGGTGTCTAGGCGAGGACCTCAGGTGTCCTCTGTTGCTGCTGCGCTCTCTTCTCTGACCCCACAAGGCTCACAGAGGTGAGTTCTAGAGTTTTCTTTGGGGTTACCTTCTTTTTGCTTACCCTTCTCCTCTGATTTGACTCAGTGTTTTTTTTTTCTCATGGTTTATTTTTTTTTATATTTAAAAATTTCCATCTCCTTCCCTCCTCCTCCCCCCTCCCTCCGCTCCTCCTTCCCCTTCCCTCCCCTCCTCCTCCCCCTTCCCTCCCCTTCCCTCCATCCATACCTCCCCTCCCTCTCTCTCAAGGCCAAGGAGCCATCAGGGTTCCCCACTCTATGCTAAGTCCAAGGTCCTCCCAACTTCCCCCAGGTCCAGGAAGGTGATCGACCAAGCTGAGAAGGCTCCCACAGAGCCCGTCCATGCAGAAGAATCAGAGCCCAGCGCCATTGTCCTTTGCTTCTCAGTCAGCCCCCGCTGTTGGCCACATTCAGAGAGACGGGTTTGGTCGCATGATCCATCAGTCCCATTCCAACTGGAGTTGGTGATCTCCCTTTAGTTCTGTCCCACCATCTCCATGAGTGAACGCACCCCTCACGTTCCTGACTTTCTCCCTCATGTTCTCACTCCTTCTGCTCCTCATCAGGACCTTGGGAGCTCAGTCCAGTGCTCCAATGTGGGGCTCTGTCATTTTCTTCATCTATCGTCAGGTGGAGGTTCTATGGTGATATGCAAGAAATTCATCAGTATGGCTATAGGAACTGGCCTTTTCAGGCTCCCTCTCCTCAGCTGCCCAAGGAACTAACTGGGGGCGTCTCCCTGGAAACCTGGGAACCCCTCTAGGGTCAAGTCTCTTGACAACCCTCAGGTAGCTCCTTAAATTAAGATATATGCTTCCCTGCTCCCATATTCACCCTTCCTATATCCCAAGCACCCCATTCCTCCGAGCTCCCCCCGTTCTCCCCTTCACACTTTTCTCTCCCCATCTTCCCTTGGCCCAGTCTCGCCCAACCCTCAAGTTCCCAATTTTGCCTGGCGATCGTGTCTACTTCCAATATCCAGGAGGATTACTATATCTTTTTTTGGGAGTTCACCTTCTTATTATCTTCTCAAGGATCCCAAATTTATAGGCTCGATGTCCTTTAATTATGACTAGAAACCGATTATGAGTGAGTACATCCCATGTTCATCTTTTTGGGTCTGGGTTACCTCACTCAGAATAGTGTTTTCTATTTCCATCCATTTGCCTGCAAAATTCAAGATGTCATTGTTTTTTACCGCTGAGTAGTATTCTAGCATGTATATATTCCACAGTTTCTTCATCCATTCTTCCACTGAAGGGCATCTAGGTTGTTTCCAGGATCTGGCTATTACAAATAATGCTGCTATGAACATAGATGAGCATATGCTTTTGTTGTATGATTGGGCATCTCTTGGGTAGATTCCCAATAGTGGAATTGCTGGGTCCTGGGGTAGGTTGATCCCGAATTTCCTGAGAAACCGCCACACTGCTTTCCAAAGTGGTTGCACAAGTGTGCATTCCCACCAGCAATGGATGAGTGTACCCCTTACCCCACAACCTCTCCAGCAAAGGTTATTATTGGTGTTTTGGATTTTAGCCAATCTGACAGGTGTAAGATGATATCTCAAAGTTGTTTTGATTTGCATTTCCCTGATAGCTAGGGAGGTTGAGCATGACCTTCAGTGTCTTTTGGCCATTCGAACTTCTTCTGTTGAGAATTCTCTGTTCAGTTCAGCGCCCCATTTTTTAATTGGGTTAATTGGCATTTTACCATCTAGTCTCTTGAGTTCCTTATATATTTTAGAGATCAGACCTTTGTAAGTTGCAGGGTTGGTGAAGATCTTTTCCCAGTCAGTAGGCTGCCTTTGTGTCTTAGTGACAATGTCCTTTGCTTTACAGAAGCTGCTCAACTTCAGGAGGTCCCATTTATTCAATGTTGCCCTTAATGTCTGTGCAGCTGGGGTTATGCGCAGGAAACGGTTCCATGTGCCCATTTGTTGTAGAGTACTTCCCACTTTCTCCTCTATCAAGCTCAATGTGTTCAGATTAATATTGAGGTCTTTAATCCATTTGGACTTGAGTTTTGTACATGGTGATAGATATGGATCTACTTTCATTCTTCTACAGGTTGATTGACTCAGTGTTTTTATGATTAGGTGAGGAAAATGAACCTCAGAGCCATCCTTGGTGGCACCTTAGTGGCACAGTGAGCTCAGGTCATGCCATTGATTCTGCTGCCACCGTGCTGTCCCTGCAGAGTTGCAGCCCTGACTAGGTGAATGCTGACCCTTAAAAGCTTAAGTCCCAAGGCCCATGGAGTTGGCCCAGAGGGTCTGCTCCCAATAACAGAGGGGCCTCTTCTCTGGTCTGCAGGCCGGGCCAGGCCATTAGCCCTGCCTTGGATTTACTCAACTGATGGAAGACAGCTCCCTGTGGGTGGAAGAATTATAGACAATTGCTGAGCATGTTAGAAGTGATGACTCAGACAGGGGCTGATTGTTGAGTACTGCTCCGAGCCCTGGAGGCCAGTCGGCAGCATAAACTCTGAGAGATTCAAGGGTGGCATCAGGGGGTCTAGGTTTGCCGGTATCTCAGAAAATTGGCACGAGTTGGCATGAACTGTTTCTCATGATTGCCACCATTGTTTATTGTTAGACAGACACCCCTGCAGGCAGCTTGCTCACCTGTACATCCTCCTGTCACCTTGTAATTCTATGCTTGCCCCCTCCTCCCCTCCCCTCTTCTCTCCCTCACTCTTTTTCTCTCTCCCCTCCTCTCCCTCTCCACAGTGAACTTGAAGGCAAGGGATTCAGTCACATTTGCCTAAAATAATGGATGTCAGTATATGTGCGTGTTACTGAATGAATCACTGGAGGCAATGGCACAGCTTAATCCGTTTTGGTGTTTGGATGGTTTTCAGACGTGATTTCTGCTCAGCATAACTTCTCTTGTGGGTTTCTAGTACTATCAGTTAAGGCTGAAGGAATGTGGGTGGAATGCCATTACAATCAAATCAGGCACATTTACAAGAGCAGTAATGTCACCTTTTAACAGTGACCAGGCAGAAGCAGATGTCCTCTCTATTCCATCCCTCGTCTTTCTTCATGCACAGCATCCCTGTCTGCTGTCGCTGTCACCAAAGGATGAAGAAGTCAGAGTTCAGGTGGGCCATGCAGTTCATCCAGGCTCACGTGCCAGAGCGAGCTGGAACTGGATTCATTTTCAGTCGTAAACCAATTGTGAACACCAGTTTGCTCTCAGGGGTGTATAACCTGATCCCTAAGGCCTGATGCAGGAAGAACAGAAGGCAAAGCCAGGGAGCAGTAGTGAAGAAACTGACCAGCAAGCAGAGACGCCAGACCGCATGTCTGAGATGAAGTGAGCTCCAATCCTAGGCAGGAAAGACTTAACTACTACCATGGGCCACCTTGGATAAGCCAAGAAGAACTATCACACCAACACTGGAGGTTAATGCTGGAGGTGAGTGGGGTATACGTCTGGCCCCATTGTCACTATGCTAGCTGGCAGGGTCCTGCTCTGACCCGGAATCTAAGGCATGGACCTAAGCCCTCTACTTTGTTCAGGCCATGTGATGCACAGAGTCATGGGAAACCGACAGTCATCTCTGCAGGAAAGACAAACTCACTCGGTAGGGTGGTTCTCAAGACCGCTAGCACATGGTCTCCTTATTCACAGTTCTTTGTATTTATCTTCTCAACTAGGCTCTAATTTTTTAATTTTTATTTTTTGGTTTTTTTGATACAGGGTTTCTCTGTTGCTTTGGTGCCTGTCCTGGAACTAGGTCTTTGTAGACCAGGCTGGCCTTGAACTCAGAGCTCCACCTGCCTCTGCCTCCTGAGTGCTGGGATTAAAGGCATGTGCCGCCACAGCCTGGCTAGGCTGTAATTCTTAAAACATTGAAGGGGATCTTGTTTACAGACTTTCCTAAGTCAGAATAAATGGGCCAGGTCGGCACAAGGCTTGGTATAACCCAGAGCACTGCTCCCTAGAGGGTCTTGTACGCCCCAGGAATTGCCTAACAGTAGGACAGACTCAGCCTGGTCAGGAAGCACCGTCCTCAGACACCAGCACAGAGCCAGAGCCTAGTGACAGGCATGGATGGGCAGACAAGGGGCTAGAGGGTTTTGACAAGAGAAAGATGGCTCCTGGGTAGGAAATGGGAGATGCTTCCGGAAGGTGTAGCTTTGTACTAGGTCCAGAGAAATGAGTCCTTATAAACTTTCAGTATATAAAGGGTGCAGGAGGCTCCAAGAAGAAACACCTCATAGTTTTTCACTCGCATAAGCCAGAGTGATGAATAGGTTCTTTCTTCCTAAATGTCATTGAGGTAAAGCAGAAGCTGACATCATTTAACATTACACATCCCCTTGACCCAGGCTCGAGAACCTTCCTGACAAGCCCTTTCCAGCCCAAGAGTCAGGCTGGCTAGCCTCACCTCGTCCTTGTGGCATGGCAGAGAGAAACGACTCAAACACACAATAGTCCGGTGCCATCCAACATAGCGTATGTCCTGCTTGGCGAAAGCCATGCGACTGAACATCCTCTCCCATGGTGGCTATGCTGAACGAGGTGTGGTGGTCAGAAAGGTTCTCTGCGTCACAGAGAAAAGGTCCTGTGACTCTTGGGCCACCCCCAGGGGTTTTCAGAGCTGCATTCTCCATGGGCAAGCCTTCTAAGGGCCGAACTTCCGACTTGAAAAACCCTGTGGGCCTCGCCATGTCTCAGCACTGTCTGGCCTTTTCCCTCAGTTTGAATTGTGTTGTTACTCCTCACTGCTGCCCCAGTGCTTGACACATTCTCTGAGCAGAAGGAAAAAGCCTTCTGCAGAAATCATCCTGAGCAGCATTTTCTAGTGTGGAGCATGGTGAAACAACTCTGGACGATCTTTATTCTTTCTTTTTACCATGGTTCCTCTGACAGGCCTTCGTCAGCGGCCAGAATGCAGTTCATCAGAGTCATATATTTTCAGGGTGAAATGGGTTTAATCCCTCACCGTGGAAGCCATGTTTTCTTCCCTCTTCTGCAGCACAGAACTTGTAGTGCTGAATAACAATATGATCAGACAGGACAGTCAGAGTCTCGGTTTTACCGCGACAGGCTGACAAATGACAGGGTGTTGGGGAAAGTTTCTGTCGC
Organism: Arvicola amphibius; assembly: GCF_903992535.2. Taxonomy (NCBI): domain Eukaryota; kingdom Metazoa; phylum Chordata; class Mammalia; order Rodentia; family Cricetidae; genus Arvicola; species Arvicola amphibius. The sequence goes on along the minus strand of NC_052055.2, from coordinate 31,869,414 downwards.
GCCCAGTCCCGCAGCTATTCAGCCCCAAAGAAACACACAGAGGTCTACATTAATTATAAACTGGTTGGCCTATTTGCTCAGGCATCTTATAACTCTAATAACTTATATTAGCCCATAATTCTTGTCTGTGTTTGCCGTGTGGCTTGGTACCTTTCATCACAGTGAGGCATTCTCATCTTGCTTCCTCTGTGTCTGGATGACAACTGCAGACTGAGCCTTTTCTCTTTCCAGAATTCTCCTGCTCTCATTGCCTCGTGTCTACTTCCTGCCTTGTCCCCTCACCCATACTTCCTGCCTGGCTACTGGTCAATCACCATTTTATTAAACAAGTATAAAAAACAAATCTTTATAGGGTAAAAATCATTGTCCCACAGCAAAAGGGGGCCATGTTCTTTTCTTTTCTTGGATCTGCCTGGACTGTATGGACACATGATCTGGCCTGCATCAGGCTGGAGTCCTTGTGCAGCATGAAGAGACAGCACACTTTGGAGACCAAGAGACCCGGAGCTCAGGCCTGAGCTCTGAGCAACTTTGGGGTGTGCATTTGTTTGACTTGTTCAAAGAGGGGTCCTGGATAGGTGGTCTGCATGATTTCACGTGTCTGGAATATAATGTACCCAGTAGGCAATTGTCCTATGTGTACAGGCCTTGTGGAAGGGGCACCTGTCTATCCTAGGGTACATGTTACTTGTGAGCCCACGGGTCAAAATCTGCATGAGCGATGACACGCTTCCCTTTCCCTGTAGAATTAGGGTGTCAGTGCTACCTCCTAAGGTAGTTATAGGGATCAGAGGCAAATTCAAGACTGCTAAAGTTGGCACCCGATAAACAGAAGTACTTTCTTATTAATGTTCTCATTCGTTATATTGGAAAACAGCCCAGCAAGGTTGGATAAGTTCCCAACCTCATAGCCTCTGGTTATAGAGAAGTAATTGGAATGATCTGGAAGCACCTTCTGATGCCTGTCTGGCAGCCTGGCAGGTAACAGGGGAAGAGTCGGGTCTTTCAGTGCTTTGTATTGGAAGGATCGAGATTACCTTTACATATTAATCTGCCACTGGCACCTTTTTTGTCCTTCTCAAAGTCTTGGCTAGGGAAATGGGAGTGCGAGTAGCACAGCCAACTCCCTCGAAGGCCGCTCTCCATGTGCTGCAGTGAATGCAAGGCAGAAGTTCATTTCGAGCCTTTGATCTAGTCATTAGCTCCCCTGTCTTCTCAAGTAATCCTGAGCCAGCCCTCCATCCTACCTATACTACAGTCCGCAGAGTCGTTTCATATGCATTTGCTCACAGTCTGTGCCAACTACAGGCTGGCTGCAGGCCACTGCACAGGCCTGCCCCTTCTCTGCAGTCAGAATGGGAAGGCACAGGCATGTGCAAAGCTCAAGCAGCATGGCTCTTCCCAACTACCATCTATCCCTCTGAGGTATCTGAGAGGTCCCAGAAATGAGAGCTGTGAGGGTTGGCCAGTACCTGCTATGAGCCATTCATAATTGCAAGAACCTCTGGTTCTCAGTGCACACTAGAGAGGTTCCGGGGAGTGACTGGTTTATCCTCAGCAGCAGACTTTCACGTGGTCATGGTAGCTTTGTGTGATGTTCAGTGTGCTGCACAACTAGAGGAACCCAGAGCCAGAGGGATGGCCACCTGTTCTTACAGATGAGTGGGCCATGGCTTACGTTCCAGAGGAGAGGGAAAAGTTGAAAGCAGAATGGGCCAGGTAGGAAGGTAGGCAGGGCAGATCCTGGAGGCTTTGTCTTGCTCTGCCTGCTCAGCCATGGCCTCCCTTGAACACCCTGGGGAACTGTACAGCCTTGATTGGTAGCAGTTTCCAGCAGTATCCTCACAACCCTCCATGATGGATGCACATAGCAAGGTCCCTAGAAGTGCAGGGCCGGTTTAAAAGCACAGCTTCAGATGAGGCACACTGTAATTGTTGTAAAGATAGTGGAACCCTGAGAGTCAGGAAGAAAAGACCCTGGCTGCCTGAGGCCCAGGAGAGAGTAATCTTTGCCAGCCCTAAATCAGCCTGAGAATGGCTGTACCCTACCACTACTAAACAAACCCTTCTTTTAAATAGAGGATTAGGCTTTATGTTACACTGTGATGCGTTGACCTCTATGGGTTACCTCCTCTTGTGTGCTACAGTGCAAAACTTAGAGATGTCATTGTTTGATGTGTGACAGACATAGTCCCTACTGGGTGACTCTGCAAAGGACGGAACAAGAAAATAGTGATTCTCTAAAGTTTAGAGGATTGTTACTAGTTAACTTAGTTTTAAGAGAATCTCTCTCTCTCTCTTTCTCTCTCCATATACAGATTTTCTGTAAAGAAAAGTGAAATCACAAAGTTTGCAGGCAAATGAATAGATGGTACTAGAAAAGATTATGTTGAGTGAACTTTCCCAGACTCAGAAAGACAAGCAATGATATTCCCTCTCATCTGTGGTTCCTAGCTCCACATCCTCAGATATGACTATACAACATGGAGCAACCACAGAGGCCAGGAAAATGTGTGGGGACCATGATGGGGGAGGATCTTGGATACAGGTGATATGAAGTGGGAAATGGAATAATGAGGAGTGGGCTTCTAATACTGCTCCAAGGCCTCAGTGTGGACTCCTGCCTGCTGTTGCCCCCTGCTGCATACCACCGTCTGGCTCAGGACTCCATCCAGCCTGTGCTGGGATGACAGTCTGCCAGGTCTAACTCTTCCTCTCCAGCCTGCCCCTCGTTGGAGATTGGTGTTCACTGCAGGAAGCTTTCGTCTGTCCACCATGTTCCTGCATAGCTACGTGGTCCTCGGGAGCCCTAGTTTCCTCCACAGTAAAGTGGGGGTGTGACAGTGCCCGCCACCCTGCGGCTCAGGGAGCTGAGTAAGGGAGGTGACTATATAGTATCCTGCCTGATGGACTGTTCCGAGCTCTGGGATGAATGGTGAATGTACCAAGAGAGCTAATTACGCCTGGTCCGTAGGAAGCGCCAGTGCATCTCTTCAGTAATGGAGTCTCCTTTCAGTGTGTCTTTTCAGTCTAATTTTTCCCTTGCGCCATGCTTCTTAAAATGAATTTTTTGACTTTCTGGAAGTGTATTCAAAATTATATTTTCTAAATCTGTATCGCCTTGCCACATATCTCTATCCTATAAATATATTTGGTATTTGTGCTATTTGTTGATGGTAATGAGGATGCTATCTTGTACACATGCTAATTAGGCAGTTTCCAATTTGTGGATTCCTCTGAGAATCTCAAGGCTTGGGATATTTTGGTTGAAAATGGGCCTTGGCAAGGCCTCCAGATTGGTCTTTGCCCAGGCCCTTCGGAGTATGTGTCCTCTTCTCTCAACTCCATCACCCCCCATCCCCAACCCAGGCCAGCAAATCACGTATGTGACCCAAGTCCTGCTGAGGGGAAATTAGTAGTTGCTGTGTTTAAAAAAAAAAAAAAAAAAAAAAAAAAAAAAAAAAAAAAAAAAAAAAAAAAAAAAAAAAAAGGCTGGCTAGGCGGAAGCCGGAGCTTAGGGCTCCCATGATGAGGCTTTCATGAAGACTTCAAGGGAGGAGGCTGAGGCCTGTGCCAGGCATGGGGAGGAGGGAGATGGGTAGGGGTCAGGCTCACAAAGGTGAGATACAGCAGGGGCACACAGCTGGCACCTGAGGTGAAGGAGAATGGTCAGGCCAATGTGAACCATGGCACCCAACTGACTGTGGAGGGCAGGAGCAGGGGCAGGTGAAAGGGAAGGGTTCTAGAGAGAAGCAGACTTGGGATGGTATTGAGATTCTTTGGGAGGGGTGCCAGGGAGGCCCTGTGCATATCTATGCTCAATGCTAGGGACCAAGTGAACCTTGACTAGGTCCCTGTAGTGCTATCAGGGCACAGCCAAGTGTCACGGGGAGGCTTTGCCATACTGAGCACAGGAAAATGCCCACCTCTTCAGAGCTCTAATGATTCCCTGTGTACTACAGCTCCTGAAGCCACATCCAACTTAGACCTCAGTTCCTCTTTTTTTGAGTATAATCCATGGTGGTGTGTAGTGATATTTTATTTGCATTTTAATAAAGCTTGCCTGGAGATCAGAGTATAGAGCTAAGCCACCAGAAGCCAGGGAGTGGTGGCACACACCTTTAATCCCAAGATTTGGGAGACAGAGGCAGAGGGATCTGTTAGTTCAAGGCCACCCTGGGCTCCACAAGACTCAATCTGTCTAAAAGAGAAACAGAGCTCACACAAACGTGATTTGAGCACTTGGGATAGCTTGTAGGAGTTGGTTTTGTCCTTCTGCCATGTGGTCCTAAAGACTGAACTCAGACAGTCAGGCTCCATGGCAAGTGACCTTGCTGAGCCATCCCACCAGCCTGCTTATCTGACTTCTCATTAATATGAGGAGGAAAGCACAGGTTTCTAAAGCCAGAGCTCCGAACCTTTCCATGGAACATGCTCGCCTTCTTTCTTCAGCACCACCTTAGGGAATAATCTACCAAATGCTCTCTAGGTCTTTCCCCTCTGAATCTCCTTGGGTTTAGTACAAGAGGATAGTGTGTCGTGTTTGTCCTGGTCCTACCTGGTGTGGGCTAAACCCATTCCAGCTACTCCCTCCTCTGCATCAGCACAAGACTCAAGATAAGGTTGTCTTTTCGTCATGGAAACCCATCTAGTTAGTCCTAGCTTTAGTCTCACCGTCTCTAGCCAGTATCTGGGTGTCACTGGAACGGAGGAGGATGTAAGAATTTACTTGGATCCCGCCTTGCACGTGGTGTTCCCCTGGTTTCCCTTGGAGATGTTTCTGGCCCCTGCCTAAACTCTATCCAGGCTCAGCGAAAAGGCTAGGTAACTCTCGGGACCCCTTAGTCATATAAGGCAGAGAGCCTTCCAAACAGCTGGTTTTCTGTAGTCATTCAGAAGCAGGAGGGACATCTCTGCTGAGCTATACAGGCCCTGGCCTGGCCTCACGTAGGCAAAATGACTCTGCAGGAAACTGGTACAGACCAGTGACCTGTCCAAAGGCTTGGTGAATTTCAAGTAGACCCAGACATTCTCAGACTTCCCGGGAATAACAGAAACCCTGCCAAGAGTCCTGCTGACATTTTAATCTCCATAGGGACACCTGTGGAATCCTCAAGCAGGCTGGAGAGAGCCACAAAGCTCTGTTTAGAAACAGCAGACCTGGGGAATGCAGGGAGGGTTTCTGGTGATGATGGAGGAAACGTCCATCTTGCCAGGGGCCCACAACAGTTGTGACTGTCTGGCCAGCTGCTCCTTGAGCCGGCTTTTTCCAGTACCTGCTCCGTGCTGGGTTCTGGTTGAAGGAAACAGTATTGCCTGAGAAAAAGGGTGAACACAGTGGGAAGTGACACCAGACATGAACTTCAGTGGGACAATGCAGTGGGACTGCAGGACAGTGAGGGGCAGTAATACACAGGCCCAAGCATTTGTGTGGCATTTTATACCATACAATGCAGCATTTGGCTAGCCCACTTGATCATTAGCATAAGTTCCTGTAATAGCCATAATTTCGTATAAAAGCTCTGTTGACATCCCATCCCATCGATCTACCTGAAGTGTACCACATTCCGATGCGTCCAGAGGGCTGTGCTGCCATGGCCACAATCCACTTCAAAACATTTTCATTACCCTAGAAGAATGACAGCCATAATGTTTTTGAGCACCAGCTAGATCAAGTGAGCCAAGTGAATGCTCCCAGATCCTGCAGTGTAGGAAGGCCAAGGAATGAAGACAATTGTGTGGCTACCTCTGGTGACCCAGCTTCTACGCGGAATGAGCTGGAGTCCAGCCTATGTGATCCCAGATCTCCCACTTCCCCTCCACACCCGTGAGAAACAGCCTGCATCTGTGGTGTTGCTTCCCACACTTGAGCTCCTGTCTACTCATGTCCCTTCCTCTCTCTGCTGCACCACAGACTGGGGAGCAAGGCCATGTGTCCTGTTGCCCTGCCTTTGTTCACTTGGTACCCTCTTGTGCTGCAAGCCAGTGACCCCGCCCCAATGAGAAAGCGGCTTCCTTGGAACTTGCATGTGGGAATGTGAGGTAGTGGCTTATGCTTTCCCATGAGAGATGTTCCCACTTCTTGTCCTCATACTTCCCAGGGGGCTTTGTGGGAGCAGCATCAGATGCTGGCCATGGGAGACAGGGAGTATGTCTTCCCTTAGAAAAGGTGTGTGCAAACCTTAGATAAATGCTGACGAGTGTCTAAGGGGGTATTCCGGACCTCTGTGCTGCCGGCTTCCACATCATAGAATGGAGCCAGCCCTGAACAGTGAGTCTACAGAAGTGATTTCCTATAATGACCAGGACCTTGTACATGCTAGGCTAATGCTATGTCAATGAGATTCACACATTTATTTGTTTAGTGTTTATATGCTATGTATGTGGGTCCAGGTGCATACCCCATACACCTGTGGAAGTGAGGACCACCTTTGGAAGTCAGTTTTTCCTTCCTCCATGGGACCCACAACTCAAACTCAGGTCATCCTGTTTATGTAGCAAATGCTTGAAAAAATTTTTCTAGTACTCTTACCTGGTCAACCATCATGACCCCCACATATTTTTGTTTAAAAGATACTCTCACTACATAGTCTGGGCTGTCCTTGAACCTTTCCTGTGGTCTAGCTAATCTTGAAGTCACAGTCACCTTGTTCAGTCCTCTGGGGGCTGGGATTTCAGACTCGAGGCACACTTTGCTGGGTGAACTAATTTTTAATGGTGTGAGCATGTTCATAGAATCCGCTCGAGACTAGGATGACTTTCAATCATGTATGTGTGTTGTGGATACCATGGCTCCTTGGAATTACCTGGACATATAGAAAAAAAATAATCACATTAAAATACAATACTTCAGGAAGAGATTATGGAACTGAATTCTTTTAGGATCTTATATTCTTAGTCTTTTGTTTTTCCTTTTTGTGCTTTTCTGTTTTCTAGGATTTTATGATAAACTGCTTAGAATAAAACCACAAAAGTATATTTAACTTTAGGGGGTGTTCTCACTGTCTGTGTGGACTGCATTTACCTAATGGTGCTTCTGGCCCCTGGGCCACCAGCCTTCCAGGGCAGGCTCTGAGCCTAGTGTCATGGATTTATTGACTCTCCAGCAGCCCTTTCTGGAGACAACATAAGTCTTGAGACCCCATTGCTGGGTGTGATGTACATCTGGAAAAGCCCCGAAGGTGATCATGGTTTTGCCGACAAATGTGCCCACTGAGTCCAACAATACCATCAGCATCCACTTTCACCCATCAGCTGGTTGACTATGAGTACTGTTTGGGTTGGAGCCACAGCTTAGGGGAGTCCTCATGAATAGTGCTTTCTTAGAAGCCCCCTTTCTCTCTATCTCCCTACTAACACCCACATGATACCTTTATGGGTGCCTGTTATATGCCAGTCAGGCCAAGAGGTGAAGATTTAGATGTCAGGTAACCAACTCCTGCTCCACGGTGAGGACAGATGGCAGGTCACAATGTAAGCCAGAGCACAGACACAGTGGGGAAGAAAGACCGTTGGACTTGTAGTGTCAGGGGAGGTTTTAAATCTGCTCCTTCATCCATGTAGCTGATTATTTACTGAGTCACTGATGTGTCCTGGACATTATTCTATACCTGGGGAGCCTGGTCACCAAGACCAAGCGCATCTCTGCCCCTAGTAGAATTGAGATACGATTAACTAACTCAGAGATAAATCTTTAATATCATGATAAATGCACTGCCAGAATAAATGGAATGTTGCAGGAGAGAATAGAGAATAGGCCACTGTGGCTGGGGTGAGCTGGGGAGGGGCTTTCCAGCTCCTGCTTTGGGATGAGACTGGCTCACCCATGCCTTGGCTAAGAACATTCCAGAGATAAAGACTAAGGCAGAGAACCTCCTGCATTCTAGAAATGCTTAGAAGGTCAGAGGACCCAGAAGGCAGTGAGAGTGTTTAGAGTGTTTTTTTGAAGAAAGGTGGCTTTGATCAGAGAGCTGGACAGAGGGTACCCAAGTCTGTAGCCCGGAAGCTGCAGTGGGAAGATAAGGGTTGTGGCAGCTGTGGGCAGGGTTTGTAGGTCAGCTTCTGAGCCCATTTGGCTGCACTGTGGAGTCCTGTCAGGCAGAGTTTAGAGTGGAAATCAAGTACCCCAGGGTCCAGTCATGCCAGCATGCTCTGTGGATGTCCAGAAAGGAGCTTAAGTCATGATCCAGAGCACTGTGTGAGCAGCATTCTGGGTCCTGTCTGCCACATCCCGGTATGGGATGGAACCCTTACCTGGGGTGATGCAGGGTTTCTCAGAAGTCTAAATCTACAGCTGTAGCTTTTTTGGAACTGTGTGTTGAGCCAGCTCTGCAGTCAGGGCCATCTTGGGAGTCATTATTTCATTTTCTGGGAATGAATCTGTTAGGAATTACTAGCGATAATGGTTCATCAGACTGTCTCATGCTGGCATGTGTTGACTCTCCAACAGCTCTGGGAAAAATTGCCCCACTGATTAATTCTCCACGGTTTTCTTTCTTCTCTCAGAATGGCTATTCAAGTGGACAAGTTCAACTTTGAAAGTATCCCAGAATCCCCCGGAGAGAAGGGACACTTTGCAAATCTGAAGCAGCTAGAAGAAGAGAGGCAGGAGGCACGAGGCCTGGAGATCAGCAGCAAGCTGGACATCCGCTGGAGAATTCTATCCTTTTCAGTGTCCCGAGGCACACCGACCCTGACGAGGGATTCTGGCCACCCACAGGGAGCCAAGAGGTGTTTAATGAGTACTGAGTTTCAACTACAGACAGCTCTAAATGCCATGGCAGGGTATGGACCACAGGGCTGGCATTTTCTAAGCCTCGTCACACTTCAGAGGCCCTACTTAATGAAGTATTGATTCTGAGTGGATAAAGGTCTTAATGGGGACCAGTAGTAGTCCTGTCTTTGGATCTCATGTTTCTTTTGAGTGTTGATATTCACGGTAGTGGCAGGTTCTAATGGCTGTCAATCAGTGCAGGGCTTGAGCCATCCTCTGACTGACAGTGGAGGATGTGGATACAGTTGTCTGGGGGCCAAATGGAGTTGTGCAGCTTAGCAAGATGTAGAGGAACTTTGTAGAGGAGTGAGAGACTTCTCTGTGGAGTCATATAAGGTGCCTGCACCCACACAGGTGTGTGACCAGAGTTCGGCTGGATGGGTGGAAGGATGCTGGGTGCCTCTGTGTGCCAGTCTCTGCAGAGCACCCATACAGCTGGCAGACATTTGAGTGGACTGTTGGCAGTGGGTGGAAGTCTATCGAAGAGCCAGAGGTGAGAAATGGCCCACACGCAGCACAGCAGGAGAGAGTGGCCTCTTCAGAGTATCTGCCAGGAAAAGGCACTTCTAACATGGGTTTCTTCCTATCACCTCCTCTGTGTGTGGACTCTGTGGCTCTGGGTATGGTCAGACTGTGTGTCTAGACTAGAACATCAGGCTTTGTATGGGCCAGAGATTGTACTCAGTTCTAGGGACAGCGTGATGGACACTGTCAGATCCAGACCCCAGTACAGACTGGTCTCCAGCGCACAGGGGGTAGAAACTGGGAAACCGTCTGGTGGAGCTTTCACTTCCGCGATGCAGCCAACAGAAAAGCCGTTGTGGCTTAGTTGCCTTACTCTAGGTACCCGGATGGCCAGATGAAGTGATTTTAAAATAGCCAGGTTAGGGGACAATCCTGGAGCACGCATGCCATCGTCCCTCATTCCCCTCTGCCTGTGTTTGTTGGAAATCTCCCATCATAGAACCTTTCTCAAGTGTAGGGTCTCGTGTTTTAGAGGACACCCTTCTGAGCAGAGTGGCTGAGAGTAGCTGGTGCCCCACCTGCATGCCACTCAGAGTTTCTGCGATGGTCTGGCAGACAGTAAACACCCTGTGTAAGCTGGCAGGGCCACCAGGTTTCCTTGGGGTTTCACAGCCCTATAAGGGTTTTACACATAGAGCTGTGGGCTTTGTTGATCCCAGGCAGGACAACCCACTTAAGGCTGTGCTTCACTTTATCCCACCCTCTGGAACTACATTTCCCATAGGGAGAGGGGCTAGCCCTGCCCCTTGATGCTGAAGTGGGGACAAAGCTGCTCCACTGAGCAGCTCAGACTCTTCTCAGTCTTTCTAATTGGCTTCTCCAGGATGCTTCTCAATGGAGCTCTGTCTTCTCATCTCCTGGAAAACATTAAACCTCTTTAAATATGACTCTTCTAAGACTCTGTATCCTACTTTATTTTTGTAATAGTCATGCTTGGAAAAAAATAGTTTTATCTAAAAGAATTCTAATATAAACAGCCCCTGTCATCAGTAACGTTGATTCCTTGATCATCATAAGTGAAATGTAGGAAATCATTTGGTATCTGCCTCCAGGGAATCCAGCTATCAAAGCTGCTTGTAATAACTTGATTCAGGGGTCTTTCATTTTATAGCACACACAGTACACACAGCACAGCACACACAGCACAGCACACACAGCACAGCACAGCACACACAGCACAGCACACACAGCACAGCACGGCACACACATTAGCATTACACATAGCACGCTCAGCACAGAGGCTTTACAGCTGGAGAAAACCTGGCTGGATATTCAGTCAAATCACTCTGACTGTGTGACCCTTGATGGGCAAATGAGTGAGGCGGCATGGACACAAATTGGGTTGCTGGCCCCCACCCATCCAAACATGATAGCTGTGTGTGCCTTAGAATTTCTCAGGAAGGAATTATGGTCCACACATGGACAGTGTAGATTTCATATTTGGTCAACTGGAGGGTGTATGAGATGACATTTCATGAACATCCTGACAAGCCTGTGTTCGCTCTGTTTGTGTGACTGGGTATGTGTTGAACATGTGCACAGTCTGTGTACTCTTAACACTCACTAGATGCCAGATATTGATCAGATCCATTTACATAAATTGCTTAATTTATTTAGGTCTCTTTCTCTCTCCCTCTATTACACACACACACACACACACACACACACACACACAAACACAACTGTGCCATTCCTGAAAGTGCTGTAATACCAAGTTAATGTGTAGCTGCAAAAACCCACTCAGTTCTCAGACGGAAGGCATACCAGATATTGAAGTGATAGTAACAAACACTGCACCTGATCTTAGCCAGAAGGCCTACAGGCTGAACAGAGTGGTTGATTTGTGGAACAGCTTTCTGATGTAGCTTTCTCCCTTGGCTACTGATGAGAAAGTCAAGGCCCACGAGGTTATCTCACTTTCTAAAGGTCACCTGGCTCGTACGTAGTCAGTTGGGGCTCAGGCTGCCTTTAGTGTTACGCTTTTATCACTGCGTAGGAGTCCTGACTAGGCTTCCCCTTCTGCCATGGCCTTCTCACTAACCATACTGCTCAGAAGAGCTGCTGAGGTGGCCACATCTCTTGGACAAATCGATAATGAACACTTACCTGCCCTCCATGCTTTTCGGCTTCTCTTCTCTGTGATGCTCTAGAATGTTCCTAACAGCAAGACTTGCTGTAGCGAACCAGTTGCAGACCTCTCTGGACCTCTAGCTGACAGCATGCTCCATTGTAGGCATATTCTGTGCAGTTTGGTCACTGGCATGGGGAGCTCTGCCAAGGTGCCAGGGTACTTACCAAGATGAGAAAAATGGCATTGATGTTTATAAAGTTGGTGATGCAGGTTAGCCAAGTAAAAGGCTTGCTTGCCATTTACAGGGGTCTCTCCAGTAGTATAGTTTCCATTAGTATAAAATCTATGGCAATTTGATAGTTGACTTGAGCTCTAGTAGGGCTGGGCTGCGTCCTTGTACATGTAGCCTTTCACCCCAGAGCTGATACATGAGCTGGAACACATCTGAGTCATGGTGGTTAGGGGGCAAGGGAAGGACAGTACCCACTTACATGTGCTGTCCCGCTTCCTGCCTTAGCTCTCACCCCTCTCCGCCTTCACACTTTCCACCTCATTCTCCTCATGAGTACCCACCCATCTTCTAGAGGTATGGGGTCTGAGACACACCCCAGAAAACGCCCCCTAGCTGTCCCCACATAGTGACTATAGCCACCTTGTCCAATAGACAATCCATCTTGCACCTGCTACACAGTGTTGCATTTGAATTGGAGTGTGCTCACTTATGTCACTGATTACACCTGCCACCTGTGCTGGTTATGAAAAGACCAAAAGAGGCTCTTGTCAGCCACTACCGTTAGTAATTTATTATTATTATTACTTAATTAGTTGGTTGATGTTTGTACAGACTCTTCATTTCTTTATGGGTGGGTGCTAACCAGGAAGATGAAATGGAAGAGTGAACAGCAAATTGTTGGGATAACACACATGAGCATATATGTGTGCACATACATGTGAAGGCATGAATGACGAACAGGGGGAGGGAAAAGCAAGTCACAAGAGACTTGCTCATTGTGATTGGTTACAGGGAGTCCAGTTTTTTTGTCCCAAGAAGGATGGGTAGCCACAGAGGGTCTCTGAGAAATAGATTATGAGCCTTACTGCAAGTAGGCTCGTGTGAATGGTGAGGCACCCCAGCTCTTGGAAAACCTTTGGAAGGTATTGAGTCTGAGTAGTTGTGCATTACTGGAGAGGACAGCCTGACTCATGAGACTCACTCCTGTTCTAGAAGGTTTGCAGGGAAAGTCTAACATCCCACAGATTGTGGAAAAAACCTCTCTGGGCACTGGGATTGTCTATGATAGCTAGACACCGTGCTTCAGCACCATGGAGAGCTCTATTTCCCACTTTCCCAGGACGGATGGAGGGACAGGTCAGGATGCTGTCTCAGCTGTTTGTAAGCACGAGCCCCGATAGGACCCTGTGAAGGTAGCAGTGTCCTCACAGTCGAGTAGAGGTTTTGATTCCTGGGTTCCAGTGTGCAGGGAAGTATTCACATTATATGTGTAGAAGGGTGTGAAGCGGTGTGCAGACTGAAGGTTCCAGGGTCACCTGGCTTGGGGTTCAGCCTTTCACTTTCTAACACCCAAACCTTCCTGGTTCCTCCACAGGCCTGAGATTTGGGGGTGGAGGTGTATTGTTTTAAATCTGTGAGCTGGAAATGCATAGTAGTTCCCACTGTAATCCCATCCCAGCACTTGGAAGGCTGAGGCGGGAGCAGGCGGATTGCCATGACTTTAAGGGCAGCTCAGATTACAGAGTGAGACTGAGTAGAGAATAAGGCTATATCTTTTCAAAAACAAAATAAGGAAAAAATGGGGGATTGCACAAAACAAGCAAAAAAAATAGAGGATGAATCTGACCAAATGATCAACAAATACTGTATATTCATATGAAGAGCATCAAAGTGGAAATATCAGTCCATGTCCAGAGCCAGCATGTTCTGAAGTCCAAATTTGAGAATATGCATGGTAGATGCTTATCATAGGGCCCCTCTTATAGGAGGCACCTTGGAAATTTCTCTACAGGAGCAGTAGTGATTCTGTCACCATCATAATTTATCTCTTACCCCAAATGCCAAGATGTGCATATTAATAATTAGCTCCCACCATCTGCACTACCGTGTTGCACCATAGGCAGGGACCTTGGCTGACCAGCTTGGCCACTTGTTGGTTCAGGCTCAGGTACCAGACACCTCTGGTGGCTTTTAGGGCTTTAAGGGAGAAGCTGTTTTCACAGGGATCATCTTTATTAGCTCAACTGCACCCTTTGTGGCTCATATCTGAAAGCAAATGATTTCAGAAACAGGTAGAATGGTTGCCAAAGACTTGTGCCACTGGGCAGCCTTGCAGGTTCCCATGGACTTCCTCACCCCTCTCCTCTCGTCCTGGTTCATCAGAGGACTGGGCTCTGCTCTGTGCTCTGGACATTGCTGCCACCCACATCGAGACCCACGTACAAGTTTTTAATAAATAACTAATGTCCCACATCCTGAGGTTTTAATCTCATGTAAGAGAATGTAAACTTTGGGGTGAATTGTGAAGGAAAGCAGGAAGAAGCAAACACAAAAATGAGCATTTTTAAACCCAAATGTGTGGGAGATTTATATTTGAAGTTTCCTTCTTTCAGACTGGAATGGAGAATTATGGGACTAAGCTATATCCAGACACCAGCTTTCAGTCTTAATGCTGTCCACTTAAGTAACTGTTACCTGGTTTTAAGTAGGTGCACATGGTTAGAGACTTCTGCAAAGTAATTGGTTTATCACTTGCCTTGTCCCTGCCCCTCTTCCCACAGGGACCTCTTTAATCTGCTCCCTTATGTAAACTCTCAGAATTGCTTTGTGGAATGAGTGCTAACCAGTCTATTTTCCAATGTTTTTATCTAGTCTATGCTGATATAGCAGTTTGCTTTTTCACTTTAAGTATATTATATATAATATACACACATGTATATTATATGTGTATATTACTATATGTATATATGACATATAATATGTGTATGTTATATAACATAGTAATATATTTATGTTATATACATTATACATATATACATATATGTATAATATATGTATATGTGCATATGTAAATTGTATTATATATTATATGTAATATAGGTGGAAAACTTCATTCTAGCAGTAACTTTCTGTTGCCTTATTTCCAGCTGAGGGCTATGGCAGGAACATGAGACTCATACCTGTATTTTGCCTGGGCAGAAAGCACACCTTTCAGCTTGGACTTTGGCCAGTGCACACACCTATGCTCCCAAACAAGTCTTTTCCCTTTCTGCAGATGTTGTGATGTGGTACCAGCTCAGCCAGTAGGTCAGAATGGAACTCACTGTGGGCACTGTGTCATCACTTAAACAGCCTAGCACTGAGTTGCTCAACTCCATGGCTTCTGGTTCTTCAATTCTAAGCATGTCATTCATCTGACTCGAAAGAATAGGTAGCACTCTTGTTGTAGCTCCCACCAGTGCCCCTTCCCCATTGTTGCTCACTGGCCCCCAGTGTTGTGGCTCTGAGTACTTTCTCCCCCAGGACTTGATCCCTACCCAGAGAATAAGTTCTGTGGGAGCCACGAACTCAACCCAAAAGCCAAACTCTGCTCTTTCTGCCAGCCCCATGCAAGCAAACATGCACTTGCATATCTGTTCAGAGTGAATCACAGCATACCCAGCAGGGATTTGGTCAGGAACTGAGAAAGGGGAGGTTTCTTTGTTTGCTTTGCTCTTTCTTATTTGTTTTGTTTGTTTGTTTGGTTAGTTGGTTTTGGTTTCTTGAGACAGGGTCTTACTGTGTAGCCCAGGCACTCCTGGAAGAATTCTTGATCCTCTTGCCTCAGACTCCCAGTGCTGCGGTTACAGATAGGGGTCTACCACTATGCCTGATTTGAAAGTTATGTTTGGTCATCTTTGTAAGCAAGTCTATCACAGAATAGCAGTAGGGTGTGAGTGGTCCCAGGGATGCTCCTGGCTTCTACATTCACATTCTATGGCTGGGAAATCCCACATGGGGTAACTGCTGGAGACTGCACAAGGGGTTCACTACAGTGATGGCACCCTCAGCCAGACTGTTGGTTAGGATAGCTTGGAGTGACTAGAGAAAATTGACTCAGCAGTGGACCATTCTCAGGAAGAATGATGCCCCCTCAGAGCCATTGAGTTGTGTGTACAATGACTTTAGTGTTTTTGAAGCCATCAATGACCAGCAACACAGCTTCCTAAATGGTCTTTGAACATTTCCCAAAAAGGGAAGCTTTAGTTTCAATGGTCTGGTGGGGAGTTGTTTTTGCTGCTGGTTTTGGGGCTCCTGCCATTTCTTCTGGGCCCATCCCCGTCTGTGTCTGCCTTGGTCCCTTCCAGAGACTTGGCTCAGCTGTCCCTTCCACTGGGCAAGTTCCCAGTTTCTGCACCTGGCTTCAGCCCCTCGTCCTCCCCAGCTCCTTTCCTTAATTGCAGAGTCCCTTCCTTCCGTCAGAGTGTTTTTATTTATCTTTAATTTACCATCTTAACACGGTGAAGCCTACAACTCAGTACTGCAGCTTCCCCCACATGTATCTTGGGAGCTTCTGAGATTCTCAGATTGGAACTAGACCCAGAACCTCAAATCCCTGGCTGCACCTGAGGTTCTGTCTATGGATATGACTGCGAGGTACCTTGTTTGTCCCTTTGTGCCTGGCTTCTCTTTGATTGTCTTTAAGAGACACACACTAATGTGTCAGGCTTCCTTTCTTTGAAGACCGAATGGCATTTGATTGTGCGAATGAACTGAACTGCATTCTTTTTATTTAATCATCTGAGAGTGGACACTTGGGATGTTTCCACCTTTTGGCACCGTGAGCAGGCCTGCTGGGAACGTGGTGTACATCTTTTCATTTACATCCTGGCTTTGACTCATTCAGGTGAACGCATGACCAAGACGAGTGTTACTGGAGGTCATTGTTTTCTGTTTGCAAGACCATCCCTCTCCTGTATGCCTGTGACCTCTGAAACTTGGGTTGCAGGCTTAGTTCAGGATCCCTTGTGGGCTGCCCTGTCTATCCCTCCTTGTTTAACTAACGGGCGAATCCTCACTCCCAGGACTGTTGCAGGACCAAGCACGAGGATTAAAAATGCATTGCAGAGTGCTCGCCAATAACAACAACACTTCAGCAAACCTGCCCTGGGTTGTAATGAGATAGAGAGACAGCATGTGGAGGGCTCTCTTTAAAAGAGAATTATGTATGGGAAAAAACAAAACACTTTTGCTAGATGGTGTTGAAAAAGAGGACATCCCTCGGGATAGAGACAACAAGGCAGTGACTCACTCACTGAAGTAAGGCAGGGAAGGGACTCCCCAGAGGTGAGGGAAGCAGGACCCTCCTGACAGCAGGAACAGCATCTACTGGTGCATCTGTGTCCTCCTCAGGACACTGTGAAGCTGCAGTTCTCCTCCTGCTACAGATGATGAAGCCAGCTCAGAGCATTGTTTGTTTGTTTTGTTGTTGTTTTGCTTTGTTTTTGCTTTTGCTTTTTGCTCAAAGTTCATGTGAGGCAGTGGCAGAAGTCCAAGACTCAAAGCTGGGCTAATCTTAGGAGAGGGCTCTGGGCTTTGCCCAGGGTTAAACATGGCCCCGCAATACCTACCTGGGGTGCCTGCTCGCTGGCATTCATTCACTGTCAGGCACTGTTAATGGGACAGCTGTGGGAGCCTGGCACTGTCATGGGCCTCCTGGGGGCTCACAAGCTGGTGGTGACGTCACCAGATATAGTGTGTCTTGGAAGAGGATACAGGAGAACCTTTCCAACAGAAATGGCTTGGAAACATTTCCTAGAGGAAGTGGGATCAAAGAGCAGATGAAGGAAGGACCAGAGGAGAAAGACACAGGGGGATGACAGATGCTGCGTCATAGGAAGAGTTGGTGCATGTGGTCCTGGTCGGGCTTAGGGATAGGCAAGGCTCCCTAAGTATCATGGGGGCCAGTCTGACATCATCTCAGCCAGTGCTGGTCCAGCCACCCTTTCTGGGTAGCCCTCGTCTGTGTAGTTTTCCCTAAGTGCCTGGCAGAGCTGCTGGCTTCTGAGATGTACCGTCTTGAGATCTAGGGTCCTGAGCCCCTTCGCTTACTCTGCCCCTCTCACTCATGTCCCTGCCTCTGCCTCTTTGTTCCTCAGCTTACAAGATGTCCCCACACTACTGTTTCCAGACTTAGCATATGGAATGTCCATCTTCACCAGGTGGGCTCAACATCAAGCCCTTTCCTGACACCTCAGTCCCCACTGCCTCCCTGCCACTATGGCCTGCCTGTCTCACTTGGGACAAAGGGCGTGCTTGTTAAACAGAGTGGGCTTGCCAGGAGGAAGTAGGAAGTGTACTCTCTGTTTCCAACTGTTAGCAAATGTCCGGAACTCAGTTTCCTCATTGGCTGTTTGCTTGTGTATGGCGACTTTGATTTTGTAGAAGAGGCAAGAGGCTTGCAGACCTGCTGAGAGCTGCGCTGGGCCTCTCAGCTGCTTGCTGAGAGACTTTATGACTTCCTCGCTTATGAACTCACTTGAGAGAGCATGTTCACAATAATATATGTAATTACACTGAGATGTATAACACAGCAAACACGAAACCAGCATGAACCCAGGACGTGTCGAGAAATGCATACTCGTCCTGAACAGTCAATCGCAGTCTGCATGTTTTATTAAGGAAAAATAACCTCAAATTTCACCTTATTTCCCCCAACAAGAACCATTGATGGGATAAGATTATCCCGGTAGCTTTCTTTCTTCTAGAAAAGTCATTTACTTGAATGGATTTACAGATGAAGGAAGGGGGTCCTGCTGCGTCTCTGTGTCTGGTTTCCTACTCTCAGGTTGATGCCTTCACCACTGGGTAGACTATACCACTTTAGCAGAGGGGTGACCGATCTACTTAAGACTGTTCTCATCTGGGAGTGTATATGTCTAGAATTTTCTCTAACTCCTCGAGTCCTGGGTGCAGCATGAGCTGAGTTTTCCTTGACTGAAGCTTACCCGTCTCTGAAGCGCAGCGGTGAGGCGAGCGTGGAGGGCCTCCTGAACCAGCTTGTCCTGGAGCAACTGCAGCTGGCGCCTCTGCAGTGGGGTGAGTACCATGCCATCTCTGGCTTCTGGGTGGGTGGGCAGGAGGGCACCCTAATGAGTGCCTCAAGAAACCACAGAGAAAGGAGTTCACCTCACTGTGTGCTGCCTTTGCAGGTGGACAGTTCAGCACCAGCTAGGGCTGACCATATGCTCTTCTCGAGTGGTGATTGAATTTGGAAATGTCTGTAGCCCTTAGTTATATGGGAGGAGAGGGAGGTAGAAGGGAATGAGAGCATCTTCCTGTTTGTTCTCCCACCATGTTCCTGGACTGAGCTTTACAGCTGTCCATGCTGGGTGTGGACAATATATTTCGTGAACTCCTTATCTCTGTCTGGTGCTTATCCCACGGGAGGCCACCATCACTCAACACATCCCTATTGGTAGGGCTTTGTGTTTCTTTTATAACCCTGGATGCTGACCTAAGCTTATGCCTTTCTAGTAGTACTCAAAGGTAGCTTGTGACAGATACTCGTGTTTTGGGTGTGGTGAGGTTCTTCTTGATATCTGGAAGGGATTTGATTAGATCATCTATTGGGATCAGCTATGAACGGTCATTTGTTATCTCTTTCTTCTTCCTCTCCACTCAATAAACTGTCTCCGCCCGCTTAGAACCTTCCTGGTATTTATATAGGACCACCCACTTTCCAGGGATGATACAGGAGACTCAAGAAGTTGGTGGAAGAGTGAGCAAGGGGACAGAGAAGGGCCTAATCATTGGGGTCACATGGTTAAAGGGCCATGTTTCCTCATGACCAGTGATTCGGGGCTGGTCTAAGAGCCACCATGTTTCCGTGCTCACCCCCTGGAGAGGCTGCAGGTGTTTTGGGGAACCTTTTGCATGGTTTAGGGAAAAGGTTAGCAGATTGGATGTGATGCTTTCTTCATATTTGGTAGGAATGTCGAAGTGCCACTGTTAAAACCATTGTCCAAGAAGCAGTACACTACAAACCCAAGGACAGTTTCATTAGGTGGCTTTCATCTCATTGTGAGGCTGGGAAATGGCACAGTGCCCCCAAAGCATATTCACTAGTATATAGGATCGTTGAGTTGCTGAGCAGCTCAGTTGCCTTGAATGGTGTAGCATTACCACGCTGCTTGTGCAAGGGCTGCTGGAAATAGAGGTTGAATGGTAGGGTCCATAACCACAGCCGTCCATGTGGTGATCTGATTCTGTTATCTTATGAAGGCTGAAGCTAGATTCCACAAGTCAACCAATGAAATTGAAGTAAGACTTCCATTCCTAGGTCATGGTACCCTAGAGGAACCCTCAAGGGAAGGAGCTGTTACGTGCTTCCATGCTTTCTATGAGCTGTAAGCATCCATGGCAGGACCCCAGGAAGGTTCTTGGGAGATGATCAAGTCTCTTCTACTGTGTGCTTCAATCTGTCACAGGCTGATCTTGTTCTGCTCGGAAGTTGAGAAGGTCTGGCTTGACCATTGTGTGCACATGTCACGTGCACACCAGCATGTGGACAGATACACAAGTACTGACATGAAGCCAGAACAGTATATGGCTTTCAGAAGTAATGCTAAGACCCAAATGTGTCTCAGATAAGACCTGGAGGGGAGGTGTCAAGTATCACGGATGGGTGATGTCCCTGGTCTTGGAGGGGTAAGCCATTGGCAGAGTTGACTTGTCTTTAACCTTGGAAAGCCCAAATGGGCTTAGATAATCAGGATTCAGGCTGTGGGAAGAAATAAGAGAGAAAGCCACTGTTGTGTCTGCCTCCCTCACAGCTGGTCCTGCTACATCCTGCGTTTGCCTCTCAGGATGCCAGTAACACATGCTGGGACATGGTCTTTATCCCAATTTTAACTCCTAAATCTTCGACTGTATCTGTCACCTGTACAGAGAATGTTGTGTGGAGCCAACTAGCTCAGACCTGTAGCCAGGCTCCTGGGGGTGATCTCAGCTCTCATACCTTAGACAGTAAGCATCCCCTTAGAGGATGAACTGAGGTCCAAGCTCCCTCAAGAGCCCAGTGGCTTACTGGGGGTTGGGTAAGACCTCTCATGCTGTTCCAGGTCTAAGCAATGAGAGTTCTTAGTGAAGGTCCCCATTGCCACTTTAAAAGGAATAGGATGTTGTTTTGTAGTAACTGATTTCCAAGTGTGTATCCCAGGTGCTTGGCAAGGAATGAGGACTTTGTGTAGCGAGCTCCAGTGGCCTCAGACACCTGTATCTCTCTTTGTAGGCAGGAACTGCATGGGGCTCAGCCAGGTTCTGTCCTGTCTCACCCAGCTCTGAACTGCTGGGAGGGAGCCAATTAACACAGTTCCCTCGTCTCCAAATCTGGACCTTTTGATGGTATCACTTTGTGAAAGTTGCCTATTCTCAGAGTAGAAAGCAAAAGAAAAATCAAGGAAGTTTAGGTAAGGAAAAATGAGCCCTCTCCTATCCCTAAACGACCTCTATTTCAGTTTTGTGCATTTCCAAGTCATCTTGTGATTCCTTGGTTTTGATTTGTTTAGATAATTGACTATGCCATCATTGCACTTTCATATCCTTTTTCAGGCAGGCTTGACAAAAATACAAACAGTTCCCACACTATAAACAAGCCTCACACATATTGTTAAAGGCTGAGCTATTCATCAAATGGAGAGAAGATAATTTAATACTTGGTCTGTTGGTAGACATGGAGATCACAATAAAAGTTATATGCCCCAGTTTTTACCTAGAGTCTTTTCTGTGTTGGAGGATTACAGATTCAATGTGGATTTCCAGAAGTTGCTGGTGCTTTAGAGGCAAGAAAGCAAAGCCAAGCTAGGGAACTCTGTCTAATGCTGGTGACAGCAGAGTCAAGCTCAGGTGGGCATGGTGTCACCACAGAGCCAGGAGACATGGGTTTTCATCCTGGCTCTGCTATTGCCCAGCAGTGAGTTACTTATGGCTTGGGCTGTCGGTCAGGTTCTCTCTGTCTCAGTTTCCCCATCTGTAATGCCAAAGGCACCAACTCCTCTGTAGGGCCAAAATGATCTCAGGGCCTATACCTCGAGGTCTATAGGACAGACAAAAGCCTGAGAAGAGAAAAGCCTGGCTTGAGTTTGAGTGAGGATGAGGCAGCAAAACCTAGGTAGACTCCCCTCCAGCCAGAGGGAGTGCTTGCCTGTCTCTCATTGGCTGGAGGCACCCCCACATCACACCATGTCACGTGACCCATATAAGCTGACACTCACAGTAATAAACCCAGTTCCTGCTTTGACTTGGCTCCCTATCGCATCTGATTGTCCTGCATTGTGGGGCAGATGGCGCACTCACCTTTCCCTGGGGAATAAGGAGGCTCAAGAAGCCTAGCACTCCTCTGTGTGGCAGGAGTGCTGTCACCCAGAGGAGTGAGGCCTCCTGACTAGCCCTGAGCAGGGGGCCACCGACTCACTGCCCTTGTCTTGGCTATAGAGAGGGGGAAATGGAATGCACATGTCCCCAACTGTTTGCCTTTGTGCCTTTATCCTGATCTGTGCTAGCTGTGGGCCTGGACTGCAGTGCTCCATCTGCAGAAGACCTGCAGCCAGACAAGACTCAGGGAAAGCAAGACTGCAGGCTGGACAGACTCACAAAAGGGCACTAAATTCAGGGATGAGGCTGGTGTTTCTAAGATGCTTTCTGTCTCAGTCCATGCCTTGGGTGTGTGTGTGTGTGTGTGTGTGTGTGTGTGTGTACACTGATCTGGTCCTCTGTGAGGGGAAGAGGAGGAATATCATGTAGAAACGAGTTCACTATCTGGCTGACTATTCTGAAGACCGTTGTCTAGGCATTTCCACAGATACGCAGTGGTGGTGACTAATGGGCTAAGCTGTTTGCCACACTGATTGGAATGTCCCACCGCTGTACCACCCATTACCTCCTCCTTCCACTGATCCTTGTCCTTGTAGGGCTCTCTGTCTTCTTGGCTATGGCTGTGATTGTTCTATGCAGCCTGTCTGGGCCTGCAGTGAATACAGATCAGGGCTGTACTGCATTGCCGAGTGAGCATTTCCAGCCTTCTATCTTCAAACGGTCTCCATTAAGATCCACCTGTGTGCTGAGTTCCGAGTTCTGCCTTGAGGGCAACAAACTAGGAGCAGGACAGTTAGTGCCAGTCTAGGTAGCAATAGACCCCCCAGGCTTCAGCAAGTGACACTACCCTGCCCTGCCTCAGAGAACATGTGGCTCCCTCACATCTGCAGAGCCCACTTCAGGGTCCCAGTTCTTCTTCACATGCATTTCCTAATACCTGTAGCATTACCGTTCCTTTAGACAAATAGAAACAGAGCAGGGGCAGGTCTGCCTCAGGGTACATGGAGGGTGTTGATTTTTGTGTTGATGGGTTCATCTATTCTTTCAATCAAAACCTATTGGCCATTGCTCTGCAGGAGTAGGCGCTTCCATGTGCGCTGGGATCCCAGGTTGGTCCCCTAATTGTTTGACCACATCCTGGTGAGTGCTAGCCTGGGAGTTGGCACCAAGGGTTCTGGAAACAGCAAAAAGAGGCAGAGTTAGAGCTGGCTCCCCAGTCCTCATGCTGAAAAGGAGACAAGAGCTTACCAGAGATGGCACATGAACCCCACGAACACCAACAGAGCCCATAGGCCTCCCTGGGAGCAGAGCCCTGAAGGCGACTATGGAGCCTTCTGCACCTGAATGATTCCCCCACCCTGCAACACCTCCAAAAAGGTGTTCTGCATTTAGCCAGCATCATGTAGATTCTGGGATCCAGGGGTTCTGGGTACTTCCTTAGCTTTTGTGATCTCTGGTGTAACTTCCAATTTCCCAGCTCTGCTTCATGAATGCTGGGTCTTTTGCCAATCTACCTTCCTGCTCACTTTTAGCTCAAAAATCTCGCACGGGCACATTTTCACACAGAAAGTGGTAGGGAAGGAGGGGCCACAGCCGTTCTGACTTGGTCCCACACCTCCTCTCTACCTTACTTCTGTCCATTCTGCTCCCACCCACTGACTCTTACTGTTGTTTGTTTCTCTTTTACAGTCTGTGAACCCACAGCAGAGGGTGGGAACAGCAATATGTGCTATTGACTGAGCGGGAACAGCCTTCAGAACGTATTCATTTATGAATACATGCCTGCCTGACTGCCTGACTAAATGACTGATTGAATGAACGAATGAACAAGTGAGGCAATAGTCCCTTCCTAGGGTGAAAGTGTGTGTTCTCACAGACCAGAACATACAGCGTTGTCCCTGCTGGTCCCTTGCAGAGCACAAGCTGTCTGTCAGCTCCCGTGGGAACAGATTTAATTGTGATGATAGCTTTTCTGGCTGCCCCTCATTGAGCTCCTCGTGCTGCCACCTAGTCACAGTGAACTCAAGGGGACTGAGACTGCTCGTCTGCATCAGGGCCAATTAGCACAGATAGAAATCACATCTAGGTCCCTGTGGGTTTCTTAGCTCCTGAGTCTCACAGGACTCAGAGCCGGGGCAGAGCTCCTGTCCTCAGCCCTGAGCTGTTGGTGTCCCTCTTAGCAACCAGGGACACTGGTATTCTTATGCCTCCCATTGCCTTGCATCTGCACAAAGCAAAGAGCTCAAGTAAAGGTAAATCTCTGTTGGTGTAGAGCACCTTTGCCCACAGCAGGCAGAGCAGGCCCTGAAAGTAAATGCTTTGCTTATCCAGGTGCAAGACCCTTCCCGTTGGCCAATATTTACTCTGCAGGACAAAGAAAGAAGCATGACCAAGAAGGTGATTTCTCCTGCGTTCCACAGGCCGCACTGGCGACTTGGCATACCCCTACGTACAGGTCTCTGGGGCAGGTTAGCTGTTCCCATTCAGAAACGGAGCCTGGGTCTCTTCTGTTTCCCAGCTAGGAAGCCAAGGGGGGTAGCATCTGAACAAGAGTCAGGACTGCAGCCTGTGTCACGTTGTCCTCAGTGTGTTCTTCTCCTTAAATAAGAAAGCAAGTCTCAAGATATATGACACCCCCCAAAAAAGTGATCGAGATTTCAGTCTTTCTTCGGTTTTCCCATTACTTCTTTACAAGATAAAAAAAGAAAGAAAGAACCCCTGGCATTTCCGTCTTGCAGGAAAATTTATCTCCATGGATTTCACAACCTTTTAAAACCCTTGTAGTAGAGGACTCAGGGGGGGAAATATAGGCTATGGATAAAGATAAGAATAATTGGATGGGATGTCTGGACACGGGTCAGCTGGACTCACTGTACCAGAGAATGGAATCTCTTGTTGTTCTTGGACGCTTCATGCAAGGACAGCAGAGGCAGCAGCAGCCTGGTGTGCTGAAGGTCCAGTCAGGAGGCTCGTCAAGAAGAGCCATGAATCCACTG
The DNA here is from genome assembly GCF_903992535.2 of Arvicola amphibius. Classification (NCBI taxonomy): domain Eukaryota; kingdom Metazoa; phylum Chordata; class Mammalia; order Rodentia; family Cricetidae; genus Arvicola; species Arvicola amphibius. The sequence continues at coordinate 31,844,683 of NC_052055.2, read as the reverse complement.
ACCACTGACAACGAGGGCACTACACAGGGCCTTGCTGGGAAAGTCTGTGTGGCTAGACTCAGTGGAGGACCTCACAGAGCCTGGGGAGTTGGAAGCAGTGAGTGGGAGAATCAGTCACATGGTGTTGTGGACCAGAAGGAGGGCAGCAGTTGGCTGGCTAGCAGGTGACAGTTGCCCCATATCTCACGATAGCCAAGATAGCCCTGCTTTCTCAACTCTCTGCTGTCAGGGGATCTCTTCTGGTTGGCTTGCCTCCTATAACCATCTCTCTCAGACTGATGGCCCTTGCTGGCCTCAGAGCTGGTGTCAGTCCATCACCTAGGATGATTCTGAAAGCTGCAATCTGTGCCCCATAACCCCAGGCTTCTTCCCACCTGTTCTCTGCATGGACCCCACACGATCCTTTCTGCACATAGTGGACTCCGAGTCGTCTGTCAGAGATATCCATCCTCATCAGACCTGTGACAGATCAGGCTGCGCTCACCATTCTGCCAGGCCCTAGGCCTTGAGGGCAGTTGCCACTCTTGCTGCCCCATTGTCAGGCTCAGGGGCATAGTCAGTCACCCATGTGAGTGGATGAGGTGGCACCATAGAGAGGTGCTATGGGATCCCAAGGAGGCAGACACGGCTGCTCCACAGAAGCAAAACCAGATTTGCCCCCTCTATTCCTTTTTCCTAAACTGTGAATCATTAACTGTCTTGTGAAGCTCTTCCTTGCTGCCCTCACACTGACTGGCGTCAGTGCGAGCATGGGACCAGGCCTTACACATGACTGTATACTCACTGCTGTGCCAACTCTGCTTCCGTGGGCTCGCCTCTCTATAAATTCTTCTGAGTGTCCTGTTGGGCATCTACAGAGAAAGTGCTCTGAGCACAGGACCAGGTTCAATTCCTGTCTCCCCACTTGACTTACTAGAGGAAGATACCCATGTTCTCTTCCGTGGTGACTATGCCAGGTGGTCCCTGTCCTGAAGGCTGTCCAGAACCTTCAGATAACTTGGCTGGGATGGCGTTTTCCATCACTGTTACCCAAGGGCATTCTGACATGTCCAGTCAGCTGTGGGGCTTGACCCACATTCTTCTAGCAGGAGATCAAATCCACACCTTTCAACTACCTTAGCCAGGCTCCTTGACAACCCGAAGCTATTCCCTTATGACTCTGCAATAGAGAACCAGGATGTGGATTCCACAGAGAGGGAGGAAAGAAATCTGTCCAGAGCTGCAGTCAAGGTGGGCATGCCCTCACTGGGGGCATCAGCTGAGTGGTCAGGCCATGCTTTTGTTGAAGCAGAGAAGTAAGCAGAGCACATGAGTCGAGTCCATTGACATGGCCAGAAGTGTCCACTCCTTTGCAACTGCTGGTGCCCCTGCTCTCATCCTGCAGTGGACTCGTGAGGCAGCCGACCTGGACTCTGACCCCAGAATGTCTTGACCTGAGACCCAGAGGGGCGATTTGAATATTCAGACTCCTTTTTACCTTGGATAGAAAGTGATGCCTTTGACCTCACAAGCATCTTTTAAGGAATTGGGCTTGTTCTTAAGCCTTGGTGCCTTTGTAGGAGAGACTAGGGTTCTGCAGTGGCCTGATGGAGCTGTGGCTAGACTTCAGAGTTTCTGCTGTGTTGGTAGGCACCCCATAGAACACAGGCCCTGCGCTTGGGAAGTTGACCTGCTCGGGAAGTGTGCTGGCTGATGGGATGCATGGACGGAGAGTGGAGCCCTCATGGGTCCTGCGGTGGCAGAACCTCACTCACCACCACCTCTGCCTCACTTGGGGACTCATTTATGCTTGGTCCTGGCATGAGGCAACAGGTATAGCCCTGGCCTGAGGGCACAATGTCTATGTCCTGACTTTCCTGCAGGTACAGAGAAATCCCTAGAAGAGGAAGCAACCTCTGTCAGGTTTAGGGGGAGTTCCCATTCAGTACAGACAATACGGGAGCAGCACTCCCCTTGTTTCCCACATTCTGGCAGTCCCTTCCCTGCTGTGGGATTGGGAACTCTAGGCTCTGGTCCTGTCAGTGCTCAAGGCTCTTTCTGCTCAACACGGGGAGAGATGGGGACTGGGCAGGCCAGATTCTGTTTTGGGTGAGAAGCCTAACATTTATGGAGTCCCCACTTCTATTCAATGCAGCAAAGTCTGTACTCGTTCTCCTGAAGAGAAAGAGTCACCTTTGCTGGATCTTTTTGAGACATCTGCAACCCCAAGCATGTACCGGAGGATGGCAGGAGGCCGCTGTGCGCCCAGTGTGTGGTGACTAGGTAGTACTTTCCAGAGGAACAGCCTGAATGTTGCTTTGTCCTTACACCTTAGAAGATTGGGCAGAAACCTAGGAAGGGTGAGTCCCTGCCCTGTGTGCTAGTAGGCTGGGACCATCAGGCTGGGTGAGTTCTTGACCTCATGGTGCCTTATGCCCCTTGTGTGCTTCTCATGTGTCAGAGGGCAGGGAGCAAGGCTCGATGAGGGCATTTAAAGTTCTGATATCTGACTAGATAAGAAAGAAGGGATGGAGAATCAGCTGCGTGCCAGCATTGGACTGAGCTTCCAGGAACTGCTGGGGAAGAGCCCCTTCCCATCTGGGGAACCCTTAGAGAATTGGTCCTTGAAGGAGTGCCCGCATCTGGGCTGCTTTGAAGCCAGACCTTGAGTCTGACAGGGCACTTCAAAGGCTGAGCCCCTGACCTTTCTCAGACAGCTCTTGATGACAACATCTGTCTCCCAGGGCCCAAGGTTGGCCCTTCATCACTAGACAGCAGTGTGTGGGCAGCAGCTAGGGAACAAAAACCCAGCTAATCGGGTGTTTCCTGGTGCCTCTTGGCAGAGGATATGCCCCTTAACTTGAAAAGTGTTTCCAGGCCTTCCTGAGCAGACCAGTGCAGAAATCCTCATGGGGTGGCAAACATGCAAAGCATCCTCATTTCTGCCACAATAGATGTGGAGGAAGACCTGTGGCTCTTGCATCTCCAGACTTTCTTCTATAACTTTTACCTTGAAAAGCCTCAGTTTGTGAATCCATGAAATGGACATGATCCTATTTTATGCCACTGAGAAGAAATGACATAACCCCATGTACAACATTTGGTACTACTACCTGGGGAATGTTATACTCGGAGAGAGCTGTATTGTCAAGCTTGGGTCAAAGGCTCCTGGGGACCTAGCAGTAGCTTCTCTCTCTTTCCCATAGCCAGCTTTACCCAGACAGTAAGCACCATGTAAATCCACTGTCCCTGAGGGTCTCTGGGACAGTGAACAGCTAAGATGACTGCTTTGGCCTCCTACTGAGGCTCAGAGTTGTTGCTATCTGCCCTCCCCCCCCCACATACACCCAGAAGCACACAGCAAGGAGGAAGGGGATCCAGGTCCCTTGTGGGTGGCTTAGATACCCCTTTTTACTGAGGAATGCTATGCATATGCTGAGGACTCCGTTACCCGAGTTGTCCCAGGGAATGTATAAGAACATAGGCAGACCCCAAGTTCCACTATGGGCCAGGGCAGGGTGCCCCTGTCGGGCCTGGCTCCTAGTCCATCCCCTCCCCCACAAAGATATTGTTAGGGTGGTGTCTGTGAGCTGAAGCCTAGAGAAGCCAACCCTGCAGGTTCTGCATCAGGGAGAGGACTGCAGTGCTTGGAGTTCCAAAGTCACGTGGGAAGAGGAGGAAGCTCTCGGGTGTTGGCAGTACTCAGCTTGCAGAGGTTTCGGTGCCCAGGATCCCTCATAAAACCTTCCCAGGGCCTGGCAGCGATTGAAATATGATGAGTTTCTTCCTAAACTGTGCTTACATGCAAAGCATGGCCAGATGTACCCAGTGTCCTGGCCTCCTTGTTGTATCTGGCCAGATCCTGCAGTGAACCCACTCCCTCTGAGAACTAAAGCTACACTGGCACACCCTTTATACATTATAGGTGCATGCAGTTACAAGTTTGTACACACGAACATGCGATCATTGCATGCATATCATGTAGACAGCATCAAATATGACATTTGTGTATTTATTCACACATGAATTTAAAAATCCCCCAAGCCAAAATAACCATCATTTGTGTCCTTTGTCCTATGACCCACTGTGGTCCTCAGGCTCCCACCTATCGGGAGGCTTCTGTCCACTCCTCCTTCAGCCCTCAGAATGGCATGTGGTGCCATGCAGCCCCTCCCCAGAATGCAGACCCCCCCATAGTACAGACCCTCCCCATAATGCAGGCCCCATTCTCACCAGTGCTTGACCCTTGCTAGCTTAGAAGAAAATGGTCACAGAACTTCTGGGATTTAGATATTTGCTTTTGTGGGGAGTTGAGGGGTTGCTTCTCTGTTTACTTATCCTTCACTTGCTCATTGGTCCAGTGAGCCTTTCCTGAGTGCCTGCTCTGTGCCCTGTGCTGCTGACCCAGGAGGAACCAGTCTGCCCCCTTTCTCTTGTTTTTTCCCTCTCTGCAGGAGGATGTGGGAGCTACTGAGTGATGCCCTTTCGTGAGCAAGAGGGGGGGGAACAGGTCCCACAAATACATAGGTGCATTTTCTTGCTGCTTCTAAGAAGAGGGATTTAGAAAGTGCTTCTGAGTGACAATAAGCTGTGACCTATCCCTTACTTGCCATTGCATGAGGACTGTGCTATAGGTGAAACACCGGTTACCCAGGTGCCCAAGAGATTTATAGTTCTCCACCCCTGCCACAGGTACCTCATAGTGAGTGCCAAGTAAGGAAAATCTGGAGCAGGGTGATGGAGGAGAGTTATCTGTCTATGTTACTTTCATTGGTTAATTAATAAAGAAACTGCCTTGGCCCTTTAAGAGGACAGAAAATTAGGTAGGTGGAGTAAACAGAACAGAATGCTGGGTAGAAGGCAGTGAGGCAGATGCTTGAGGCAGTCACCATAGTGAGTGGCCATGCTTCTCCTCTCCGAGATGGACTCAGGTTAAGATCTCTCCTGGTAAGCCACCCCTCGTGGTGCTACAGAGATTACTAAATATGGGTTAAAGCAAGATGTGAGAATTAGATAATAAGAGGCTGAAACAAATGGGTCAGGCAGTGTTTAAATGAATACAGTTTCCATGTAATTATTTTGGGTAAAGCTAGCTGGTGGTCTGGGGGCAAGAGCCTTCCTAGAACTCACGTGACACCTACCTGTGCCAGCCCAAAGGGTGATGAGCTTATGTTTGCATGTCGAACTTAAGTTTGCATAAAATTTATCACAAACTTATACCTTTCACTGGGGGTCCTAGCCAACCCCAGATAACTGGTGAACTTCATGAAACTGAGATTGACTACCCCATCCCAGAGGGGCAGTCACCTTTGTCTATGGGTCATGCTCCTTGGTGGAGGGTAAATGTGTGAGTTCCAGTTGTCTGTTTGCAAGCTTGGAGGTCATTCTCCTGAACACCATCAGTGCCTCTTCAGCTCTAGGTGAGAGCCATCAACTGGACTCTGCTCTTCATCTTACTCATGTGAGAACTTGCCATGACAGTGAGTCCCTAAGTGCAGAACCGGGACCAAAGAAGACAGCAGGTGCTGATGGAGAATTCACTGCTTGCTTGGCATTCCGTAAAGAGTTTGCCATACAGTGGAAGGTGGGACGCACCAGTCCCTTGGCATGGTGGAGGTCAGGGGCCCAGTCTCAGGGACAGCCTTTGTTTCTCTGGGACCATCCTTGTTGTAGACCTCGAAGAACATCTGAGGGAAGCATAGCCTGCTTAACTAAAAGCCACCCCCCCCCATTCCTGGATGCAGTCCAACCAGCTTCCCCTAGGCAACTGTGCTGCTCACAGCCTAATGACTCTCAGTCTCTTCTGGGTGCCAGCTCAGTTAACAGTGAAGTCATTCTGTGAGCCACCGCATATGTGCCAAAGATCAGCCACTGTAAATACTTCCAACCACGTCCACGGGAAGTCCGTTTTGCTCTTGACCCACTTCCTCACCAAGCATTCCCTTTTGGTTGCTGGTACTCCCCAGTCTTTCCAAGCTGCATCTGAGTACCTGTGGCATCCCTTGGCCTAGGCTTTCTCTGCAGGACCAATAGCTGTGCACAGCTGGACCAGAATCCTGCCTCCTAAGACAAAATATTTTCCAGGAAATCTGCTACTCATTTGTCATCCTTACATGGTGCCTGGAGCAAAGACAGAGAGGGGGTCAGTAGTATCTATGGGCAACCTGAGCTCCTGAGTTCCTGCTGAAAGCAGAGAAGGCATGTGAAAATAGGGTGATTCGGGGACCCATACTTGCTTAGGTTTGAGTCAGGTCAAGTTCAGATGCTTTGTGGGATTGCCTGGCCCTGACACAATGCTTCTTCACACATGGGACTGTGCGTGTCTCTCTTCAGAGCTTATCACACTCCTACATAAGTCCCTGTACTGTCCAAGAGGTCAGACTCGGGATAGGCACCAGCCAAGTATCCAGGACACCATCAGCTGGCTGGAGCCAAGAACAGGCATTTTCTCCATCATCACTTCTAGAAGCCCTTCACGTGTATTAATAGCTGTACATTGTCTCTGAACATGATCTCCTTTGAACTCCATTTTGCCGGATGGCTCTTGGCATGTGATTAACCCTTCACAAGAAAGATGGATGGGAAGGTAGAGCCTATAGCTGGATGGCTGGATGTACTGATACACAGCTGAGTGGATGGATGAAGAGCTGGATAAACAGAGCAGAAAGAGTAGACGTGTAGGTGACTGGTAAAGGTGTGGGTACAGCTTGCCCTTATGGATGGATGAATGTTTTGGTTAGGCAATTCACTGACGTACCAAAGAGTCTTCCTAAAATTATACAGGATAGGCTTTTCGGGTGCTTTGGCTTACACTTTAGAGTATTACTCTTTCTCCCAGTGACAGTGACTCATGACTAAAATGTTGTTATGTGTGATTCAGTTTCTTCTAGGACAAAGGTGATCTGGAACTGCAGAGCAGAATTGTCACTGGGAGCTCCTGTCTTCCTGAGGGGCACTGCGTTTGATACTAAGTGGGCAGAGTTTCAACACTGGGGCAGGAGTGTGGGGCTCTAGTAGTGGCTGGATTAGCTGCCTGAGTAGCTGATCTGGCCACCGTAGAACTGAGCTTTGACTAAGGTCATGCATGGGAGAGGACAGAGTGCTTTCCTGGCGTGTGTGAGGCCCTGGGTTCAATCCCCAGCATCATAGTTAACCACTACCATCATCTTCATCTTCATCATCATCCTCAACAGTAATCCCTACTGTGATGGGCACTCAATACCAGTCATGTCCAACTTTGGACTTCACAACACAATGCTGTCTTCTCCAAAGTTCTCATGAACCATGAGATAATAAAGTCATAAAAAAATCTCAATTAAGAAAAAAACCCTCATAACATCTTAACCATCTTAAGTCAGTTTATGATTTTGTTAGGCCACCTTCACAGCTGTCCTAGCCGTGCACAGCCTGCGAGTCACCAGCTGAGCACCCCTGCTGGCACAAGCCTCGGGAGCTCTAGTATCTGCTTTGCTCACATGCCCTCTGTCCTCATTTGTAATGCGTGGCTGATAGAAAGCAGGTGTCAGAGCATTTGGGTAATGGTTTGGTCCCTGAAGAGGACAGGGAAGGGCCTCAGGTGTCCCTGGGATCTGGTTTGACTACTATGAAAGAGCGGAAAGGTCCTAGGAGAACCATGGAAATGAGCGTATTCAGGCCACCTTCTGGACAAGGTCCCAGAACCTCCAGGATAGTGGACATTGGTGCCAAGCCAGAGCCAAGCAAGCTGGAACAGCAGATGGCTGAGATATGTCTCAAGAGGATGATCCAGAAAAGCGACCTCCCCCACCCCCAGCCCGTTTTACTCTCTGGAAGGAGCCTGTTGGTTCTGCCTCAGGGACCATGGAAGTCATCAAAGCAGAGGCCACAGAGCATGTAGCTTAGCTCCAGAAGTGTTCTCCCTCATGCTGTCACCCTGATGATACTTATCAAATATGCCCCCAAATACATGCCAGACAGTTGTAAACATCACCCATCCATGGCAAACAGTTGCTATTCTATGCCCTCCCTCAGCTTCTCAGAAATTCCCGTTATGATAGGGAGCACAATGTAGCCCCAAAGCAGAGGAGGGCAGTGTAGCACTTCAGGGCAGATGAATTGACACCTACTGCACAGCTTAGGACACAGTGACACTCTCCAGAGAAGGGCTGCGTGGCCTAGGGTCCAAGAGGACAGCTAGCACCATCATGTGACTTAGGCCAAGGGGATCAGCTTCTGCGATTCTCTGAAACAGGAGTCGTCAGGTTGATGATGTTGCATATTGTGAACTGACCAAGCAGATGCCTTTGGCACAATTTTACTCAACTTCTGACATCTGTAGGACACCATGTGCCAAACAAATCCACCTCTGTGCTTGCCCGCACAGCCTGTCTAGACAGTAAACCCACAGTGGGGCTTTGGCTTGTGAAGTGACATCACCCAGCATCAGAGAAGCCAACAAGCCGCCAGGGGAAGCTGCCAAGGCGTAACAGAGAGGAAACACAATACTCTCAGACTGGATCCTGCAGTACAAAGCTCTGGAGTTTCTTTTAAACACTAATTCATCTAAGTATATAGGTTTCTATTTCAAGGTTTGGGAAATAAACCTATATATGCATATTTATATGGAGAGTGTTATCTATACATGTGTATGCTATATATAGGAAATGATCCAACTTGATTTCTGTGCACACAGATTTTTTTTGCATATGTGTTTATATACAACCGCAGATCTGTGCATATTCCTGAGAGACTACCCTGGTTCACATTAAGAATGATGGATGGTCTCCTAGGTTGTTTATGGCCACCACCAGCCCCTTTACTCGTGTGTGTGTGTGTGTGTGTGTGTGTGTGAAGCTCTCTCCTGCATCCATATGCTTCACTGGGCTTCTGTAATCATTGAAGAAGCAGTATGTACTTCGGGTTGGGGGGCAGCAAATGGTCTTTTCTTTGTAAGGTGCTTGGAAGTTTGCAGAGAGTCCCCACGGATGAGCATGCGTGGACCTGCGAGGCCACCAGCTAGACGTATAACTGCAGGTTGTCTTGGACCCTGCAGGCTCAGCTGTTGGGCCATAAACCATCACCCACTACACTACTTATCTTCTGCACTTCTGTACTTCTTTGCTACCCCAACATCTTCTAAGACAGTTGTTCAGAGCGAGTATCATCCAAGAGGGACAATAGCACCCCAACATAATGGTTCCTGGGTAAGTGACCAGGAAGCAGGTCCTGGGATCCCAGAGCCCTGCTCACTGGTGCAGGGCCCTCATCTTTCCCTGGAAGAGGTCTAATGTACTCTTGCCATCTCAGCCACTCCTGGGAGGTGGATGTGCTGGGACAGGGTTGTCCCTTTCTTCCGTCTTGTTAGGATAGAGGGCTTGTTCTGTTGCTTCTAGTCCTAGTGTGTTTGCACATGAACTTCCTTCTGGCTGAGTTAACAGAGTGCCTCCACCCCTTATCCAGAGTGTGTGGGTCTGCGTGCATCTCTCCCAGTCATTGTCACATGATCCTTGTTTGGGGGTCCCGTGGGATTACCATCTCAGAAACTTCCCCACTTTGTATATGGCAGGCCAGTGGCCAGTGTTCTTTGTCCAGGGCATTGTTTGTGTCATGCCGGTTCCTGGCCTTGCAACCCCACTTCCTCCCTCTCTCCCCATTCTTCCTGCTCTTCAGGACCCCATGAGACTGGAAGTCACACATCCAGATCTTGGCGCACAACTGCCTTGTGATAAGCATCGTTGAACAAGTGGCCAAAGGAAAGCGTGTTCTGATTGACTGACAGACAGCTTCCAGAGCTTGCTAATGACTTTGGGTGATAAAGAGAACTATTGATCTGACGTGACATTGATTGGACACACCACCCAGATCACTGGACTCCTGCCCCGGGCTGCTTAATCCGGCTCACTGGTGGCAGCACAGTGGCCGATGACCACAGCATGTGGCAGCAGCAGAGGCCAAAGGGAATGAAGAAGGTTCTTCTGGGGTACAGTTTGGTGCCTGCTTGTGAGACCACTCGCCTGTGGTCTGCTGTCACTTTTGTGAGCACTGGGCAGCTTCTGATGGGGCTAGAATAGTGTTTGTTGACACAGAGTAATGGCAGCTTAGCAAAGCATGGACATTTTCTTTCAGAGATGGTCAGAACGGGCGTTTTCTAAATGGTTTGGGAATACCTATCTTCATTTGTTTACTCCCCAAATCGTTCACCACATTCGTCTGGTTTTCAATGCATTCATCCCATCTCACTGGGCCCTGTTGGTGAGTTCTACAGACTGTCGTGGGCTAGCTGGAGCCTGGAACTGGGCCCTTGATATGAGAGCAGATCAAGTGTTATTTCCTTCCACCTCCCTTCCATGCCGCTGCCCTCAGGGAGGCAGAACTAAGAGCGTGATTGGATTTCAGATCTTTCGTGATCTTGACTTCTGTAGGGAGCCTGAGGCCAAGCCATTCCAGCCATCAGGTCTTCAGGAGCCTCAGGAGCCTGCTGCTTCCCATGGAGCCAGACTGCCCCCCTGTAGTTTCCGACTTCTGAGCCCCAGCCTCTCTGAACACTCTTTCTCTGCCCCCATGAAGTTCAAGCCCCCACCTCAGCTACTTCCACTTTGCCTTTGTCTCACCTCTCACTCCCTTGCCCCCTCCTTTCTTTGCAGTCCCTCATCCAAGGCCACACCTTGTTTATTAGGGTTAGGTTTGGCTATAAGTATCTGAAACCTCAGCATGATAGTGGATAAGTAAAGTGCACAGGCCAACGTTGGTATAACCTGCCCAGTGCTGGGGTTCAGGACTTGTTCATATCCTATCCCTCGACCATGCATAGCTCTTGGAGTCTGAGACTGTGCATCAGGTGCTATCAGGAAGCAGAGAAGAGACCATTTCATATCTAAGGGGATTTCCTGGGCCCCACATACCCATCTTCACTTTGTGTTCCATTGGCCCAAATGCAGTCAGTGTGCTACACTGAGCTTCAGCGACAGCCAAGAAGCTTTATTAGTACAGCCCACTGTGACCACTCGGGAGTCTGTCACTCAGATGTGTTGGCAAGTTTTGATGGAGTGCCATGCAGCTGCCCAGAGCCTGGCAGGATAGAGAGGAGCAAACAGGAAAGGCGTATCTTTGTTCAGTACCTGCTTGGCCTAGTTCTGGTCTGTAAGTCCCCTGTCATTCTCCCTCAGCCCTACCTACCATGCAGGGAGGAAAAGAGACATACCCTGCCAGGCCATGTGGCCAGCACATGGAGCGTCTCTCTTATTCCAAAGCACCGTCCTTCTCAACTGTCTTCAGCTAGAGAAGCTTAGTGCTAATTAAAGCAAACATGCCCATGGTATGTTGGGCCAGAAAGAAAACGTAAGGAGTCCGGGCTGACAGGGAGAAGGGGTGCCAGGAAGTGAGCTAGGACTAGGGACATGCTAGGCTGGCAAATGGAAGCAGGCTGGCAGCAGTGAGTAGCTGGCATTTACCCCACCACACCTGGCCAGCAGCCTCCATAGTTATCCTGAGATCTGAGCATCTCTGTTACCCAGACGGTGGCTCTGAAAAAGCAGGGGAAAGCCCTCATCTGGGTGAATGAGGAAGCCTTGCCTTCTACAAAGTTAAGGATCATTTCTCCTGTGCAGACCAACCTTCAGAAAACTAATTCTAATTTGCAGTCAAGCCTGAAGCCCGAGGGTACAGCCCTCCCCTCTCTCCCTCTCTCCCTCCCTTCTTGCCTTTTTCCTTCCCTGCTTAACTTCAAATGTAAGCCGTAGAGTTAGTGGTTAGTGTGCAGATGCCATGGCCAGGCCCCGGAGCCGCCCTCCCTGACTCCTCCCACGGGGATCTGCAGCACACAGTTCATCCTCCTGGTTTGGAGATGTAATTTTCTTTTTCACGTCTTGCCTTTCTGGAAAATTAATGGCCTCTCCATTTTTCACAGAAAGAACAATGAAGGAGTGCCTTGATGGGACGGAAATACTCCATCGCTCTCTCTCATCTGATGACATGTTTAAAGCCCGATTATTTTAGGTGGGGAAGAGAGCCATCCCTCTCTGCCCAGTGCTCTGCAGGGAGACTCACAACATGGTCTTGTGTAATGCCCATGACATTCAGATGCCACAATGGTTGTCATTTTGCAAATGAGCAGAAGGCGGCTAGCTGAGGCTCTCTTTTAGTCAGTGGTCTTTCTGGTTTGAGGCCTCTCATGTAGAAGGGACCCTGAACCTCCAGAGGGCAGGTGGGGACAGGTCTCTTTGGAAAGCTACTCATTGGAAATCCAAACCTTACCTGGTAGCATAGAGGAATAGCAGGCCAATGTCTGCAGAGAGGGAGCGGGACGGCTGGGCATGTAGCACAAGACTGCCTCTTCCCAGGGTGCATAAGAGACCATGTGGTGTACCAAGACCTACGGCCATGCTGAATTTCCACCAGATGGGGCCTCATCCCCGTGTAATACCAAAGGTTACAGTCAGAAGTGGGGCTCACTTGCCCAAGTAAAGGTAGCAGTAGAGCGGTGGTATTCCTGGTACGTGATTTCCCGGGGGTGGGGTGTGGGGCGTCTCTCCCACGCCCACTGGTTCTTGGCTCCTCCCATCTCTGGGTCTGTTGTGTGTGGTGGGGCCTTGCTCTCTGGTGGCTTCTTCTTTCTCAAGTTAAGATTTCCTTGGGTGAAACCTGTTAAGTGTCAAACCCTGGGACAAACAGCTGAGGTGCCTAGTTAACATATCAAAGTGGACCTGGCCTTCAGATTCTCCCAGCATCCCTCAGTCCCTGACTGTTACAGGGTCTTCCTGGCTTGCACACCCTGCTCCCTACCCTGAATTTTCCAGTCCAGCGGCTGGACTGCTCTTCCTTGTATAATCCAGCCATTTCGATTACCCTCTCCTTTTGTACCTTGTCCCTCTTGGCTGCTGTACCTGGGTCCCCTCTCTCCCCTTCCTCTCCACCTTTCCCAACATGACCTGCTGCCTGGTCATGTCCACTCTGGACTCTCCCAGATGCCCCTGCTTCTGGCTATGCTCTACCACAGTTCTACAGTAAACATTCTCCTCCACCACACCTAGGAGTAGTCATGGCCTTTCCTTTGCTTTTCTTTCTTCCTTCCTTCCTTCCTTCCTTCCTTCCTTCCTTCCTTCCTTCCTTCCTTCCTTCCTTCCTTCCTTCCTTCCTTCCTTCCTTTCTTTCTTTCTTTCTTTCTTTCTTTCTTTCTTTCTTTCTTTCTTTCTTTCTTTCTTTCTGTTTTTTTATTCAGAGCCTGCCCTGAACCCTTTGTAAGATGTCTCTTTCACTTGTAAGAACCCCGCTGACCACTCTAAGCACAGCTGGATAATTCTAGATTGCCCCCACTTGGCAGCAGGTAGAGATCACAGGTTCAGTACCCCTGCCCTAGGCCCTGCCTTTGCCATAGGCATCAGGAGTTCAGTCCCTTTGCCGTGGCTGTACACATTACAGGATCTGTGCCCAGTTGCATTCCTATGCCCATCACATCTACTGAAGTGCTCAGCTTACCTGAGGCACAAGCAGCCTCTTTAGAGGTTTGTTTGCCTGAGGCTATAGGAACCCGCAACCTCCATAGCAGGGCATGGAACCAGGTCCAGCCTCACTACCTTCTGTTTCTGCCGTTTCTCTGCAGACACCCAAATCCCTACAGCATGCCCCACATGCTCCCCCCGGTTCTGTGCTCACTGTGTGCCCACTGTGTGCCAGGCATGATTCTGGAGGCTGGGAATGAACAAAACAGGCTGGTTCCTCTCCTCTAGTCTGATTTGTAGTCCTGGACAGGGCAGCATCTTGACTGGCCAGGTATACCAGAATCACCTGGCATGGGCATCCCTGGGCTTCAACTTCTTCATCTAGAGAATGCAAATCCTCAGAGCCCCTTCCTTGGATACCAAGGCCCAGGGCTTGATGGGGCGAGTCCTCTTTGTAACAGTTAAGTGCAGAAGTGAAGGAGCCAGCCAGCCAGCCGAGAACTCTGTAAACTGTTGCTGGGCCGGACAGATGGTGAACTGTGGGGCCTGGTTGGTGGTTGCAGGCCTCTGTGCTGTGCTGTGCTGTGTTTGGACTGTCCTGCAGTGAGGGAGGCTGGCTCCATGGCCCCTTCCCTTGGAAGTTAGGCTCCTAAACCTGAGCCCCACAACTTGTCCCTTCTCCATGGGAGTCCAGACTCCCTTTCCTTGAAAAGCCATGACCACTGGCTTGGCCAAGAAGGTCTGAAGAAAATGTCATTCAGTTTATAAACATGAAGGAGAGTAAGCTGACTGTTTAATTGTATGGCTTCTGTGAACCTGCTGCCAGTGGGAGAATTTCTGTGTGGGTCTAAGCCATGTATTCCCTGACAAGAGTTAGAAGAGTCAGAAATAGGGCCTGTTTTTTTTTTCCCCTTACTAAGTCTTAGTGTTCACTTCAAATGTCAGATATGGGGTCCTAGATAGAGGCTTGTGTTTGGGACAGAGCTGAGCAGAAGAGGGAATTTTAAAGCAAGGTTATGTGTATAGAAGCTATACAGGCTCTCCTTCAAATGGAAGGGGGAGGGAGATAAGCCCCAAGGCTATGCAGAAGCAGTAATTTCATAGGCTGTGAAGTCAGCTCTCCTTGCAGCCTTCAAGAGAGGGCCTGCAAATTTGCTGGCTGATACCAGGACAATCCCTTAAAAACACTGCTGGAATGTGTGGTTGGACCATGCCACTTGCTTGGTGGTAGGGAACCACCAGACACTCCCTGAGAGACTGTCAATGCACCTCCTCTGGTGGCACGGTCAAGGTTCTCCGGAGGTTACACTGTTGTATCATCCACCCCTCCCAACTGCCAAGGATAGTTCCTTTGCACCCTTCCTAATGCTCCTTTGCATCCTTCCTAATGCTCTCTTTCCCGTGAAGACTTCAGCCTGTGCATTTACATCCTACTAGCTTTGTGTCCTCAGCATGCTGTATTGTGCCCGACACTGAATAGATACAGCCATTTCTGCTGGACCAAACAAAATGAGGGAACAGCCCATCAAAGCTAAGACAAATGCTTTCTCCTGTACACTCCCATCTTCATCAGCATCTGAGGACAGTGTCCACAGCCATCAGGGCCCTAAGGCCTCCAACGATAATGCCATCAAGAGATGTGGCAGTAATGATATCTACTCCAAGGTGACCTGGAGTTTCTGTGTCTATGTTCCTTCTAGGCCATGGATAGAGGGCCATGGTTCAAAGGAATCTGATATAACTCTCTTAGCTTTCTCTGGCTGCATGGCAAAATACCAGGAACCTATAGCTTCTCCTATAGCTTTGATGACAGTCACCTGTGGCCCATGTATCAGTGGGTAATATATTCTGAAGGGACTGCGGAGACTTGTCTCTTTTGGCTTTTGTTGGTTCCCAGTAGTTCTTGGCATTTCTTAGTCAATAGCCACATCTTGGGCAGATCCTGTATGAGCAGGCATATTTTGGTGACAGGAAAGACAGCAGAAAAAAAGGCCTTGAATGGGGAATCTAAGTCTACTTGAAGAAACCCAAAGTATATTCTTTTTTTTTAAAAAAAAATATTTATTTATTTATTTATTTATTTATTTATTTATTTTGTATACAATATTCTGTCTGTGTGTATGCCTGCACGCCAGAAGAGGGCACCAGACCCCATTAGAGATGGTTGTGAGCCACCATGTGGTTGCTGGGAATCGAACTCAGGACCTTTGGAAGAGCAGGCAATGCTCTTAACCTCTGAGCCATCTCTCCAGCCCCAAAGTATATTCTTCTTAGAGGTGAACTTTCCTGAAAGTCCCACTGAGGACCTCAGCCCTTGGCTGCTGTGATGAGCAGGAAGAGAAAACAAGAGCAGGTGTGCCCTAAGTGCTTGTGTCAGAATAAAGGGGCAAGTGTGTGCAGGAAGAGCGAGATCAAGAGCAGTGTCTAGGGACCCGGAGTCTATAGATAGCCTTGATACCTCCTCATAACGCCCCACCATGGGGTGCATCCTGGCCCAGGGATCTCTCAGCCACCAAACTTCCTCAAGGACCATTCCCTGTAGTGGTGCATGGCCATTGGGAAGTGATGGCTCTGTCAGCTAAACTCTTATTTTAAACTCTTTTTTTCTTTTGTGCACATCTAGGTGCGTATACATGTGTGTGTACATATGTGTGAAGTACATGTATGCTCATGTGTATGTATATGACAGAGGTCAACTCTGGATTTCACTCCCTGGCACAGTCTACCTTCTCTTAAATGACCAACTCTCACTGGCCTGGAACTTACAAATTGGCTTGGCTGTCTGACCAGTGAGCCCCAAGGACCTGCCTTTCTCTTCCTCCCCAGCTCTGGGTTTATGAGCACACACTACCATGCCCAGATTTATCTTCCCACATGGATCCTGGGGGTTCTAATCTAACTCTAATGCTTGTAACATGTGTGCTTGATTGATACCCATTTCCCCAGCCCCAGATTCCTCTTCGGTGTGATCAGAACTCTCCTTTCCAGTCTGGGCATGGTGACACACACCTGTACTCCTGATAATTGGGGAGACTAGGGCAGATGGATTTCAAACTCGAGGCTTTTCTATGAGTCTCTGCCCGCCTTGCTTAGCCCGGAGATGCCATGCCACTTATGGTGTCTCATCCTCTGTGTGCCGTGCTTCACATGGTAGCTCAGCCATTCATGTGGTCCTCTGTGTGCAAACAAGGACACGTGATGTTAAGATCTTGGACTTTTATCAGCCGGGTGACTCAGAGCAGTGTGTTTCCTACCATTTTACCCCACAGGGTGGATGTTGGGGCTGAATTATGGAGAACAAAAGAGAGAGCCGGGAATATAGGGTTTGGATTCAGTTGTGGTTCCCTAGGCTGTGAGCAAAGATGGTTTGTATTTCCCTTGCCCCACACCGCTGTGAGAACAAGAGAGCCAGAGAGAGACTGGGCTCAGCGAGGGACATGGTTATCTGGCCCACATCTCAGCTAGTGGCTGTGGAAAACCAAGCCTCGGAGCCCCATGGGAAGGGCACAGAGAGACACTCCTTATGGAGCTGGGGCTCCAAGGGCTGCCATATCTCATAGCTGTACCCACAAGGTTGCACTTCCTCTTAAGCGCAGGTGTAGAGAAGTCCGAGGCTCACCCAAGGCCACCCCTTGCCCAGAGCAGGACCTGGTGCTAGCCTAAGACTGACTCTCTTACACCTTGTTTCCGCTAGAGCAGCGGCGCTCAACCTTGCCAATGCTGAGACCCTTTAATACAGTTCCTGTTGCTACCTCCTAACTGTAATTTTGCTAGTTACGAATCGTAATGTAAATATTTATGATTTTTGATGGTCTTGGGTGACTCCCCTCAAAGGGATCGCAGCTCACAGGTTGAGAAGCACTGCTCTAGACCCACGAGGAGCTCCCTCACCTTGGAGAACTGTCCCTGGTGGCTAGATGAGCCCAGCTGCACTGCAGGAGTCAGGAAAGCACAGGCCAGCACTAAGTGTCCAAGTTGAGAAAACGTCTTGTCTGTCAGTGTGCCTTACAGTACACGGGACCTTGGCACACCAACTGCTTCTCCAGAAAAATTAACTCTAAGTTTCCAGTGTTGCCTCTGTGTGCATAGAACTTTCTGGCCAAAGCGAGTGAGGGTTACTGTCACTTCAGACCTTGGGGTCCTTCATCTTTGAAACAGAGGGGCTCTTAGCACGTCTGTCATCGTCACGCAGCACCCTGGCAATCCCTAAACACCCCGACTCTAGCTGCATGCAGCACCGTGTCCTAATGGCTTGCCTAGCCCTAACCATCCTGCCCTTCCTGGATATCACACTGTACATTCTTCTAAACTACACACCTAGCACCCCAAAGCCTTCAGTGCCCCCTTCTCCCAGAACAGAATCTAAAGGACTCAACACACCCATAGACCTCATCATCTCGTACCCATGCCAGTCCATTGCCCTCCTCCACCTACCCCCCCCCCCCATTCCTACCCTGTTCTCCCTTGCTGGCTGATCTATACCCTGGAGTCTCAGCCTTACCATGCCACCATGCTGGGTACTTGTTCTCTCTACCTGTCCTCCTGCTTAGTGCTTGCCATGTGACACTGAACTTTTACACACTTAAATGCATCTTATTTCCAGGCTCCAAACTCTGTCATTAATCATGATTCCTTCAGGAACCTCCCAACCCTGCCAAGCCAAGGTGTACAAACCAAGACATGACTGTAGGAATAATGGGGAGCTTTAGGGTGTATAGAGTAGAGCAGATGCCACCAAAGGACCCTTCCTGGTGGGTGTCATTCTCATTAGCTACCGAAGCCACAAGGGAGAGAACTGAGTGCCCCAGGCCTGCCAGCAGGAGCCAGCAGGACTGCTGGCTGTGATAACAGACATATCAATGTTACCTAAGAGGTCTTCCCAGCCCTTGAGGAGAGAGGGGATCAGCCTCATGGAACATTCTTGGCCCCATCAAAGGTATTTTTATGACTGTTTGTGACAGATGGTTCCCCTAAATGAAGCTTGATGTCCAGGTGTAGTCTAGGAGCTCTGACTCAATTTTCTTCCTCTCGTGGTTTTCGCCTCTAGGTTTTACCTTAGAGGTCAAGGGCCTTTGCTCAGCTGCTAAGTGGATGTGCAGCAGGGGATCCGATCCAGGCTCTGCCAGCATGTAGTAATGGAGGGAACAGCCCACCTGAGAGGAAAGGATGTAAGGGAGTATTTGGGTGGTTTTTCCTCCATAAAGTCTCAGTCAGAGGGAACATTGACTCACCAATGTCAGGCATTATCAAAAGATGAGTCAGCCCCCAGCCTCTTGTTTAATGTCATACCTCTACTAGTATGCTCCTCCAGTCTTTCTCTGGCTGATCACTCCAGAGACACACCCAGGCTCAGACACTGAATCTCTTTTCACTGGGCAAGCACTGACCACCGATCACGCAGTTAGGAGGGTCACTCTGTGAGGCTGTGAAGTTTAGTGTTCTGTTGGTATGGAGGCCACCGCTCTAAAATGGTCATCTAGCTGGGCAGCACTCCTGACATGGGTGAGTGTGGCTTCTAATAAATGAAGTCTTTGGAGAGGGGAGAGCCACACAGGCCCCAGGTCAGTAGCCCACCTTCCCCTGGGGAGGAAGAATATGGCTCTGGTATGACAGCAATGTTGAAGGATGGAGCCACAGAAGTGACTCATTCTGACAGTGACATCAGCCAGTTCTGCAGTGGACCTCTTCTGTGTTCAAGGAACAAGGAAGTCAGGGGTGCCTCAGGGCAGCAAACACTTATGCAAAGGACACATAGGTCAGAGAAGGAGGGCACTACAAGTCAATAGCCTTCTGGCACGCCAGCTTTCAGACAATTTTTATGTTGTCCTCAGCACACCTCATTTTCTCAGACTGTGAGTATCTAAGAAATTGGCTGCTGACGTTCCTCCGTGGAGCAGGAGCTAATGGGTGTTAGTGCACAGAGACAGACCATGGTGAATGGTAGCGGGCTTGCTGGGCTCCTGCCCTCAGAAATGAAGAAGATGGCTACCAGACTCTGTCTCACTTAGAGGACTCTCAGGGAGCAGAGACCTCAGACTGGGAACCAAGGGTATCTAGAGACCCTGAGCCATCGAATATGCCTCAAGGCATAGCCAGAGACACCACCAGGAAAAGGTTTGTTGTACAAATAGCTAGATGGATACTGTTTGTCAGTGTGTTTGACTGTCACCTGATATAGTTGTAGCAATAGAACATCACTGAGTATATTCTCATTGACAGATGTGACAATCCCATACTGCTCCCTAAGAAAGCTCTGTGGTGGCCCACAGAGGGACTGAGGTGAGCTGATGCCATGGGCTCTGAAAGAAAAATCATGGAGAGAAAGCTCTTCTCAGCATCTGGGGTGGTTACCTAAAAGTACAGGAAGTCAGAGATGTGTGGGAAAATGGGACGGGGGTTGTGGCACGGGATGACAGCCAAGCGGATGTGCTGTGGATGTCAGCATGCTTCTAGAGACAGGCGTTCTCTAGCCTAGGTCCAGTGTCTGCCCCTTGGACCGTGTAAGCTAGCTGGCAACTTCGTGGAGCAGAAGACACCTGCAGCTCAGAAAAGGACAGTCCTGGAATATTTCCCATGGGAAGAGCATTGGCAATACATCCAGCTCAGAATTTTCCCTGCTCCAGCCAGGGGGCCTAGGTAGGCCTCTGCAAAGATAGGAAACCTTATGAGAAATAAGATGGTATTTAGATGGCCAGGAGTCCCCAGCCCTTGCTCCTACCAAGCAGCTGTGCACCCAGGAGCAGCTGCATATGCAGTGGCAGCTCCTCCAGGGACTGAGCAAATACACTTACCCTGCTCATGTCGACACTGCATGCCTACATAACAGTGGCCATCAAGACAGAATCCGGGTCTACTAGCACTGTATAAGCCTTCCTGCTGGCCAGAAGGTTCCTAATTTCCTGCTGCCCAGTCCCTCCACTGACACCATGTTTGTGGAGATCAAGGCCTCAGCTGTTTAATTCCTGGTTCCTTACCCATGGTCTCGTAGTTAGGAGTTGCTTGAACCCAAGTGTGTGTGTGTGTGTGTGTATGTGTGTGCACAGACAGAAATAACTACTCTTTTCAAGCCTTTCTAACCTCTTGTGGAAGATGGTGGGCCCAGTCTTAATGGTTTTCACCATCAAGTATCATCAATCATGGAAGTTTTTAAAAAGATGATTTTCTTCACTGTGTAAAGTACAGTATCTCTGACTGAAAGCAACCTCCTGAAAGAGAATGTGCTTTCTTTTGTTTCCTCAGCACAAATGACATGTAAGCCAAGACTTCTCAGAACCTGGGTCTCTGCTCAGGGGGATTCAAGAGCATGCTGCAGTCAACTTTGGGGAAAGCAAAGCCTGTTTGCCCTCCTTTGTCTTGGAAATACAGATGCCGGGGAGTGTAGGAGAGAGGTTGTTTGTTCTTCCCGGCTGCCAGGCTAGCTTAGACCCGAAATAATCACACAGAAACTATATTAATTAAATCACTGCTTGGCCCATTAGCTCTAGCTTCTCATTGGCTAACTCTTAATAATTTAACCCATTTATATCCATCTGTATATCACCACATGGCTGTGGCTTACCAGGTAAAGATCCCAGCATCTGTCTCCAGAGGCTCCATGGCTTCTCTCTGACTCTGCCCTTCTTTCTCCCAGCATTCAGTTTAGTCTTCCCTGCCTACCTAAGTTCTACCCCATCAAACCAAGGCAGTTTCTTTATTCATTAACCAATAAAAGCAACACATAAACAAAAGGACCTCCCACACCAAGGGAGGCCAGAAGAGAGGGCTTCAGAACCCTTGAAACTAGAGTTGCAGACAGTAGTGAACTTGGAATTCAATCCGGGTTTTCTAAAAGATCATCCAGTACTCTTCAGCACTGACCATCTCTTCAGCCCCCCTTTGATGTTTCCTAGCCTTGCTCCTAGCCACAAAATTCCTCTATGGTTCTATCATCCTGGGAGCAAGAATGACTAGAAAGCTGCACTATTATGAGTGCTCACATTATGAGTGAGATGGCAGGGGCACACCTGGACAGTGGCTACTGCACAATTAAAGGAGCGACTAGAACGGTTTTTAAGAACCAGTTTTTCTGTTTTCCTGCAGAATACAGAACATCGAACGTTCAGTGCTCAGATTGTAGGACAGTCAGTCCTAAAAAACCGAGATGGGCGGTCACCCCAGCACTGGCCTGGGGTTGAACATAAAGTCAAGCTATGCAAGTCCCAGTTACAGGAGTACACACTGTCACCGCAGGCAAACCTGCAGCTCTGTATACTGTGGTGGGCAGCCGGGATGAACACAGGGCCAGAAAGGGGCTGTCCTGGCCCGAGTAAGCCTGGCCTTGCTCATGGCCTTCTTAAGCATGGCCTCATCAGGCTCTTCCTCTGCTGGTCCCTCCTGCACACATCCCCCGTGTGTGGCCCCTAGCATGGTGAGGCTGCGGGGACAGTTAATCAAGGTAGTAGCATGGAGCCTGCATGAGCACAGAGATGAGCACTTGGTTGCCTCAGGGGAGGCACTTCCATTTTTGAGTCTCCAGCTTTCCTTGGCAAAAAAAATCATTGTCTAGGGTAGATGTGTGCCAAATCAAAGGACAGTCATAGGGTAAATTTTCCAAACAAACCACAAGGCGAGGCCCACCACAGCGGTGGTTTGAGCCCCTGGGCAGCTCACACAACCATCTCCCGCCTTCTTCTTTCCTCAGCCACTCCCAAGAGCTTCCCAGGGAGAGCTTTCTGCTTTTTAATCTTCAGCCTTCCCTCTCATGTCTCAGCAAACCGGTGAGGCTTAGAATCTCTTCATTCCGCCCTGACAGCCCTTATCAATCTCCCCCTTAATTAAAGCGAGCAGCCTTGGTAGCAGGTCTCTCCCTGCTACGTCATCTGGGACTGGTGTGCAGCTGCAGCATTGGATCGGCCTTTCTTCTGCCTCCACGGCATCCCCAGGGCTGGCAGCAAGGATGCCTGTTGGATACAAGAATAGAATCTTAGCGGTGTAGATGGAGAGGGGCATGGATGGATGGCTCCAGCTGGGTAGATGTGTAGACAGGCAGGAGGACTGAGAGAGAGGACACAACAGCCCCAGGTCTGCGGTGGAGTGGGTGAGACAGCCCGTGTGCTATCACTGCCCTGAATCCTGAGCCAGGAAGGACCTTCAGGGCTTTGGGGATTCATTAACCAAATGGAGCATTTGGACAGCCAATTTATAAAACAAATTAAAGGCAGCTTTAGTCAGCCAAAAAGGGGTGAGGAAGCCAGAGGGAACTGGTTCAGTAGGTGAAATTTTGAGGGTGGCTTCAACCTCTCTACAGACCCCTCTTTATGACCAGTGCTGTAGTTCATGGGTCAAAGGTCACATTTGTGACCAGCTAAATCCAGTCAACAGAAACACCCATTTACTGCTGCCCAGGTGCCAGCATTTTTGCTTTGTTTTTCTTGCATTTTGGGGCTGTGGTCTTATGTCCCGAAATTGGTGATGGTGGCAATGCCGGGGACCCCTCAGATGTGAGTGAGTTTCCCTGCCCCCAGGAGCTTTTGGCACACGTATCAAAACAGACCACATCTAGGAATCTTGGGCAAACAAAGAACTTTGTAGCCTGCTAGGACTGGGCCAAGTCCTCAAAAGTTGGCTAAGACTCCCTCTGCTTTTTTCTTTCTGTCTTTTGATGAGTGAGGTAAACAAGGTGGGTCTGTGGATACCTGGAACAGAATTAGAGTCTGATATGGTGAAACCAGGAGCCAGTAGGGTTGTATGGGGGCTTGGTTCATGTGCTTTCCCTATAAATGGGGTTTCTGGTGAGATGCCTACAGAATTGCAGGCTTGTAGCTGGGAAGGGGGAACGGCCTTGAGTTCTGTGCTCTGATTCCTGCCTCTCTGCCAGCTCGAGCCACCAGCCAGACTCCAAGGCAAGGGACTCTTTTTGTCTTTCCACATCCTCCAAACTTTCCTGTCCTTCCCTGCTGCAACAGAACATCACTTAGTTCTCAAAGACTCCCCGATAATGAAGGAGCCTTAGACTGTTTTAAACAGCCTTAATTTCCTCTTCATTTTACATCAGAGGTTCGCAGGCTCTATGAGCTGCCCATGGTTGGAAGGCTGGGCAGCTATGTGATCCTAGGCCATCCCAAGCCAGCGCCTGTGTCCCCCACTGCGAGAGTACCTACCCATGGGCATCGTTCATTATTCTGATCCCTGTTAACGCACGGCGGGTCTGGAGTCAGTCCTGAGGCTGCTTGCTGTGACTACAAATGACATCATATGGCCCCACTTCCCTGCCCTCCCTCAATGCAGAGATTCATTCCTTCTCCTTCGTGCCTGTGACTCCAAATGAAGCTGAGTCATCCTGATGGCAGGTATACCCTTCTCATGAGAAAGTCGTGCCCGCCAGCATCGTACAGTTCTGTCTAGAATGCCTTGTTTTCTCTACCAGTTTTGGTGTATTCTGTGGAAAGGACAGACCTGGAGGAGGGGTGTAAGGTGAGCCAGGCAAATGCTATGTTGAGAAGAGACCTAAGCACCATATGAGGAGGATGCTTCTTTAGTCTTCAGTACATATACCCTCCCTACCTCTGAAGCCACCCTAAATACCACCAGCAGTTCCTAGTCCAGAGGGACCAAAGCCAGCTAGTTCTCTCCAGGAACACACTTTGCTGAGCAGGTGGCAGGGCAGTTCTCATGGAAAACTAAGGCAGAAGACACTGCCATTGACAGGATCTTAAAGCTAGGAAAAACCACCTATCCTCAGAGGCTCAAGCTTCCCAAAAGTTCCCCTCTCAGTAGTCCAAGGCTAAACGTATTCTAACCTGGAGGCTCTGGGAAATCTACTAGCAAGCTCATTCTCATCAGAACTCAGGTCCTTGTCAGCTGAAGGGCTGAGGCTCTGGCCATGTTGTCATCAGCTAGGGTCCTGCCAGCTCCCAACAGCCACCCTCATTGCTTAAATCCTTTGGTACCAGCATCGATGGGTGGAACCCTTCCTGTGCCTCTCTTCTCTGCGATCAATGGAAGAGAATGACCTATTCTTAAGAGTCAGCCTGGGGACTTTCCCACACATCATCCACTTTGGGCTGAGTCGTGAGTCCTAATTTCAGGGGTCCTGTATAGCATGCTATCCTTGCAAGTGTCCCATGCCAGCACCACAGGCATGCAAGAATGTTTTCTAAAGGTTGGTGGTCATCTTAGACACTTCCACAGGGTGTAACACCCGATTTCACTGAACTACAAGCTTGTGGGCTTCAAGGGTCAACACTGGATCTCTGGCTTACAAGCCACTGTCGTCTAAACAGCACAGATGGTTCATCTCAGTCATCTCTTGGATGTTAAAAGAAGGCTCCGTGCCAGTGGTTCTCAGCCTTCCCAACGCTGCAACCCTTTAATACAGTTCCTCATGTTGTGGTGACCGCCCCCATCATAAAATTATGGTGTTGCTACTTCATAACTGTGATTTTGCTAGTGTTATGAACTGTAACATAGATGTCTAATATGGGACCTCAGGGGGTCGGGCCCTGCATGTTAAGAATCACTGCACTATGGGCCAGCCATCAACTGCTATCTTACAAACAGGAAGGCGGAGGAAGAAAGGGCTGTTTGCACTTTGTTTAAAAAAAAAAAACATCATTACAATATCTCAGACTTGATTCAGTGGGACCCAGGTGCCTAGGGTGTTCTAGAACCCCCTCCTCTAGGGTGTCTGAGGGTTAGAATACTTCATGCAGCTAGATCCTGGAAGGGATGTTGGAGAAAGCGGAAAATGGTCACCACTTAACACAGGCACCTCAGGAGGAAAGTGGGATATGGCAGAGGCCGGGTAAAGGTTGCTTCTCACAGACAATAAATGGAAAATGGAGTTATACACTCTAGAACAGCAAGTGATTCTCAGAGGCCCTCCGTGCACAGATTTCCTCCTGTAGGCAAGATGCTGCCAACAAAGGCCTCAGTTTCCCTTCTTTTAAGTCCCCAAGAGTAATGCTTTCTGTGCCAGATGCTTACGTTGAGTGACAGATGAGATTGAGTTTGAGGCGCCTTCTGTGTGATGTCTAATTCCTCACTCAGAAAAATATATAATCCTCCTGTATAGCTGAGGCAATTAGTGTATGTGTATAAGCTATGGCTCTCCCCATTGCCTGTTAGGATTAAATATCAGGAGAATCCGTTAATGTCTAGGAGTGCCCATCCCCCACACCGCATCCCTGGTTGCTTATCTAAGGCTGAATACTCACTACACGGTGGACTAACAAACGTCTGTAGGGTGTGGGCAACCATCTTTCACCTGGAACACACCCCTGCGGCCCTGTGTTTGATCGTGAACTTCCGGAGGCCCCATTCCCAGCTCCTACCTTGCAAGGTTCTTCAGGCACTAAATGTACACGAGGCTTTCAGCACAGGCCTGTCACAGGGTCACCGGGCAATCAGCACTGCTGGCAATGTGATTAGTGGTGTCCACCCTGTCACCATTAGTCAGCCCTGATATTTCAGTCTCCACCTGTCATCGTGCCTGTTGGAGAGCTGGGTGCTGCTGATGAACCCTGGGGCTGTGCTTGCCTGGCCGTTGACTGTAGCCAACAGCCTTTAGGGTGTAGGTAGCTGGGGGTCAGGTGTCATAAGCTGGGCCTTCCCCGTGGCTGCAGCTAACTTTGGCCTCTAGAGTGGACCTGGCAGTTCTTTCATGACAGAAGTCTAAGCCTGAATTTGGCATTAACTTAGGACAACTCCTTCTTGGGGTCCGAGCATGTGTGCATACACATATGTGTTGTGTTATATGCTGAGCTAGGCTCCTCCTAGATTCACGAATTGAAGTGCTTCCCATTTCTGGACCTTAGAAAGCATCTGTATCTAGATACAGGCATAGAATGAGGTCATAAGGATTGGGCATAGTCCAATGGTTGGTGTCCCTATAAGAAGAAATTTCGGTGAGGGCTGGTGAGATTGCCTCAGCAGGGACAACTGATTGCCTGAGTTCAATTTCTGGAACCCATGTAAAGGTGGGAGGAGAGAAACGACTCCACAGTTTCCTCTCTACACATACTATGGACATACATGCCTACACCCCTTGCATATCATACATGATAAAAATATTTTTAAATTATAAAAGAAGAAATATGGATAGAGATCTGTACAGAGGGAAGACCCTGGGAGGAGGCAGGAGAGTGGCCTCAGAAGAAGCCACTTGATGTCTTGATCTGGGACTTCCAGCCTCTATAAGGACATTCTGTGAAGTCACATAGTTTATGGCACTTTCTTGTGGCCATCCTGGCAAACCAACTGTGTCTGTGGGATGTGTGTGGTATGTAGTGGTAGTTGTGTGTGTGTGTGGATTAGGATGTGATGGTGTTTCAGGGTGGTAGTTGTGGGGGTGTGTATGTTATTGTGTGTGCATGTTGTGTGATGGTGTTGTGGGGTGGTAGTTGTGCATGTGTGTGGTAGGGTGTGTGATGGTGTTTTGAGGTGGTAGTTGTGTGTGTATGTGAGTATGTGTGTGTGTTAGGGTGTGCGAGTGTTGTGGGGTGGTAGTTGTGACATGTATGTGAGTATGTGTGTCTGTTTTAAGGTATGTGATGGCGTTGGGGTGGTAGTTGTGGTGTGTGTTAGGGTGTGTGACGGTGTTGGTGGTAGTTATAGTGTGTGTGTATATAAATGTGTGAAGCTGGAGGTTGCAGCGTACCTCTGCTTTGATACTTAGGGACCATTTCTATTTTTAACTAACTTGAATTTGTTCCAGCATAGTCTGTGTTGGTCGTCACTTGTACCCATCTTCTCTCATTCTGCCCCTTGCCACTTTCCCTTCTCCTGTGCACATACAGTGACAAGTTCTCTCACATGTAGCAACAGGAAGTGCCTGGTGTTTCGGTTCTGACCCAGTTGGATTGCAGTCCCATTTCTGCCACTCATCATGATGTCCCTTCGCCAGTCACATCATCTCCCCATGCTGTCCTTAGTCTCCTGGCTTCCGAATGGGGTGCTCAGATTCCCTCCTTTGTGGGTCCTGAAGTCTGTTGGGAGGCTGAGAGAGCACGCTAGTGGGTTAGCTGCATATCCTCCATCCAGGTGGACATTGGGACTTTGTTCCAGTGCACGAACCACAGACACCATAGAACACCTATGTCCACTCTTTCCATATTTGTGTTCAGAATCATAACCCAGCATGCACAGTGGCTAGACAGGTCTCTGTGCTGTATTACAGGAACAGGTATTTTTCTCTCCTTCAGCTTCCTTCACAGCACCTGCTGGGAATCACAGTCATGATGCCCGCAGGTTGGTAGAAACAGCAGCCCACACCTGTTCACACGCGAGGCTGTGCATGTGGTAGCCTCCTGGTGGAGTGATAGAGACTGCAGCTCCAGACAGGGAATTTCATGTGGTTGAGTATGGCTCAGGCTGGTCGTAGCTGCCCTGTGGCTTTCCCCTCATGTCCTGTGCACAGGATGGCTATGAGAAGTCAGTGCCATGGTAGCTTTAAAACGTGGTGCATAGTGGCCAGCCCCTATGCAGAAGAGGAAGACTTTGAACCATCCTGAAGTGTTAACATATCCTCGTGCTATAGTCCCGATGTCTGTATCATATCAGAAGGAACACTTTCTGTGCAGGTGAAGGAAGGCCATGTGACCATGCTGATCTATAGAAAATTATGTACAGAATTATGGGGGAGGGGAATGGGACTGTCTATTCTAAGTGTTACTCCTACAACTACAGAATATAGATGATCTAATCCTGTCAGTCAACTCTAGAGTTTCTACTCTTTGGATGGTACAAAGTGAGCCACATTCAGTAGGAAGCCTGTCTTTAGGTTTGAATTTGGACCCTTTCTGTCATCTCAGATTCTGAGTGGAGCAGCTGAAATGGCAGGGGACGGAGTGGCTCGGCTTTGATGGTGGGTGGGGTAGGATGCTCAGTGCATTTCTGACTTACAGTGGGTAGGTCAAGAAATCTAGTTTGCTAGTACGTGTGTGCACACCGATGAACTGATACCTACTTTTGTCTTGCCAAAGTCCAGACAGTGGGCTCTGGGTGGCAGAAGGGCCAGTGTCATGGTTCTCAGGTGCCAGGGACAGACAGTTCTCAGAAGCCAGACAGACCAGGCTGGGTTCCTTCAAGTTGTTCACTGGCCAGCAATTGCACAGAGACAAAGTGATACCCTAAGTGGCCTTATAGGTCTGTCCTTAAGACAAATTTCAGCCTAGTGTCAGGCACCTAGGACATCTGAATCAAAGGTGTTTATTGCGTTAGTTAGATCCAGGTCAGGAGACCCCAGGATCCTCCTTCAAAGGGTCATTTCCAATCCACTCACCACTTTTCTCAATGGAACCTCTAGGGTCCCTTCAAGTCCCCTCCCTCTCTTCCCTCTATAGAGCAGATGGATGAAAAGGTATGGGAAGGGGGAGTAGTGGAGCTGGGAGATCTGGTATGTGGGCCTTCAAGGACAGGGCCCAGAAGAACAGCTGTGGAGTTGCAGAACTGTGAACTACTGAAGGGGGCTGCTCTTAGGGACCGTGCTCAGGTTTGCTGTAGTGACAGATGACAACCTGTGACAGATGAAGAAAACACCTCCACGGGAAAGCAACACAACACTGCAATTCTGCCATCACCGGTGGGACTGCACTCAGAGTCCTGGGCCTTGGGCTCAGCTGCCAACACCAAAGAGCCCCATCTGATGCATTTGCTGGCCTTAAGAGGACATCTAAGGGGCCCCAGTGGCAGGTAATATGGACGAGTCACAGGCCAGGGCGGTAGCAGGCAAGGCTTGGCCCTCTTTTACTCCAAGCAATGGCAGAGAGTGGGATGGGGGTGTAGATGTGTGGTCTTCAGTTGAGTGTGGATTTATGAGAAATCATAGATTCCCCAGATTCTATCTCTATCCATATTTGAAAACATGTCATGAGTCTTATTTGGGTTTCGTGAATCTGCCATTTCCTCTCTCCCACATTGCAGCCTTGGCCCCAATCTCCATTTCTGACAATTAGGCAAACAGCCTCTTTTTCTACTTGAAAGACTCCCCCACACAGTAGGGTCCTAGCACCAGACTTCTCTAAGAATCAGTTCCCCCCCCCTTGGGGGGGAGCACCTTGGTTTCATATGGAGATCATGATGACTCATGGGCAGCCCTTCAGAGGCCTGTAAGTGACATCAACTCATGTAGGGCCTGCGAGGAGTGCGAGTGTCCCTGTGTATGATCCGGAGCTGAGCGCTTCCTGGTCCTGACAGCTGGCTTCAGCCATGGCCCTGGTCCCATGAGTACGGCAGATGTAGCGTCAACGCTCTCCCGAGCCGCATGTTGTATTCGGAGCTAGAAAGGGCTTAAGGAGGCTCCTAGTGGGCAAGTGGAAAAGCACAGAGACCCCCCCACACTCAGGTGCCATTGCCTTCTCACTGTGCCTTTAATGTGGGAGGGTCTGTGGCTGCCAACTCAAGTGTCCCAGGACTTCTTGGCAGGGTCCCTAGTTTCTCGGCAGATGTCTTTATGTGTAGGTGACAGAGTCGTTGCAAAAGAGCTGTAGGGATGGGGCTATACATTCCTGGTCCTGGGGCCCTGGTTTACTGCTGAACCTTTCCAGATGGGAATCCCTATAGAAGCATGATGTGGCATACTTCTTCAGAGGCTGTTGGACTGTGTCCTGGGCAAGCTGGATGTCTATACCTTTCTGATGCATTTAGTTGCCAGTCCTGCCCTGTAGGATATCTGGCTCCAGACAAGCCAACCGGCCGTGAAATTTCCCATGGGTGGAAGTGACCTTCTCCTCAGATCTTATTAAGGAAATTAAATTTCCATTTTATTGGGAACATTAATTGATCCCCAAAGAATTGAGGGCAGAGTATCCATATGTAGAGTTTCAGGTCCTGGGGGCGGGGAGTGGGGGCTGAGGTTGTGATCAGCCATGTTGTCCTTCCACAGCCTGAGCATCCAAGGAGGGATGCCACGCTTCTGCCCTATCCCTCAGCATCCAGAATGTCCTTCCTAGATACCTGTATTTGGTATCAGAGTTTTTCTACCTTGTGAATTACCAGGAATAAAAAGGCTCTGGACTCAGAAGGCAACAGTGCTTCCCCTGACTCAAGTCCTACTCCAGCCACCAATGCTGCTGGAGGAGCCTGGCTTCTGAGCCCTTCTGAGGTTCACATGCCTGGTCATATGTCAGGATCCCAGGCCCATTGATGTGATCCTTAGAATAGGCCACTGCTCCCAAAATTCAACTGTGGCACTCAAAGCTGTTTGGAGCTCAGTGGGAAGGAAGACAGGGTCAGAAGCCTGTGTGCTCAGTGTGCCCTATCTTAGGGGAGGGGCAGCTTTGCTGTGAACAGGTCTCGGAGCCAGTAACTGAACAGCGGTCATCCCTTCTGTGCCAGAGAGCCAGTGACAGGGTTGTTTCCAGCATCTGCCATCCTCTTTGATTCTCCCCCTTTCTCTGTGGGGGTAGGGGTGGGGATGTGGAGAAAATACCACAGAGACGTAGAATGATGTACCACCCCCCCCCCCAAATCACAGCATCCTGATGCTGGAGTCAACCCCAGGTCCTCCTGACTGTCACAGCCTTAAGAGGAGCAGCATTATTAGGCTCACACCAGTGTTCCCTAGGACCCCAGCCTCAAGAGCTCTCTCCAGATCTGTACCTATTCCCAAGTCCAGTAGCTCTGCCTACTGCTCTCAGTTTGCCTCAGTGAAGACAGCTCTAACTACAGCCCAAGCATACCCCTTTGGGAGGCCCCAAAGGCCTCTCGGAGGTCCTAGTGACCATGGGGAATGAATATTGTTTTGGTTTAAATGTGAAATATACCTATAGACTCACTTATTTCAATACTTGGTCTTTAGCTGGTGGTACTATTTGGGGAGGTTCTAGAAACCTTTAAGGTCATATAGCTCAGTCCCTTGTCCAGTTTGCTTTCTGTTTCTGGACTAACAGATGCTATATGATGGGTCAGCCTCATGCTACCATGCCCATGTCTTCCCTGCCATGGTGTTCCACATCACCTCTAGAGCTGTAGGCTAAAATAAACCCCTTTTCTCTTCAGTTGCTTTTGTCAGGGCATTTTATCAACACAGCAAAAGTGGAACCAGTGCACCCATTAATGATGGTGATGCAGTACCCGGCATGCTCTGCAACCTCAGAAGCATGCACAGGAGCCCAGCTGCAGGAACCTCACAGTGGCCTGTCTGCTCTGCCACCTATCCATTAACATGTCTGGTCATTTGTCAGGATCCCAGGCCCATTGATGTGATCCTTAGACATAGGATAGACAAGGAAACCGAGTTTAAGAGATTGCATAGCATGGCCCCACGACTGCCCAGCCTTTTCTAATCTCTAAGAGCCATTTTCCAAATCCAGAATAAAATGACCAAAACCTGGCTAGTTCCCCAGCATCCTAAGTAGAATCTTTGATCTATTTCCAGCATGATGAGACTACAACCTATCTCTGCAAGGCTCTGGACTCGGTGAAAACAGACTATCTCAAACATGTAAGCTATTCCTAATCCAGTATATAGAGGCCTGGCTCTGTCTTTGTCCCCATAGACCTAACTGTTACCAGCCAGTCTGTCCCTCCTTGGCTTCCCGAGAGACCTCCTGTGTGAAGCAGTCAGTATGAAAGACCAGACCGAGTACACAAAGGTCTGATCAGGCCAGCAGGCTGGCAAGATGCCAGCCTACTAATGTTCCATTCTCCTGAGGTGGCCCATCCCAGTCTTCTCCCTGCAGAAAAGGAGCTTCCAAAGGGCAGCCACTCAAGACTGATGAGCTTCTTTGCTCATTTCTGGAGCCATGTCTGCTGGAGCAGCATCTGGTCAGGGTGGTCAGGAGTGGGTAGACACAGCTCACAAACTCAGCCCAGAGGGGGTTCTCAAAGCCGAAGCCTGCATTTTACCAGGTACCGTGGGCCTACAGCAGGCCACAAGCCCCGTCCACCAAAGCTGAGTACGTGGCGGAAATTGCTGATCTCATCTTGTAGTCTTCTTGACTCCCTACCCCCACTGAGTCTCAGCTCTTCCCGGGGCTGTAGTCTGAAACCCAAGCTTCTTAGCATGGTGTCCTAGACCTTCCTTAATGTCTCGCTGGGTTCCTCACCTGCTCCTGGCTGTGGGCACCTAAATGACTTCCCTCTACTAACCCTGTGCTTTGACAAGGACTCAGCCAGGCCTCACCCTAGACACCCTCTGAAGGCCTGACTCTTTGTCTCCTTTTGTCCCTCCCCTCTCCATGTCAGGCCACTTCTTGCACCTAGTACTGTCTTTTCTATATCATGTGAAGAGCTATCCCCCTCACTGTGTCTTCGAGATGACCAGGGACTAAAGGCTTCCAGCCCCCAATTGTTTATGTTGACGTTCTACTCAGCACAGTTGAATTTGGAGACCAGGCCTCTAAGGAAGACACTGAGCTTACCTGAGGTCCTAGGGCAGAGGCCCCAAACCAACAGAATTAGTGGCCTTGCAAGATAAGGGAGGCACTCAGAGCTAGATAAGCCTCAAGAAGAAGCCCAGCGTAAATTAAGCACAGGGTGAACTAGTCTTGTGCTGGTCAAAAGGAGGGTCTCACCAGACATTCGTCCTGCGTCACTTTGATTGGACCTCAACCTTGGGAACCACAGATGCCCACACCCACCGTCCAGGCCACACAGTCTATGGTGCACTGTGATGACTGTCCAAGATGAGCAAGACAGGCGGAATAAGATGAGCCCTCTCAGGCATGTGGCACAGTGTCTAAAGATTTGTTCCTGCTGGTGGCAGGTGGCGCTCATGAGAGGACACCTGTACACATAGCTTCATGCTCAGTAGGCGACCTTGGCATACGGCAGCCCACTCTATTCTTTCTGAAGTTGAGGCAAAGGGCTCTCCTCTTCACAATCTGTTCAAACCCCTCTGCTTGGAGGTGGTAGTTGTAGGGCATCTTTAGCACCTACCTGGCCTGTGGACCAAGCTACTATGCACTCGGAGGATGTGCAAAAGGTGTAGATGTAGTTGTGGATCCTCGCCGTCCCCTAGGCTCATGTGGTAGGACTGGACTGTGTTGAACAGGGTTGCTGGAGTGGTCAAGTAAGGGCTGGCGCTTCAGGCTCTGTACAGCAGCCCATAGACCCTGCCAGGGTAGAAGCCAAGCCATTGTGCTGAGAAAGAACTCTCAAATCTCTCTTCTTTATTGTTCAGCCACTTAATGAATTCTCAGAGTGAGGAACAATTTGGGCCCAACCAATAGCCAAGCACGGTTCTGATTCTTCTCTCACTGTAGCACTCCATGGGGAGGCTGACAGCTGCTCCCGCTTTGATTCCTATTTACCGGGTTGTTCCAGTGCCTGTGGCTGCTGCTCTCTGCTCAGGCACCCCAACAGGCTCATGGGGCCGTAAACAATGGTGTTGCTCATCCACTGCAGTGAGCCTGGCTCAGCTGGTGGTGCTCAGCCTAGAAGGCTCACTCGTAAAAGGCAGTCAATAGTAGCTGCATTTTTTAATTATTTAAAGGTTCCTCGCTCATGGTAGTTGGTGAAATAATACAAAACCATGTAAAATGTATCAACATTCCCCCCACCCCCACATACACACACACTGTCTCCCTTGTCTGCCTTCAGAGGAGAAACTCAGTCCTAGTTACTGGCTGTCTCCTACACACACAAAGGCATATGCCCGCCTGTATGAAACATGCCTGCTTTATAAAATGGGGTGCTGCTGCTGTCAACCCATATGCTGTTCTGCCACCTGTGCAATTCAGTCATTGGAACACCATTCCTAGGGTTTGGGGGTGAGACTTGCACCCAGAAGGCCGATCTATAAAAGTGGTGATCCCCAGTGCAGCAAGTTCAGAGGTGGGACTTTAGAGAAGTTATTAGGCCACACCAATGGGTAGCCTATGGATGGATTTGTAATCAAATGTCACAAACTGTGAATCACAGTGGCCATGGGTGCAGAGGGGTCACAGGTGCCTGGCTCTGAGTCACTCATGGGTGCAGGGAGCAACTGGTATAGAGTTCAGTCTCCTAGCAGAGGTGAAGGGCTTTGGCCCTTTTTCGAGTTTGCTGCATTTTGATTTCAGCTCTGCAACTCATTAGCTGCATGGCCCAGATACCTAGGTCACTCATAACCTCAGTTTTACAGCTGCAGTCTAAGTCTAGATTTTGCTGAGGCTCTGATTGGTGGACCCCCTTATTCTCCTTTGTCACCCAGCCTCAGGACCTTGGTGTTGCCGGTGGCATCCTTCCCCCTTCCTGCCCCATGAGCTAAGTCATCCCTCCTTGGGAGCCCCATGTCTGAGCAGGATGCTGGCCAGCAGCCATTTGGCTTCCCTCTCCCGTCTCTTCTGGGAAGCCCATTGGCATGGGAAAGACACTGCTGCGGGCTTTGACTCTGTCCCTGCTCCTGGTGGCTGTGGTCTCCCTGTCTGATATCATAGTTGGCCCCTTACCTCTTTGGAACCGAGCAATTGTCATGGACACCGGAGGGCCATAATCCGGCTTCCCCAGCCTCCATCCCAGAGGTGGAAGCTCAAGGCAATGGAGGACATCCTGAGCCCAGAGGAAGCCTGCAGCCCCCACAGGTGGCTGTTTGCCTCACTCCACTCAGAGACATAGACTGTAAAGACCATGGGCAGGTCCCTTACCTTCTGGCTTGGCCCTGCCAAGTACCAGGTCTCAGAGTTGTTACCATGAGCTCTGTTGAGAGCTGGTATCAGTCGTCCTTCAGAAAGGAGGCTCCAAGTTGTCTCCTCTCCAGAGCATGGTGGGAGAGATACAGCAGCAAGTGGCTAAAGGGACAGGAGACTTCACACTAGCCTCCTCTGTGAGCCTTGTACCAGCCCCACAGGTGT
Organism: Arvicola amphibius; assembly: GCF_903992535.2. NCBI lineage: Eukaryota > Metazoa > Chordata > Mammalia > Rodentia > Cricetidae > Arvicola > Arvicola amphibius. Next base: position 31,809,537 of record NC_052055.2, on the reverse strand, counting down.
GGGGATGAGAGACATGGAAGAGAAAGCTGGGCTATGAGGAGACAAATAATTCACTCCAGATCGGGCAGATGAGAATCCTCATCAGGAATGTCCCCAGACCCCATGTGACTCTGCTTCTGCTTGCATGGCTACGGAGAGGCTAGAAGGTGGGCAGATGCAGATCTTGGAGGAGCTGACATGGAATCCAGGTCTCAAACAGCGTTTGGGTACGAGATGCCATCCGTTGACTTCTTAACTCTGTTCTCCTTCTACATCCCTGTCACAATGTTTAAGTCACCAGAGTCCTTCAGTTATTTTTATATGACGATGTGGCTTTCTTGTAGCAGAGTCAAGTGTGTACTGCAATTTATTGTGAAGTTTTTTTCTTGTTCATTTTTAAAAATTATTTTTGAGGCAGGGTCCCATGTAGCTCAGGCTGGTTTCCCAGCTCCCTGTGTAGCCGAGGATGACTTTAGACTCCCGATCCTCTCACATAGTGGGATAACAAGAGTGTGCAACCATTCTCAGTCTGCACTGGGATGAAACCCAGGGCTTTGTACATGCCAGGCACGAACTCTGCCACTGAATTATGTCGTAAACTCCAGTTCCTTTTTATAGAGAATTAACAACTCCCTGTTTTTTCTTGTTTATTTTTCTATGAGTTTTACTTTGTTTGAAATTCCCAGAAGAGCCATGATGCCCCTCTCAATAATACCACATCCATCAGCTAAGCTACCTGTGGCCTGCTTTATCCTTAGAGCACACCCAGGGCCTGGTTTTCCCAGGTTCTGATCCCGGGTAATTGCTGTCCTTCAGGCTCGCCATGGGAATGCTGCCCCCAACATGCCCTCCCGTTCATTCTTTTTCTTTTTCTTTGTCCCTCCTCTGTGCCAGTCCCCATGGTCTATTCTGTCTCTCATCATAGGTTTATTTGTTCTATTTTACTGGAGTATGTTCTCTGATGCATGAAAAAATTATACTTCTAGATATCTGGGAAAAAATACTCTCATTCTCTCTTGAACTTAATGGATCATTTGGCTGAATATGGAATTTAGAATCCTTTCTTGCTTAGTATTTTGAAAGTGATGCCCATGTCTTCCAAAATTACATCTCTTAACTTTCAAAATGAATAGCTTATATAAAGAGCTTGCAACACTGCAGTCTGTACAATCCCATGATGGCTGAGGCTCTGTAAGTGTCCTGCTTCCTTCCCTGGGGGAGTAGCAGACATTACTGCCTCGCTGTCCAATATTCTGCAGTCTCCTGAACAATGTCCTGATGGTGTCCTTTTGGAATTCACCTCTAGGCCCTCGGTGGTTATTCTGGAAAAGGATATTTTCTTTTACGGTATCGTTACTACATCTCCTCCCTCTTCCTCTCCCACAGTGTCTATGATTTGCAGTGGGATCTTCTTGACCACATCTTGAATTTCTTTTTCTTTTCTTTCTCTGTCTTTCAGAAAATTTATTTTTGTAGTTCACATTTAATTTCTAGCATGTTAAATTCACATGAAGTTCATTCTTGTTCTCCATTCCTTTTTATAGTGTCGTGTGTGTGTGTGTGTGTGTGTGTGTGTGTGTGTGTGTGTGTATTTGTAAGCTTCTAAGGAGGCCGGTGGTCAGTATTGAGTGTCTTTCTTGATCACTCTCCTCCTTTTTTAGTTTTAAAAGATTTATTTATGTATGCGAATGCTCTGTCTACTTGTAGATCTTCACACTAGAAGAGGGCACCGAATCCAGTTACAGATGGTTGTGAGCCACCATGTGGTGGCTGGGAATTGAACTCAGGACCTCTGGAAGAGCAGCCAGTGCTCTTAATCACCGAGCAATCTCTCCAACCCCTACTCTTCCTCCTTCTAGTTTGAGAAAAGGTCTCTCTAAACCTGGTGCTACTTCCAGGGACAGGAGATGGTTAAGACTGCCCTGCTCCCAACTACTAAATCAGCCAGCACCCTCAATATGCTTCTGCTAACAAAGGAGAAACTTCTGACCTCTGCTCTAGGCAGGAACTGCACCCATACATGACAAATGTCCCTTGAAAGATAGATGAGTATTTATTCTGTCGAAGCCTAGAATTCCTTCTTGATGGCATGGGAGTAGAACCAGCCATGCCACAGGATAGTGGTGGTCAAACCCTAATCATATCTGTTTGGTACCTGTCATGATTCCTAGCAAGAAGAATGCCCCCCACCCCACTCCCTATACTCTGTTTTCTTGGACTTCACCTCAGAGCTTTGATGCTAAGGAGTCCAGACTTCATTCTGCCCAGAACGACACACACATGTTGCCTCCAAAGTTGTCACCATACAGATGTGATGTGGTTGTTGGTTAGCTTTAATGAGGCCCTAATTCATTGAGATACCTGAAGGCTTGGATTTCAGTTCAATCTGGAGGGGAAGCTCCCATTGCTTTGAAGCTCAGAAGGGGCCGTTCTTCCTCACTTAGTAGGCTATAAGTCGCACTTAGTTCTCCGAGGCCAGCTTCTTGGGGTCTGTGGTTGATCTTCCCACACCACCACCATCCCACCCCCTCCCAAGAGGGTTTCTCTGTATAGTCCTGGCAGTCCTGGAACTCGCTCTGTAGACCAGGCTGGTCTTGAACTCAGAGATTCACCTGCCTCTCCCTCCTGAGTACTGGGATTAAAGATGTGCACCATCACCCCGACTGTGACTGATTTTAAGGCAGGAGTTGCCAGCCCTTTTCAGTCTGACTAAAACTTCATTTAATGCTTTCTCTCATAAACTGAATTTTGAAAGGCTTTATCTATCATCACACACACTATTTAGAAATAGTGAGCTCACTGTCACTGAAGAACAGACTAGGGCAGCTTGGCCTTTCAGAAGTGGATGCCAAGTTCTATGCCTGGTGCACACTGGAGCTATTAGACACCATCTTCTTAGCAAGTGAGAGAATAAAGAACTCCTGGGTGCACAGCTGATGACTGGCAGAACCACTGAGTCTGTGAACTCCTGGCGCTGGGTCTGCCCCTCTCACACTGCAAGGAGGCTGGGTGAGTGGACTCCATTGGTGAGGTCACAGCCTCGAGCCTTCATACTTCCTGGCAGTTAGAAGGCAGCTTAAGCACACTCTCCCCCAAATGCTACCCTTGTTGTTTATGGAAATACTGAGACTGCAGAAGACTATGCACATTGGGAAAATGCTTGTGACCCACTTGGGCCAATAGTAGGGCACTGGCTGCTGGATGTCTCTGGATAGTCCTTTGTAGGTCTGCTGCTCAGAGATAGTGTGGCACAGGGAGTTGTAGTCTGACCTCACTGTGTGTTCGGCCTTGTACATGATCCAGGGATGCTTCTTCTGCTTCCATTGTGCCTTGGGTCCCCACCCTGAGAATTTCCCCTTGAGAATAGTCTGCACGAGTTCACGAGTGGGACATACTATAGTGTGGCTGTCTAAGCAGAGGGACAACTTGCCTCCTGCCCATCCCTCCAAGCTGTGTGGGCTGAGGACCACTCCTGCCTGTGGTTGTCATGCTCCTGTCTGCGAGCCACGAGACCCCAGAGAAGACAATCCTGGATGGGTGTGGAGCATGTCCGCAGTGCTTGCAGACCCAAGACCTCCAGCAGTGACTCAGGAGTGCCTTGTGGCCAACTCCACACAAAGCTCCAGTGACACATTCAGAAACCATGTATTTCTGATGGCTACTGTCTCGGTTTCTCTCCCTCTGCCTGTGAGTCTATTACTCTGACAAAAGCACTTAAAGGATCAAGGTTTATTTGTATTGTATGACAGGGAAGTCACAGCATAAGGAACTTGAACCCACTAGTCATGCTACACCCACATTCAGAAGAGCATAATGAATGCATGCATGCCTAGGGAATGGTGCCACCCACACTGGGAAAGTCTTCTCGTATCGATTAGTACTCCCCATAGACAAGGAAAGAGATCAATCTTGAAGGTGATTCTAGATTTTTTTGATAAGTGGACTATTAAAATCAATTATCACAGTTGCCAAAGGTACTGCTCTACAAGCCCCAGCTGTGTCAGGGATCCCAGGAAAGACAGCAATAATGGTCTAGTTCTGAGAGGAGAGGGTAGGAGCTCCATTCGTCCTGAGAAAGAGCCTGTCTCCTGGCCCTGGGGAGAGTGGCACCATCTCTACTAATGAAGATGGATTTGTGCTCATGGGTTGTGAGACTTCTCTTTATTAAGGATGTCCAAATTCACCCAAGTTGCCCTACAGACACGGTCAAATCCCTGTCCAAAGTGCTGAACCTTCAAATCATATGGAAATTCAGGGAACTAAGAGTGGCCAAAATAATCTTGAAGAAGAACAAAATTGGACAATTTGTTCTTCCAAGTCCTGAAGAGTTGTTGCTTCCAGCTGCAATAACCAAGCATGGTATTGGCATAAGGATGGAGATTTCAATCAATTCAACAAGTCAGAGCCCAGAAATAAGCCCTATGTTTATGCTCAATTAATTTTCTACAAGGGTGCCAAAACAGTTTAATAGAGAAAGAAAAGGAATTTCTACAGTGCTTGAGCAAGTGAATATCCATTTGCAGAAGAACAAGGTTAATCAAATACCCAAATCTACACTATGAGAATATAAAACTCTCAGAAGAAAACACAGATGTAACAGCTTCACAGCCTTGGATTCAGGAGAAGTTCCTAGGTAGACCTTAAATATATAAGCAAAACAACAAAAAAAAAAAAAAAGAAAAAAGAAAAAAAGTAGTTTAAGATGTCATGAAAAAATTGTGTCAGAAGTGGTTGTATAAGGTGGTGTTGGAAGTGGTCTCAAGAAAATGACCATACAATACAGAGTATTTCAGGAAGGCAGAGAGTCTTCTTCAGAAGGGGCACAGCCATGGGAATTCGGGTTAACAAACACACCCAGCTGAACAACTGTGGAGCTTTCATCCCTATTACAAGGGGTTCTGTGTCTCATTCTGGTTGGTCAGAGGTTGATCTCCTGTTCCAATGGGAGTGGTTAATAAGGGCACACTGTTTTAGAGGGGAAATGAACCTGAGCACACATTCTGATTTCAGGAACTGCTCCTTTAGGTGGGACTTGCACCCTGTTGGAAATGCAGGCCCCCTTGTCTTATTTGAAAGAAAGAATATTATATCTTGTTCACATTTCTCTCCCTCATATCTATTTAACACTGTCACACTCCCCCATTCTGAGGTATTCATTAATAACAAATTAAGTAAATGCAGGGGTTTGACTGTTACAGCTGTTTTCATTTAATCTTTGGACTAATCCTTGTACACATGGGATCTCGCAACTGATTGTGCTCATGGCTCTTGGGACTGTAGCAAGGGAAGTCAGGCCTGAGTTCTGGTGATGGGCGGCTCTTCATCTAATTCTTGTATCATTCAAAGAAGGGGTTATATCGGAGGTCCTGGCAATTTCTTGGAGCACCTCCCATTACTATTTGAGCATTTTCCTGGAGGTGTCTAAGTCAGTGTCATAAAGGGAAGAAATGTATCCTAGGGAGTAGGCCCTTCCCTGCTACAGAACCATCCACTAATGTGCCATCTGATTCTAAACATGGGGGAAACTCATGGGGAGAGGAAGTTTATAAGTCTATTTGTCTATCCCAGAAGGTTTTCTGTATCTTCTGTGTTTCTAGAGGGTAAAACTATCAAACTGAACAGTTGACAGAAAGATTGTTTAATTGTATTAACAAGTTTCCCATCATCTTGCCCCATAACAAGCAGGTTTAAACCAGTCCTTTCTTAATTTTAAAGGATCCCTTTGAGGTAAGGTTGCCCATCTTTATTTAAGTGTGGCATTTCCAGCTCCTACATCAGGCATCAGAGTGAATAGGACCTGAAAGGGCCCCTCCCAGGTCGCTACCAATGTATTCTCTTTTCTGTGCTCATCAGCAATCACTTTCCAGGTTGAAAGGGATGATCTGTAAATTCAAGTGAAGGGGTCTGGATGAGGAGCCCTTGTAACCTAGGAGAAAACAGAGGGAAGTGGGAGAGCCCCAACACATAGTTTCTGAAACACTGATCTGTAGTTTCCATGGTGGGAAGGTCAATGTCCCTTCCCAGGTATGACATTCCATTACAGCATTTCATGAGGGGACAGTCCTGGTCCTTCTGAGGGCTCTGTAGATTCTAAGCAAAACTATAGGCAAATGCTTGATCCAAGGCAATTCAGGTTCTATGATTTATTACTTAAGGGCCCAACTCATTCTTTCTAAGTTACTGGAGGAGGGAGGGTGCCAAGGAGTATGTAGTCCCATTTGGTGTCTAAGGCCTTATGGGAGCTTTGGGATAGTAGCAGCCAATGGCTCCAGTTAGCCAGTAACCCAAATCTCTGACTGTTGACTCAGAGAGTGGATTTGTTATGTGGACGGCTGTATTACTGGGGAGCGGGAAGTGTAAGTGTTACAGCCAACTCTTCTTAGGCATCTCCACACAGTTCGATAGATAACTTCTTAGCGTCCCGGATTCCCTGCCGGTACCATCGCCGTTGAGACATTCTGATTATTAACTGTGAGACAGGCCACACAGCATCTGTGATCTGTTATTCTGTAGTATAGATCACATCCCGAAATCCTCAAACTGGCTTCCCACGAGATCTGGTGCTCGGGTACTTCCTCTATGCAATTGAGACCTCAGTCCCCTGCTTTTTGGTTTGGACAGCATTTCCCACCACAGGGAAGAACCCACTTTGCTTCTGTTGTTTTGGTAGCACCTATCTTGGAGTGGCTATGGGTTCAGGGAAGGGAGGGATGGGAGTGACTTGAAAACCTCAGATGCCATCACAGTTTCTTCTGCTATTTCATCTGTCAGTCTGTGCCTCGATGACATGTCCCCTTTAATGCCAGGGCACAGGCCAGGGCCATTTCCTCAGACAGTTGTACATTTCTAGTAACTGGGGAGTTCCCTATGCATCAAATCCTTTCCTTTACTCCTAATTAGCCCCTTTCCATCATTTGCTCAAAGCCTGAGCCATTCCAAATGCATACCTGCGACCAGCGTGCACTCCCCCCTCCCTTTTTCTTCCCTGTTTCCCTTTCTCAGGGCTGGTGGGTTCCTGGTGGTTTAAGTTGTATAACGCACGTGTCTGGGCTGACTAGTTATTTGGCAGTTGTCCACACTCAATAATTTTTAATTTAGTCCCACCAATCACAGAGCACTTGTTAATGTCTTTCCTCTAGAATTACATGGGAGGCCCACCTATAAATAGTGTGGGTCTCTGAGGAAAGGAGTCTCTCTTAGCTCAGAGCAAATCTCACTTTAGTTCAACCAAATCTAGACAATAATGCTCAGTGGGTATCAAGGGATTCCTTCTGGTTAGGAATTCAGCAGGATTTAAACAGTTATCAGTGCCTGCAATTAAATCACTCTTTCCTAGAATAGTCTCATACTTTGGTGCGTTAGAGTCTGTCAGCCTCCTCCTGGCTTTCTGCTGGCAGATCGCTCTTACTTGATGAAGTGTGCTCACAGTTAAACAGCCAAAAAAGTTATTAACTCATGGTTCTGCTCAGTGAGGAGGGTGGTGGCCTCTGCTGACGAAGTGCATTCTGGGAATCCTCAGCACAGTTTTACAGACAGGCCATCTGCTGCCCACCCCCCCCCCTGCCAGTGCCCCAAAGAGAGTAGCTTTGTCTATACTCACAAAAAGATGACAGGGCTTTTGTAGAGAGAGGGCAAGGACCAAATCACGGCAGCTACTAGTTCCTGTCTGAAGACTTCTGCAGCTTTCATTTCTTCTGCCTACCACAGGAGACAAGCAGAGTCCCCGCTGAGGAGTTTGCCATGTAAACCTTTGGCTTTGGTAACGTAAGGGTCAATCTAGAGTCTACAGTACCCCACCAGCCCTGAGAATTTTCTGAGTTCTTTTCCAGTTTGGAGACGTGGGGTCTTATTTCCTCTGGACACCCTTTCTGGATTTATTTTTGTCTCCTTCACTGATTAGATGGCCCAGGAACTCCACTTCCTTTTCTGCAAAATTATGACTTTATTTTGGAGATCCCAAGACCCTCTTCTCCCAGGAAGTGTCAAAGTTCTGTTGTTGAATTAATGATATCATTCTTTCATTCTCCTGGCAGTGATAAATCATGCACAGATTGAAGGAGTTTCTTTTCTGAGTTTTAACCAGAAATTCTTCTAATATTCCTTCTAAAACATCACCAAATAAACCAGGGTCTTCTGCAAACCCCTAGGAAAGACAGCCCCTCTGTACTGTTTCTTTCTCCTGGTGTCTGAATCTTCCCATCCAAAGGTACACAAAGCCCTAATTTCTTCTGCCAAAGGACAAGTCCAGAAAGCACTCTTAAGGTTGATCATATGAAGCCATCTGTGATCATTAGAACTCTTTGATAAGAAGGTTTAGGGGCTGGGATACTAGATGCTCACATTGGATGATCTAGTGTATAATCCTCAGATCCCAGGCCAGTTCCATCTGATTTTCTTGGAGAGAGGAAGTGTTGTAGAGGGAGCATGTAGGGATTGAGAAGTCCGCCATCATGAAGACCTTTGATAATCAGAACCATCTTTTCTCCCTCCCTGAGGAATAATGTACCATTTAACCATTTCCCCTGGGTTCTAGGACTGATTTAGATGGGGTAACCTTTAGCCCTTTCCCTCTGTTCCCTGATTTTCACCAGACCTCATGGTTTATTCCGTCTCCGGCTTTAGCAGCTAGATATTCTAAGGGATACTCAGTCCAGCTTTATCTGTCTTCAGTACACCCTCAACATTAGGTCTCTTCCTAAGAGATTTGTTCCTCCTCTGGGGCTAGAAACAATTGAACATGGGTTTTTCTCTCTTTTTCTATTTAACTATAGCACCTTCTAGTACAGAGACTCTAAACCCTTGCCTCTAGCTCCTGAAAACTGTGGATATTGTCTGTGGAGAGAGGAGGCAGAGATAGGCAGGAGCAGTTTGCCCCAGAATCTATCAAAATGGGTATTTCTACCCTCAGTTGTTTTCCTAAATTTATTAAGGGCTTTTGCTGAGAGTCTTCCAGATAATAGAGTCCCCAAACTAGCCATACTCACAGTCGGGTCCCAGCACCCAGACTTCTCATTCCTCAGGGGGGAGCACCCTGGCTTCACAGGGATGTCATGACAATGGATAAGGCAGCCCTTCAGAGGCCTGTAAGTGATGCCATCTCACATAGGTCTTGTGGAGTGTGAATGTTCATCTGTATGATTGGGAATATCTGCTGGTCCTGGTGAGTGTCCATCTGTCTGATTGTCAGTATCTCCTGGTCCTGGCAGTTGGATTCCTCAAAACTCACAAGGTGATGTTTCCTCTTGCCTTAATAAGAAGAAGCTTTTGCTGTCTCCCTTCTTTTTGGGATCCCTTTCTATTGTAGTCTCATTCTGGTTCTCTTTATTTGATGACCTGAACCTTAAGTTCTTGTACCCTGGTGTTCCCCCATTGGCTTGGTTCACAGTAGCTATATTAGTTAGTGTTATTATAGCTGTGATGAAACACCAAAGGCAACTTGGGGGAGAAAAGGGTTTATTTTATCTACACTTCCACATCATTATTCATCATTGATGGAATTCAGAGCAGGAGCTGAAACAGGGCAGGGACCTGGAGGCAGGAACTGAAGCAGAGGCCATGGAGGAGTGCTGCTTACTGGCTTGCTTCTTATGGCTTCCTCAGTCTCCTTTCTTACAGAACCCAAAGACAACAGTCCAGAGATGGCACCACCCACAATAGTTTGGTCCCTCCTTCATGAATCACTAATTAAGAAATTGCCCTACAGACTTGCCTACAGCCTGATCTAATGGAAACATTTTCTCAAGTGAGTGTTTTCTTATCTGTTCTGTTGACCTTTCTAGAGACTCTGTAGGCATCTCTTTCTTCCCCGCTGTAAATTGAAGGCTTTGTTCAGATTCCGGGTATTGATTCTCTCACCCTTCCTCATGATGAAGTCTCAGAGATCCCTCACATGGCTCCAGCTGACCTCATTATTGTCTCATGCTGGTTGTGGCTTAGGGAATTGCTCATTTGCTATTACACTTGGTCCAGTTTAAGTTTTCTCTTTCCCAGGCAGCCATGGTGTCTCTCACTGTCCTCCTCTCTTCATCAGAGAAGAGCACATCCAATATAGGTATCAGCTTGGGACAGGAACAGAGTTAGGACCCAAGGAATTGACCCAACTGCTCAGCCTCCTCATATGGATCTTCTATCAGAGGCCTCAGTTCCCTTTTTAAATGTTGAACTTCTGACCTGGTACAGGGGATGGACGTTGACAAATCCTGCTCCTTCCTGACCTAGGGGAACCTGCCTGACTAGGAATGTCCTTGAAGGGACTTCACTTCTGACATTGTTCAAGTTCCTTTCTTAATCTGAGGTGTGACGGGTAAAAGGGAGCTTCACATAGAAGGAAAGGGAGATCTTCAAAGGAGGGGGAAAGGGATCAAAATGAACCCCAGGTGGGTGGTAAGTTCAGCCCAAGATGGGGGATTTCAGCCCAAGATGGCAAGGGCAGTGATCAAGAGAATACCATTGAGAAGGTGGACTCTCCTCCCCCTTTTTAGGTTATTTATCCAGGAAAGCACAAAATCTCTCTTCCACATCATGAGGCTTTTATACTTAATACATTCTATGAGAATCTGACACGCCAATCTTCATTGGACCCAAATTTTAGCCAAAAAAGTTAGAGGTTTAAGAATGGGCTCCTGGGTCACATGAGACAGCAGTCTTCACTCACCTGCTGTTGCTTTCCCCCTTTTGTTTGGGGTTACTCTCCCTAGCACTTGAGCTCATGCCCTAGAAGACTGTCTAGGGGGCATTTTATTCTTACAGGCCTCTAATCTCCAGTTGTTCCTCTTAACCACAGTAGAAGCCTGGTTTCGCATCACTATCTTGTATCTATGATGTCTCAATCTCAGTACCCCTCACCCCAACCATGAATACGCTTAGCAAGCATCACAGAGGCCCTGCTTAGCTATTGGTGGATCTGTAGAAGCTCCAGACTAGCTCGCTCCCAAGCAAAGTCCATGCAGACCACTTTATGCTGTCTGAGGATATTCTCTAGAACAGCTGGATTCCACTTGGGGGTTTCTTGCACTCTGTCCAAACCTTGCTCCGTCTCTAGCTGTGTCCCTTGTGGAAGACAGCAGTTGAGGAGAGGAGGCTATGTTCATGCAACACTTGAATACTTCTCTCAGCTACGCTCACAAAGTTTCCAGGATGTCCTGACCGCTAGGGTAATACTAAACCTTCATTTTTTCCCCCTACCTTGATTTGTGCACAAAATCACCTGGTCACACAGTGCTCACTTATGGCCTTTATCCCAAGTTGCTATTCTACTTTTGATATCTAGCTTCCATAGAGGGAGTGTTCCACCCCCAGGGCCACTGCAGCAAGGCAACATTGTGCACCTCCCAGGTTGAGCATGGCTTACTAAGCCCCCTAGTCATGGATAATGCCCCTCACTGGGCACCAGGTGTTAGAAATGGGTCTAGGATCTCAGCAAAAGCACCACATGATCAAAAGTGTTTCAATAAGGCAAAACGTTTTTGCTTTTGCAGAAGGGTGTTCAGGCATGGCGGTTCAGTCGAGCAAGCACACGAAGGGTGGTTTTTATCCCTAAAGCATGGGGAACCTGTGTCTCACTCTGATTGGTCAGAGTTTAGCCTCTCATTTTAATGTAGTTGCTCCAAGTGTGGCATAGTTTTGAGAAAAAAAAAAAAAAACCTGAAACCCGAGCAACATTTCGATTTTAGGAATTGCAACTCAGGAGGTACTTTCACCTGATGTTTAGAATGCCATTTCCTTTGTCTCTTCTGACCCTTCGGTAGAAAAGATAATGCATCTTTTCCACATTTCTCACTTAATGGCACCATCAAGAAAGTGAAAGACAACCCAGTCAGATCACACACTGATAAAAATCTGTTATCAAGCATGGAGAGAGATGGCTTAGCTGATTAAAAAAAAGACGAAACTGAAACCACTTGACACGCAAGCTTGTTTACCCAAATTTAATCTCAGTAAAGGTGGAAGAAGAAAACTGACTCCACAGAGTTGTCGTCTGACTTCCACATGTGTACCCTAACAACACGTGATACCCTCCCCCAATAATAATAGATAAGATTTAAAACCATGGCAGTTATATAGACGACAGGCAGGCAGACAGACAGATAGGTCTAACCCATCAGGAGGAGAAAAGACAAATTACTAATGTAAAAATGTGCCCGAGGAGACATTTCTCCCAAGAGGACTCCAAATGGCCAGGGAGCCGACATGATTCATTAGGTGTTTGGGAAACTCAAACAGCAACCACAACCAGCTCGTAGCTTTCAGCAGCTGAGATGGCTGGAATCCAGGAGACAGACACTAGCAAGTGCTGCTGAGGAAGTCAGGATGTCCTCACCGATGCTGGTGGGGAAACGAACTGGCAGCCTTGCAGAAGCTCATCACAGTGTCACCGTAGGGACTCAGCGGTCCTGCTGCTCAATTACAGAGGAACGAAGACAGGCTCCCACAGAAACATGCACTCGGATGCTGGTGGCAGCTCTAATCATAACAGCCTAGAGGTGGACAGTACAAATGTCTCTCTTCAGGCTGATGAACAGATAAAGGAAAGGTGTCAGGCCCCAGCAGTGGGGTATTGTTAGCCATGGGAAGTGACAGTACAGTGACATGTGCCATGACACCAAGGGCCTTTGAAAACATGTTGAGTGAAAGAAGCTGGCAAGACCAGGGCACATAGTTATGACTACACGTCAGGATGAAATGTCCAGAACAGACAAACCTAATACAGAGATAGACTTCTGGAAGTAGTTGCTGGATGCAAAGTGCTGCTGTGGGGGTCACTGCTGCCCCGCCACTCAGAAGTTGCAGAATGATGTGCAGAACCACTAGCCTAGGAGAGAGCCAGTAGTCTTCAGGATGCCTGTGGGGCTGTTTCCCTCCTCTCCACATTGTGCTCATTCAGTGGCTATTCACAGTGGCTAATGACCCTGAGTCTAGTTTCATCTATGCTATTTTGAGGCTCCATCTCAGTCTAGTAAGGTCTGTGCCCCACCCCAGCGTCTTCTGAACCCAAAGAGAGGCCCCTGACACCTCTTATAGTCTTCTATAGCACTTTAATTGTGGACTTTAGGGTGCCTGGTTGGTTTGTGGATGGATTTTCAGATCACTGGGTATCTTCTGATGTAGAATGTTGAGCTTAAGTGCTCATCAAAATGCCCACTTCCTGATGAACCTATTTCTCCTGCCACCCCAGCAGCTCTCTCTGGCCGTCTTTGATTACAGATCCAATCAGTTGCATTACCTAGTAATTAAGCCACCTGGGGCTCCTGGGAAAGGCTGTGTTTGGAGCATGGAAGGCCAGGCCTCCGGAGCTAGAGGTTCCCTGCAGAACATCTGGCCAGACTCTTTATCTTGTAGGCACTGTTTGAAGGTCTCTATGTCTATGACAAGCACAGAGCTACCTGCAGACCTGGGGTGACTTCTCAGCACTGTCCCCAAGTCCTTCCTCAAAAGATGATGACTGGGTGAATTAGGCCAAGTCAAACTTCAGACCTTACCAAGGAAGATATGATCAGCACTAATCTGAGCATCCAAGCCACTCTCTTAACCCTACCATGGCCTGGGGAAGGAATGGGGCTGGGTGCTTATTTCTCTGAGTCTTGGGTAGAATGGAAAGAGTCCCCTGAGCAGAGTCAACTTCTGAACCTGCCGTTGTCCCTGTACATACCTCGTTTCTTTCTAGGAATTTAAAAGACTAAGCTGGCTAGGGTATGAGAGTTCCTGGCACAGGAAAGCATTTATCCTATGCTGAACAAATGCTAGTTCTTAACTTTTTACTCCCAGTGATATTCCTTCTTTGGGTTTACAGGGAAGCTTCTTGAGTTTTAGGGGTGTGGTGGGGAGCACCAGTGATGGGCGATTCACAGAATAGTCAGAGCTTCCTCCAGGCTCCAAGGTGGCCCGACTAAGGTTATCTCTAGGTAATGAATGACCCTGTACCTAATTGGACCCTCTGTCTTTGCCTAAACCATCTACTAGCTCCTTGAATCAGAAATCACTTGGATCCTGGGTCTCCTGAAGCCTGGGAGTTCTCTCTAGGCATAGAGTACTTTGGAGAAGGGAAGGAGGAGACAGGGAAGCAACCCCTGCCACTGAGAGCAAGGACAGTAGCTTTTAGAGCAACCCCACCCACTCACCTTGCAGACATCCCTACGCTGCATCATCTCTTTGGCAAAAGCTAGAACAGCACAGAGATGCCTGGGGCTCTATCCAGGCTTCAGTGTGTACTCAGGTGGCACCTGTGGGGAACTGATAACAACTCAGGTGGCATCAGCAGAGGACACAGTGGGGCCACAGACTCCCATGCCCCCTCCGTGGCATGCCTTGCTGGAAAACAAAGTACCTTCACAGTCTCTGATCAGTTTGTGAAAACCGCAGGCAATCGATAGGCTCAGAACTTCTGAATCTGATTAGCAGAGACGAGCCGTTTGGCATCAGCATTAGCAGAGCGCTCAAGTTCCTGTTCAAACAGGGCTAAGCTTATCTTTCAGAAAATAGACTGGTTTTGAGGCCTAATAACGGGCATTAAAGCCATTAATTAGCAGTATGATTCAATTTCCCTGGTGTCCTTGCCCATGCGTGTGTCCTGATGCAGAGACTGTGCCTCGGGCATTTTCCACAGATGCATCAGCAGACACCTGCTGTCCCAGTTGGACAGTGACACGTGGTAATAATATTCTCCACTCCGGCTAGGCCCCCAAATAAATAACTCCATTACAGAGAAGGGTGAACCCACCCCCAAATGCCCCCCCAATAGGTTGGGAGTAGCGGGAAGAAGGCAGTAGCTGGCAAGCTTGCCCTAATCTGATTACCGGCTTCAAAACAAGGGTGGTTCATTAACGCAGTGCTGGTTGACAGGCCTTGGCTCAGGATGGTGGCTGTTTCTACTCCCTCAGTGACAGGGCTCTCAACTCCTGCCTGATTCCAGGGTCTCAGGTGTCCTTGTTCTTCGCCCTAGCCTGGGTGATGAAGGAGCCAATAGCCAAAGCTGTGGATGACTCAAAGAAGGGGTCTGGACCCTCAGACTCTAGAATATTCAGTCCTAATCCCTGACAGTAGGGTGATCAGTGGCTCTGTATTCTGCCAACCCTCTGTCTCCGAGCTAGACATGAGATCCCAGCCACAAAGGATTATGGTCAGCTTTCAGAGACTGCCGAGGCTAAAGTGGGGGACCTCAAGAAAGTCCTTGAGGGACCTCCTTTCCCTGTTGTAAAGTGGTGTTAGGAGGTATAACTAACCTGGGCATGCCACCACTAGATCCAGTCATGCCTATGAAGATAGGTGCATGAGGCCACTGTGATGACTAGTGGCACCTCAGAGCTTGGGGCAGGCTTTGGGACCTGAGAGCAGAGCTCCCACATTCCTGTCCTGTACTGTTTGAGCAGATGTGGGTCACACCTTCCGCTAGACAGGGAGGGTCACATTCTTCTTTGGGTACCCTGTGGGAATGGAAGGGGTGGCTGCCGACTCATTTGGAAGAGTCCCATGAATTTTTCCCCCAAAAGACCCAGGCTGGTGTTCCCGGCGGTTTTTGCATGCTTCGGCCATATGCAGGTCGACCTGCGTGCTGGTTTTCATTGTGTCTTCTTCAATTTGCAGTTTGTTCACGTCTTATGCATCCGGTGTTCCTCGAGAAGAACTGCTGAATGCTTAATGTTTGAGCTTTTGCTTTTCTTTGTGTGTGTGTGTGTGTGTGTGTGTGTGTGTGTGTGTGATGTACACATGTTACTTGTATATTCAGCTGTGTGTACGCATGTGGAAGCCAGAGGTTGAAGCTGGAATGTCTTCTACTACTCTTCAGCCTATTGTCTGAACCAGGTCTCTCACTGAACCTTGAGCTCACCATTTCCACTACACTGGGTGGCCAATAAGCTCAAGGTTCCACGTGTCTCCATCCCCTTAGAGCTGGAGTTATAGACATGGCATGCCCAGCTTTTATGTGGATGGGAGGATCCGAACTTAGTTCCTCATACTTGTATAGCCAGTACTTTAGCTGCTGAGCATCTCTCCAGCCTGTATCAGGGTTTTTTGTTTTTTTTTTAAAGCAAGATACTTGGACCTAGTGTGACCTGTAGAATGCCTGCATGGATCCTCCTGCTGGGCTCTGACCCCTGGAAGGCAAGATAACTTTGACCATTAGTATGATTTGTAGGTTCTGTTGGGTTGATTTGGATGTACAGGGGCTTCTCCAGCAGCTATGCCTTCGAAACCTCCTTCTTCTGTTCTCTGCCCACTTCTCTTCT
This sequence comes from Arvicola amphibius, assembly GCF_903992535.2. Taxonomy (NCBI): domain Eukaryota; kingdom Metazoa; phylum Chordata; class Mammalia; order Rodentia; family Cricetidae; genus Arvicola; species Arvicola amphibius. The sequence continues at coordinate 31,793,335 of NC_052055.2, read as the reverse complement.
CCCATCCTGAAGAGTCTTCTTTACTCGAAGAGGAAAACAGGTTGTGAGTAGAGTCCTGGTCTAGCATAAACCCCAGGCTCTTCCGGAGGAACTGGGAGCCATGGCGACACACACTAACACCCTTAGAGGATAAAGGCTTGCAGCCTCACTTACCTGTGGTCCAGCTGGATGCCCACCTGATTGATGGTGGAGCTACGGTGACTTCATCTGTGAGTGACTGCGAGAGGGAGGTGGGAAAGCACATCTGGGCAGGGTGGGACATAGACCAGCCATTCCATCTTTCTGACAGTGTCCATCAGAAGGCATTTGTGGGTCTTGTCCCAGGCTCTGACAGCATCACCAAGCTGGTTGCTATGCCCACAGGACAGCAGTCTGTCCTGACTGGCTGTGCCAGGGGGATGAACCCCAGGGCTGCGGCCCAGGGAAGGTCCTTCATGGAGCTGTCTCCCCAGTGCTCTCTCCCCGGCAGCATCTTCGCCCTGCCTGATCCTTAGCAGTTTTGACAGGCCAGCCTATTTTTAGCAACCTGTTCCCACTCCTTCTCCCTGCGGGAAAAGGAAAGCAAGTTAAATTTTAGAATTAACCCACCACCCTCCCTCCTCCAGTGTGCGCTAGTATATAAACCAGCCTCCAAGGCGGGACTGATCTGGGGCGGCAGGCAGCAGGGGGCTGGGAAGGCTTCTGCGGGCTCACCACACTGTTCATCTCTGCTCTGGGTCTTGTTATTTGGGTACCAGTGGGGCACAGTTCAGAGCAGTCAGCAGCTTGCCTGGCCATAGCCTGTTCTGGAATCTGGCAACTTCTGTGCTATTTCAGGTGGCTATGAGGTAGCCCCATGAGTAGTTGGCTGGCAGCATGTTTGCTATGAGGGTGAGGACTGGTGCTGCCTCATGATCCCCCAAATCCTTCAGCCTTCCAAAGCTCTCACACCCCAACCAGTTTGGTCCTGACAGTAGCCCTAAGGGAAAGGCCAAACCAAGATTTTCAGCCTCTGTGCTCCCTGGAACTAACCTCCAGCTGTCCAGTGATGAAATCAAAGAACAGATTTCCTTTGGTGCCTGAGACAGGGGTGGCATCTCCTGGTCCCTGGGCAGAAACTGGCCATGAATATATTAGCATGCAGGGAGCCTCCCAAGAAATAGTCAACTTGAAAAGAAAAAAAATTAAAGCCAAGGTTAGACATTAATTTTACAACGAACCTGACCAAGATTACAAAAAAATCAAGTGATATCAATGTCCTTAGTTTGGCCTATTTACATTTAAGCTTGAGTGGACCCTCTTACCTTCTGAGGTTTGAAACTGCCCCTTCAAGGTCACCGCAGCAGGGAGTGGGGAGAAAGGCAGGCCAGGGTCCTGGCTCCCCCAGCTCTGCCCTACAGGAAGACTTTCAGAAAATAAGCATAGCATCTGCCACAATGTCCAGGGCTACGGCCAGGCCAAAAGGATCATCACTGTCCACAGCTCTGTCCTGCCCTCTCCCTAACCTGTACCACACGAGAGACACGGCAGCTCCATTACCTCTCAACAATATGGTTCCTTCTTAAATTCAGACCACACAGCGAGTGACCCAAGTCTTGGCCCCACTAGGTGGTCACCCTCCCTCACACCTGTCAGCTTGGTGCTCTTTCAGAGGACAAACCCAACCTTTGTGAACGTGTAGTCCTGTCAGAGCTGGCTTGGTGTCTGGCACTTTTTAGGGCTTTGCCATGTCAAGTTGTCTTGCACTTTTCCCGTCCATAGCCTCTTTTGCCTGATAAACTTTTATACAATCCTGGAGGAGATATCACACACACACCACACACACACGCAGCACGCACACATGCACTCATGTACACACATGCATGCACACACACGCACACACACATAGGCACACATGCACACACACATGCACGCGCACACACATACACAGGCCCAAACACAGACATGCAGATAAATGAAAAAATTTACTGATAACCATGTTTATTTTGAAACATTTTTTGATACACATATAATTTTACTGTTTGTTAACTACAAAAGAAAATTTGAGAAAGTGGTCATGGCTGTTTATTTTTAGAGAGAATTAAACCTTGGCAGATTGTTTACTGCTGCAGGACATAGAGCATAATCAGTGTTTTTCAGAGATGACTGATACCTTGATTTTGTAATTGTTTGGGCTAAGAACACCACTTCACATACACACATAGTTTCAAATGTTTCGGACCATTTCAGAAACTATTAGAGATTCTGTTCTAGTCCCAAACCAAAAGTTTTTAAATAATTTTTTGTAATTTATTTTAATCACTATCCCCATCCCTCCTTCTCATTCATGACCTTATCTTCAATTATTATTGCTTTAAATATATGCGTAAAAATATACAGATACAACCTGCTGCGTCCACTTAGTGCTGCTTGTATTGATGTTTTTAAGGTCCACTATTTGCTATTGGATAACCAATTAGAGGGCTTGTCCCTAAGGAAGACCAATTCTCCCTCCCCCGGCAGACATTAATTGCATATGGCTTCTCATCTAGCAGTGGGCCCTGTAAGATTTTCTCCCATTCTCATTGGCATGTCAACTGGCGTCATTGTTCAGGTCTTGTTTCTGATGACCGTATTGTTATTTCTAAGAGAGCACAATCCCAAGGCAGACTTGTTGGTCCTCTGGATCTTACAGTCTTCCTGCCCCCATTCAACCCTGGTCCTTGAGGTTAGATTGTAGCTGTATCGGCGAGGGCTGGTACCCCCTGAGCAGTTGTTCTCTGCGTTTTGACCTGCTGTGGCTTTCTCTAATGATCTCAGTCTCCTTCAAAAAGATGCTGCTTTGATGAGGACCAGAAGTGACACTGATCTGCGGGTGTGAGGGAAAGCAGTTAGGAATTAAATTAGTTTAGGAAGGTGACGGTAGTAGGATCTCCTGTAAGATCCATGACCTTGTTAGCCCGAGGTCATTGGCTTGTTTTGCAGTACCAGAAATGATTTCCCTCCTGTTGAGTGGTCCAAAGGTCCGGTTAGACAGCAGTTGGTTACTGAAAAGATATTTGTGCCATGGTTGCATCTTTAGAGATATCTTGCCTTTCTGATCATAGCTGTCAAAGCTAAGTAAGACTTTTGGCTGCTTCCTTCTCTTGGCAGTTTGCATAGCAACTTCTAGTTCTACGAAAGCTAGTCCTTCCTCATAGGGGAGGTTTTCTGGTCAGACCCAGCTCAAGTCCTCTGAGTACTGTGTCTAAAGACCATGGTGTTTTTTTTTTTCAAATAAGAACTTACATTCAACTCCTGGGGGGGCAGCCAAGTGCAACAGTGATAGCCTGTGTTGTTTCAGGAGTTTCTTAAACTTCCCTGACCAACAACTCGAAAGGAGGTTTCTCAGGCCTGGTACTGGCATTTGTGTTAAGATAGTCTATGGTTCTGGTGGGGAGGATTATCACCCCAAGTAGAATAACTTCATTCAAAATACATAACACACACACACACACACACACACACACACACACATGCACACGCACGCGCGCGCATATTATATGTAATCTTTGATAAATACAAAATAGTAAGATTTATTGTGACAGTTCAGGCATCTTCAGTGTTATCTCTCCCTCCTCTGCAATTAAGGTGCTCCCCCCATTTTTTATTTCCCTCTTCATGTCATCTGTATCCTGCTTTTATACAGCTTTATAGAGCTTCCAAAAGCCATGGTCCCTTTTTACTTTCTTGGTTTCTGTGGTTACTACAGGTTATATACTCACATCTAAAATTTTGGCATTAAGAAACAGATGAAAGAGAACATGTGGTATTTGTATTTCTGGGTCTGGGCTGCCCCACTCAGTATATTTCCTACTTCCATTCATTGACCTGTAAATTTCTTGATTTGGCCTTTCTTTCCAGCTGAATAGTGTTGCATACTATATATGTACCATATTTTCATTATTCATCTGCTGGAAGTCATTGTTTCTATTCCCTACCTGTTGTGAATAGATCAGCAATGAACACGGCTGAGCCAGGATCTGTGGCGTAGATAGATGTCAAGTCCTTTAGGCATATGCCAAGGAGTAGTGTAGCTGCATATGGCAGATGTATTTTTAGCTTTCTGAGTGTTCTCCACACTGGTTTTCAGAGTGGCTGCACCAGTTTGCATTTTCACCAACAGCAGGTGCAGCCTCCCCTTTCCCCAAGCCCTCTTTCCCCAGAATTTGTTGTTGGCTGTTTTATTGAGCTTTGCCATTCTGGGTGGGATGAGACAAAATCTTCAAGATGTTTTACTCTGAATTTCTATAATTCATAAGAATGTTAAAACTTTTTGAAATACCTTTTCTTTTGAGAACTCTTTTTAGACACATAGTTTTATTTTTTGAATGAGTCCTTTCACTATTTTTAGCTGTTTGTTTATTCTAGATATGAATCCCCTGTCAGATGCGTAGCTGGCAAAGATTCTCTCCCATTCCATGGGCTTCTTCCTGCAGTTGATTGTTTCCTTAACTATACAGAAGCTATTTAGTTTTCTAATGTCCCACGTGTCAATCGTTGACCTTCATTCCCGGGCAAATGGAGTCTTATCAGAAAGGCCACACCTTGTCTTAAGGATGCTGCCTATGTTTTCTCCTAGCAGATTCGTCATCTCAGGATTGCGTTGAGGTCTTCGGGCCATTCAGAGATCATTTTTGTTCAGGGTGATAGATATGGATCTAATTTCCTTCTTCTGCATGTTGACATACTGCTTTTTAGACATTTGTTGAAGATGCTTTCCTTTCTCCAGTGTGTTTTTGACAATTTTGTCAAATGTCACATAGCTGTAGTTATGAGTAGTCATGTTTGGGTCTTCTGCTTTGTTCCATTGGCCTACATGCCTGTTTTTGTGACAGTACCATATATTTTTTAAAATTGTGTGGCTCTAATATATCTTAAAAATCTTTTTTTTTTTTTCGAGACAGGGTTTCTCTGTGGCTTTGGAGCCTTCCCTGGAACTAGCTCTGTAGACCAGGCTGGTCTCGAACTCACAGAGATCCGCCTGCCTCTGCCTCTCGAGTGCTGGGATTAAAGGCATGCGCCACCATCGCCCGGCTTTATCTTAAAATTCTGGCATGGTAATCCTTTCAACTTTTTTTTTTCTCAGAGTTCTTTAAATATCCAGGATATTTTGTGGTCCAATCTGAATTTTATATTTTTTTATCTTTTATGAAGAATATTGTGATTTTGATTGAGGTTGTATCTGAATTTCTTTGGTAGAAGGCTTTAACTCTCACAATATTAGCTATGACAATCCATGAACATGGGCTGCCTCTCTATCTCCTAGTGTCTTTCTCAATCTATTTCTTCAGAGATTTAAAGTTTTCATTGTAGATGTCTTTCACCTCCTTGCAAATGTTTATTTCCAGGATATTTTTTTTGTCTGTGGGACTATCATGAACTGGAATGTATTCATGATCTCCTTAGCATGTTTGTTGGTGGTGATAGGCTGTCTAGTTTTGTGAACTTTTTTTTAACTTTTTGTAAATTGATTTTGTATCCTGCCACTTTGCTGAAATTATTGTTTCTTAATGTTTCTGGTGGAATTTTAGGGATCTTGTGTATAATTTATCATCTCCAAATAGAACTAATGTGACTTTTTCTCCTACTTATTTCCCGTTAGTTTCCATCTCTTGCCTTAGTGTACCAGCAAGTGCCTTGAGCACAACAGTAGAAGGGAGTGGGGACAGCAAGCAGCTCTGACTCATTCCTGATTTCAGTGGGATTACTTCTTCATTTCTCTGGGTTTGTCATGTGGTATATTTATTTTTAGTTTTTTGAGAATTTTCCACACTGACTTCCTTTATTTTACACACACACACACACACACACACACACACACACACACACACACATATATGCTCTAATAGATTGAGGTATGTTCCCTCCAGGCCTATTCTCTAGGACTTGTATCCTGAAGGCACACTGGATTTTGTCAAAGGCTTTTTTTCTGCATCTCTTGAGATGATCATGTGATTTTTGTCTTTATTTTGTCCATTTATTTACTTTGTTACATTTATTGACTTGTGTGTGTTGACCCATCCGTGCATCTCTGGGATAAAACCAACTGGATCGTGGTGAATGATTTCTTTGGTACATGACTATATTCAGTTTGCTAGTGTTTTATTGAGGATTTTTGCATCTATATTCATCAAGGATTTTGACCTGCAGTATGTCAGACGTTGAATCCATCACCATAGTCAAGGTCAAGGAACACCCCAGCCCCCAGGTTTCCTTTTGATCCTTCCTAACATCTGTACCCACCCTGCCACTCCTTTCCCTACCACACGAACACATTTTCTGTCAGGTAGACTACTTCTCACTCTTTAGAGTTTGTAGAGGAAGACTCGGGCACAGTTCACTCCTTGTTCCCACCGGATGCTTTCATACTAATTTTTTTTACTTTATCTTTTTTTTGGTTTATTTTTATATATTTAAAAATTTCCATCTCCTTCCCTCTTCCTCCCCCTTCCCTCCCCTCCCCTCCACCCATACTCCCCCCTTCAGGCCAAGGAGCCATCAGGGTTCCCTACTCTATGTTAAGACCAAGGTCCTCCCAACTCCCCCCAGGTCCAGGAAGGTGATCAACCAAGCTGAGAAGGCTCCCACAGAGCCTGTCCATGCAGAAGAGTCAAAGCTCAGCGCCTTTGTCCTTGGCTTCTCAGTCAGCCTCCACCGTTGGCCACATTCAGAGAGTCTGGTTTGGTCTCATGTTCCATCAGTCCCAATCCAACTGGAGTTGGTGATTTCCCATTAGTTCTGTCCCACCGTCTCCATGGGTGAACGCACCCCTCACGGTCCTGACTTTCTCATGTTCTCTCTCCTTCTGCTCCTCATCAGGACCTTGGGAGCTCAGTCCGGTGCTCCAACGTGGGGCTCAGTCAAAATCCATATTTTTGAGTATATAAGTAGGTTACTCATTTTACTACTAAATATGAAGCCATGGTACCTAGATGCCATGTTCTTCACCCTTTAACTGGATGGATACTTGACTTGCTCCTTGCTTCAGCCTATTGCACATAGATTGTTCATGGTCTTTTGTCTAAATCTCCAGTAGACATATGTTGTAGGAGGCTGCTTAGATCCCTACTCCAGAACCGCCATCCCTCAGGCTGGAGACTTGGCTCAGTTCGGGAAGTGTTTGCTGTACAAAACATAAGACCAGAGTTTCACTCCTAACAAACTGCCTTAACGTTTTTTTTTTTTTTTTCCCCCAAAAATCTCTCTTGCCTTCAAAGACACGGAACTTCTGCCAGACCATACAGCCAAGTTAATAACACATCTTAGGATCATTTAAGACTGTACGCTCACCCTGTTGTCCTACCGTGTGTTTACACTGCTAAGTTTAACCTGTCATTAGGAGAATAATGTAAGCAATCTCACCATGCCTTGGATTGCCCATGTAACCTGCTTTGATCACCTAAGCGAATGCAAAGCTTTAATCTTAAGTCATGCACCCTTACTATGCCCCTGACCCAGAATAGTATGTGTGTGTGTTGTAAATCGTTTGCTGAAAACAGTCAGCAGGCTGAAAGAAACTGCAAACAACAAATATCCCATGAATGTGAGAAGCAGGATGTGAATGAATATAGGTTAATAGTATCTGTGGTTTTGAATGCTCTTTTGGGTCAACTGGGGTCAGGAAGTTCCTCCTTGTAAAACTACTAAACAGTTCTATAGAATAGCCTCCCCTTATTGCTTTCTCACGTTGTGTGTCTCTGTGTTATTCAGTAAATACAGAGCAAATCCCTTTGTGAGGGACAGGCATCATGGGCAACAGGGGCAGATTAGACACACAGAACAGACAGGTCATGGGCCACAGAACACAGACAGATGGAAGACAGAGAAGTGGAGAGTTCAAAATCGGGTTTACTCACAGTCTAAACTAAAGGCTCCTACTTGTCTCCTTCCAGAAGCTTTAGAGCAATGGTTCTCAACCTGTGGGTCACGACCCCTCTGGAGGGTGGATGACCCTTTCACAGGGGTCGCCCACGACCATCAGAAGACACAGATATTTAACGTTGTGCTTCATGAGAGTAGCACAATTACAGTTACGAAGTAGCAAGGAAGATAATTTGATGGTCGGGGGTCACCACAACACGAGGAACTGTACTAAAAGGTCACAGCCTTAGGAGGGCTGAGAGTGGCTGCTGTAGAGTGGGGTGGTCTGATTGGGTCATTTTGAGTTCTGTTTTGTACGTGGTACAGAGCAAGGAGTGACATTAAGTGAACAAGCCTATGTTGAGTGTTTATAACAGCAGTTGTGGAAGACAGTCTTTGCTCTGACTAATGGCCTTTGCGCTTTGGTCAGCAACCATTCACAGGTCTGGTTCTGCACTGCTCTCTTCCATTCATCTCTCTGTCTTGAGGCTAACACTACTAGGTCTTCATTACTGGAGCTGTGTGGAAACGCTTGCTTTCAGACGGCATTTTGGCTGTTCTGGGCCTTTTGTGTTTTCGTATGAATCTCTTAATTAGTTTGTTGCTTTCAGTTTTCAAAACAAGCTTGTTGGGATTTTAATCAGAGTTATATTGAATAAATAGTTCAGTTTGCGCTCTTCCTAATCACAGGCAAGATGTATCTCTCTACTGACTCCTCTAAGGAGTGATTTGTGGATTTCCGTGCAGCGAGCCACTTTTTCACATCCGTAGGACTTACTGCTAGCTCCTTCCTATTTGTGTGTATTACCGTGAATGACAATTGCATATTCAGTTGTAATTTGCAATTGTTTGTCGCCAGCATATAAAAACAAAGTGAGCATCCGCAGTCGATCATGTACCCTAAACCCTCCTAAGTCCACTTAGTTCTGGTAGCTGTTTTCGTAGATTCCATTGGATTTTCTCAGAAGTCAATAATCATGTCATTGGAGGATAAAGGCAATTCCACTTCTTTTCCGGTCTGCTGCGTTGTGTTTGCTCATTCCTCCTCGAACACTCCCCGTGCTGAGTTGTATAGCAATGGCAAGCGCAAGGCCTTTCCCCACTGCCTGGTCTGGGGAAAGCATTGAGTTCAGGCTGATGTGTGGTGCCAGTAGGTTCTTATCACTGCCCTTTTCCTAGTCTCAGCCATTCTCTCCGAGTCCTGGTGGGTGTGACTTTTGTGGAGAATGAGTATTCATTTCTGCCAAAGGCCTTTTCTGCCTAGATTCTGATAATGATATGCTTTCTCTTTCTTAATTTGTGAACACGATGGATTACATTGATTGATTTCCGGGTACTAAACCAGCCTTGCATTTCTTAATTCAGCATCTTGTGGGTCATGAAACAGCATATTATATATAAATAAATATCCATTTCCTTAACGAGGAAAGATATTTGTATCTATATATCTGCAAGGAATATCTGTGATTTTATATTACCTACCTAATTTTAGCATCAAGGTAAAGCTGGGTGCATTTGAGAGTATTTCTCCATGCGTTTTTCTGGAAGAGTTTATGAAAACTCAATGTATTTCTTTATTATACCCTTAGTAGAATTTTTCAGTTATAAACCTGGACCACCTAGTGTGTCTTCGGTGTGAAGGCTGTCAACTTATTTGGTTTAATATAATTTGGTTTAATATCATAAAGAATGGTCTGGTCATCCATTTCTACTCTGGTCAGCTTTAGTAACATGTCTTTCAAAGAACGTGTTCTGTTCTGCGTTGTCAAAACCAATGAAAGCAAGCTTTTCATGACATTCATTTTCCTTTAATGTTATAGAATCTGAGGTGGTGTGGCTGTATTCATTCCTGTATTGATAATCCACGTCTCCTCTCAGCCTTTCTGCTCATTCTGGCCAGAGGCTTGTCAAATCTATTGAGCTTCTTGAAGAACCAGCTTGGGTTGCATTGATTTTTCTCTATTGATTCTCTGTTTTCTATTTCATTGATTTCCACTTTGCTGTTCATTATTTACTCCCCTACTCCCCTTTGGATTTCAGTTCTTCTTCTGGTTTCTTAAAGCAGAAGCAGATCATATATCTGGGTACTGTTTCCTCTAATGGGATTTAGTACCACGAAGGTCCCTGTTGGTAGTGCCCAAGTGATGCCTCATAGACCTTATACGCTCCGCTTTTATTTTCACTCCACAGTGATTTCTAACTTCCAATTCAATTTCTCTTTTGATCTGGGAGTTATTTAGAAATGTCTTGTTCAGTTTCTAAATAGTTGGAGATTGTCCAGATAGATGCCTGCTTTAATTTCATCACGGCTGGAGAACATACTTTGCGACTTCAACTCTTTTATAGCTGGGGAAATGGTCTGTATTGATGGCTATCCAATGCATACTTGGAAAGGGTGTACATTCTATCACTGTTGGGGCAATGGTTCTGCAAACATTAATTACATCTTTTTTTTTTTTTTTGGTTAGTACCCCTCAAGCCTTTTGTGCTGTAGCTGGTTTTTCTGTTTTGTTTTTTTTTTTTTCCTCAAGAGTTAAAATATTCAACAGCCATTGTGGTTTTGTCTGTTTGCACTCAGTTCTGTCATATTCGACTTCATGAATCTTAGTGCAGTATTCTTACGCCTTCTGCATGGATTGGCCTTTACTTAGAAGATGAGTTTTATAACTTGCCATTGCTCTGGTAGTAATGAGACACTGTGGCTTTTTCTGTGTAAAATGACTTACCTTTTTCTAGACTTTCAATCTTAGCCTGTTCGCTTCTGTATATTTAAGGTGATCCTTTGTAAGTGCTACCCCTTTCCCATGCTGGGCAATGCCTGGCTCTTATTCAGTCCATTTACTGTGACTATTCGTACGCTTAGGCTTGTGTCTTCCATCTTCTGTTTGCTCCTGCTGCCCTTTGTTCTACTTTCCTCTCTTCCTCCCTCTTTCGAGTCAATTCATTGATGACTTTTATGGGTCCCTTATTTTTAATAGATGCTATTTTTAAAGATCACATAAAATTGAGCCACAAGTAAAGAGGTCCAGTCACCTCCCACCCTACCCCCAACACACAGAGTAGCTTCAGTTCCCAGCATCCTGTCCTAGAGTGGAGTATCTGTCACAGCCAGGGGGCCCATGCTGGGCTCACCAGCAGCTTCACAGCTTCACCCTCAGCCTTCTACTTGCACAAGAGCTCACTCCCTCCCAGTGTTGTATGTCCCATGCCTTTGCCCAAGTGTATTATGGCACATATCTACCACAAGAGCCCCACACTGGAATAGTCTAGTTGCCCTCAAACCCTGGTGTGCTCTGCCCTCTCATCTTTCCTTCCTTACTCTCTGGTCTTACCCATTCTAGAATGTCATAAAGCCTTTCAGAATAGTTCATTTAATCTAAGTCCCCACCTCACATGCCCTTGTTTCTCTATAACTGGTTTCCATTAGGTGATGAATAGTGCCCCATCTACCTGGTCACCATTGGAGGACTTTGTAGTTGCTCTTCAGTTATAGTGGTTGTAGCTGCTAGCTATCTGTTGTTCTACAAAGTGCCTAAAACAGTCAAGAAGGAGAAGCTTGTGCCAGATTATAGTTCCAAGTCCATGGTCAGCGGTCTCTGTTGATTTTTAGCCTGTATCAAGGCCAGACTACCATGGTAGAAAGGATTGGTGGAAGAGAGCCACTCACCTTGTGGCAGGTAGGAAGCAGAAAGGGGAAGGGGCCAGGACAAAACAGCCTTCCAGCATGTGTTTCAAGTAACCTGCATCCTATACAAGTGACCTGGCCTCACCTTCTAGAGTTTCCACCACCTCCCAACAGCACCACCTGCTGGGAGCCAAGCACTCCACACATGGGGTCAAGCCAGAGCCATACTGGAACCCCCTACTATAACGTCCATGTGAAGGTTCCTACATGTTGTCCAGGTCATTTGGGCAACAACAAGGAGCATGCTTGCCAGAGCCTATGATAGGAATATCTTCACTTTTTTGACCTCCACAGTGGCTGAACCATGTCACATCCCCACTAGTAACAATTGAGCTCTCGCATGCTCTTGCAGATTCTCGATGTATTTGGTAACATTAGTGTGTGGGATCTTGGTCTTCGTAGCAAATGTGTGGTGGTAGCTCATTGCTGTTTAAGTTTTCAACTCCATAGTGACATGTGACATTGAGAGCTTCTCATGCCGTCTTTTCTACTTTGGCGGGGGTGTCTTTTCAGGTCTATGGCCTGTTTCGTATGTCAAGTCATTGGCTTTTATCACTGAGATTTTAGAACTCTTTATATATTTGAACAGCATCCTTGACTTGATTCATCTTTGGACATTCTTTCTGTCCAGCCTGTGGCTCGTCTCCCCAATGTCCAGACAGTTTAAGCTTTCATCTCTGTTAAAGTTCACCTTACCATTTCATTTGTGGCTCAGGTCTTGAACCAGGCCTTTGGTACAACAGTTTCTCAAGTGTCGTTTGCAGCACACCCACAGTTGTCTAGAATTTTCTCCTGTGCTATCTTTTGGGAGTTAGTTTTACATTTTACATGTAGGTTAATCATCTATTTTGAGGGAAACTCTGCAAAGTACCTAAGTCTGCGCATAAGTGACTTTGTGTGTGTGTATTTTCACAGCATTCGTTGAAGAGGCTTTTGATTTTATTTCATTGCCTTTTTTCTTCACCAAAGGCCAAGTCCAAATATGCATTAGTGTATTTCTGAGCTCCCTGATCATTTCCTTGATCTTTTTCTGCGTTCTTTCACTGGCACACATTGACGCGCTTGCTGTTGTGCTACTGAGCAGGTCTTGAACTTTGAATAGTACCGGCTCTCTGACTTTGTGCTTCTTCTGCAATGGGATAGCTATTCTGAGGTTCTTTTCTTCTTCCTGTATACCTTAGAGCCAGCATCTCAATACCCACATCAGAACCTGCTGTGATTTTGTTTGTGGTTGCATTGAATCTATCAATCCAGCTAGAAAGGATCAATATGTTGACCACCTCAAGCCTTCCTCTCTACCAGCATGGGATAGCTCTCCATTTACTTTGCCGTTTATTATTATTATTCTTTCCGCAGAGTTTTGTAGTTTTTGTTATGATGTCAATCCTGTACATCCTGTTAGAGTTAGGGTCCAACATCTCATTTTTTGTGAAGGTGTTAATGTTGCTGTTTCTGATTTCAATCTCTACTTGCTCATCGCTGCTGTACAGGCAAGTCTATCTTGTTTGCATTAACCATATATCTTGGAGCATTTCCACTATGGTTGACAGGTCCTAAGGGAGTTGGGTTTTTGTTTGCTTGTTCATTTTGAGGGGAGGGGCTGAGAGGGGGGGTTGAAGGGATTGGCTCTTTTAGATTTCCTAAATAGACAATCATGTTGTATTTGTCAGGGTTCTCTAAAGGAACATAACTAATAGAATGATAGAATGAAGATTTATTAGATCAGCTTATGGGGTGCAATCTGGGTAGTTCAGTCATGGCTGCCTTGTGTCAGAAAGATAGAGAATCCAGTAACTGTTCAGTCCCTGGGGCTGGATGTCTCAGTAGTCCCAATCTGGTGCGGGAGTCGTGGGGGATTCCTGGGAACCTGCTGATCTTCAGTTTGCTTTGGAATCCCAGAGAAGTTGGTTATAATACAGACAAAGGAATGCTGCAGCAACAGCACAGATGGACTTGCCAGCAAGAGTGAGGGCAAGCAGGTAAAAAGCAAAGATTCCTTTTTCCGTGGCCCATTTTGTAGCTGCCACCAGAAGCTGCTGCCCAGTGCCTTGTTAGGCTGATGCTTCACTGTCTGACTTGAGGGAGCAAATACTGTACCTCATCCTGTGCACTCTTAGCCCTCTTCCCTGAAATCCTCCTGCCTGCATCCTGACTACTTTCAGACAGATCTCTCTGGTTCCTCCCCTCCCTGCCCATCCCATATTCTGTTCCACATGTTCCTGTGTATGACCTCACTGTTCTCAAAGCCTGTGGAATGGGAACCACATCTTATCTGTTAATGCCCCGTCTCACATTGTTCTTTTCTGCCTAATGGTTAGAGTCATGAGAACCATATTTCACACGTGTGTTGCATCTGTCCTGGGCCTGTTTTGTTTGCTGTTAGAGGACAGCAAAAATGGCCTGTTTCTCCATCTTGGCTGGAAGTATGCTGTTTGCTCTATGTGATTTTGTTTTGCAATATGTGCATAATATAGAAAGTATCATGGCCAGGCTGAGTGTCCATCTAGGGAATCCCCTTGTTGAGGAGAAACCATTCACTAATTCTTTTGCTCATTGAGGAAACTTTCTACAGGGCTGTAGGATGACCCAGTAGGTCCATGTGCACACTGTTCCCACTGGGGCCTATTTGGATCCAGAACTAAGGAATTCAAACAAATGTCTTGAGTAAACTTAAGAAAATAAAGCACCTGACATCTGTCAGGCCCTGCTCATGTCACCTCTAAGGGGCTTGTGTTCCAGTAGAAGTGGATGTGTGACAGCCAGATGCATGACTGTTAAATGCTGAACGAGCAGTCACAGAAGGGCAGACCCTGTTGAAGACAGCCATGCCTTAGGAAAAGGGCACTCTTCAGGGATGACCACTCTTAATGAAGCTTGAAATGTGATCCAGAGGCTGAGGAAGGTCGTGGATGTCAGAAGTCAGCCCAAAAGGGCGGGGGCTTCATTCTGGGCTAGGCCAGGGACATGGTCAAGGGGCACCTCCATGAAGATTACAGAGAGGCAAAGGTGTCTTACAGGAGCCGATGGGTTAAAGGCACAACCCAGCTCCATCAATCTGCAGCTGAGGAAAACCATCCTCCTGTTAGTGGATTCCTCTGAGGAGCTTGGTTTACAGTGGTTTCCCCAATAAAATTTAGAGTACTTTGGTTGGCTAAGAGCCCACTGAAGCCAAGTTCTTGAAGCCTAGGTCTTTCTTTATGTGATTGCACACACGCATTTGCAAGCAGGTTATGGGACCTGCTGCTTCTAAGCCCTTACCAGGTCCTGTGATGGCCAGGAGCAGGACACAGCTCTAAATGGGGCTATAGCGCCTCTGTACCCAGCTGGCTAGGGATTTGGTAACCAAGTTGTGGCTTCTCATACCAGCTGTTGTGTAGAAGCCAACCTCAGCCACCTGTGCAGGGTGGGTGCTTTCACCTTTGCCATTTGTCCTTTTCAGGCCTTTTCACCTTCTTCTTGGGTCACATAGGATGTATCTGTCCTCAGGTCCCTGGGTTTATCAGATGAGTTTATCTGATCCAAAGAGGCCTGAAGTAGAGTGATAACCCCACCTTCACCCCTTTCTCCGAAGACGATAATGTGGGGCTCCTGCTGAGCCTGCCCATCTTTGACTTCTCATCCTTGGGATGAAGTTTCGGGGCTGACTAGCACCCAGGACCAGATGAGGAGGGAGATGCCTGTCCTGTCCCATGCATGTACCGAGGTGCTGTCAGCAGGGAGGACCTTAAGTCACAAAGGCAGAGCTGAATGCAAACGGAGCACATGGAGGGAACATAACAAGAGCAGGGTCCAGTGCAACCTAAGTGCACCATAGAGACAGGAAACTATGGGAGAGAATGGCTATCTGGCCCAGGATCAGGCAGGCCTCTAAAGAACCCAGAATTTATACTTTAACCTTGCAGGCAAATCAGCAAAGAAGGAAGATACATAAGGGTACACAGGCATGAGCCAGCATGCAGGACTTGAGCCCTGGCTCCAGGCTCATGCTGTGGTAAGACCAGCCTGTATTATCTACATTAGGGACACACCTGTGGCTGACCCCTTGGAAGCCTGGGTTTACTCTATGTCCCAAGCCAGTCTGCATCTCTCCCTCACAAAGTGGCCCTGGTCCCTCAGCTTCATAGTGTTCTGGAAGAATGGCTATTAACTTCTAGCCCTGTCCAGCCAGGGCCAGAAGCCCTCTTCTGAGAGACTCTGGGAAAAGCGAAACTATCGGCTAATGAAAAGATGAACCATTTACAGGAATGGGAGAGTCAAAGTAAATGAATAATGGCTGTCTAGTTCTTGATCCCCAGCTACCAAATTCCTAGCTTCATTTGCTGCTCTGAGAGCCCTGAGCCGAGGAGAGCTCATCAACTAGCTTTTAGACAGCCTCCAATAAAGGCAAGAAGAGCCTGGGGTCCTCCTACCCTTCCATCTCTCTTGTGACTTGGCCTTGTGGTTCACCTGGCTCCTCCCGCCTCGTGCATGTGACATTGTCACCTGGGTGTTCTCTGCATCAGCTTCTGCACAGTGTTCTGGGTGTGGGCCAGGAGCTGAGTCGGCTCTCCAGTGTTATCTGTGCTCACCCATGGGAGACTGCTTCTTTCCTAAGCTGTGAATTCCATAGGGGATGAAATAGTAAGGAGCGTAGAAATAAGACATCTCAGAGGTGGGAGGGGTCCCAGTGGGGAGAGACAGCTGCTGTCACCACAAAGCTCTAAGGACCTGGATGTCTTGGTGACTTCTGAGGTCTACCTACAAGAAAGGACTTGCTCCCTCAGTATTTTGGGCTACCTGCTCATGTAGGTCTCTGATTCTCATTGTGTGCAGCCTGCTTTTAGGAAGAGGGGCAATGCTGGGGAGAGCTGGCTTTGGGCCAAGACATGGTTGTTGATGGCCTGCCTCGAGAGGTTCATATGTTCCAGGGTCAGGGCATGTGGATTAGAAATGTTAGGTAGAAAAAGACAGAGACACAGAATAGAGTCGGGAGGGCAGCCCAGTGAATACTGAATTCACCCACGTTTGTTTTCCATATGCTTTACATATCCCAATCTAAAGGGGGGTGGGGAGAAGGCAAGCCTGTTTTACCACGATACAAACAAGGAACAAACAAAGTAATTACCTCTTCAGTACCTGAAACGTCAAGTAACTATATTCTGAGTTAAGTATTCTGTTGTTTAGGCAGGACGCACAACAACCACTCCTTTGGTCAA
Source organism: Arvicola amphibius (assembly GCF_903992535.2). Classification (NCBI taxonomy): domain Eukaryota; kingdom Metazoa; phylum Chordata; class Mammalia; order Rodentia; family Cricetidae; genus Arvicola; species Arvicola amphibius. The sequence goes on along the minus strand of NC_052055.2, from coordinate 31,776,595 downwards.
GGTGGAATGGATCCACATCCATGGGCACACACACATGTATACACACACATGGTATAGTGACTTCAGCCCCTGAGCCACAATGTAGAAACATGCAGAGATACCCTAAGGCTCCCCTTTGGCTCTGGACACTCTGGATGTCATGGAGGACATGGGCAAGAGATCCTAGGCAGGGTGGTAGGGATGGCCATGGGAGCACCCTATGACAGACCCCTGGGGGCCTATGACACAGTGTGGACAGTATCCTGAGTGTGGGGCTCAGGAGGCATGCGTCAAGAAGGTGGGGTAGCAGGATCTGGGGTGTCAGCTCACTAACAGCCTGGCCCAGGCTGCCTTATCTTTCCTCTTATCAGACCTTCCCCTGAGTTCCTGAGAGCCAGAGCTACACTAATGGCCCCATCCTCTCTCCTCGTGCTGTGTCCTAGACTGGCACTGGTCTACCCGTTTAGACCTTGAAGGGCATAGAGGTTGTTCTGGAAAAAAAAATACACCCTTGACGTCTTTTGAGGCAAGGAGTGCTGGGCATACCCTCATGCCCAACTGGGTAGCTACCTACAGCTGCTCACTGAGCTCTGAGCTTTCATTTCCTGTTCTGTGAAGTGGGCAGTGCTAGGCCTGTGAGGAGTGAGGCAGCCTTTCCCACAGCACCAGCCCCCAGTGCTCTGCTGGGGTCTCTTCTGTCACGGCTTCTCATGCCCATGTGCCAGCCTGTTTTGGGTGTGCTCACCTGGCACACATGTACACAGATGGCACTGACTAGTATACACACACACACGCATGCACACACACACACGCACTATTTGGCTTGATAAACGATACCTTTCCATTCGGATCCCAAGTGACTTTATAAGCAGGCTATAAATAGCCTAGGAGATTGGCAGGACGAATCGATCGCTATTAGCCACGCACCCTTCCCTCCCTCTGAGCCAGGCTACAGAATAATTAAGTTTCCTCTAAAGGGCTGTCACCATTAGCTGAGTCATCTTCCTGCTCACCCAACCTGGGCAGCAGTCCTGATCTCTGCCAGGGGAAGAATCTCCCTGCCTGTAGGATGCTGCCCGGGCTCAGCAATAGGGCTTCAGGCCATGGCCCAGAGGTGTGGGGCTGGGTCTGCACAACTGCAGGGACACAGGCAGGAGTCTGCTAGCATGAGGAACTTGCTTCATGCATGCTGCAGATGCCCCTGAATGTCCAGGGGGCTGTGGAGCTGTTGGGGTTTCCACTGGAGCCCCAGTGCCCACCGCTTTGCCTGCTACCTCGAGATGCTCTTCCAGTGTGTGCTGGATTGATGTATTTTATATGTTTATGTTTAAAATAGAATACTTTCATTAACAAAATATCATCAAATTATCTCATCCTCTCCTAAAATATAGTGAATACTTTAAAGATTTGTCCTTAACCCCCTCTCCCAAAGGTGTGACAGTATCTTTTTCTTTAACTTTGAGCCTTTGAGTATTCATCATGTTATTTAATTGTAACTTTAGCTTTATTTTTATTTTTGCAATTGCTACCTGCAAGTATACTATAGACTGTAATATATCTGCTTAGGCAACTGCATAGGCCTCTATCTCTCTCCGTGCTGGAGATCAGACATCACGGCTAACGTGTCCTCGCGTGGCTCTCTTTGTGTCTGCCTCCTGTTTTCCCACTCTCAGAAGGGCAGCAGATCACACAGTACCTGCCTGCCCAGGGCCTCATTCTGCTGTGATGACCACTCTCTTTTTTTAAACCCTCCCCCACCTCTCTCTGTGTGTAGGGAGTTAACTCTACATGCACACGCCTAGCACACATGATGAGTTCAGAGGACAACTTAGGACTCTGTCCTTCCCTTCTAATTTATTTGGGATGGGGTCTCTTGTCTTCTGCCATTCACCCCCAGGCTAGCTGGCTTCTAGGATTTCTCCTGTCTCCACCTCCCATCTCCCCTTTAAAGAATTGGGATTATAAATGTGCCCGCCACAGCCTCTGGATTTATGTGAGTCTTGGAATTAGAACTTGGTCCTCATGCTTGTGGCGAGTGTTCGACCCACTGGGCCCTGTACAGACACTTGGGAAGGCCCCACACTAGGTGCTGCCTCTTTGCCTCTTTGCAGGTACTCGGGCTTAAAGGTTTAGCAGATGAATCGGGAAGACACAGTCCCACCCACCTGTAGATAGTGGTGAATATTTACTATAAATAGCACAGATTAGAGGTGAGCTAATTAGAGGCAACCCCTGCTGACTAATTAAATTGACCAATGCTTACTGAATAGAAAAAGACAATTGTAGTAAAGTGAAGAAGAGGAATCTTCAGCAATCCCCACTGCCCAAGGCGGCAGCTATTAAGGAATAGGTGTGTGGCTATAGGCTCTCTTCTGGATAGGTATCTCAAGGCAAATGCTGTCTGTCACCTACTCTAACTCACTGTATGTCGTTATGTTCCTGCATGCTGAGGGCATATCTGAGTCAGGGTCTGCAGTCGCTATGTAGTAACCTGCTGTGCTGATGCTCCATTATTTATTCAGCCCACCCTGCTGTGCTCCATACTGTGGGGTAGTTTCTAGACTCTCTGTTCTAACCAGAGTCAGCCCACATTACTAGCCTTCCAAGGGCGAAACTGCCAAGTCAGTTCACTGTGTCAAAGGCTATGTGCTATTTGCTGCTCTGCGTATTTCTAGACCAGCCTCCGTGAATCTTCCAACACTTAGTCTCCAAGCGGCCATGTGTGAAAACTCGCATCCCCTCGACTCTTGCCAGTAATAGCCTGTATTTCCCTTCAAACACTGTGCCAGTCTCCTCGGCCGTAAAGAATGGCTCTGAGTCCTTTCCATGTGTGTTCTTTGATTACTGGACAGGCTTGGCATTTTGCCCAATGCTTACTGGTTGCTTATGTTTCTTCTTTGTTGAAGTGTCCACCAGGCATGTTTATCACTTCCCTAGACCCCACCCAAGATCTGAACCCAGCCAGAAAACCACTTTACATAGCCCCAACCCTTTTTCTACCACTGCACTGTGGCTCATCTCCCCTCTATCTGGACTCTTTTGTCCTCTCCCCAGCCTGCGCTAAACCTGTCTGAGTTCTCCCCTGGTCCCTTGTATACAGCCTGACAGTATTTCAGTTCTTTTATCTGGAACAGAATCTGGAGATGTGGGATATTTTTTTCTTTCATTTCCTTTATCTATGCTACTGGTGTCTTGAGCCACAGGAATTGGATGAGTTGCCCAAAGCCTAGTGAATCAAAGGAAAGAAAGCCAAATATTCCGTCCCATTGCTGGGTGACTCTATGTTAGCCATTGTGTGCCTGAGAATGACTCATTGGTTCTTTCCACTGTGGCTGGGATTGGGTTCAGGGATGCCTAGATAGCCAGAAAAGCCTTCATGCTTTCCCGAGCCACTCTTCCCTCCCCTATGCCCTTGATCCATGCCCCTGATCTCCTCACTGCTGACAGCAACCGCAGGGACTCTGTGCCTCCTTCCACTCAAGCTCAGAACTTCCTGCTCACTCAGCAGTCTGAGTTACTGCTGCTTTGTAACCGAGAGCTTCTGAATGCTGCATTCCTGCTTCCTGTGCGGTCTTAGATTTGCTTCAGTGCCACCTCCTCATCAAGACCTTTCCTAATGTGCTCTAAGAACAGCCCCTGACCTCTCACCATCAGTGGACTGTTACCATCTACCGTGTGTGCACACACGTATGTGAGCATATGTGCATTCATGTGTCTGTTCACTTATTTGCTGATGTCTTCCATCAGAAGTAAACTCATGGGAGCCAAAGACTTTATTTTCTTCTTAATACTGAAGGACTTCTGTGTCTAGCTTGTGATAACTGCTCAGTGAGGATCACTGCATGTATGAGCCAGTGAGTGAGTGTATTATGGATGAATGAAGAAACCCCAGGTGCTCTCCCACAGAAGAGAAGCCATGATCCATCAATCCCAGGTCTCTGTGACTCCGTAAAGGTGTTTTACTTCCTTACATAAGCCCAGTATCTTTTCCATTCTTCCCCAAAACTAAGCTGTGTTGTTGAAGGGCAGTGAGCTTTCTCTACACTTTGAGCTTCCTTGGAGTCTCGGCCCTGCCCTGTAGATAACATCAGTTTCTTTCCTCTGGGCAGCTTAGCTTACAGTTTATTAGGAATGCGGAAAGGGGATGTTTAGAAGCCTGTGTTGTACCTAGTACATATCAGGGCCACATCCAGGCCCTAAGAAAGACCATTTCCCTACTCAGTGGCAGAATGGAGAATTTTTGGCTAGTCCCATGTCCGAGATGTATACACTACCTTTTAGGGATGTGGGAGGTATTAGCCATACCTACCTGTAACAGTGCCCTCCCTGCCCTACACCTGCTGCTGCATGTGTGGGTGCTACACATGCCTGCTATCACCCCATCTCTGGGGCCTGGAGCTATATGGGTAAAAGGAGAGGCCAGAGGTCCCTCCACAGGGTCCCAGATCTCTCACTTGATTGGCCAGCCCTTTCTTGAGCACCTGTGCTTTGCCAGGGCAGAAGGTGACAGTGGAGATGATTAAATTATTGAAAAGAACAGACTGTTTTCCAGAACCCTCATTTGCATAGCAGCTATGACATGCAGATGGCAAGCTGTTCCTGGTTCTCAAAGCAAAGCTCTCTCGAATCCTCTGCTGTCTGGAAAAACTGTTCGCTTAGGGCTACAAGGATAAGAAACATCATGTCAATAGGGGTCAGGGTGCCCAGCCAGACTTGTCTGTAGAGGGAGTCTGAGCTAGACGCAAATGACCAGTGACTGTAGGACAAGCCGGGCATAGTATTCTAGGAGTGACATCACTTGCAAAGGCACCGAGGTTGGAATAAGCTGGGTGTGTTGAGACATGTGTTGCTCTTGGGTAGAGTGGAGTCTATGGAGGTTGTCAAAGACTGGGTTTCAAGCTACACAAACTGGAAATCCACTGGAGGCTTGCAAACAGAACCAGGACATGCTGCACGATGGGGAAGCAGGCAGCAACTCAGGTGGCAGGGAAGACAAGGATGGTACAGTACACAGAGACCACCACCCAGCTCTCCTGGAGACTGCAGGGGTGAGTAGGGAGAAGCATAGAGGAGCCCCCTTTAAAAAAATAACATTTGTTCTTTGAGAATTTCATATATTTTGATCATATTCTTCCCCCTCAATCAACTCCTCCACCTCTCTACCCACCTAACTTCATGTTCTTTCTCTTCAAAATTAATGGAGTCCAGTTGGTATTGGCCAACCACTTATGAGCATGGGGGCCTGTTTCTGGGGTGTGGGTGATATACCCAGTGTCACTCCATCCAAGAGAACTGATTGTTCCCCTCAACCAGAGGCTATCGTTTAGAAAAAGCTTCTTGGCTAGGGGTGGGACCTCATGCCCACTTCCCTTCTTCTGTCTGGCTTGCATTTGTGCAAGTCTTGTGTGGTGTCACAGTTTGCCCTGTTGTGTCTGGAAACCACTATTTATTTCCTTGACGTCATCCACCACCTCTCGCTCTTACGGTCTTTCTGTCCTCTCTTCCACACAGCTTTGAGCTTTGAGGGGAGGGATTTGATAGAGACACCCCATTAAGGGCTGAGCATTCCAAAGTTGCTTATTCTCTTTACATTGACCGGTTGTGGCTTTCTGTGTTGTCACCTACTGCAAAGAGAATCTTTTGTGATGAGTTTTGAGCAGTGCATTGATCTGTGAGTAAAAAGTCATTAGCAGTTCTTTTATTTCTATCTCCTTTTAGCAGACTAATAGAAATGCTTCTTTCCTATGTCCCCTGATATATCTAGCCTCAGGGTCTTGGCCTCATGAACAGTCTCAGATATGGGTTCCATCTCAAGTTACAAGTCTTAAATCCAATAAGAAGGTTGGTTATTTCCATAATATTAATGCCACCATTGTATAGATGGACTTATCCTAAGGCAGATTGTTATTCTAGCAGATGAAATTTATTATTTTTCTCCTCCAGCAGTTTGTATAGCACCTTCAAGTACTGTGAATGCTGGCCAGTAGGGGTTAAGCTCCCAGGAAAGTACCAGCTAGATTTCTCCTTGTTCTGACTCAACTATGTGGTGTCTTCAGCAGTAGTGTCTTGATGTCAATAGCAGTGGCAATAGCCTATAATTTGAGGGGTTCTATAGTACCCCACTGGCCAACAACTCAAAAAAATGTTACCCATTACTGGTACTGGGGTTTTTTATTTGGTAGCATACGCTTAATTGGGGTATTGGTCTCCATTATATAATAATATAGCATGCTCCTTCCATGGGGATGCCAGGTAGGTGGCTAAACGGGATCTGAACGCAGCTCTGTGTGGAAAATGAAGGCTCTATATGGAGAACTGAGCCTCTGTGTGGACATCTAGGGATCCATGTAGACAGCACGTTTTGTGTGGATAGCTAGGGCTCTGTTAAGAGAGTTGGGTCCCAGCATGAAGGTCCTGGAAAGAACTGGTGGTCTATTTCCAGACCTCAGAGGCAAGGATTGAGGAACTGAGCTCTGTGGAAATGGCAGTGTTGTTTTGTCCATGGGCCTGGTAGGGTTCCAAGACTGGGAGGACGGATGCAAAGCTTGGACTGGCTGAGATTCATGGACAGAAGAGCCAAGCCAGGCCAGCCAGAATGGGCAAAGGTTTTGAGGTGCTACCCCTGAGACCTCTTGCTTTGCTGCAAGAATCCAGTGAACACGAAGCAGGGTTCGTCTTTTATCCACTGGCCAGCACATAGGAGGAACTGATGTAACATTGAAGCTGTATAACACTGGGAGTAGCCCCAAGGACCACACAGTGCACACATACATACCCCCATGCATTGCCTCACATAAATATCAGATAATTCCCCTTTCTCTGCAGGCATGTCTCTCTCTCTCTCCATGGTGTTTGCTCTGGATGAAGGTGACAAGTCCAGTGTAACATGGTCCCTGCAGTTACTCCCAATCCTGAGACCTAAGCACTTGTCCCCTTCCAAATGTAGAAAGACAAAAACAGAGGTGGCCTTGAGGCCCACATGCTGGGGATGGAAGCCCCATTGCATCTTCATAGCGACCCTCAGTCCTGGTGAAGATTCCTGACTCACCAAAAGACAGACAGTTAACAATGGTAGATGGCAGGCTTAATGTGGCAAGCAAGTAAAAGTACCACCAAGTTCCTTGGGAGTCATGGAGAAACTTAGCAAGGAAGGCTTGTGGTAGTGACATTTGTGGATCCATAATTAAGAGGATAAAAGAGGCCTGCAGGTTCTTGAAGCTTTTCATCCTGAGAGATGAAGTGTGGCAAAACAAGGGAGTGCAAACCAGGTTACTGGATGGATAGAGGATGGATGGATGGATAAATGATGACCAATAGATAATGGGTAGATGGATGCTGAAATGGATGATGAGTGGGGTAGAAAATGAATAGGTGGATGGGTGATAGATGGAATAATGGACGATGCATAAATGATGGGATAATGGATAGATGGGCTGATGGGTTGGTGATGTGTAGACGGAAGGTGGATGATAGCTGGATGCATGATAAATGGGGGCTGGATGGTTGGATAGTTGATGGTAAAGGTAAAGAATGATGGTCAGATGTTATACATTACACATCTCAGTGGAAGGCTAAGACGATCTCAAGTTCAAGACTAGCTGGGCTATATACACATATATATATATATATGCACACACATATATATATGCACACATACATACCCCCATGTATGTATATATATATATATATCTGTTGAGGGTGGGTGTAAAGATCAAGAGATAGCTTGGTGGCCTGTAGTCTAGTGTTCTTTGGGAAGTATCTTTTCTTCCTTTACAAACTCAAACTTTTGCTCTGTTGTTGTAGTGAAGGTGAAAAGAAATTGTATGGGTCCCCCTAACTGGTAATACCACAAAGCTAAGGCCCCCAAGTCTGGCTTCCTGTGGCTCTGAACAGTATTAGAAGTGAGTGGGCACTGCCGAGAAGTCAGTCTTGGAGCTGCTCCCAGTTTATGTGGCTTCTGAAAAATCAGATTTGCTTAAAAGTCAAGGTTAAGTTCAACCCCAAGTTCTAAAGGCTTGGCCTCTGGGCATCCCTAGCTTCCAGACACCTGGAAAGAGGCATTTTCTTCAGGGCTGGCCACTGAGTCTGTCGTGAAGTAATGCCATGAACTTTCCTGACTATGCCTGACAGAACTGGGCCACAGGTCCCAGACACAAGCCAGGTCAGCTGACTGCATTAACCACTGTGACCTTTCTCCTGGGCTGGGCTCATTTTAAATGGCATATTGATCTCCTGGAACCAAGAACAGCCTAGCTGTTCCCCAGGATGACCCCAGCCCCTGGGTTTGTGGAGGGATACTGTCTTATCTTTCATATTATATTTTTGTGAACAGACCCAGGCATGTGAACTACTTTTGTTAGACCGGTGTTTGGTATGGGCACAACAGGCTGGACAGAGCCCAGAATGTGTGAGACAGGTTCAGCCTGTCTCATATACACACACACGTATATATGTATATTCATATATATATATATATATGCATATATATCTATACACACACACACACACACGTGTATCAAACATGGGTGGGGGCTAGAATAGCGAGTAGGATGTTTATGCTGTCCCAAGCCTGGAGGTTAGGAGTGGGTCTCACCTGATTATGCTAGGGCATTGCATTTGCATTCCAGACTATTTATTTTGGAAGAGTGCATGCAGGGGAAACCCTAGTATACTGGCCAGGTTAGGTCCTGGTTTAAGATGTATAGAGCCAGACCAGGGTGGGTGGACTGAGATGGGGAGGAGTCCAAGTTCCCTGACGAGGAGTGCGGGGGAAGCAAATTGGGCTCTGTGCCCTAAGGGAGTTTGTGTGAAGTCCCACACTTCACATTTTCAGAGGAGGAAGTGGGAGGGCAAACTCGGTTGGTGGAGTGCATCTCTAGCATGTATGAGGCCCTGGATCTGTCTCTAGTACCACCTGATCAGGGCATGGTAGTACTGGCCTGTAATCCCATTGTGAGGAGAAGCTGAATGAAGGTCATCTACTGTTAGAGAGCAAGCTCAAGCAGCCTGGGACACATTAGGCCCTAGCTCAAGGAATGAGCAGCAAGGAAAGGGACTCTGGGAATGAAGAGGGACATCCTGGGGCCCTGCCTCTGCCACAGTTTAACACCCACATAACAGGGTCCTGACCTACACCTACAGTGTGGCCTCATGTGGATAGTGGTGATACACATTTATAGTATTGTTAGAGATGGTGAGCCCAGGGACCACAGTCCCCAATCAGTATGGGCACTGGGTTGTGGGCGGCCAGAGGCTTTGTGCTGAGCAGCCCGGACCCTTCAGATCAGGATGAGGCCAGAGAGCCTCTTCTCTGAAAGAGGACTGCACACACTCAGCCCTCTTCTTGAACTCCAATTCACCTTAATTTTAATTTAATTCTCTTTAATCTTTAATGAAAAGTTGTAAAAGTAAATTATTTCCCCAGGAGAGGCAGTGGCTCCTCAGGAACTCTCCTCGACTTGAGGGTAATTACATATGTAGGTCTGGAGCAGCCTCCATGCCAAGGAGCGGCATTCTGGCTTAGGAGCTAATTAGCTACCTCAGTAATTGTTAAAAACACATGCCATTTGGTGGATGGAGTGTGTGGTGGCACCAACTCCACAGAGCATAGGCCCTGGAAGTGACTCAGAGACAAAAAGCCACTGTCTGCTCTCAATCAGGTCACTGCAAGCTTGTGCTTCAGGGGTTTGGAGTCAACTACCTGGACTCCTCCACCTCTGAGCCTATCCTAGACTTCAGCATGCTGATAGAGGCCACCTTTCCAGTAACAAGGAGCCCAGAGTGTAGATGTAGGGATGGCGGTATATTACATCACTTACCCAAGAACCGGAACCACAGCCTCGGAGTCAGATCCTCATTCTACCTAAGACATCCGGGCCACTGGAATTGGCAAGTGGGCAGGCATGGAGGCGTGGATGCCCAGGAATAGTCTGTGTGAGGTTGGTGGGGCGGGTATGGAGGTTAGGGGGACTAAATTACAGTTACTGGGCAGCAACGTGTCTGGTTCTGAGCTTCCTAACAGCCAAAGGGAAAACTTCAGCTACTTATCAGTAAAGAACAAAGTCAGTGCATTTTGTTGGTTAGGCACCTAGCCATCAGATCCATTGGCTTTGGAGAAGGCGCTGCTTGTCCTGGATGGTTAGAAGTGAGAAGATCTTACCCTAAATCTGCCTCTGCTTCCCTCAGAGGACAGCAGGTGGTTGGTGTTGAGTGGGACTCCTCACCGAGCTCTAGTGTCACCTCTCTGGCTTACTCTCTTTCCTGTCTTTCAACTCCTCTATGGATTGACGCTGCTCCTTGACCTCTTCCAAAGCCAAGTCCCTTCCGGATCAACCCTGGCTGTCCAGTTTAGGTCCATCCCCTCACCTGGGGTAGGCTTCGAGGCTGGAGCACCAACCCCCAAGCTGTCGCCCCCCCCCTTCCCCGTTCCTGAAGACATGCTCTTTATCCCAAAGGGGAATTTGCTCCTGAGCTAAGTTTAGCAGTCCCCTGTTTTCCAGGGCATTGGAGCAATAGGGGAGGTGTGAAAGGCAGGGCTGATGGGCTTCCTAGATCTGTAGCCATGAATGAAAAGTAATCCTTGCAGTCCTGGCTGTGGGGGCTCTGTGCTAAAGGGGAGGGGTAAGCTTGGGGGCGGGGGAGTGGCTAGTTGGGCAGGAAACTACAGGTCATTCTCAGCCACCACATAGTCCTGGGTCTGCAGGCGTTTGAGCTCCTGGGGTTGGGAGGGAAGAGAGGAACGTTGCTCTGCCCTGAGGAGCCCCTACCTACTTCCACCCTCCTCTTCCCATCCTCCTCGCTGCCCACTGAGTGATTCAGGGTGTTCGTGAGTTGGACCCGGTTTTACAGACATATGCCTGTTGGAACCTGTCACTCAACACTACCCTAAACAGGAAGGTATTTCACTCTCTGGGGCATAGGTAGCTTCTGGAGTTCATGGTTCAGAGCCACTACCTGGGGTGATCTGGATAGACTCAACCATTCTGTCATGTGATTCCTGAGAGACCCGATTCTTTTGCTAGCCCCTCAGGTGCCCAGTGCCTTGACTTACCCAGTCCGTGCAGACCAGATGGGAAAGATAGCTATAAATTTAGAGTACCCTGAGGATCTAGAGCCCTCAGGACTGGGTTCAGCTGGCCCTGCCGTGTGACCCTTTGACCTCTATGCCCACCTTGCCTCTTAATACCTCTCAAGTAATCTGACTTGCCTGGCCCATGCTACTTTCCATCCTCCTAAGAAGACATGGTGACTTGGGGCTACATAAGACACATAGAGACCAGGATCATCTACAGAAGTACCATATACCTGTCTCCTGTCAGGCCACAGGACTGCCAATGACCAGCCATCTTCCTGTATCCTGGGATACAGGATGCCTGCAGGATGGACCCCACTAGACTTGGTTCCCTTGTCTTCTATTTATAGACCTGGTTTTTGCAGAGCCAGCACCATGTCATGGCATTAGTGCAGCAGCAGCTGCAGGTGGTATTCTGAGCCAGAGGAATTGGAGTCTGACTCCAGCTGCTATCAGAGATGAGAAACTACAGGACTGGCCAGGAGGGGACAGTGGTCCACGGTCCTGAAGGCTTCCCAAGATGCTATTCCTGGGACTAGTAACTGACTAGATGGGATGGTCAGTTACTCCACGACAGGCTAGAGCAGGCATTCCTCCTGGGGAGCCTCCTGTCTTCTATGTGTGAATGCGCTAGGATGCCGGAAGGGAGTTGCTGGTTACAACTGGGGAGAGCCTTGCCCTCATTCTTCTCCCAAGGAAGTAGGAACACCTATGCCAGCTTTCAGGACAGGAAGAAGGCTGGGTGTATCAAGGTTCTCTCCAGACATGATAGGGTAGAAGTGAGGCCGAGGTCCCAGCTGGCCTGCCTTGGGCTGTGCAGAGTCAGGGCTGGAAAAGGTTAACAGGCAGACAGGAAAGGCTGGAAGATGAGCCACAGCCCTGGCCTGGCCGCCCTGACAGCCCACACAGTCCTCTGCAGAGAAAAAAAAAACAAAAAAAACCAAAAAAAAACATGAAGAGCTGTAATGAGCCAGCCACCCTTCGCTGGTTTGCTTATAATCATCTCTCCCTTAACGGAACCAGCCACTGCTGCCAGCTGCTCTCCCCATTTCATTCAAGAAGCTGCAACTGCACCTGGTTGGGCTTACTGCTCAGGAAACGGTCGTGATGACCCAGCCCGTGTGGCATGGAGAAAGAGGTGGAGGACTGGTGGGTACCTTTCTGCAGGAGGTTCCATGCCACAGGGAGAAACTGAGGCTGGAGACAGAAGTCACTGAGCTGCCCTGCAGAATTAGCAGGTGCTATGACAGATGCTGGGATGGGGCCACCACTGGGTCCTTCCAGAGGGACATTTCTGGAGCCTGCGTACACAGCTCTCATGCTATTGCCCACAGTGTCACGCAACGTGACCTTTAATGTTCTCATCCTAGCCATTAGTGCTGGCATCTGCTCCACTGGACCAAAGAGAGCTGGGGCTCAGTAAAAAGTGACAGGCCTCACAGGCAGGAACGTGCACACTCAGGTCCCCTGGATCCTCGCTGTGGGCTTAAGAGAGCTAGACAGCTAGCAGAAGAAGCAGTCCGTCCTTGAACCTCCTGCAGTATATATTAAGGTACCACTAGACATGCTTATGTGGACGGACTAGTGGCCAGGGACCCAGGACCACCCCAGAGCCTGTCCTGATCAGGCTCAGGCCAGATGGTCTTCTGCATTCAAAAATGAAAGATGGAACCAAAACCAGACTCTTAGAGACAAATGATACCCAGGAGAATGTCAATTTGAGAAGAAGTGTTCCTTCCCACTCCCCCATGCCTGTGATGAGCCCTCTATCAGGTGGAGTTTCAGTATGGTCCCCTTCCTGGCTGACCCCACTTTTCCTTTGCTATATTATACTTTCCCTCCAGGAGGGTTTGTTTATATCCAGGTTCCTCATTGCTATACCTGGTACTCAGTGTTGAGATAGATGAGGCTATTGAGGGGTTTCTATAGCTCCGGCTCACCTGTAGATGGAGGATGGGTACGAGTCCAGAGAGTAGCAATAATAGGAAGCAGGCAGGAGATGTGTCTGCATCTGGGAAGGTTTGAGAGAGAGTGCCATCTTCCCCAGACCCCCTCCCTTTGGGGACTCTGTACAGGTCATTCTCCTAAGACCCTCTGATGAAACTTGACCCTGACCTAGGGCACTGTGGGTATCAAAAGGAGAGTGTGGCTGTGCCAAGCCCATGGTCCTGGCAGGAGGAAAGAATAGCTGTGGCTGGAATAGGCCAAGAGGAATACCATAGATCTGGGCTCCCCCCAAGAGGACAGTCAGTCTGGGTGACAGCTCTCCTCCTGCCATGCCCAGCTCTGCCAGACTGTTTTGGGAAACGAGGGTCCAGTCACTCCCATGTGTCCCCAGTGCTCTGACACAGAGCAAGAAGTGAAGCGACAGACTGGTTACCTCTGATGGTGTCTTCCATCTCTTGCAGATGTGCTGGTGGATGGGCAGCCATGTGACCGTGAGGCAGCAGCTGCCTGCCAGGTCGGTGACCCTGTACACTTGGAGGTGCGGCTGACTAACCGGAGTCCCCGTAGCGTGGGGCCCTTCGCCCTCACCGTGGTTCCCTTCCAGGACCATCAGAATGGCGTGCACAACTACGATCTGCACGACGTCATCTCCTTCGTGGGCTCCAGCACCTTCTACCTTGACACGGTGAGTACCAGCTGTGGCACAGTCTCCGTGTCGAACCTATAGAGCCCCACAAACCAGGGATCAGGTCAATGGTGGTGCTTCTCCCTGTATGCACCCACAGCTCCTCCCTGCGGTGGTCGCTACCCACCCAACCCAGCCCCAGAGGAGTCAGTGAACCCTAGAGCTTAGTTCAAAATACCTGTCCTCAATCATCCTGACACTCAACTTCCTGCACTCCCTCTCTCTCCCTCAACCCAAACAGTTCAGGAAGTGAAGCAGTGGTAGCTCCTCTCAAAGGCGGAAATGGCTTCTTGGATACCTGCAGCCCCTCATCCAAGGGAGCACAGTCAAACACCCCCCCCACCCCTCATCCCTCCCCCCCTGCTTTGGATGGGGGCAGAGCCAGTGTGTCCCGCCCCTCTCTCCTTACCGGGAAGTCAGACTCTCCCAGTAGCTTTGGGGGTGGAGCCACAGATCCGGTATGATACTACTTCCTTTTTCCCACTCCAGGTGCAGCCATCAGGCCAGTCGGCTTGCCTTGGAGCCCTCCTCTTCCTCTACACAGGTGACTTCTTCCTCCACATCCGCTTTCATGAGGACTGCAAGAGCAAGGAACTGCCACCGTCCTGGTTCTGTTTACCCAGTGTGCATGTGCGGGCCCTGGAGGCACAGGCCTGAGAGCCTCTCAGTTCTGAAGTCTGTGTCCTTGCACCATATCCAGCGCTCCTTCTCCCACCCAGAAGTCACCGCGTTTGCTGTCTGCCTATTCTGCCGAGTGACCTCACACCCAGTGCCAGCCTTGGTGGCCCTGCTCTATAGCCGGGACTGTGGAGGGTCCTTTCTGGTCTGTCATCTCCCTGTGTTCTTAAGAAATGCGGAGCCATCCCTTCAGTCTCCTTAGGTTTGGCTCACCCCAATGAATGCCGCTGACAACCCAAGCCTGGGAGGCGACAATGTGGATGACGAAGGGAGCGGGTGTCAGGATGTTCCCTGCCCGTGTGTTCTGGGATCCAGATGTGTGTATGTATGTTTCCATGTTCTCCAATAAAGGCCTACCTTGCTTTCTTCACATTGTGTCAATTACAGGCTGTGGGCTAGTGGGAGACAGGAATGGGATTAAGACCAAACCTACCCAGCCACACCCTGCCAGGCGAGGCATCCGGCTCACGGGTCCCATGGCTGGCAGGGTAGGCTAATCTGTCTGAGATAGCCGAGGATACTAGGTCACCTCTATACCTAAGGCTCCAGGGGCCCCTCCTTGCTTCCCCCTCCGAGTAGATACTCAAGTCACCTATGGCTCTGTTAGCTTCTTGCCATTCCAAGTTGCCCAAGTGGTGTGGGTAGGGTCTCATCCGCCCTGTTTCAGTCTTGATCTCATGCATTTGAAAATTCACTCAAGTACTAGGAGTATGTGGGGGAGGGGGGCTGTGGTCCCTGAAATATGCTGCTAAATATCCTCTGTAGCTTGCAGAGTCGGGGGCACAGCCAACACCACTCCCATCAACAACTCACAGCTTGTGCATATTCTGCCCATGAAAATATGCCTGCGTAAACATGTTAGAAAGACGGACGGGTACACACCTACCCTAGAGTGTCATCCTGCCAAGGTGCAAGTGAAGCTATGCCTGGTATCAGCATGAGGGCAGGGGCCATGAAGAGCTGCAGTGACATTATGCTTTCTTCTGAAAAGAACATGATCTTGATGGGTGCAATACAGACACAGATGCCACTGCAGGCCTGGGAAGGCTGATGTGGATGCAGCCCAGCTTGATTCTGAGTAGAAGCATGTTGGGGGTTGGTCCCAGTCATTCCAAATACACATTCTCAGAAGGTCTATTGAGAGGCAACCCAAAGGGCAAGGCAGCCCTCTTAGAGGAGATATGGAAATAACCCATGTATAAAAAAAAAAGCTGGGTGGTGGTGGCACACACTTTTAATACCAGCACTCAGGAGGCAGAGATAGGCAGATATCTGTGAGTTCGAGGCCAGTCTGGTCTACAAAAGAGCTAGTTCCAGGACAGGCTCCAACATTATAGAGAAATCTTGTCTCAAAAAACAAAAAGAAGAGAAAGAAGAAGAAAAGGAGGAGGAGAAGAAAATAACCCATGTACCTTGCAAAACTAGCTGTGTTGCCCAGATTTCTACCTGGCAGAGGAGATGATTAGAGTCAAGACAAGGAGGCCCAGAGTGCTGAGGATACTTAGAGTCTTCTTGTGAGCAGACAGGGAGCCAGGAATGGCTTTAGGATGGCTGCCCCTTATAAGGATGGGTGCCCCTTGCTGAACATATATAGCTGGGTCTTTTAGCTCTGTTAGTAGGTGGGAATTGATCCAGGACTGGGAGAGACCCTCTTGGATCTGGGCCTACACTGTCTACTCTATCCCAGCACATTCAGTAGGTGCTTCCCAGGCCTGAGCAAGGGATATACCAAGCCATGCCCACTCACCTGTGTGGCTGAATGGGTTGCTGTCACATTGCCTGTTCCTCTCTGAGTAATAGCTGTCACACTCAAATTGCCAGGAAGAACAAGGATCCAGAAGATGATGTTGGAGAGGCTGGATTCCACCTCAGCCAGTTGTCAACTCCATGACTCCAGGGGGGCTGTTAGGGCAGTTGAGTCTTGGCTTTCTGAGTAGGGATAAAAATGCTAATGTCATAGACACTTTTTTTTTGTTTTGCTTTGTTTTTTCGAGACAGGGTTTCTCTGTAGCTTTTGGTGCCTGTCCTGGAACCAGCTCTTGTAGACCAGGCTGGCCTTGAACTCACAGAGATCTGCCTGCCCTTGGACTGCTGGGATTAAAGGCGTGTGCTACCACTGCCCAGCCCATAGACACTTTTACATGAATGGCCTCTTTGCTTTAATCTCCTCAACCTTGCTAACAAGGCTTCAGAGCACATGGGTTCCCTCTCCCTCCCCCTCTTATTTTCTTTTTCAATCACATCTATATGTCCTGCCATGCCTGAAATCCCATCTCCTCCAGGGACTCTTAATATTTGTCCTTGCTGGGCTCCCCGAGTCCTTCACATGGGCTTGTTTGTTCATTAACCTGCAGCACAAAACTTGGGTTGGTGACACAAATGCTCCAACAGGAAAGTCACAGCATAAGGAAGGTGGTGAGCTGTCCCTGATGGGATTCAAGCCCAAGCTGGACTTGACCTTAGATGGTTTCAGAAGATGTAAGCATTGTATAGGACTGCTGAACCCACAAGCCCAGAAAACCGCTGTCATTAAAACACCCCAAAAGGCAGTCCTTGTCCCTATAAATAGACATGAGAATTGTGTGGTCATCTAGCCCTGGGGCCATCAAAAAGTGTTTTAGATGATTAAAACAAATGCTCGGTATGGATCAGAAGAGGTTACCAACAAAGTGGATAGCAGCCCAAATGAGGTCTTCTACTGAAATTGGCTAAGAAAGACCATAGCTACACACCACAAATGGACATCAGGAAGCTGTAGTGAGGTGAAGAATACTAGGCCCAGGGCTGAGTATATGGTTCAGTGGTTCTTCATGTGTAGGTCCAGGGCTGAGTATATGGTTCAGTGGTTAAGGTTCTTGCCACAAAAGCAGCAAGCATGAGGATCAGGGTTTGGATCCCCAGAACCCATGCAAATGCCAGGTGGTTGTAGAGGCCTATCTGTAATTCTGGCATAGAAGGCAGAGGCAGGGATCCCTGGAGTAAACTGGCTAGCAAAGCTAGTGGTATTGATGAGCTCTGGATTCAGTTGAGAGACCCTGCCCCAATAATAAGGTAGATCACAATCAAGAAAGAATACTATGATGGAGTAGTGTCTATGTGTTACTTTCATTATTAATAAAGAAACTGCCTTGGCCCTTTAAGAGGACAGAAAATTAGGTAGGCGGAGTAAACAGAACAGAATTGTGGGAGAAAGAAAGCAGAGTTTGGGAGACGCTTCAGGCAGTTGCCATAGTGAGTGGCCATGCCTCTCCTCTCCGAGATGGACGCAGGTTAAGATCTCCCCTGGTAAGCGACCACCTCGTGGTGCTACACGGATTACTAAATATGGGTTAATTAGCCAAATAAGAGGCCGAAACTATGGGCCAGGCAGTGTTTTAAAAGAATACAGTTTCCGTGTAATTATTTTGGGTAAAGCTAGCTGGGTGGCAGGACACAGCCCGCCGCTCCTTCTACAATACTAGGCCTACACACACACACACACACTCATATACATTTGCTCACATACAGAAACAGTACTCGTGAGGGGACAAAATCCAGAGAGGAAAGCTGTTTGTCCTGCCTGATGACGACTTTTTCCTCAGGGGTGGAAGGGGAGAAGAAGCGTCTATTTCTATAAAACTGGGGACAGACCCAGGGCTGCCTCACAAGGTGCAGTTAGAAGCTGCTTTCACCAGCTGTGGAGCCAGATGATTACAAGCATTGTCTTCTCACTTTCCTCAGCAGTAGAAACAAACCTGGCCCATCCTCATCTGTGGGCTTCAACTCTCTCTCCTGTGAACCCAAAGTCCGGAGCCACATGCCCTAAGTGCCTTCCTTAAGCCCCAAATTACTCACTAATTTCAGAGTGGCCGGAGACAGCTAGCACCTGTCATTCTCACATGTACCAAACACCTTAAAGACAAGGGGCGGGGGGGGGGCAGCTCCATTTCTGTTCCAAAGGCACAAGGATTTGAATGCATAAAAATGGATAATTCAGTTTTAAAATGGGTAATTAAATACACCAGGAAACACTTCATTATGGCAATATCCATACAAAACAGAATTAGATACCAGCTCAAGAAAGAATCAGATGGTAGATGCCCAAAGATTGTGAAAGAGTATGGTAGGTTTGGGAAATGAAAAAAAATTAATGTGGGCAAAATATAGTTCATAAAAAAGAATCATTTGGAACACCCATAACTGGAAATAAGAACTGAGCTGAACTGAAGATTAAACTCAGCTCAAGAACAAACCAGAAAACAGTTGGAACTGAAGGTGTTACTTAGCAAAGGCATCCACAAAGAGTAGAAAATATCAAAGCATGAAGGACATGGGAGGAAACTCGTCTATGTGTGTCTAAGAGTTCTCAGAGGGAAGGTCAAGAGAAGGGAGGCAAAGCTGGGAAGGAAATGATGCCTGGGGGCTTCTCAGGGCAACGAGGAACAGAAGCCCCAGCCAATTCCAAGTGTTAGAGTAACACATTGGCTGTCG
This sequence comes from Arvicola amphibius, assembly GCF_903992535.2. Classification (NCBI taxonomy): domain Eukaryota; kingdom Metazoa; phylum Chordata; class Mammalia; order Rodentia; family Cricetidae; genus Arvicola; species Arvicola amphibius. Next base: position 31,757,765 of record NC_052055.2, on the reverse strand, counting down.
TGTAGTTTCAGAAGACCGTATGGTAAGGGGTGACCCTAACAGGAGCGAGAAAGACTCAGAGAGAGAGCACTCCGATGGACAGATGTCTTCTTGCCAGCAGCAATGGTATCCAAAAGTCAATGGAATAATTTCAATCCTGAACGAGAAGAGTACTTGCCCATGTGTGAAATAGCGACACTGGCACATAAACCAAGAGTTTTCTACGGACAAAATTTCACTAAAGGGAATTAGAAAGAGTAGCCTAAGGCAGGGAAAAATAGTGGGTACTAGGTGGATAGCAGAGGTGCATACAAGAAAGAAGATAGGACATGAGGAAATCTGGGTACAGCAATGGTAAATAGAGCAGTGGAATGGATTGAAAGCATGGTGGTGTTTGCAAACACAGTGAACCGGCACACAAATGTTCGGGGAATGAGTGCAATCGGGAGCTGCAGAGTGCTCTCAGGAGGGTGGTGAAGACGATGTCAGGCTTGGTACTGTGCCTAACCAAGTTTCCATCTGTGGCACACACGTAAGACATGAACAATGGTGCGGACAACTTTTAAATTAGCAGTCCCCATCCCCAAGTGGAACAAGGGAAACTAGCCAACCAGCCCCAAAGAAAGGATGAAAGGAAAAAATTTTAAGAAGCGGGGGAGGGGGACTTCCCACTCAGTACTCAGATTTCCTGTGTCCTCCTCCAGGGTCTAACCCTGTGGCTCCCCCTGACCACACACCACACTTTCTCTGCAATCCACCAGATCTACCTTGCACCCCACAACCAGTGCCCAAGTCGAGTCTGGCCACAGCTTTCCACCGAGACCCACCCTACCTGCAACTACCCACAGGTCCCTTCTGCACAGCTGCCCACCACCCCACCTACTCAGACTTCCCGCGTCCTCCCCCAGGGTCTAGTCTGAGTTCCCCTGATTGCCTCTTCTGCACCTTCTCCCCAACCTGCCAGATCTAGTCTGGGTTCCACGACCAGAACCCGCCCTTCAAAGGAGTCTAAGCTTCAACCAGGATGCTCCCTACCTGCCCCCAAACCTACCTACCCCCAAAACACAGGACCCTCTCTTGCCACATCTAACCTTTCCACCCACCCAGATCTACCCGACACTCCAGGCTTTAACCAGGAAACACTGTGTCCCTTGTATACTGACATTATATACTGTCCCTTATATACTTACTGCTCCAGATGATGTTTTTATACTACAGAAAGAGTGGATCCTTGTCTTAAGCAGAAGCCTAAGTTAAAAGTTATGCTGAGTCATGTTGTGTTTGAATGCTTCTCTTTTATATAGGAATCATCCAGACATCCCAATGAGTAATTCATTCAGTTTACTTTTCAGTTTTACTTTCAGTCCAATGTTTCCAGATACCTAGAGAGCCAACAAATTATAACACAATGTAAAAAATGCAGCCTTGCAATTGTGATGGTTTGCTTCAAACACAGATATAAGCCCCGTGTGGTGGCACTTACCAGTAATCACAACACTTGGGGTGGGTAGAAGCTAGAAGATCATGAGTTCAGGGTCATCCTTGGCTACACAATGAATTTGGGGCTAACCTGGGCTATGTAAGACATGTCTAACTAACCATTCAGCCAAGCACAACACAATTATGCTTTTCATAGACAAAGGAATGTTTATTCCTTTGACCAATGTACCTGTATTGGTTTAGGAAGGACATAGTGTGGCAGAGAGGTCAGAGAGTCACAGGGCTACCCCCTGGAGGACGACTCAGGAAGTCTGGGTACTGAGAACACGAACACACACACACACACACACACACACACACTATTTTACTTAATGCTGATGAGTCAGAATATAAAGTTCATTTTTATTAAGATAAAATTAGAGTGCTAATGGGTAGTATTTTCCTAAATGTGAGCCTATTTAAAGAATTTTTAGATTTTTAAAAATAGCTTGGGACTATTACATAAAAATGTTACTGTTTTACGTGTACTGCTAAGTTAATGTTTTGCTATATTCATAAAGTGGTATACAAAGGCCCACAATATAACTTCAAACTATAGGTATAAAAGAATCCTAAGTCAAGACCATAGACCAGATCTTTAACAAAATCACAGAAAAAAAATCCACACAAATACTAAAATCACACAGAACACCAAATAGACCAGTAAAGAAAAATCCCCATTACAGATAGAACATGAAGTGTATACAACAAAGTGTATTGAAAGCTGCGAGAGGGGAAGAGGGTGGGGGAAGATAAAGGAACTCGTATATAAAAGAAAACTCATTAGAATAACAGCTGGTATCTCAATGGAAACTTTGAAAGCCAAAAGAGCCTGGGAGTGATGCATTCCAAGTCCTAAAAGACCATGATGACTAACCTGGACTAATACACCCAGTAAAATTATCTGCCATAACTGAAGGAGAAAGGAAAGCTTTCTTTAATATAAACAGCCTTTAAAAATTACCCAAATCAAATATAAAGAAAATACAGGAAGCATTCATTTGGGATGAAGATAAAAATGAGTACAGCAGAGAAAGTATGGAAAGAAATATGAAGCCATAATTGTTTTTAAAAAAAAACACCACCGAGAACACAAACACTGCCACCAAAAACACCACTATGGCCACAATTAACACACACACATTTCAATAACTTTGAGCATCAATGTCCTCAATTCTATAATCAAAAGTCACAGACTAACTGAATGGATTAAGAAAAAAAACAATCCATCTATCAGTGGCCTACAGGAAACACATTTTAGTTTAAAGGATAGGTATAACCACCTTGGACTAAAAGGATGAACAAAGGGCTCCAATCAAATGGGACTGGGATGCAAGCAGGCTTCATTAACCTAATATCTGACAAAATAGACTTCACATTGAAACTAATCAGAAGATTTAGGAGGACAGTTCACTAATCAAGAGAACAGTTAAACCAGAAGGACATTCCTATCCTGAACATATGCACCTAATTTCATAAAAAAAAATCTGCTGCTGGATTTAAAGACAAAGGTTAACAAACATCTCTGTTACTAGTAGGTAATTTCAATACCCCACTTGCTCTAATAGACAGGTTATATGGACAAAAAATAAACAAAATCCAGAATTAATTGACATCATATATCAAATAGATTCAATAGATACCTACAAAATATAGACTAGACTTTAAAATGCTAATTAACCCAATTAAAAAATGGGGCACTGAACTGAACAGAGAATTCTCAACAGAAGAAGTTCGAATGGCCAAAAGACACTTAAGGTCATGCTCAACCTCCTTAGCAATCAGGGAAATGCAAATCAAAACAACGTTGAGATACCATCTTACACCTGTCAGAATGGCTAAAATCAAAGACACCAATGATAGCCTTTGCTGGAGAGGATGTGGAGTAAGGGGTACACTCATCCATTGCTGGTGGGAATGCAAACTTGTGCAACCACTTTGGAAAGCAGTGTGGAGGTTTCTCAGGAAATTTGGGATTAACCTACCCCAGGACCCAGCAATCCCACTCTTGGGAATTTACCCAAGAGATGCCCAATCATATTACAAAAGCATTTGTTCAACTATGTTTATAGCAGCATTATTTGTAATAGCCAGAACCTGGAAACAACCTAGATGCCCTTCAGTGGAAGAATGGATGAAGAAAGTGTGGAATATATACATATTAGAGTACTACTTGGCGGTAAAAAACAATGACATCTTGAATTTTGCATGCAAATGGATGGAAATAGAAAACACCATCCTGAGTGAGGTAACCCAGGCCCAAAAAGATGAACATAGGATGTACTCACTCATAATTGGTTTCTAGCCATAAATAAAGGACATCGAGCCTATAATTCATAAAAAAATCCTAGAGAAGCTATATAAAAAGGTGAACCCAAAGAAAAACATATAGTTATCCTCCTGGATACTGGAAGTAGACAAGATTGCCAGACAAAAAATGGGAACATAGGGGTGGGGTGGGATGGGGGGATGGGGAGATGGGGAGAGAAAAGTGTGAAGTGGAGGATGGGAAGAGCTTGGGGGAATAGGATGGTTGGGATATAGGAAGGGTGGATATGGGAACAAGGAATTATATATCTTAGTTAAGGGAGCCATTCTAGGGTTGGCAGAGACTTGACTCTAGAGGGGTTCCCAGGTGTCCAGGAAGACGCCCCCAGCTAGGTCCTTGGGCAGCTGAGGAGAGGGTGCCAGAAATGTCCAGATCCTATTGCCATACTCATGAATATCTTGCATATCACCATAGAACCTTCACCTGGCATTGGATGGAGAAAATGACAGAGCCCCACATAGGAGCACCGGACTGAGCTCCCAAGGTCCCGATGAGGAGCAAAAGGAGGGAGATCATGAGCAAGGAAGTCAGGACCATGAGGAGTGCGTTTACCCATTGAGACGGTGGGACAGATCTAACAGGAGACCACCAAGTCCAGTTGGAATGGGACTGATGGAACAGGGGACCAAACTGGACTCTCTGAATGTGGCTGACGGTGGAGGAGGACTGAGAAACCAAGGACAATGGCAATGAACATGAACTCTACAGCATGGACGGGCTCACTGTGAACCTTGTCAGTTTGGTTGCTCACCTTCCTGGACTTAGGGGGAGCTGGGAGGACCTTGGACTTAACATAGTGAAGGGAACCCTGATGGCTCTTTGTCTTGGAGAGGGGTGGAGTGGGGGTATGGGTGGAAGGGAGGGGAGGGAAGGGGGAGGAGATGGAAATCTTTAATTAAAAAATGAGAAAAAAAATAATAAAAATAAAAAAAAATTTCAACAAAACCCCAAAGGATTCATGTTCTACTCAAGAGCACACAAGCGTCTTTAAAATAGATCACACAATGGAACTCAAACAAATCTTTACACATTCGAGAAGGTAGAAACCAATCCTTGTATTCTATCTGACTGTAATGCAATAAAAAAGTTTAAAGCAAACACATCTCTAGTAAATACAAAATCTCATGGAGATTAAACAACTCATTACTGATGAATGGGTAAAGAAGAAACCAAGAAAGAAAATTTAAGAAATCCTGGAATTAAATGAAAATGAAAACAGGACACAACAAAACCTTTGGGACACATCGAAAATAGTCCTATGAGAGAAATGTATAGCTCTAAGTGCCTAACATCAAAAAAAAAAATCAGAAGGCTGGCATGGTGGAGCATGCCTTCAATCCCAGCACTTGGGAGGTAGAGGTAGGTGAATCTCTGAGTTTGAGGCCAGCTTGATCTAGAGTGAGTTCCAGGACAGCCAGGGCTGCACAGAGAAACCCTGTCTCAAACAAAACAAAACAAACAAAAAAATCAAAATACTTGGCTTAAAGATACAACTCAAGAGGTCAGAGAAACAAAACAAAAACATGAACCACCAACCAAATCTAAACACAGCAGAAAGAATAAAAATCAGAACAGAAATCAATGACCTAGAAACAAAGAACACAATAAACTAATCTAAGAGCTAATTCTTTGAGAAAATAGACAAGATTGATAACAGACCCTTGGCCCAACTAATAGAAAGACAGGATATGTTAACAAATCAGAAACAAACAGAGAATCAGTGCAAAGGACACTAAAGAAATTCAGGAGATTATAGGGAATGCTTTAAAAACCTCATTCCATGAACCTGTAAACCTGAAAGAAATTGATAAATTTCTAGACTCCGCCACAAATTAAACCAAACAGAGACCAACAACCTAACAGACCCATAACAAATCATAAAAAAATGAGGAAATTTAAATAGTAATAAAAAGCCTTTCAGAAAAGAAAAAATCCCAAGTCCAGATGACCAACCATATGGATTCACAGGAAAATTTGCCTGTAGATTCAAAGAAGAACTATAGCTATCCTTCTTAAACTATTAAAAGAATAGAAATAGAATCACTCCCAAACATCTTCTACAAAATCAGAATTATCACTGTAATGCCTAAACCAGGTAAAGACAAAATGAACAAAGAAAGAAAACTATAGAATAATGTACCTGATGGATTTAGACTCAAATTACTATACATCAAAACTATTATACAACATGATCAGGTTGACTTTATCTCCAAAATACAGAGATGGTTCAACACATGCAAGTCAATAACTATAATAAACCATATAAATGGATTTAAAACAAAAACCACATGGTCATCTTAATAGATGCAGAAATATCCTTTGATGAAATCCAACATGCCTTTATGATAAAAGACAGGAAGAATGTGGGGCTAGTGAGAACAGACCTCAACACAATAAAAAGCTGTCTATGAGAAATCTGCAGCCAACATCATCTTAGATGAAGAAAAGCTTGAAGTAATCCCAACGAAGTCATGAAGAAGTCGGGGTTATCTACTATCCACACTTTTTCTCAGCACTGTGCTCAAAGTACTAGCTGGAGCAATAAATAAGGTAAGAAACTAAAGGGATACACATAGATGTTGTAAGGAGAGGGGCTGCTTGTTCGTCCCAGCCGCCCAGATTGCTTAGCCCCAAAATAACCACACAGAAACTTTATTAAATTACTGCTTGACCCACTAGCTCTAGCCTCTTATTGGCTAACTCTCACATCTTGAGTTAACCCATTTCCATTAATCTGTATATCACCATGTGACAGTGGCTTACTGGGAAAGATTTTTACTGGCATCTGTCTCAGGGGGAGGATCCATGGCTTCTCTGACTCCGCCTGTCTTCCTCCCAGCATTCAGTTCTGTTTTCCCCACCTACCTAAGTTCTGCCCTATCAAAAGGCCAAGGCAGTTTCTTTATTCATTAACCAATGAAAGCAACACATAAACAGAAGAACCTCCTACACCACGTAGAGAAAAAAAGTCAATCTATTTGCAAATAATATTCTACATTAGAGATCCCAAAATGTCTACCATAAAAATATCTAGAAATGATAAACAAATTCAACAGTGTGGTAGGATGAAGCACCAATCAGCATAAATCAACACCTTTTCTGTACACTAACAACAAACATACAGAGAATGAGATCATGAATACACTTCCAGTCACAACAGCCTCAAAGAAAATAAAATATCTAGGAATAATTGTAACCAAAGGAAGTGAAGGACCTTTACAATGAGAACTTTAAACCTTTGTTGAGAGGGAGAAGGACACTAAAGAACGGAACGACATCCAGTGTGCATGAATTGGCAGAATATTGTGAAAATGACCATTTAACCAAAACCTATTTACAGATTCAATGCAATCCCAATAGCTCATTCTTTACAGAAATAGAAAATAAACTATTCTAAAATTAATATGGAACCACAAAAGATTCCAAATAGCCACAATCCTGAGCAAAAAAAAAAATGCTGGAGGGATTACCATGGCAGATCTTAAGATATATCACAGAGCCATAGCAATAAAAAAGTCTGATACAGTAGAAAAAAAAGACATGGAGAACAATATAGAAGACCCAAACATCAGTTCTTGCAGCTTCAGCCACTTAGTATTTGACAAAGAAGCCTCAAACATACACTGAAGTAAGGAAAGCACCTTCGACAAATGATGCTGAACAAAGCGGATATCCACATGCAGAATGAGATTCAACTAGCATGTATCACATAGCACAGAAACTCCAAATGAGTGAAAGACTTAAACATGAAACCCAAAACACCGAAATTGCTAGAAGAAAACATCGGCAGTAACCTCCATGATCTAGGTGTAGGGAAGGACTTTTTGATAGGACCCCCTTTGCCCAACAATTAACAAGTGGGATTTCATAAAACCAAAGAACTTCTGCAGAGCAAAAGAAACAATCTTATATGTGAAAATAAGCACACAAAATGGTAGAGAATCTTTGCCAGCAACATATGTGACAGAGGACTATTATCCAGAATAGATAAAAAATTCAAAAAAACAAGGACTATAAAAATGACCCATTTAAAACATAGTTCTTGGACAGAAACAGATAGTTTTCAAAAGAAAAAAAATGGATAAGAAATATCTCAGAAAAAGTTCATTGTGCCTTGCAATTAGAGAAATAAAAATGGCTTTTGAGATATCACATAACTTCAGTCCCAGTAGCAAAGATCAACAACAACAGGACAATAAATGCTCGGGGTGGGGGTTCAGGGAGAAGGGAACCCTCAATTCACTGCTGATCGGATTGCAAACTGGTGGAACCACCTTGGAAATCAGTGTGAAGGATTCGCAAAAAGCTAAAAATAAATCTACCACATGATACAGCTATACCACTCCTTGGCATAGACCCAAAGTACCCGACATCCTACTCCACAGAGCTCAGCCGTGCTCATTACTGCTCTATTCACAATAGTTAGGTAATGGAAGGAACCCAAATGTCTCTCACCTGAGAAGTGGATAATGAAGCACAGTACATAGACATCACGGAATGATGTAAAGAAAGACGAAATCATTAACTCTGCAGGGAAATGGATGGAACTGTGATATTGAGTAAGACAACCCAGACCCAGAAAGACAAATGTCACATTTTCTCTCATCGAAAGCTTCCAGCTCCAAAACTTCGGGGATGAATACCTAGCCTGGAGTAACTACAAAACTCAGGAGAGTAAAGGGAGACCGTTGTCACGATAGGGAGGTTTAGGAAGCAATAAAGAGTGAATAGTAGGGTACATGTGATCTCATCAAGAAATGGGGAAAAAGGGGGCTCTTTAGAAAGGTATACACAGAAGGAAGGAGGAAGCCACTGCTCAAAAATAGGGAAATGCCTGGTACAGGAAACCTAGTTAGTTACTCAGTGCTAATGAAAACATGAATTTTGAAGAAATTACAACCACTACTTTACTAAACCAGTGTAATCCCAGCTACGTTCCAAACATTTATATTTATACCCATAAATAAGTGTAGTCTTCACTCCCCTCACCCCAATCAGGGAAACTTCTCTTTGCAACAGATGGAGACCACTACATAAAACCACAACCAATCAAAATGTAGAGTTGTGGAGCCCAGTTTCAATGTAATATACAAAAGCAAAGGACCAATGGAGACAAAAAAATTGCCCAAACAAGGCATTATGGGACAAAAAAATCTATAAAAATACTAGTGAATTTTGTGTTGGCTATCTGCTATTGGGAATGGGGCCTACATTAAAGTGTGGTTTATATACCCTGTGAGACTTCATTGGAGAAATTTTTTCTTTATAATCAGTTGTCAAATAGAGATAGATTCTTGGTTAGGGATGCATGATTGTGTCTACTTCTGCTCCTCAGTGCTGGGAACTCATCGGTTGAAACTGAGCAGGTCATGTACATACTGCCACAGTTTCTGTGGGTTCATATGGGTGTCGATCCTGTTGTGTCTGGAAGACACTGTTTCCTTACAATCATCAATCGCTTCTTATGCAGACTCCTTCAGCCTCCTCTTCTGCATAGCATCTGAGCCCCAAGGGGGAGGGGCTTGATGATCACGCACCTTTTAGGACCAATTGTCCCAAGGTCACTCACTGTGCACATCGTCCAGTTGTGCGTCTCTGTGTTTATTCCCATCCACTGCAGGAGGAAGCTTCTCTGGTGATGTTTGGGCAAAACACTGATCCTCAAGTATAGCAGAATGTCACTAGGAGTCATTTTATTGCTATGTTTCCTTAGCGGAACAACAGGATTTGATTTTTCCCTAGACCTGTGAGGCCATGAATTTGAAAAAGAACCAGGAGGGGTTTATGGGAAGGTTCTGGGGGAAGAAAGGGAAGGAAAAAAATCTTGTAATTACATTATAATCTCAAAAATTGAATTGAGAGGAGTGGGAGTGAATATGATCAAAACATATCGCATGAAATTCTCAGCATAAATAATATATTATTGTAAAAAGAAAGGCTTAGGGACTTAGTGGGGGAGTGTTCACTAGTGTGTTGCAAAATCCTGGTTTCTAATCTCGGTATCACATGATGAAAAATAAGAAATAAAGAAATAGAAACAGTAGGATACAAACCACAATCACAATGGTATAAGAAAGCCCAGTGCTTACTTAAGTATACCATGATACATCAGGCATTATTCTAAGACCTTATAGAATCAATTGGTTCTATATGACAGACAAAATCTACACAACCATTCCTATATATGTATATGGCTAAAAATGATTGTCAGCAAATACTACATATATTTGCCTTTGTTTTTTTCTCATCTATAGGAGTGTTCTTAGTTTGGATTATTTCTTATTCCTTTCATTTTAGTTGACAAAAGAATGAGGCACATACAGCCACATTGCTAGGAAGTGGCTGTAAAATAAATTGTACAAACAAATTAAGTATATTAGTACTTACAGGAAATGAAAATTAATTATTCCAGATGAAAGACTAGGCTAATCTTGCAAGATCTGGGCTATGATGGTTTGCAAAAGACAGCAAAAGGTGAGACTGTCGAAGATGCACCCGAAACCTAATAACAGAATTTCAGGACATCCACGCTTACTTTCTTCTCCAGGAGCATGAAGACTACCTTCCAGTAAAACCCGTGACTGCTAGGTAGTGCTGTGAAGCATGTTGTCGGGCACCAGCTCTATTTCTCCATGTGACACAGCTTCCTTATGCCATTGAACATCAGCAACAGGGCCTTACCATCACGTTAAAGAGTAATCGATAGCCTTGGCAATAGTCTGATGTTTCGAGGTATCCATGGGGACCCCTATGCCCAATGACTCAGCAAGATGTATCCCATTCCTGGCACTGAAGGATTTACTTGGTGGCAGAGGTTGTCTAATTGGGCCATTGTCTCCCCTATGATATGGTGGCTCCATTTAAGTTCCTTTGATGTGTGTATATATTTTAGAAAGCTTCTCCAGTGGTAGGTTTCCATACAGCTTTTCAAAGGCCTTTAGTGATGTCTCTTCCCCCATTTCCTCCATTTCCCTGCCCTCTCAGCACCCCCAATTCATCCTAATCTTGTGTGCCCTTTATTTCTTTGTAACACTAGATTCTATTTCTCCTTCCTCGGGAGATCATTTCCCTTCCTCCTCCCATGTCCTTACTAGGTACCAGTGGCCTGTCTGAAAAATACGCTGGTGCAAGAATGGCACAAATATGAGAATAACCAACCATTTTTTAAATTAGATTTAAGACTCTCTCTATGAAATGAGATCCATACCTAATACTCTTAAAATGGCAAAGAACCTGAGATTATATAACTCATGGGCCCAGGGGAAAACCCACCACTGTTATCTTGCTAAAGGACACAGCAATAAAATGGGTCCTGTTGGCATATTGTTACACCCATAGGTCAGTTTCTCACTCAGACCACAACAGAACAGCTTCTTGCAGTAGATGGGGATCAGCACGGCGACTCACAAATGGACCCTATGCAGAAAGTGAGAGACTTTGGAGCCCAAATGGGATGTCTTCATCACACCTCTTCCTCCAAGGCTCAGGGACTTATGTGGAAGTGAAGATGAAAAGATTGTTAAGAAATGTGGACTTGGGTCCTGTCCCTAAACAAGAAGCTATTTGCAATTGATCTCCGCTGTCAAAGGGAAAAAATCAGTGTTCTTTAACAGACTGTCACTGGGTATTTTAACCGCATCCAGGGCAGACCCCACACCCAGGAGGAGTTGACCAACACAAATGGATTTCTGTGTTTTAATTTTTCTGTGGGCTTTTTTTCTTTTAGCATTTTTTTGTCTTATTGGTTTTCCATTTTTTCATTTATTTTTATAAGAAGGAAAAAGCAAACATGAAATTGGGTGGATAGGAAGGTGGGGAGGGTTTGGAAGGAGTTGGGGGTGGGGAAATCATGATCAAAATATAGTGTATAAATATTTAAAAGTCCAAGACAAAATACATCTAGAAATAGATAATATCATGATAATGAAAGGAATAATTCACCCAAAACTATAATTACTCAAAATCTGCATACAATCGATACTATTTAAATATCTTTTTCTTTTTAAAAATTTAAATGGCTAGAATGATTGCCGAGCAGGTAAAATCACTTGCTGCCAAGCCAGATGTCCTGAATCAGATCCCTGGGACTCACCTGGTGGAAAGAGAGAACCAACTCTTGTAAGTTGTTGTCTGACCTTCACATGTGTGCTGAGGCACATGAACACACATGTACATACACCTATACCTATGCATAATAAGTTAATAAACGTAATAATTTTTAAAGAGAAAATAGTTTTAGGGACTTGGGGGATGGTTCCATCAGTAAAACACTTGCTGTACAATCACAAGGGCCTGAATGTAATATCCAGCACCCTCATAAGATCTAGAGTCAGCTGTGCGCACCTCTAGTCTCAGGACTAGTGAGCAGAGGTCAGCCAGGCTAGGCAAATCAGGGAATTCTAGATTCAGTCAAAGACCAAGACTTTGTCTCAAGAATATAGGGGAGATAGTTGAAGACCACACTTGGCATTGCCCTCTGGCCTCTACATGCACAAGCACACACATGAACACAAGCACACATAATAACTGTTGTAGGAGCAATAACCTGCCTCAAAAACTAAAGCACAACCTGCCAGAAGTCCAGGGAGGAGCAAGTCCACAACTGTAACGAGACTGTTTGCACACATCTTTGACTATGCTTGGATGGATAACACCAGCAATGAAAAACACAGGTCAGGTATGCTGTCACATGATGAAAATCCCAATACTTGGAAGATTGAAGCAGGAGGACTGTGAATTTGGGGATACTGCTTAAATTCCTTCTTAGGGGAAGGCGTAACAACATCTCCCTTTCTCCCAAGGTCCCAACAACAATCTGAGGCACAATTCCACGAAAGTTCGCTCTGGGCTACGTGAGTTTGATGGACTTTCTTACTGAGTATAGGTGCGGGATTACTTACAGGGGTGTGGGTGCTCCTGCTCAACCACCACACCAGAAAGCCATGAGATGAGAGCTTTTTTACCGCAGCACAGCAGAAACCTCCCCCCTCGTCTTCTCTGGCATTTATACTTTAGTCCCTCTCTGAGGTCGTATGTAGTTAGGGTAGATTGCAAACAACAGATGGTCGGGAGTGGTTCAATACTCAGGTGAGGGTCCGATGACCCTTCCCGCCCATCTACAAGAGGATATAGGTATCAAGCCCAGCTGGTATGATCTTTCACAAGTGGGCACAGCTGAATGCCCCACCATGATGGTTGTTTGTCTTAGAGGATAGTTCTGTACAACAGAGGCCAACCTGGGTTAGCCAGTGAACTGGAGCCAAATCTATACTACACAGTAGTTATAAAGTGTGTGTGGGGGGGGGGGGGGAGAGGGAGAAGGAGGGAGAGGAATGGAGGGAGAGAGAGAAAGAAGAGAGAGAGGGAGATCACACACAAATGATTTGAAAACTTCATTAAATGTTTTTGCCAGTGAACATTAAGAGAAGTATTTCACTCTGCGTTTGTTAGAGACCTTTGTATCTAGCCCACATATGACTTGGTGTGTGGCCCATTCTGTAGCTGAAGGAAACTTATCTTGTAGATACCATGTTATATCTTAGTTTTCTCTCTACTGCTTTCATAAAGACCCTGGCCAGAAGCAACTTGGAGAGGAAAGGGTTTGTTTCCACTTACAGTTGTCCATCGTGAAGGAAAGTCAGGACAGGAACAGAAGCAGAGGATGAGGAGGAACCCTGCTGACCGGCTCACTTCTAATGGCTTGCTTCTTACCCTTCATTTTTATACCATCCTAGACCAGGGTAGCACCGCCCACAGTGTATGGAGCCCTCCCACATCAATCATTAATCAAAAAACAAGCTACAGACTTGCCCACAGGCAATTGGGTTTTCTCAATCAAAATTCCTCTTTCTAGTTGACTTTAGCTCATGTCACATTGAGGGGAAAAAAATCCCAGCCAGGACAGCCTCTCAAAACAGAATGTTTAAATTAAAGGTCAATCATCAAAGGAAAAGTATAAGTCTATCTCATATTTGGACATTAAAAAACTTTTTTAGATAACCTATAGTCAAAAGAACAAATAACCATGGAAAATAAATGTTGAAAATGATACAGATAATTCAGATCTGATAGGGATGTTTTATAGACTTAATTCCATCTAATCAAAAGAAGAAAATGTGGAAGTTAATGAGCTGATCACCATCCACAAGAGCAGAGAACACTGGTAGGAGAGATTAAAGGAAATAGAGGGATGTAATTAAAGATAAGACCACAAATTAATAAAATAGGAAAGAAATCCACAATAGCATAAAGCCAAAGGGTGTTTCTTGGAGAAAGTTGATAAAATAAAAAAACCTCTGACTAGATTAATAAAAAGAAAAGGCACAAATAAATGAGTCACAGATGTCTGGCCCTGCAGACAGCCATCCAAGGAAATTATAAACATGGGAGGAAATTACGAAGAACCTGATTCTAGAGCAGTGGTTCTCAGCCTTCCTAATGTTGAGACCTTTAATACAGTTCCTCATGCTGTAGTGACCCCAACCATAAAATTAATTAGTTGACGCTTTGTAACTGTAATTTTGCCACAGTTATGAGTTGTAAATATCTGTGTGTTTCAATGTTCTTAGGTGACCCCTGTAAAGGGGTCATTTGACCCCCCAAGGGGTTGAGATCATTTTAGATCATTTGAAAACATAAATTTTCTAGAAAATGTAAGAATAAAAATGATGGTAACAAATGGAAAGAGTAAATAATTGAAAAGCTATTACAGAAATCAAATCAAGTTTTAAAAATCCTTTTCAAAAAGCAATTAAGCCCAAGATGGAGTGTGTATATGGTGGGTGTGTATGTATGCTTATGCGTGTGATGTATATGTGTGTGCACATATGTGTTTGTGTATATATATGTGTGTACATGATGTGCATGTATGTGTTGTGTGCATGTGTGTGTATTTGTTGAGTTCAGAGAACAACCTCAGGTACCAGTCCTCACCTTCCACCGTGTTTGACATAGGGACCATTGTTGTTTGTCACAGCATATGTCAGGCTACGCAGCCCCAGGCTTGGAGGGATTTTCCAGTTGCCACCTCCCACCTTGCCTTTAGGAAGACTGGGATTACAGAAGCTCAATGCTGTGTCTGGCTTTACATGGGTTCTCCAGCCCTCTGTCTTTCTCACGCTGCTTGGTGGCTTTTAACAGTGAATTCTAATAAACATTAAAGGAGTCAATAATCATAGGTCCATAAAATATTTCTCAATGTAGATAAAGGAGATATGTTAATACCCAAACCCAACAAAGGCAGCATGTGAAAAAATAGTTCAGGAATGCAGCGCACATCGCCCGTTTGTGCTCTATGCACTACCATACAGTTCACTAGCTTCGGGCAAGGGGCTGGAGGTTGAAACACACAAAGACTCACACAGACAGACAGACAGACACACGGACCTCTAGTCACTGGTAAGAAGCCCTTTATTTAATAGCACCATGGAGGCTTATATACCCAACACAGTCAGGTGGGCCAACAGGTGAAAACCTTATCCTCTGATCCTCAAGGCCAAGGCAACCCGTGCTCGTGAAGCAGAGCTGGTAAACAACTTTGACACAGCTTTTAGTAACTCAGATCAGAAGGAAAATAAAGATCTCTAGCAGGGTAGAGCAGCAGGAGGCCAGGACGCCAAATGGTCCCAACACAGAAAAGCTATACATCAAAACTTTAGGGCTTGATGCTGTCCTTGGTGACAAACAAAGATAGCCTATCATGACCAGGTGTCTTAATTGAGAGGATGCAAGCTTGGTTGAATGGTAGAAAAACAGTTAATGAATCTACTGTGTTAACCAAGTAGAGAAGCAATGTCACACATCCCTGTTATGGGTGTAGGGAAAGACTTTGATTCAAGTGCACACCCTCTCATGACTGAAGAAGCCCCAAAGTTCAGAAAAGCTCCTCTAAGCTAAAGCTGGAAGATGGTTTCTTCTGGTGTAAAAATAACTATAAAAAATATATATGCATAGAGCCAAGTCTGGCGGTAAAGGCCTGTCAGCCCATCTGCTTGGGAGGCTAAGGTGGGAGGGTTGCAAGCTTAAGGCCTGCATAGGCTACAGAGTGGCCTTCAAGTCCTGCTTGAACAACGTTGAGACCCTGTCTCAAAATAAAAAGTTAAAAAGAAGGCTGGGGTATAGCTCAGTGGTAAAGTGTTTACCCAGAATGCACAGGCCTGCTATGTTCAATCCCTCACCTCACAGACATAAAACCAAAATAAATAAGAATGCCTAATGCAGATCTGCCTCTGCATTCTCTCTCCTTTAAAACATAAACATACACTTATTTGTGTGTGTATGTGTGTGCCCGCGCACGCACATGCGTGTGAGTGCATGTGTGTGTATATGACATTGCAGATGCCCACAGAGTCCAGAAGAGGGAATCAGATTTCTCTGAAGCTGGAGTTACAGGCAGTTGTGAGTTTCATGACATGGGAATAGGGAGCAAACTTGAACTGTCTGCAAGAGAAGTTTGTGCTCTTAACCATTGAGCCTTTCTTCCAGTGGTCCCTAAGTTTTGTCTTTAAGATCAGAACTGAAGCATCTCTGCTTCTATGTCTTGTTGTATCCACAGTCCATCTTACTAAGGAAAGGAAAATAACAAATGTCTGAAGTCCAAAGAAGGCAAAAAACTGCTCCTAACGATGTGTATTAATATTATTAACAACACAAAGTCTGGAGGAACATTCATATTTATTAGAATATAAAATCAACTTACAAAATCCAGAGTATATCTCAACACAAACCTCACAAAAATAAGACAATAAGATTGACCACTTATAGATCTACATTTTTTCACAGAATGAGCCTATGTTTGACAGAATAATTCCTTCCCAAAGACAGCTAAACTCTACTTCCCAGAACTCATGAATATATTAGATTACACGGGAAAGGAGAATTTATAAGTATACATAAAATTATAGTTGACAATCACTGGACCTTAAGATAAATTATCCAGACAGGATCAAGGGAATTAGAAGGGTTCTTAAAAGGAAAAAGAGGCCAAAGAGAACCAGAGAGGGTGACAGGAAGACATTTTAACCCATAGCCTTGGCCTTGAAGATGGAGGAATTGGTCATGAGCCAAGAAGATCCTCAAACCCCAGATGCTGAGCTAGTCCAGAAAATAGATCCTTTTCTGCTCATAGAATTCTCTGCAGTGAATACGCTCCTGCCAGCACCTCAATGTTTGCTCAGTGATATTCTATCTTCAGATCCCAGAACAATTAGATAATGAATTTGTGTTGTATTAAGCCAAGTTTGTGGTCATTGGTTGCAACACCAACAGGAAACTGATTCAGAACCACAGAATAAATCATTTCTTTTATATGTAAGGCTTTAAGAGGGAAGATATAAAAATTTATTGAAGTACATTAAAGCACGGCTAAGTAAATGGACTGAGAGACTTTCTCATAAAGATGCAAATTCTTGCTAAGCGGATCTATAGATTGAATGCTATGCCAATAGAAACCTTAATAATTTTAAGGTGGAACTTGACAAGCTGATTCTAAAATGCTACAGAAATGCAGAGAGGTCCAGTGCTAGCCAACATATTCTTCAAGATAAAGTTCTAACATGCCCATTGGAATAGGGCTGAGGAGATGGCTCCTTTAGTCAAGTGTTTGTCATGTAAGCATAAAGGCTCTGGTTAGGACCCTAGAACCCACTTTAAAAATCCAGGCATGGAGAGACATACATGGATCTAATCTACAAGGGAAATAGAAAAAGACAAGATCTCCTGAATAAATTGGGAGCATGCGGACCATGAGAGAGAGTTGAAGGGAAGGGGGGAGGAAAGGAGAGGAACAGAAAATGTTTATCTCAATAAAATCAATAAAAAAGAATATAGTATTCTATATTCTAATATAGGTAAAAACAAAAAAATCTAGGCATGAAAAAATCTAGAAAAAATCTAGAACTCATAATCTGATTTCTGGGGAAGTGGTGATGGAGGGATTCTTGCGGGATTTCTAACCAGTCTAGACAAGACACTCTGAGCTCCAGGTTCAGTGAGAGATGTTATCTGAAAAGCAGAGAGTGATTGAGGAAGACAGTGGACCTCTGGTCTCCACATACATGCACACATGTGAACACACATGTGCACACATGTGAACACATATACACAATGTATTGTTCCATTGAACCAATTAGTGTAGTGTTTCAAGCCCACAAGTGGACCTGTGCATATATGTGCACCTGGTTACTGAGAACACTGCCTGCCACTATCGATGGGGGAAAAGGTGACTTCTTTAGATAACTGTAATGGACATTATATTGGTAGATTTTAATATGTTGTTTGAGCTCAAGAGAATCTGGATCTGGCAAAAGAGTCTCCCCCACTCCATTTCAGACCCAAGCATGTTTATATATCTGTGGACGGACTAACTCCCAGCTATGAGACAGGGAAGAAAAAGAATAGCAAAAACATCCCCAAAAGTCAAAACATTATGCCTGTGAGCACAGCTAGAGGGTCAATCATTTTCAACATATACTACTATTGTCTGTTCCACAGTATAAAAGTACCCACAGAGGGAAATAGAATCCATGGAAGAATTTCTATGGACAGAAAACTCAATCAGGAATGTCAACTGATTGCCTCAACTTCCTCAGTCAGTTTCTGCAGGATGTTGTGAGTACATGATTTGATGATGTCATCTCTACTTGTTACTAATATTTCTTTTATTTAGAAGCCTCAGTTGTTCTGCCTGTGACTCTTTGGATAGGGGACTCCAGCTGCTGCCTCAACAGGCCTTCCCTATTTGGTGTCTGCTTGATGTCTGCAAGCCTTGGGTGGATGGTGCTATTTTTTCTTTTGCTCTCTCTATTGGGCCAGTCCAGCCATCCCTGTTGGATGTTGTAAGAACCCAAAGTGATGTAGTTTTAACACTTTTTTCTGCTGCCTCTTGCTGTTACTTCCTATTTATTCTTTTATATTTAGTTGCTGTATATGTAGTGAACTCACTCATTCAAATGGAATGAACAGCTTTTGCAGCTTGTTCTCCAGACTGTACAGAACAGCACTGCCCAAGCATGCAGGTAGTTGGAGGGAAAGAGAACTGTTGGGATCCACTGTCTACATTAGACACTTCTATCTTAGGGAAGTCCTAACTGTGAAAAGCAAAGTGTAAAAACATTTGAAAGATGTTTGTAGGCATTTCTATAATCTTAGCATAGAGAATAGACATGCTAAATATGTCACAAAGAACAGAAATGAAAGTGACTCAACAGTATAAAAACTGTCTTCAACTTTTCCTCATTGAAGCGCATGTTATAATTTTAGAGTAGTATGAATGGGTGATTTAACAAAGACTGTTTTCTGTTGCTGTAACAAAATACCCGAGGTTAGGTATGTTACACAGACAAGTTTATTTAGCTCACAGTTCAGGAGGTCAAGAAGCATGGTACCAATATTTGATCAGCGTTGATGAAGGCTTCACAATCTGGCAGATGCCATCATATGAGAGGGAGAGGGCATGGTGAGACCAGAAGTCAGAGACTAGGAAGAAGCCAGGCTCACTCTTTTCATGATAGTCCTCTTATGAGAATTAGCCAGCTTTGTGATGCCAGTACTAATTCCTTCTCAGAGAAATGATGCTGCGACTTGACCAACTGCAGAAGGTGCCATGCCCTCAGCACTGACATACTGGGAACATAGTTCCAGCTCATGGTCCATGGGGAACACTCTCAAACTATACTAAAGGCATAGTCCTTTGTTATAAGATTATTCAACCTAGGAATCGTGCCAGTCACAATGCATGTGCACAGCTTCTGATGTGGCCTACTTGGATCACTTAGGGGTGTCTCCTGCAGGAAGGAGGGAAGAAAGGGATGTGGCAGCAGGCATACACCAATGCCAGTTCAGCTCACAGGGGCATTAACAGAGGATCTGCCTTAATTAAACTTGGTCATGTTAGTGTTAACTCAACAGAATATAGAATAATGTGAGCATGGCTGTGATGATTATCTGTGTTATGTTAATTGCTGTGGGAAGACCCATCTTAATTGTAGGCAGGACCATTAACTGGTCAAGGGATCCTGAATGGTTTAAGTCAGAGAAAAAGTAAGCACTAACCTACATTCTCTTATTGCTCTCTACTTCATGAGAGTGAATTCATCATCACCAGGCATGGTTATGATGTCATGCCTTCCCCACCATGATGGACTCCATGCTTTCTTGAACTGTGATGCAGAGTAAACCTTTTCTTCTTTGGTTTGCTTTTGTTAAAATTGTTGTTGTTTTTAGATCATAAAACAAGAAAAGAAAGAAAGAAAAATGCAAAAAGAGCACATGTGAAATAAATTACAGAATGTTCATGGCAAAATTCTTAACACAAAGAACACAATCTTACACCATACTGAGAGCAAGGTGGTTATACACATGTGAAATTCCCATGTGGTAGAATGTTATACAGCGGTGGATATGTAATAACCGGCTCCATGACAAAACTGTGATGCTAAGGACATAAGGCAGAGGACAGGAAGGGACAATCAGTTCAATTCCAGGCACTTGAAATTCCAAAAGTGAACCGATGCATTTACAAGAGACATGTCCACTAGTAAAAATAGCAATCTTACCAAAAAGTAATCTACAGATTTGGTGCAATGCCCATCAAAATCCCATCAAAATTCTCCACAGACTTGGAAAGAACAATACTCAGCTTTATATGGAAAATAAAAAAAAAACTAGGATAGCCTAAACAATCCTGTACAATAAAGGAACTTCTTGAAGTTCACAATTCCTGACTTAAAACTTACTAGAGCTACAGAACTGAAAACAGCGTGGTATTGGCATAAAAACAGACAGGAGGATCAGTGGAACTGAACTGAAGACCCAGATATCAATCCACACACCTACAAACATCTGATTTTTGACAAAGAAACAAAAAATATAAAATGGCAAAAAGAAAGTATATTCAACAAATGGTGCTGGCATAACTGAATATCAACGTATAGAAGAATGAAAATAGACCCACAGCTATCACCATGCACAAAACTCAAGTCCAAATGGATCAAAAACCTCAATATAAAGCAAACCACACTGAACCTCACTGAAGAGAAATGAGGAAGGACACTTGAATGCATTAGCACAGGAGACCACTTCCTAAATATAACCCCAGTAGCACAGACACTGAGAGCAAAAATTAATAAATGGGACCTCCTGAAACTGAGAATGTTCTGTAAAGCAAAAGACATGGTCAACAAAACAAAACAATAGCCTACAGAATGGAAAAATATCTTCACCAACCTCACATCAGACAGAAGACTGATCTCAAAAATATACAAAGAACTCAAGAAATCGGTCACCAAAAAACCCCAAATAATCCAATTTAAAATGGGGTACAGACCTAAACAGAGAACTCTCAACAAAGGAATCTAAAATGGCTGAAAGACACTTAAGGAAATGTTCAACATCCTTAGTCACTGGAGAAAGGCAAAGCCAAACAACTCTGAAATTCTATTTTACACCTGTAAGAATGGCCAAGATCAAAAACCCTGCTGAAAACTTTTGCTGGAGAAGATGTGGGGTAAAGGAAACACTTCTGCATTGCTGGTGGGAGTGCAAAGTGGTATAGCCTATTTGGATATCAGTATGGTGATTTCTCAGAAAATTAGGAAACAACCTACCTCAAGACCCAGCAATACCACTTTGGGGTATATATACCCAAGGGATGCTCAATTATAACAAAAAGGACATGTGCTCAACTATGTTCATAGCAGCATTGTTTTTTCCATAACTAGAACCTGGAAATAACCTAAATGCTCCTCAGCTGAAGAATGAATAAGGAAAATGTGGTACATTTACACAATGGAGTACTACATAGCAGAGAAAATAATTACATCTTGAAATTTATGGGCAAATGGATGGATCTAAAAAAACATCATATTGAGTGAGGTAACCCAGACCCAGAAAGAAATATTTTATGTACTCATTCATAATTGGCTTTTAGACATAAAGCAAAGAAAAAACAGCCTATAATTCACAATCTCAGAAAACCTCGACAACAATGAGGACCCTAAGAGAGACATACATAGATCTAATCTACATGAGAAGTAGAAAAAGACAAGATATCCTGAGTAAATTGGGAGCATGGGGTCCATGGGAGAGGGTAGAAAGGAGGGGAGAGAAAGGTTAGCGGAAAAAATATATAGATCAATAAAACAATAAAAAATTAAAAAATAAGAGACATGTACACAAGTAGAAAAAACTAAAAAAGAGAAAGGATACATAAATAATGAACACAAAATTTAACACACCAAGAGGAACAAGAATGGGGTTTGTGAGGAGGAAACCATATCTTTGGGAACTGGGTGATGTTTTATTTCTTTATTTGCATAGTGGAAACTTAATTCTATGTCTTTGTCCAAAAACTGAGTTACTCAATTCAGGTTTGTGCATTGTTATGGATGTGGCTTTGGGGGAAAGGAAGTCCTTTGGCACAGATTCAGGAAACCTTTAAAGAAAGATTCCTTTCTTCCTTCACCTTTGTAATTTACTTTGCCATTTCAAACTCACTGATTAATCACATCTTGTTTCTGGTAGTCACCCAAGCCAGTCCCATGCCAAAATGGATGAAGCCGCAGAGGCTTCAGAACCGCGGACAGCGATCTGAGACGCTGATGTCAGCACTGTGGACAGAGACTTGCGTGTCCTCTTTCAGCACCGAGGACAGAGATCCGCGGTTGGTCCCCAAGCGGGGAACCCTTCCACTGGTTCTCAGCATTCCTAAAGCTCCTACCCTTTAAAACAGCTCCCCATGTTGTGGTGAGCCCCAAGCATAAAATTATTTTTGTTGCTACCTCATAACTTTAATTCTGCTACTGTTATAAATTGTAATGTAGATATTTGTTTTCTGTTAGTCTTAGGCGACCCCTGTGAAAGGGTTGTTCGATCCCCATGGGATCGCGACTAACAGGTTGAGAACCACTGCTAGAGGTGTTAGACGGGCACAAGCCAAGACAGTTAGAGTCCCTTCCCCAGCTCCCACCAAACTGGTGGATGGCTGAGAAATAGAACCCAGGTCTCCTGAGCTCTCGTCTGTTGCTCAGTCTATCTTCCTGGCTTTGTTTAAATGCACAGGAGCTGGCGAAGGAGAGGTCCCCAGGAGGCTCATGTGACTTCCCTGTGAACCCATGGAAAGGTGGATTTTGCAGCCAGCTTTCCCAGGCTCAGATCTAGATTCTGCCCTTGTCATTGCAGTGGGCACCTTGGGATACCCCAGTGTGGACTGTCACTTTTCTGTTGCTGGGAGAATTCAGCGATCTAAAGTAGAAGGCAGCAATGTGTGTGACTGAGAAAGGAAAAATTTCCAAAGTCCTTTGTCTTTGGTGAATTTCAAATCATAAAGAAACTGTTTTTATGGGACGTTTGAACTTGAGAAATGCTAAAACATTATCTAATATTGTCTCCTTTGGAAATTAATCCATGAAAATTACCATGCAAAACCTTGGCCTCTTGTGATTTATAAACCTCAGAGAATGTCTTAACCCTGTCCAGTCCTATTTATTTCAAGATCTTCAGTGATCCAGTGACCATTGTCTAACAGGTTCTGTGTTGGTAAGAGAAGCCAAAAAAAAAAAAACAAAAAACAAACAAACAAACAAAAAAAAAAAACAAGAGGAACCACTGTAAGTGGTGGCACACATCTTTAATCCCAGCACTCAGGAGGGCAGACAGATTTTCATGAGTTTGAAGTCAGCATGATCTACATAATGAGTTCCAGGCCAGAGAACTTCACCGTGAGACTCTGTTTAAAAAAAAAAAAAATACAAACTGTCTCAAGGGTCAGGAATGATTGACTTCACTCAGAATTCCCAGAATAAATTTACACAGGGTACTTGATTGTTTTTATATGCCACTGGATTCCTTATGCTTGTATTTTATGTTGGAATCTTCACCTAAATTCATAAATACCTTGGTCCGTTATCCACATTCTTTTGCCTTCTTTGTATGAAAGTTAACTCTAGATATATGGAATGAATAAGGGAATCGCAGGAGTTTAAACACCATGAAAGTGACTAGCTCTTTAAACGTTAGAGGAAACTGAAATGGGAATCTGCCTGAGCTTGGTCCCTTTGCTGACCTCTAATGACTGTCTGATACGGCCTATGATAGTTGCATATTAAATTTTTCCCTTATATGTTTGGATTGATTTTGGCAACACACTTTCACTTGGAAATTGTCCCCTTTTTTTTGAGATTTCTAGTGTGCCATCATACACTTGTTTATTTCTTCTCTCATAACTGTTTTTATTTCCCCTGTCTCTGCAGTTAAGCTGACCATGTCTGTTTCTCACTCCAGTCCTGATTTTGCTCCCCTTTTTTCTTTATTCTCTGTAACTAAAGCCTAGTTACACTCTTAAGCCAAGAGTGCCTTTTATTCCTATTTTAGTAGCCACTTTCAAGAACCAGCTCTTGCACTAACTTCTTTCCACTATTTATTATTAATTTTTATGAGACAAAAATCTCACTATGTAGCCCAGGCTGTCATGAAACTCTCTATGTAGACCAGGGCCTTGAACTCAGAGATCAGGCACCTTCTGCCTCCTGAGTGCCGGGATTAACTGCATATCCAGCTTGGCTTCCTTTCTTCCATCAAATTCAGTCATTATTCTTATAAATCCTCTCCTTATCTCTTGCGATTCTAATTTTTTGAGACAAGCAGTAACAATAAAGTCACATTCAGCCTGAAAACATTTGAGACTCTGTCTCAATAGTGCTAACTTTGTTTCTTGCAATAGTGTTCTCTTTTCTTTGCTTCCTCAAAAGTCTGGACCCCTTCTTTGATGCAAGGTTGTGTAGGGATGTTAAAAATTTGAAGTTAATGTTTGAGGTTTTCCCTCCCTTTTTGTTATTTATTGTTATGTGTGCAGGATGTAGTCAGCATATATGGCCTCTGAGAACCTTGAACTTTGTGTTTCTGAATTTTGCAAAGTTGTCTTATTGCATATTAGTTCCCATCAGTGGAATTTAAAAGCGTGACATTCTCCACTGTATATTCCATAACCACATATTCACTGTTCACATTTTCCAATTTTGAGGTCATTGGCTGGGGTTTTGTTGTGTTGAAGTTTTCAGGAGATGAGTATAGTGGGCACCATGCACACCCCAGGTTCATCCAGGGACTGGACACACTCAGCCATGTTTGCTTTCCTGGGGTGTAGACTTCATGACAATTCACTGCTAAATGCTCAAGTCCCTGTTTAATAAAGAAAGGTCCTTTCCTATATTCACGGCCATAGCATTTTTGTACATGAGAAAATTACACCAAGGTCTATAATCCTCTAAAACAACGTCCATTCCAAACCCTCATAACCGTCTCAAAAATGACTTTTTAAGGCATTTTTGCACAAGTTAGTATACAATGAATGGCCGAGAAATATATTCTGGATAGTTATCAGTGGTTAAACATTCTTTCATTTTAATTATTCCTTTATTTTTGTTTTGTTGTAGCAGGGTCATGGATAGCCCAGGTTGGCCTTGAACTCACTACTTACATAGTTCACAATGTTCTTGAACTTCTGGGTTCTCCTGTTGTCACTGCCTCAGTGCTGGGATTACAGGTGTGTGCCACCAGGCCAAATTATCTGTGCCCAGAGACAAAGGAAATATGAAGTTCTCTTGGACTGACTTTATTTTTTTTATCAAGTTGTCTTTTCTTGCCTGTTTTTATTTTTTATATTTAGTTCTTCTATTTTTAAGAATAGGCACTGAGAAAAACAGAATAGGTTCTGTGTTGCTTCATTGCAGAATATTCTAATTAATTCATACATTTAAATGTGCCTGGCATTTATTTTATGGTAGGTCTTTGCCAGTCCTACTTTACTTTCACTTTTTTATTAAAATTTTTTAGACATTGTCTCACTCTGTAGTCCAAGTTGAGCTCTAAAAAGTAGAGATTAGCCTGCCTCTACCTCCTAAGTGTTAGAATTAATGACATGTGCCACTATACCCAACCTTTACTTTAATACTTCCCAAGCCATTTATTTGAAATATTTTAAAGAAAATGTTGACTGTATTTCTGTGAACGATTTTGCTCTTTTCTCTATTTTGCATGTAATCAGTATAAAAATGTCTGTCTTTTATTATTTATGTTTGGTATGTATGCGTGTATATGGACAACCTGTGTGTGTACATGTGTGTGGAGGACAGGGGTCAGTCATTGTTCTTCAGTAGTCAACCACCTTGTATTTTTTGCGGCAGGGTCTCTCACTGGCCGGGAGCTCACCAAATAGGCTAGGCTGGCTGGCCAGTGAGCCTTGAGGATCTGCCCATCTCTGCTTCCCTAGAGCTTGGATTACAAGCATTCCCCACTCTGCCTGGCTTTTCAAACTGTGAGTTCCCGAGATTGAACTCAGGTTCTTGTGTCTGTACAGCAAGCACTCCATCGACTGTACCTTAACTCTAGGCTCACTGTCTTGTTTAATGGAAGGTTTTAGTTCTTTCCATTATCATACTAATCTATTGATTGGTTCATTTTTAGACAGTTTTGCATGGATCCCTGGCTAGAATAGAACCCTCTCTCCTTCTGCCTCAGCCCCCAAGTACTGAGGTTATAAGTGTGCTTCGTCATGCTAAACTTATTTAATGACTTCATTTAAAGTAATTCCTATACTCTCTTCTCACCAATCATTTATTTTATGCCATCTCATTCTTTCTCTGTCCTTGTTTTTCATAGATTGGTTTTTATTGTCTTCACTCTCTTTCCCTTTTTCACTTGGAAGCCCCTTCTAGATCTTTTCATTTCATTAAGGACCACATTTCTTCTTTGTCTATTTAACCAACCAGCTTCTCACTATTATTTAAGAGCAAAATTTCAACTATTCTTAAGGTAAGGTGTTCCGTTTTCCTGTTATTTCTCCTTGGTTCCCAAAGATGACATTTCTAGAACTATTCTATTTTATTCTGCTGCTCCTTGCTCAGGTGAAATCTTTGTACTCATCATTACCCAGATATATCCCAAAGGTTGCTGAGCTTTGACATTTATAGAACTATCATTAGATTCTCCCTTCTATTTCTAGAGTCCTCCCTTAGCACTTTTGCTACAGTTGGAGACAAGTCTACTCTTATTCATCTTAGTTGAATTCTTTCACGTGCCAAGGTCTGCTTCTCGCTCCATCCTTCTTTGCTCCCTGGTCTTTATCTCACAGGTTCCTGAGTGTTCTCTGGAGCCTAGCCTCATGTGGATACAGGTTGCATGTTAGGATGTGAGCCCTCAGTATTCTCCTTTGGCTTCCAGGGTACATGAGATAGGATCTTTCCACCAAGGTCACATTGCATAGCTCAGACCTGGCCATGTGACATGCTGTAGTCCTGGAATGTATTCAGAGAAGATTCTGGGTTTCTGGGTAGAATATCCCAGAAACAATGCCAGATCTGTTACTTTCCCTTTCTCTGTTGGGGATCACAAAGGCCAGAGCCTGCCTCACATAGAGCTAGGATGTCTCCATGAGCACCTGCTGACACACAGACAGGAAATGCATGTTTGTCCCTTTAAACCACTTATTTTTAACTTTAAAGCATGTTTTTGCTACGGTTGCGTCATCTGCTTGTGTTGGTTGACTGAAAATAAGATAGGAGGTAGGCTACTTTTTTTGCAAGTTTCTGTTTTTTTGTCTAGTTCTGAGTCTATCCAATACTGTATACATTCTTCACAGGATCCCAGGACTCAGATTGGATTGTTAGATATCCTTGGGGGAGGATGCTGAGAAGAAAATAAATAAATACTAGGGAGGATGCATGGGAGGGAAAACAAGGTGGTGATTGAGAGAGGCCGGTAATGTGGTTACCATACTATGTCCTAAGTAGAATGGGAGAGGGAGTGGGAGCTCACATAGGCTCTGGTTCCTAAACCTTGTTGTGAACCTTTTTCCTGTCAGTTTTCCATGGTGCTCTTGGAGAGAGAGAAGCCATAACTGAGAGAGACCCATGATGGGCTGCTTGCAGGTCAGTATAGGTGTCTCTTCCCTCCTGTACATCCATTGCTTTTTTTTAGACAGGGTTTTTCTGTAGCTTTGGAGCCTGTCCTGGAACTAGCTCTTGTAGACCAGGCTGGCCTCAAACTCACAAAGATCCACCTGCCTCTGCCTCCCGAGCTTTTGAACTAGACTCTTCCTTCAGCAGCCCTAGGAGCTGGGCATTCACCCACCCTGCAGCCTGGGGAGGCAAGCTAACCTTCTCTATGCTGAGGAGCTCTCTGGGACAGCCTAAATGGCCTTCTGGCTCCTCCCATGTGATCCTTCATGCTTCCAACTCCTGATTCTGTGATCACCTTCCACCTTGTATCACCCAAGTGACATCCGGGCCAGAGGGCAGCTCAGAGATAGGAAAAGTAGAGCAGACATATTGCCTGGACTCCCAGAGGCCACTGGGGCTCAATTCTAATTGGTCAGTGTTTCTCTTGATCTAGACAGGGCCTCATACCAGGGATGGGGACATAGGTGATTTGTGTCTCCATCCTCCCTGTCCTTTGGAAGTGCGGAGGGAAGTGACTGCTATACTAGAGGCAGAAGCTGTTGAATTTCAAACACTTGCAGTGTCCCAGAACCAGCGTGGGAGCCCAGGAAGGCTTCCTGGAAGAAATGGCCAAAGAATTGGAGGTAGAGGAGACTTTGGAGCCTTCTGGAGCATTTGCTCCTCCTCCTCCTCCTCCTCCTCCTCCCTCTCTCTCTCTCTCTCTCTCTCTCTCTCTCTCTCTCTCTCTCTCTCTCTCTGGAGTTGACAATGCCAATAAAAATATAAACAATACACACCATTGTAGATCAAAGGGTTTGTGACGTCAGGCAGTGGTGGTGCACGCCTTTAATCCCAGGGAGGCAGAGGCATGCGGATCTCTTTGAGTTTGAGGCCAGCCTGCTCTACAAAGAGCTAGTTTCAAGACAGGCTCCAAAGCTACAGCAAAACCCTATCTTGATAAATAAACCAAACCAAAAAAGGTCTAATATTTACATTTCTACTTTCATAGCATTCAGAGAACCTTCCTGTATTTTTTTTTCTTTTTTAATCTTTGGTCTTTGGGAGCCCCAATGTTGTGGAATATCATTTTAACTGTGTAAATGTGTGTCACTTTTTTTTCCTGCTGCTTTTGTTAATGATACAAAGACGTGTTGCATTTGTTTGATTAAATGAAATTAACCTGGGGCCAGGAGGCTGACTCAGCAACTAGCTGACAGGAAGTGGAATGAGGGAACTAAGTATAGCTAGGGCTCTATAAGTGAGACCTGAGCAGAAAGACACCCCCCTTTCAGGAGACATGGACAAGGACAGAGGGTTAGCTACTTGCTATTCAGCCTCTCTGAGCAAGCAGAATTTCACCTTAAAAAACAAAACAAAACACAAAGCAAAACAAAAGCCACCAAAAGAAACCAACCCAAAACGTAATTGGTTGTTTAACTCTTTACTCTTTGGAGGCCCGCCACCCAGCTCCCAAATAAATACGCGGAAACTTGTTCTTAAGAATGCCTAGCCTTAGCTTGATTTATTTATAGCCAGTTTTTTTTTTAAATTACCCTATCTAACTTTTGCCTCTGATATTTTACCTCTATTCCTGCACATCTTTTTGTTCCTTCTTATTCAGTGTCTGGCTGAGTGGCTGGCCCTTAGCATCTTTTCTCTCCCCTTTTTGCTCTTGATCTTCTCTTCCTAGATTTCTCCTCCTATTTATTCTCTCTGCCTGCCAGTCCCGCCTGTTTCTCTCTCTTGCCTAGCTATTGGCCATTCTGCTCTTTTTTTAGGCCAATCAGGTGTTTTAGACAGGCAAAGTAACACAACTTCACAGAGTTAAGCAAATGAATGCAACATAAAAGAATGCAACACATTTTTGAATCATTAAACAAATGTTCCATAGTATAAACAAATGTAAGACATCTTCAATTACTATTCCACACACCTTCCTGTACCAAAGATGCTAGCACATGGGGGTGAAGACTATGTAGGCACCAGCTTGACTTCTCCGTGTTCAATGAATTGTGTAGGTGTTGTCTTTAGCAATGGGGCCTTGCTGTCAGTTTGTGGAGAGTAACCTACAGTCTTAGCAACAGCCTGGATTGTTTGGTGGCTCCTGTGGGACCTTTATGGCCCACAATTCAATTAGATGGTCCCAATCCAAGTGCAGGGTGCTTCATTTGGTGACAAGAGAGTTGGGGCTCTGTCTCACCCATTATTTGGAGGTTTTATTTAAAGTGCCTTCATATATGTATATATCTTAGGAAGTTTCTTCTGGTTTATGTTTCCATACTACCTCTCAAATGCCCCTTAATTTTAGCTCTCTCTCCCTATATTCCCTTCCTCAGCCCCTCTTCCCTTTTCCCGTCCATGTGAGGCCCCCCATTCCAGTCTTTTACCTCCCATCCATCTGTAATTATTCTTTTCTGCAGCGCACAACGCCTGTCTGCGCTCTATGTGCTACCATACAGTTCGCGAGCTTCGGGCAAGGGGCTGGAGGTTGAAACACACAAAGATTCACACAGACAGAAAGACAGAGACATGACCCTCTAATCACTGGTAAGAAGCCCCTTTATTCAATAGCACCACGGAGGCTTATATACCTAACGCAGTCAGGTGGGCCAACAGGTGAAAACCTTATCCTCTGATCCTCAAGGCAAGGCAACACGTGCTCGTGAAGCAGAGCTGGTAAACAACTTTGGCACAGCTTTCAGTAACTCAAATCAGAAGGAAAGTAAAGGTCACTATCGGGGAAGAGCAGCTGGAGGCCAGGACTCCAAATGGTCCCAACACTTTTCCTTTCTCTAGGGAGATTTATCTGCCCCTCCCGCCAGTCCTTTACTTGATACCTAACCTCAGTGGTTCTATGGTTTGTAGCTTGGTTACCATTTGACTTAATAGCTACTATCCACGTTTAAGTTAATATATACCACATTTGTCTTTCTGGGCCTGGGTTACCTCACTCAGGGTGATTTTTTTTCTAGTCCCACCAATTTTCCTACAAATTTCATTTTTTAATGGATGAGTAGTACTCATTGTGTAAATGCACCACATTTTCTTTATCCATTCTTCTGTTGAGAGACATCTAGGTTGTTTCCAATTTGTAAATGTTATGAATAGAGCAGCAACGAACATGGCTGAGCAAGTGTCCTTGTGATAGGATAAAGAGTTCTTTTTGTGTATGCCCAGGAGTGATGTAGATGAACCTCAAAGGAGATCAATTCCTAACTTCCTTAGGAACTGCCACACTGATTTCCATAGTGGATGTACGACTTTGCATGCCAACCAGCCCTGGGTGAGTGTTCCCCTTATCCCATGTCCTCGGCACCGTGAGTTCTCACCAGTTTTATTGATCTTAGCCATTTCTGACAGGTGTAAGATGAAGCCTGAAAGTAGTTTTGATTTGCATTTCTCCGATGGACTAAGGATGTAGAACATTTCTTTGTTTCTCAGGCATTTGAGTTTACTCTTCAGAATTATGTTTAAATCAGTGTCTTGCTTTTAATTGGGTTGTTTTCTTGCTCTCTAGGTTTTTGAGCTTATATATTTTGGTTATTAGCCCTCTATCGGATGTGTAGTTGGTAAAAATCTTTCCCATTCTGTAGGGTGCTTCTTTATCTGAAAAATGATGTCCTTTGCCATATACAAGATTTTCAATTTCATGAGGTCACATTTATTAAGTGTTGATCTTAGTGCCTGTACTATAGATATGTAGTTCAGAAAGTCTTCTCCTGTGCCAGTGGGTTCAAGGCTATTCCCCCACTTCATTCAGGTTTTGTGTATCTGATTTTATGTTGAGGTTTTTGATACATTCTGCTTGCGTTCTTCTACATGCAGACATCCAGCTTGACCAGGACCATTTGTTGAAGATGTTGTCTTTTTTTCTAATGTGTATTTATAGCTTTTTTTAAATAAAAAAATCATGTATCTATAGGTATGTAGATTTATGTCTGAGTCTTTCCATTGATTGACATGTCTGTTTTTGTGCCATTACCATGCTGATATTTTTTATTACAATTACTTTGAAATTGGAGATTGTGACATCTCCAGTAGTTCTTTTATTGTTCAGGATTATTTTAGTTATTCTGGGGTTTTCATGTTTCCATATGAAGCTAAAAATTGTCCTTTCAAGATATGGGAAGGATTGTGTTGGAATTTTAATGAGGATTGCATTAAACCTATAGATTGCTTTAGGTTAGGATGACCACTTTTACTATATTAATCCTATTGATTCAAGATCATGGGAGATCTTTCCGTCTCCTAATACCTTCTTCCATTTCTTTTTTTCAGTGACTTGAAGTTGTTTATCATACAAGTCTTTTGCTTGCCTAGTTAAATATGCCCCCAAGATATTTTGTATTATTTGAGGCTATTGTGAAAGGTCTTGTTTCCCTGATTTCTTGCATCTTTGTGGTGAAGCCTGCTTGATCAAGGCAGATGATCTTTCTTTCTTTCTTTCCTTTCTTTCCTTCTTTCTTTCTTTCTCTTTCTTTCTTCTTTCTTTCTTTCTTTCTTTCTTTCTTTCTTTCTTTCTTTCTTTCTTTCTCTTGATATGTTCTTGGGTTTGGTTTGCAAGTATTTTATTCAGATTTCTGCACCTATGTTCATAAGGGAAACTGGTCAGTCATTCTCTTCTTTGTTGAGTATTTATGTGGTTGGGTAACAGGGTAGCTGTGGCCTTGTAAGTTGAATTGGGCAATGTTTCCTCTGTTTCTATTTTGTCAAATAATTTGAGGACTATTAGTCTTAATTCTACTTCAAAAGATTGGTAGAATTCTGTGCTAAAACCATCTGGCTCTGGGCTATTTTTGGTTGGGAGACTTCTAATGACTGCTGCTATTTCTGTAGATGTTATGCTTTAAATTGCTATCTGATCTTAATTTAACTTTGGTAAGTGGTATATATCAAGAAAAATAACCAATTTTTAAAGATTTTCCCAACTTGGTGGAATATGGGATTTTAAAGTATGTCCTTAGGATTCTCTGGATTTCCTTGGCCTCTATTGTTATTTCCCTGCTTTCATTTCTAATTTTGTTAATTTGGATATACACTCTCTACCTAATAGTTAATTTGGATAAGAATTTATCAATCTTATTTTCTCAAGGAACCAACATTTTGTTTTATTGATTCTTTATGTTGTTTTTATTTTTATTGATTTCATCTCCAAGTTTGATCATTTCTTGTCATCTACTCCTTTTGGGGGTGTGCTTTTTCTAAAACTTTCAGGTGTGCTGTTAAGTTACTAGTATGAGCTCTCTCCAATTTTTTAATGTAGGTACTTAGTGCTATGAATTTTCCTCTTAGAACTTTATTGTATTCCATAAATTTGGGTACGTTGTGTATTCATTTGCATTTAAGTCTAGAAAGTCTTTGCTTTATTTCTTAATTTTGTCCTTGGCCCATTTTCCAATCAGTAGAGGGTTGTTTGTTTTCCATGAGTTTGTAAACTCTATGCTATTTCTGTTGTTATTGATACTCATTTTTAATTTGTGGTAGTCAGATAGGATGCAGGGTGTTATTTCTATTTTCTTTTATCAC
The DNA here is from genome assembly GCF_903992535.2 of Arvicola amphibius. NCBI lineage: Eukaryota > Metazoa > Chordata > Mammalia > Rodentia > Cricetidae > Arvicola > Arvicola amphibius. The sequence goes on along the minus strand of NC_052055.2, from coordinate 31,724,522 downwards.
TTGAGACTTGCTTTGTGTCCAATGATGCGGTCAATTTGGGAGAAACTTTCATGAGGTGTAGAGAAGAAGGCATATTCTTTTGTGTTTGGGTGGAATGTTCATCTGTTAGTTCCATTGCATTTATAACAACAGTTGGCTCCAGCATTTCTCTGTTTAGTTTTTGTCTGGGTGACCTGTACTTTGGTGAGTATAAGGTATTGAAGTGTCCCACTATTGGTGTGTGAGGGTCAGCATGTGATTTAAGCTAGCGTTTCTTTTATGAACTCGAGTGCTCTTGTATTTGGTGCATAGATGTTAAGAATTGCAATATCCACTTGGTGAATTTTTTCTTTGAGTATGTAGAATTATTCGCTATCTCTTAAGATTAGTTTTGGCTTGAAGTCTATTTTGTCAGATATTAAAATGGTTACATCTGCTTTCTTAGGTCCATTTGCTTGGCACATCCTTTTTCAGCTCTTTACCCTGAGGTGATGACTATCCTTGATGGTAAGAGATATCAATGAGCAATGTTTGCTGATGCCTGTTGTTGTTGTGGTGGTAGTGGTGGTGGTGGTGTTTGTGTGTGTGTGTGTGTGTGTTTCCTTCCTTTTGATTTTCTGGTCTGGGATCATTTATTCCTGTGTTTTCTTGAGCATTTTAATCTCTTTTCATTGGAGTTCTCCTTCTCGCACCTTCTGTAGGACTGGATTTGCACATAGATATTTCTTAATTTAGTTTTTATCACAGAATGTCTTATTTTCTCCATCTATGAGGACTGAAGTTTTACTGAGTATAGTGTTCTGGGGCTGGCATCTGTGTGTGGCATCCTAGAGTCTGCATTGCATCTGTTCAGGCTCTTCTGGCTTCTAGAGTCTTCATTGAGAAATCAGGTGTAATCCCAATGGTTCAGTCTTATATGTTACTTGGTCTTTTCCCTTTGCCGTCTCTAATATTCTTTCTTTGTTCTGTGTTTAGTTTTAATTATTACATGTTGAGGGAATTTTCTTTTCTGGTCTAGTCCATTTGGTATACTGTATGCTCCTTGTATCTTGATAGGCATCTCCTTCTTTAGGTTAGGGAAATTTCTTTCTGTTATTTTGTTGAAAATATTTTCTATGCCTTTTACCTGGGTTTCTTCTCTTTCCTCCATTTCTATTATTCTTATATTTGATCTTTTTATAGTCTCTTAGATTTACTGGATGTTTTATGCTGCTAGCTCTTTTAGATTTAACGTTTTCTTTGACCAAAGTAGCCATTTCCTTTGTGGTGTCCTCAGAGCCTAAAATTCTTTCTTTCATCTTTTGTATTCTGTTATTGAGGTTTGTCTCTGAGGTTCCTAAATTTTTCATTTCCAGATTTCTCTTAGTTTGGGTTTTTTTTATTGATTCCATTTCCATTTTTTTTCCAGATCTTGAATGATTTTCTTCATTTCCTTCCACTCTTTGCATTTTCATAGATTTCTTTAAAGGATTTATTCATTTCCTCTTTAAGGCCCTCTGTCATATTCATAAAGGCTATTTTAAGGTCCTTGTTTTGTGCTTCAGCTATGTTGCCTTACTCAGCACCTGCTGTAGGAGACTTGCTTTAGTGAAGACCTATTGTCCTGACTGTTATTGTGTTTTTATGCTGTTATCTAGGCATCTAGTTCGAGAAAGATTGTAATTCTAGGTGCTGATATCTGGTCTTGTCTTCATTGGGTGGGTGTTTTGCTCTTTTTTTTTTTTTTTCTGCCTTCTCTGGTTCTTAGGAGAGTGTGCCAGCTATGTGTTGCCTGGTAGGAAATTCTTCTGGGATTTTGATAGATGAGGGTCACTGGGGGTCCTGGGTAAAATGTGGTCCTAGGTATTGGAAGCTGACACTTAGGAATGGAGATGGGATTGGGGGGCTAAGGGAGTCCACAGGAAGGAGGAAAGCAGAGTGTTCCACTAGGATCTGCTTAGTTTTCCGGTAATGGTGGTAGAGAGTGAGGGACGCTCCAACAGGTATTCGGCTACGAAGCTGGGGATGAGCCTGGGGGTTGGATATGGAGGAGAGGAGGTAGAGTGAAGATCCGAAGCTTGCCTAGCTTTGCCCACCTGCTTCAATGGCCTACTTGCCTCTCTGTCATCCTTATCTGGAGGGTTCCCAAAGAAATCCTGCAGGAGTTGGAGACTGGGATAACAGGAAGAGTAGGGAGGAGGAGAGGAACTGGGGCCTAGAGATGGGGATGGGGTGGGGGATGGGCTGCAGCAGGTGGCCTGCCAGAGAGCCAGGGATGAGCCTAGAGACTGAATTTGGAGGAGTGGAGGGAGAGGTGAAGATCTGAAACCAACCTACCCACTTCCCTGGAGAATTTCATACCATGGATTTTGACCAGACTCGCTCCTTCCCCCAACTGCTCCCAGATCCACCCTCATCTCCCCACCTACCCGCCTTTGAGTTTTCTTCCTTATTTTTTAGTATGCCTTTTAAACCCATTAAGTTCAGTTTTTGTCAGGTAATTACATTTTGTCATGGGGTCTGTCCTGGACTGTGGTTGACCTACGTGGGGGGGGGGGGTCACATAAAGAAAACTGACTTTTCCTCTTGCAGCAGCTTTCAAATGCTGTTAGCTTCTCAGCCAGTGGTGGGATTTTGTGCTCACCTCCACACTCCATGCTGGGATTTTTTTTTTTTTTCTGGCTTGAGCTTGTATAGGTCTTGTGCAGGCTGTCACAGAGATTCTGTGTGTGTGTGGGAGTTCTACGCATCTGCCCTGTTGTGTCTGGAAAACGCTGTTTCCTTGAAGTCATCTACCACCTCTGGTTCTTTGTCTTCAGCAAAGATCCCTGTGGGGAGGGGTGCGGTCTAGATGACTCACTGAGGGTTGAACATGCCATAGTTTCTTCTTCTCTGCATGCTGCCCAGTTGGAGAGATCAGTGTGACTATCAGGCCAGTCATTAGAGTAGCAAGCAGGGACCACAGCTGGGTGAGGTTGATGTGTTTGTTTGTGTAGACAGGGCCTCGTGTTGGCTCTTAACACACTATGTACCCAAAGATGACCGTGAGTTTCTGACTTTCCAGCATCTCTCGCCAGAGTTCTGGGATTACAGGTGTGTACAGCCATGGCCGGTTTATGTGGTGCTGAGGCTCACACCCAGAGCCTTGTGCATTCCAGGCAAACACTCAACCAACTAAGCTAGCTCCCTGATTTGTTTATTTTTAGAACAAAAGGTTTTCTAAAATTAAAGATGTATTTTATTGTGTGTGTGTGTGCATGTGTGCATGTGTGCATGCATGTCATAGTGTACATTCATGTAGACACCAAAGGATAACTTATGGGAGTCAGGTCTCTTCTACTGTGTGGGTCCTGCAGATTGAACTCAAATCAAAGGATTGGAGGCAAACACTTTTATGTACTGAATCACCTCACTTGCCCTATTAACTTTTATTTATTAAAAAGGCAGAAGAATGGGTCAATAAGTGCCCCCTTGACTCTGACTGACTACTACTAACCCTGGGTAGTAGGGAGGGTGATGGAGAGAGGTCATCAGTGTCGTTTTTTTGTCTACCCATGTCCCCTGTGTCCATTTCGTGAGTGGGGTCAGAAAATGACCCTTAACCTGTGTTCTGTGCCAAGGCCTCGCATTCAGAAGTGTAGGCTGGGTTCAGGATGCTCTCTGCTGCTCAAGAGGCTCAGATCTGGCCTGCAGTGTCAGTTTTTCTGTGACACATATTGCCCTCCTCTATTGGCCAGGCTGCTGAACCTGCCCCTCCAGCCTCTTAATGAGACCCTGGTGATGGGCGCAGGTTTACTGACTGCAGCAGACTCCCTGGGAGCTGTTGGCCAGCCTGGGATTGATCCTGGGCTCCATTCAGCAGTGCGACACAGCTTTTTATGGGCCAGGTGGGAGCTGAGCAGAGGACCAGACCACCTTAAGAAACTCGAATTCTATTAATCTGGTTTTCTCTAGTGGAAAAGGGCACCAGGGGGGTCTCATGGTGCTCCAAGGCATGCTGGTTTCATGGCAGAGAGCTTTGTGGGGAGAGCCCTGAGCTGGCTTTGCCTTTGGTTATTTCCTTCACTTGCCAGGTGACCTTGACCCCAAGAAGATCCCATTTATTATGAAATGATACTCCTACCATTAAAAATCTTCTAATCCTGGGTGCAGACCACATTCATCCCCAAAGAATTTTATTCCTGCAGCGGATGTATGGATATCCTCTGCCCATTTGGGATATCACAAACAATGTATTGACAAGTTTGAAGCTTGGAAATCTCCAGTGAGATCACAAGGATTTGGCGACCCATTTACGGTCAATTCCGCATGTCACCCACCCATATCCTTGGAAGCCAGGACCCTGACAAGTCAAAGGCTATGTTCCCTGAGTCTCTGTAAGACCCAGTCTCTGTGTCTTTCTTCCATCATTGGCTTGTGTCTCAGAAGCTCTAAACCATCTTCCTTTCTGTGTTACCTCTGGTGTTTACATCATGGACAACAAACTCTGAGGATTCATTTTAGCATCTTTTGAATTTAACCCAGCAGCCACAAAACAGTTTGGGGCACCTGCTGAGTACCAGGGTCTGGAGGTCCCCATCTTTCTTATCAATTTTTATGCCATCACATCATCACATGGTCTCACCCTTGTGACCTGTGCCTGCTTAAAAGGGGGGAGTGGAGATAGCTCCCTGACTGCCATAACCTGCTGCTCCCACCATTGTATTAATTTCAGGTACCTTGGCTCCTCACTAACCAGGGACAATAAAAGTGGCTTTCTGGGGTCTTCATTAGGACTCCTCTGACTACAGCCATGAATGGACCCTCCTCCCTCAGACATGAGTCTCCAGCCTGAGGAAGAGGGAAATTCCTAGAGGTACCAGATGTAGCATCAGAGTGGATCCTTAGCAGACCAACAACGGCAGCTCCGATGAGAGGAGCTTCAGGAGCCTGGACTGGAGGGCGGGAATGATGAAAAGAGGGTGTCTGCCCTACCGGTGGGTTTTCAGCATGGACATGCAAGGTTAGTCTGTTCAAAGGAAAGGTTTGGCTTCCTGACAGAGAGATGGACATGTTCAACTGAGCTGAAGGTAGGAACTCAGGAAGGAGGAAGCTGCCAGACCCTAGTACTCATAAGTGCTCCAGACTGTACCACAGCTCCTGGTCTAAATAGAGATGCTAAGTCTAAGATGAGTTCCCCAGAACCCAGACTGTCCACTTTTCTACATCCAGCTCTTTAGCCTGGGACAGTTGACAGTATTAACCATCCCAGGGTTCCACAGTGGGAAGACTCCATACTGCTCCTCCTTCAAGGTGAGCCTGCGAGAGAACTCACCCTACCCCATGGAAAGTGGTGATGGCTCTGTACCCTCTGTCCGCATTCAAAGATTGTGGCAAAACATTTGGCACTCCCAAGGATTCAGAATGTCCAGAGAGCCATTGGCAGATCTGGCTTACAACCAACAAAAAGAAACTGCCCTGGGCTAGCAGTGGCACCAGCATGGGATACTTGGCACAGAGCACTGTGCCTCCTCCCACCCACTTCCTCTACCTGCAACCCCTGTAGCCAGACACACTGTGGGCATGTGAAGAAGCACTGAGTTGCTTCCTCTCTTCCTTATTCATTGTGGTGCCAGGATTTGCTAGCCCACTGGAGGGAGGGCTGGAAGCAAGGCTGCAGACAAGCACACTGTGTGAACAGAATAAACAACTAGGTAGCAGAGCTATAAAACCATGATGTGTTTTATTAGCTAACAAGATGTAAAGAAAGAACCAAAGTGCAAGGAGGCCTAGGAACTGATTCCTGAAGGGGTTCAGAGGGGCTGCACACAGCTCTACAGCTGTGCCCTGTATTGACATCCCCAGAGTCTTGCTCTCCCTCCCTGTCTCAGCTCTTCCCTGAACCTCCTCGTCATGTTCAAGTCTAGTCAAGATGCCCCAGGGTTGCACTTATCAACCTGCAGCCCTACCTGGGAAGGAGAGCTGTCACCGACTCAAAGGTGGACAGGTGACCCTATGCCAGACAACGGCAGGAAGAATTTCTGAGCTTAATGGGCAATTATTCAAAGGATAATGACATTTTACCATATTTTTTCTAGCATTAAAACAAAATGTCCTGAGCCCAGCACTCAACCCTGGGAGTTGGGACTCAGAACCACCCATGTGGTAGCTGAGCATCCTTCTTGAGAATGGCTGAAGATCAGAGCAACAGAACAGCAAGTCATTAGAGAGACTCTTTACCTCTACCAATGCTCGGACGAAAGGGGCGGTCCTCAGACTGCCTAGACTGCACTGTTTCCACAGAACCTCAGGCTCCAATGAGCTCCTGTCTCCTCCTCCTTGTATACCCTCTCTGTCGAGCCATATCACTCCTGTCTCCACCTCCCTAGTGCTGGAATTGAAGGCTTGTGATCCCAAGTGCTGGGACCACCTTTGTGTGAGTTCTGTTTTTAGTCAGATTCATTCTCTGCTGTATCCCATGGTGGCCTTGAGTCCTGAGATTAAAGGTGTGTGCCTCCCCACCCCCAGGCTCCTAGTAGTTTAGTTCTGCACTCTAATCTTCATGCAATCTTTATTTATTAAATAAATAAAGGAGTGATATTACTGGGTGGAGAGGAGGAGGAGGCAGCTCATTGGAGTCTAAGGTTTGGTGGAGACATGGTGCAGTCTAGGCAGTCTGAGCATCGCTCCTTCAGTCTGAGAATTGGTAGAGGTAAAAGGTCTCTCTAGTGACTTACTGCTTTGCTCCTCTGATCTTCAGGCAAGTTTGATTTATTAAAATGCAAACACATTATCACTATAACTAGAGATGCAGACAGAATAGTCAGGACCCAGGCTCTCCTCCAAAGATCTCCAGTTTCATAGGCAATCAAGACATTCAATGACTGGGTTGTGGCATGTGGTCAGGGAACTTGGGTCTGAAAAACCACTGGGGTCCTGGCGGGAAAGTTGGAAAGAAACCCGGAGACAGTTGGTTCCAGATGTGAGTAATCCTGTGGTCTTGGACAGGAGGCCCTTTCCTTCACCTATGATGCAAGGGTTTGGGGGGATAATTTCAAGCCGAAGTTCCTTTCCATTTTTCCGAAGGACTGCATGTAACTGGAGCTTTGTAAATCGAATATAAGTGTCTCTGCGCAAAGCCTGGAATCCTGTCCTTGGAGCTCAGTCCATCCCCCCTCGCCCCCTCCCACTCGCCTTCGGGGACAGCTTGGACTTCACTGCAGTCTAGTTGACTCAAAAGTGGGCATATCTGTGGATCGGAGTCCAGTGCCCCCTGGTGGCACCGAGACACACAAACCTTTTGGGACCTCTTGGGTGTTACTGCTGCCAGAGCTGCGGGAGGCCTGATTGGGGTTCCGCCTGGGCTGAGCCATGGCTCAATTAATTACCAGTTGCTGGGAATCCTTGTCGCTCACTTGTGGTGACTCACCCCGCAGCCAGACTCACTTTGCCAAGCACGGCGGTGGTGGTGTGGGAGGGGGGTGAGGACTCAGATTCTAAAATGGATTTTGGGGAGTGCACCTGCTCCGGTGGGGCTTCCCATTCCCGTACCTGAAAGACCCCACGGAGACATGACTGTCGAGGCATAGCACACAGCGCCAAGGCCCCTGCCCTGTGGTGCACCCACAAGCCTTTGAATTTGGGTGAAAAGCTTTTTACCTAAGGCCTACAGGAAGCTCCAAACCCACCGGGCTGAGTACGGGTAGACAGAGCCAGACTATGATCCGGGAGGCTGAGGAACATGGGGCTTCTTTGAACTCAACAGCTGGGTCTGATTCATAGGATGCTCTTATCCCTGTGGTCAGTTTCTAGCTCTGGCCTCTTAACTATTGCCTGAGTGTGGGGGGTGGGGGTGGGGGAGATCACCAGATCCCTCTACCTGCATCTCTTCCTTGGCTAGAGACGGAGAAAACAGCCTAACCAAGGAAAGCAAGTCCGGGGGTCTCAAGACCTTGGTTTTACATCTAGGGGTGTTTTGTGTGCAAGAAAACCTCTGAGCGATCTGAAGAGAGGTGGATGGGTGGGAGATCCCGAAGGCCTAAACAACCTAAACAAAGAGATAGGGCTTATTCGCTGTATAAGACTAGGTGCTCTTTGGCAAGATCTTCCTGTCCCTTCCCCAAGCCTGAACTTAGAGGGTGAACTTCACCGCGGTTTGCTGGAGGGACGCTCTCTGAGCTCCTCTCCTCTGCCATGGAAACAAGAAAAAATTAGACAAGAAACAGGGAGGGTACTAGGGGAGAGAGGGAATGCGAATTTCTCCTGTCCTTCCTTTCTTGAGGTGTGTGCCTCTAAGAGTGGCGGTCTGCGCTATTGGCCAGAGCTCTAGGGGTAAGTAGCTGGGGTCGGCAGGTGCAGGACCACCGGAGACGCATCTGACATCCCACCGCGGGTACTGAGGAGGCTGTCAAAACCCAAACACTCTTGGAGGCAGTGCCCCAGCCAGTAGGGTGCTGCTGTGCCAGGTGGCTGCTGCAGCTGGAAGTGTGTGTGTGTGTTCCTGTGTGTGTGTGTGTGTTAAGGGGGGGGGACGGCCAGGCCACTGTTGCTGCACTCCCAAGTGCTCATAGCCCCTCCCCCTTCTATTCCCCACACTTCGGTTTTCTTCCTTAAGGCTCTAATCTGCCTCCACTGGTCTAATTCGTTTCTCATCCTCAGCTGCGGGTTTCTCAAACTCTCCACTTTTCCAAGGCTGTGTGCGCTCTTAGGGGAGCAGGATAGAAGGAACCCAGGCATTTGTGTTTATCCACCCACATCCCAGCCGAAACTGACTAGCGGCTGGGCTCCTACACCCGCACCCTGTGGCAGCTCCCAGTTTTACCCCTCTCCCTCCCCCTCTAGCCACCTCTCCTGGGTTCCATAGCGAGCACCCTGCTCAGCACTAGGTCTGCTGCAAGAGCTGCCAGCGCCGCCTCACCAGCTGGCTGGGGACCAGGCGGGAGGTGGCGCGCCCCGGAGGCTGCAGGAGGGAGGAAGGAAGAGAAAGGAAAGAAGAGAGGAGAAGAGAGGAGGGAGGGAAGCCCGTCCTCGGAGTAGCCTGCCCCCCCAACCCCGTCCCTCCCGCCGGAGCGGGGCAGTCAAACGCAAACAGGCGCGCACGCACACTCGCGAATACATACACTCGGGCTCCCTCCGGCGCGCACGCACAGCGCCTCAGGCAGACCAGAGCGGAGGCTGCCTCTCCTGACTCCTGGACGCCAGAGTCTCGGGATCCTCCCGCGGCTGATGAGCCTTTGCCGGCCCCTATTCCTACCCTTCAATTCCTCCAGGCCCGCGGGACCACTCCCGCCGCCGCCACCTCGCCCTCCACCCCGGTAGGAGCTGGCTGGCCGACTGTCGCCTCGCAGTTCCCTCGTCGCCCTCAGGTAGCTCCATTGCAGCTCCTGTCTTGGGCTTCGCTCTGTTCCTGGGCTTCGGAGGCTGAGTGAAACAAACTTCGCAGACCGGCTGACGCGCGACGGGGCCCGCATGCCCCGCACTCCCAGGTGGGCACAGGACATCAGGACTTTGGGGCATTGGGCTGCCTTGCCCATTGCACCTGCTAGATAGACCCTCTCCCTGCTTGCAGGGGATTTTAGAGACATCTTCACTTAGCAAACTTTTGTTTCCTCACCCAAAGGGGTGAGGAAAGCTAGAGGGAGAAGTTGGTCTCCTCCGGGCAACCGCCATCCTGGAGGCGATTAGCTGGGCCCCGCTAAGCGCGGAACGCATCCAGAGAGATGCCGAACCTCTCCCCGGGTCGCCTTCTGTCCCGACTCCAGATTCTGATCCTGCCCCAGCCCGGTCCGCGGGCTCGAGAGGCCAGGTGCCGAGGACCACGCAGCCCGCGCGAAATGAGCATGGGCCATCCATACGCATGACCATCCGCACTGGGGCAAGTCGCTTGACCCAGGCCTGGCGTAGGGTGTCCCGGGTCCAGGATCGCTGGCCTCCGCACCCTAGTGATGCCATGAGCATGCCTACCCTCTTGCCTATCCCAGTGGTGGTCACCACGCCCGCGGACCCCGTTGGATTAGTGGAATCGGCTGCACTGGGTGAGCCCGCTATGCCCGCAGAGTCCATTGTGCCCGCGGAACCCACTACGCCTGCAGAATCGGTTGTGCCCGCGGAACCCGCTACACCCGCAGAGCCGGTTGTGCACGCGGAACCCCCTGCGCCCGCGGAACTTGCTGCTCCCACAGAGTCCGCCGAGCCTGCCGAACCCGGGGCATCTGCTGAGCCCGGGGCGTCTGCTGAGCCCGCGGAACCTGCAAAATACAGGGAGTCCACTGTGACTACTGTGACCATTGAGACCGAGGAGCCCGAGGCACGCGGGAACGCTCCTCAGCTTGAAGGTGTTGAAGTTCGGAACAGTGAGGACCCCCAAGATGATTCTATCATTTCCAGCATCAGCTGCGGCATCTGCTGTTACCACCGCTTACAACTTAGACTCCATCGCAGAGGAGGCTTCGTCCGCGCGGCGCTGCACTGGGAAGCGCGCCCTGGTTTGGCTCATTTTCCTTTTGGCGGCTCCTTTTTCGCAGCCATGAAGCGGCAGAACGTGCGTACCCTGTCCCTGATCGCCTGTACCTTCACCTACCTGCTGGTGGGTGCTGCCGTGTTCGACGCCCTCGAGTCGGACCATGAGATGCGCGAGGAGGAGAAACTTAAGGCCGAAGAGGTCCGCATCAGAGGCAAGTACAACATCAGCTCCGATGACTACCAGCAGCTGGAGCTGGTGATTCTGCAGTCTGAACCCCACCGTGCTGGTGTCCAGTGGAAATTCGCGGGTTCCTTCTACTTTGCCATCACTGTCATCACAACTATAGGTAAAGAAGGGTTATAAAGCTACCGGGCTCCGGAGGGAGGAGTCCCGGGGAAATAGTGTGCACTGTGCAAGGCTGGGTAGGGGGTTCCCAGGTTCCAGACAGCCCCATGTTTCTGTGTCTTACCCCTCAGGGGATGATCTCAATTCCCTCAGGGGATCCTATCTGGTGCTCCATACTGTTCTGGTGGGCCAGGCTTGTGAACTTCCAGAGACAGAGTGCTGTTGTCTTGAGGGTGGAGGTGCCACTTTTTTTTTTTTTAAAGAGTGGAGCGCTAAGAATAATCTCACAGCCGACACCCACCCACCCGTGAGGGCTGTGCTTCCCTGAGTGGGTTCTAAGCCTTACACTTACTACCTCTTGGGGAATGTGGGACAAAGCTGGCTGGGTGACAGAGGGCTGTTTATAGGTCTATGGGTGATGGTGGTACTGACCCCTCCTCAGATAGGGACCATATGAGAGCCAAGATTTCAGCACCATTATCCTTCCTTTGAGTTGTAGAGTGTGTTAGGTCCCAGGAGAAGAGTTTTCTCTTCTTTGGCTGGGATGGGGTTGGCAGCAGGTGACCTGTGATGCGGTCCTGATGGGTTGAATAGGCAGTGATGCTTGTACTGTGGACTAAGAGTGAGGACCAAATGAGTCTGGATGTTGCTTGAAACCTGGGGGTGTTTAATTCACTCTGGCAAAGAGTCTGTCTGGTTCAGATGGGGTTGCCTATAGATTCTGAGACTCAGGCCACTGTCCCCAGAGTAGTCTCTGGTGGGTCCCAATGATTGTACTCCAACTGAGGTTGGGGTTGGGGAAGGCCTCTAGACTTGCATATGGAGACCTGTGGGAATCTGAGTGCCATACTTCATCCCAGGGGATGTGGTAGATACCCTTTTGGCAGGACGTAGAATAGTGTCTCTGGCTGGCCAATTGCCCTGTCATGGCAGAATGCCTAGGGCCATCTCCTTGGACCTGTGAGAGCCAGAATGTTGTCTCAGAGGTGGTCTCTTGCCCCTGATGAGAGCCATCTTCCTTTCCTGGACCACCCGCTAATTTTCCTATGATACTTTTCTTTTCCTGAAAAGCCCTGCATTGCTGGAGGGGGCCGGGGAAAGGACACAGGATTTCAGGGTGCTATATGCAACAGGAAACACCAGTCCAGGACAACCTGTCTTTCATTCTTGTTTGAAAGGGCTTTTTAAGAGTTGCCTTTTAAAAAATATGTGCTAAATCAGTGCCGGTTTTTATGTTTGGGGGAAGAAAGTCACCCTTCAGTTGTCTATATGACAGGTTTTGCCCCTGCTGGCCCCTAAGTGCCCCCCCCACAGGTTAGAGAAGAGACCAGCAGGTGACTGCATCACTTCTGTCTTTGAACTGTGGTGGTGATATACAGATGTGCAAGTCATTGGTTCTGGTGGCAGGTGTATTTGCTGGAAGGCAAGACTATGCTTGTGACACGGACAGAGGGGAGACATCTTGTAGTCTCCTAAAAGTGCCATTTGTCATCTAGCTCTGAAATGGGGGGGGGTTGTTTTTAAGGCTGGTTCCCTGTAGTAAAACCAGCACAGAAAACTTAACCAGTCTCAAGATGCGGGTGGCACAGTGAGAGGGCTGGGGTTAAAGACAAGTACATTTACGTTGCAGCATTCCTTAAAAAAATAATTGAGGTTGAGGAGGCTCTCGTTGAGGTATGTTGCCTTTATTGATATTATTGGCAGTTCTGGACATAAGCTTCTAATATTTGAAACTTCCAAGGAAATAGTGTCAAGGGAAGAGGAGCTAAAAGCAACTGTTGTCTTAGCCCCTCGGATAGGGGCTCTCATTAGAACAGGATCAGGGCCACTTGAGAAAGAGCTAAGATGATTTTTCTCATTTCCTTTATTGGATTTTCTACTGACTTGGGGAAAAGATTGCAAACACACATGAATATGTGCTCATGTGCACACACATGAACATAAATACATAAATCTACACTCTCATGCATGTTTATATGCATACATGCATACACTTACATACATGCAGATACATATATCCACACTCATGCATATATATATACATGTACAATACACTTACATGCACAGACATATGTGAACACAATAATCTTACATACATGTACACATATGCATGCACATGTGTATACCAGCAGACACACGTATACGGGCAGATACATATCCAGACATACACATTCAATTGCACACACATCCACATCGATACATACTTACTTGCTTGCACTCATACACACCTGCCTATATGCACACACATACACATGTATATGCAGACACACACAAACACAGTTAAGGCAGCTGTGCTTGAGTGGAATCTGGAGCCTGCCATACAGGAAGACTATAGTGATGCCATTTTCTGACCTCCAGCCTCAGTTTCCCCACCTGTAGAACTTGTATTTATTAATCATTGGCTAGTGGGCTTTTCTCGTCAGCTGTGGGAATGTAGGTTCCCCACCCCAGCCCTGCTCATTGCTTAGTACATGCTCTTGCATTTGACTGACTGAGCCCCTTACTGTCTGCTTGAGAGTTGTTCCACAAAAGCACCCACATTTGTAGGAAACAAAGCACCTTTACAGTTACTTTTGTGTGTTTTCTTTCCTTTTTTAAATGCAAATGCAAATGAAAGTGCTTTTAGGCCCAGGATAAAAGCCAGCCCCAAGCCATGCCCTCAAAGGAATGTGTCTTCTATTGGGCAATGATACCAGCAAAAGTGAGCTTCATTTTTATAGCTCTTTCTTTTTCACCTAAGTTTGGGTGATTGTGTGTGTGTGTGTGTGTGTGTGTGTGTGTGTGTGAACTTTGTACCCAAGACTCTGTGGTTGTGGCAGGAGCCCTGGAGCTGTCTAATGAATGTTGCTTCTTAGATGCAGTTATTAGCTTACTCTATAAAATGGATTTTCAAAACGTATATAATTACTTCTTCATTTTGAATCTGTGACTATGCTTTCCTAAAAGTCTTTGGAGGCTATTCCACAGACTCTGGTCCTAGCTCTCTGGGGAGTCCTGTGAATAACAAGTGCCCTCTTAACCAGGTCCAGTTCTGGTGCCCATTCTTTCCTGTGGCTGTCAGGTGGCTGCCACTTGTAGCTCTCCTTAAAGGGGCTTTACTGTCTGGTTTTCAACTTGGGCAAGACCCCCTTGCCTGTAGCCCACTGACCCAATTGGCTGTACAATTAAAACATCCCCTTTCCAGACCTGTTATGCAAGTGGGAGAAGTAGGTGGTACTGAGGGGCGGGGTCTGCATGGGCATAGGAGGTTTATTAGAATAATATCTGCTTGGGGCTGAGGGTCTTGGAGCTTGTATAATAGATCACTGGTATAAACTTATCACCTCCCACAGTGGAAGGTTCAAGCCAAAACTGTCCCACAGTCAGCTTCTTTGCACAATGTACCAGAGATGGGATTTCCATCACACTTTGTAGTCTAGGTTGGCTACCCTCAGGACCTTTAAAAAGGAAGCCACCAGATGCCCTCTGCAGAACTATGGAGGACAACTTAAAGACTGGTTTGCCATGGGGAAAGAAGGGTTAGCTTGTGGTTTCTCTTCTCTAGCTACAGTTTTGGGGGACAGGGGAGAAGTTCACTCTTCCTGACTCTCTGGGCCCATCTGAAGCTGAGGTTGCTGCCGTAGGAATGGAGGTGACTGGTTTAGGACTAGGGTCTTCAGGTGGTGGTGGGGCCCACTGAGAGAATCCCTAGGGTTCCTGCCCTGCTCTAGACAGACATTGAACTCCTTCCTTAATGAGGTAAAAGCAGATCAAACGAAGTTTTCCCAAAGTGGACAGCGTTCATCATGGGTTTGGGTTTCGGGTGTGGTTTGTGATCCACAGTCTTGTCCAGCACCTGCCCTGCCTTCAATACTCTGGGGACAGTCTAGATAACAAGATAAGGACTGGCCTTGGCAGAAGCTGCTGGAAATCCAGATAGTTGGTTGTAGTCCAGTATGAAGCACAGGTACAAGTACACTCAGTGAGAGCCTTTACCTGTCCTATGCCATCCATCAGCCTGAGCATCCTTACCCAACATAGAAACCACCTTCTTCCCGGAGTCCTCCAAGCCCCACCCCTGCCCTCCTCTCCTCCAGTCAATCTCAGCTTTGTGGATTCTGCTCATTCTACCTCGGGTCCACACTGCCTTTGTTCCCTGACTTGCAGTGTGCAGTACAGTGCATCCCATGGAGCAGGCAACTCACAAAGGTCTGAAAAGCTGAAGCAGGACCAATGGGTCAGACAGGATGATGCCTGAGAAATCATGGCACTTACGTACCCACACACTCTCTCTTCCTCTCCCCCCCCTCGCCCCTCTCGTTTCACCCATGAGCTTGCGGGAACACCGTCCTGCTTGACAGATTAGGAAACTGGGGCAGACAAGGCAATGCACACCAAGGTAGAGTGCGTGGAAAACCTTTTGCAAATTGGGTCTCCTTACTACAGGTTCTAGCTGGGAGTTATGCAGCTCATGGTGGGCCTGTGTGCCCCGCCTTTCACTTGGGGAGCCTGCCCAGCCAGATTCGAGTGATGGGTAGCCCTTGGGGCAAGACGGTTCTGGGCTCTTTATATGCAGACTGGTAGCTACCATCCTGAGGATACAGGAAGTGCCTGTAGACAGCTCTGCCTTCCCAGGTCCTCCCTAGTCCTGGCCCTGATCTCTCCTCATTCAACTCAAGGCTCTTTAGCAAGCTTCCTGCCTACAGGTGCCATGGGAAAGTGGCAGAGCAGGGGTGTTGGTTTGGAGTAGCAACCCAGACACTTCTCCCTAGACACTCAATGCTCTGAAACAAGAAAGAGATGAGAGACAAGGACTTCCAGGCACTGGTCACATTCACTTGCTCTGTCCTGGCTCCCCTAACCCAAGAAGCCTAGAGATGGAGTAGGAGTATGAGGTGAATCAGGTCAGGGCGGGTATCCTAGTAGTGGCTTTCCACGTACTTACCACGGGCCCCTCTATCCACCCATGCCTATGCACTTGTATACTCATCTACACTGTAACCACGCAGCCACTCAACCATTCTGCCACCCACCATCATTTTTAAATCTTTGGTGGGCTTGCCATTCATTGCCTCACCCAACACTGCCATCCACTGCCCAGATGCCACTATTATCCATCCCCACCCCGCCCCCATCATTTGTTCTCCATTAGCCAGTCTTCATCCAGTCGTTCCTGCAACTTGGACACTTATTCCATCATCCAACATTGCACCGCTCAGCCCTGCAAACTCCCGCCGTTCAGCTTCTCCTACTGATGCACACGTCTCGGCACCTGTCACTCAGCGTGTGGTATCGTGTCACACTCTCCCCCCATCTAACATGCCATCATGAGTTTCTATCCAAACCGGTCATTCATTCCCCGGCCAGCCACAGTACTACTCAGTTCTGCATGTGCCTGCCCTTCATTTCCCATCAGCCACTGCTTCATTCACCACTCCACGGGCACCTCTCACTGTCACACCCGCTCTCACATCCCCCATTCTTCCCATGAAAGTCCCCCGCCCGACACGGGTGTCACTTTGTTCTGCATAACCTGTCATCAATTGCCATCCTCGCGTGGTTCGGCCTGCTGCACGCCTGCCACTCCCTCCCCCGTCAACCAGCGCCCCATCCAGTTTTCTACACACATACAATTCTTTCACCCGTCTAGCGTTCTGTCACTCGGGCCTCCCTTCTTCTGTCATTCATGCTTGCACCTGACACTGTAGCTGTCACAAAGTTACTGGATGCCTTTTGACCCATTTCTCTAAATTGCCACATGCCATGTGATCCTCCACAGAACTAGCTTTCATCCCTCTCCTATTATAGTATCATGTGGTCCTCCGCCCCCATGCCATCCGTTTCCCCATTCACTATTACGTCCCTTAGTGCTCCCTGCACCTGCCAGCCACTTCTCCATCTATAGTTCACTCACCTTCCTCCCTACCATTATCCCAGCCATTTTCTCCTTGCCCATTAGTTTCACATAGTCCCCCCCCCCCCATTATTTAAGCATCCAGCTGCCACCTCATCGTTCCGTTCTTCATGCCTCCAGCCTGTCTTTGAGTTCTCCACATCCCTGGCCCTGGCCCTATCCACCACTGCCTTTGTTTCCCTTGATGTCCTACAGTTCCCCTCTGACTCTCTCATCCAGGCAGCTTCCATCCCTGGTCTCTCACTGAAACTCACTTCTCCACACTTGTCACCCACACTTCCTTGTCACCATCTTTCAGTCACCCATAACGCTGGCCAGCCGTTCCCCATCTTTTACAGTGTGCTTGATCTTCAGATACCTGGTCACTCGAGCCCTATCCCGCCATTGTAACTCTCAGATCGCCAACTCCCTCTCGTTGTTTTTCCCATCCACTTCTGGACCCACAGCCTTCCATGCTCTTGTCGTTCATTTCTCACAGGTCACCAAATCCCTCCAACCTCCGTGGACACCCCTGTCACTCCGCCGTCACATACTGTACCACCCTCTCTCTAAAGCCACACCATCCATTCCCTCGGCTGACGGAAACTGTCCAATTCTTGCCCGCCTGCCAGTCATTTTCCCTCCGGCCATTGCGTGGCTCATCCTTCCAGTAGCAGTCAATCTTTTTTCCATTTGCCAGCGTCCGGGTAGTTCGTCTTTCCACCTATCTGCCCTTCTCCACACACAACTGCGCCGTCCTTCCTAACCACGTCACTAGTTTCGTAGCCACCACAGCACCACTGAGCACCCGTTACTCACTTCCCTCCCTCCTGCCATCGTCACCCAGACCATCTAGTGTTTCCTCTGGCCGTCCTTGTGCTCCTTGGTTGTCCAGCTGCCTGCCACTCATCTCTACCCATCACAGCTTCTTTTGGTCATCCACACAGGCCTGTCACTCTTCTGTTGCTGTTGTATCATCGTTCCGTCCCCAGTGTACCTGCCACTCATTCTTCTATGCGCCATTACGTCATTCAATCCCACGGGTACCTGCTGTCTGTTCCCAGATGCGTCACAACGCCGCTCACTACTCAGTGCACATGCCACTCCTTTACACGCCATTACTAGCTCAGCTCACCTTGCCGCTGCCATTTACTCTCCTGTGCACCATTACGTCACACAGTCCTCCATTGCTCAGGTCTCCATGTACTCCGCCACTCATTCCCCTAAGAACCGTTACATCATAGCCCTGCACACACCTGTCATTCATCCCCTATGGACCACGCCATCACCCGGCGCTCCATGCACTGACAAAAGCCATGACATCACCCAGTTCTCATTGTATGTGTCGTCATCCATTCCCCTATACCGTGATATCATTCGTTTCTAAATGCGCCAGTCATTAATTCCCCCATTCGCGACGACATCGCTGAGTCCTCCACGCACCTATCATTAACTATCTTATACACCATGGCATCAATCCTCCATGTCACTGTCATTCGTTTCTCGTGTATCGTGACACTCCTGCTCCTGTCATTGATTATCCTACACAGTATTGCATCAGCTCTCAGTGCACCTGCCATGCCTCCCTCCACACACCTGTTGATCCGTTCGTTCCCTCTGCACCGTCGTGTCTCTCAGTCCTCCACGCACCTGCCATTCATTCTGAGAAGCAATGACGTCACTCCACCCTCCATCCTCCTGCCACTCACTCGCCTGTGCACCATCACGTCACTCCACGCACCTGCCGTTCACTCTCTCATGCACTGCTTTGCGACGTGGTCCTCCATGAAACCATAATTCATGACCCATCAGCTAGCGCATCATTCAGCCACCCGCTCACCCGCCACCCTCTTCTCCACTTGGTGAGGTGCCACAAACTCTTCCGTGCGGTTGTCATAGCTTCCCCATTACTTCTTGTGCCACCAACCCTTCCACTGTTTTCTGGATCCTCCATCTGCCCTTGCCTCACCTGGTCCTCTGTACACCTGTAATTTAGTCCTCCCTCTGCCATTCCATCAGTCTGTCTACACTATTCACGATTCCATTCACTGTGTCGCACCACCATGCTCATACCTGTCATTCACTCTCGTCCCTTACACCATCACGCTCATCTCTCCACGTGCGCGTTCTTCACTTCCTCACTAGGTCCAGGGTCACTCAGTTCTTTACACACCCACCATTCTCTCACCCTGATGCCTATTTCGCTCAGTCCTTAAATCTGTGGCTTATTCTGCTCCCTGGCATTGCGTGTCAGAATCGCCTGCGTGCTCAGCCTCTAGCCCCACTGCGGTCGTCCTGTACCTGCCATTCCCTCATCCTTTACCCTGCATCACTCCATTTTCTGCGTACTCATCACCCATTTCCTCTCTGCCGACGTATCCCTGGGTTGTCAGTTCACCCGCCATCCACTCTGCGCTCTGCCAGTACATCATTCCGCACACCGTCACCTGCCATCATTTCCAACATCTGACAATTCTGTCAGTCACTATCCCCATCTCCATTTCCACATCTGCCATTGTGCTTGTATATGCATTCATTCTCCTATCTTCCGTTCTCGCCCTCCTTCCTCCACGAATCTATCACTAAGTCTCCTATCTGGTGTTCTTCTCTTTCCTCCACCATCCCGTCCTTTCTCTTCTATCTTTCCACTACCTCATCTCCATCCACCGTTTACTGTTGTTACTCATTCCTCACGTGCACCCACCATAGCTTCAACAAGTCCTCCTTGGAGCTGTCATTCCTTCCCCTGTCTGCCTTTGTATCCTTAGGTTCCTCGAATGCCTGCCATGCATTCCCTGATTTTCCCTTGCATTCAGCTCTACTTTACACCCACCATCTATTTCCTCTTCTGCCACTAGGTCACTGAGTTCTCCTGTGAAATTCCTTCCCTCCCTTGTCATCGTAGCTTGCTTTCAGACACCTGTCACTCATCTGACCGTCGCTTCTGCATCAGTAGACCTCCGTGTGTTCCTTCGTCCATCACCATTCTGCATTCAGCCAGCCCATGATGAACCCAGACAATCTCCCTCACAAATTGAGGTGGTGTTTGCGGCACTCACTTGTAGTGGATTCTGAGTGGGGGTGTGATGGCTGCTGATGCAGGACAAGGAAGGCTAAGCACAGCCTGGGGTCCTAGCATCAGGGGCAATGGAGCTTGGAGGCTGGTTTGAGGAGACATCTATGCCGAGAGGTCCTGGAGGTAAGCTTTTTTATTTTTTCTGACAGCACCTGGGTGATGAGGAATTCTAGCTGCTGAGAAGGTTAGTGTGGTGTTTGTTGGGGATGACATTCAGGCCAGGGGAGCCTAAACACAAAAGAAGTAGACGCTAGCATGTAAACAAGACGACTATCATCACTGGGAAGGAGAAGTGGTAATTGATGGTAGAGAAGGCTTACAGAATGTACAAAAGCAATCTCACCTCCTCACATTCAACCTCTTGGTACCGTGCATGTGTGCTGCTAGTGCATAGCTGCTTCTAGCAGAGAACCCAAGAAACAGTGAGTTAAGAGAACAGTCGCCAGCTTTCTAGACTAGGAAGCCTGGGAAGGCTCACATCTCTCAGCTTGGCTATCTTAGCTCACAGGCTCTGACTGACATATGTGTTTTATTTGGTTCTTACACTGTTTGAAAATATGAAGCATTAGCTGACAACATTTATTGATTTATTATAGTAGGCTACCTTGATATTTGCTTTTCTCCACATAAACACTTGTTTTACTTTATTTAGCTCCTCCCCCAGCTTCATGTGCTGGCAGTCGGTCGGCGTTTTCCTTTCCCTTAAAATACTAAAGGCTATGTGTTGTCCTCTGTTTGCCACTTTGGCTCCATCCTATGGCCAATCATTTGTAAAGAATTTGCAAGTGAGCCTTTTCTTGTAATCAATGATCTTCAAATAATTTTTAAATGAGCTTTTTTTTTCTTGTCATCATCAGTTATCTATAAATAATTTGAGTATTTTTTTAATTCAAGAGTTAAGTGTGAGTTTTAAAGTCATACAGCTTGCATGCACATGAAAGCTTATTAGCAGAGAGATTAGAATCATGAACTTTGGAGCTGATTATCATTGATTGTCATTTGTTGAGCAACCTTGGATATGTGATTTGACCTCTCTGTGCATTATCCTTTGCCATCTATAAAATGTGGAGAATAATAATTACAAAAATGGCTAGCAAGGTGTTTGGGACAGTTAGATTTTTTTTTTATTGCATTCTAAACATTTAAGACAGCCGACATGTACTGGGTGTCATGGTCTATAAGCACATTTCAAAACATTCAGTTTCTCTATTTTAAATTTTTTTGGAGGTTTTGGTTTGTTGCTAAGGGATCTACCTTTTGCTGAGTCCCATAGCTATTTGAAAAGGACATCTATTTCTCTGTTGTATGTCAAGTTCTATACAATTCTAGTCATTCAAACCCACGTCTATTTTCTTTCTCAAGGGTTGGAAAATAGTGATTGCTGGTTTAGTGAGCCTTGCATACACCAAGTCTAGCACACAGTCCTCAGACTATCATCCTGTTGTTGACTTGTATGCCTGGCTGGCACAAGTGCTCTGTCCAGCTCACCACCATGCCAGCACTACCACACTCAGTTCCTATCACTGGCACACCCCAGTCACTTGGCTGTCCCGGTCCCTCAGTGTGTGCTCTTTGCTTTATACTGATTATTGCTGTTAAAAGTCTGCTTGGCTCCTGAGGATGATCCATTGGAGTCTTATTCAGTGCTTTGCTACTGAGGTTTATCATTGTCTCTTTTGCTTTATGCACTTTGAAGCTATATGGTTAGATGCATGCAGGTTCATGTTGTTATTTATTTTCTTGGAAGAGATAACAGGCTTCTTTGTTGTGTGATACTTCTTGGCAGAACCTCCCTTTTTGTCCCAGTGATTTGGAGCCGGCTTTCTTTCATTAGCACTTGTTATATAAATGTTAATGTTTTTAGCTTATTTTTACACTTTTTCTTCTAGGAAGATTTTGACATGGCTTGTAACAAAAGATACAAATATAAGTGAAAAGCCAGTGTGAAAAATCTGGGGATCCATGTACGCTCAACTCTGTAGGAATGTGATAGAAGTTCATGTTTTCTTGGATAGAAGGCACAAAAAAAAGAAGCAAATGCTCTAAGTGCCGTCACCGAGAACCAATGTCACTGAGCTGCGTAGGCATGTAGTCTTGTGGGAACACAGATGAGGACCACACTGAGCCCTGGAGATGCAGAGGCTGCTGTGGCCTTGGAGTGCCCGGGTGAGTGATGGTGATATTCTGTTTCCAGGGCCCACTGTCCAGGATTATTCTGGGTTTAAGTGCCTTTGATTTTTCTACTTCATCATCCCTGACATGTTCCTATTTGTTCCAATGTTCTAGGCCAGAAGGATGGGGAGAAGTCAGAAGGGTTATCCTCGTTGAGATTACCCTAACACCTCTCTAGAAGTCCCACCCAACCATTGTTTTCTCTAGTCTATGTTAGAAGTATGTCACATGGCTACATCTGCCTTCTCTCTTTGGGCTTTAGATTTTCATGTGAAATGAGTCTGGATGTAGGTTTGGCTATTAGTGATCATGGCTGATGATGGAACCCTACGGCCTCCTCCCAAAGACAGAAGCCACCTGCTGCTGTTTTGATATCTCAGGATATCCTCAGGGACCCCCATAAAAGTCAGAATAGATGATGGAACC
The DNA here is from genome assembly GCF_903992535.2 of Arvicola amphibius. Taxonomy (NCBI): domain Eukaryota; kingdom Metazoa; phylum Chordata; class Mammalia; order Rodentia; family Cricetidae; genus Arvicola; species Arvicola amphibius. Next base: position 31,702,232 of record NC_052055.2, on the reverse strand, counting down.
AAACCAGGTGCTGGCAGGGGAGCACCCCTAAGAGTGGAGGGGAGGAGGTGTGAGCAAGAGGAAGATGATATCAGAGGAAGACTTCTTAGAGCAGAAGGGAGGAAGGTGGTGGCAGAGAGCACCTGAGAGTAGAGGGGAGGAGGTGAGGGGTGGGCGAACCTCTCTCTGCCTGATTTCTTATCTTCCCATTCTCTGGACACCTGCTCTGTATCCCATCCCTCAGAAGAGGACTCAAAAGCCAACAAGATATTAATATTATCTGTTCTGAGTCCAGCAGTATTTCCTTATAAAGCAGAATATTAAAGCACCCTCTTTCCCCAATGCTTTCTCCTTCCTACAGGTGGCTTTTGCCAGCAGCGCTACAATCTTGCCCTCCCCATACATCAGAAGGAAGTTGCCGTGCTCCCTTTGGTCTCTGCTATTCCTGGCGGAAGTCCTCCCTTCTCACACACTCAGGAGTCCCAGTCATTGGAAATGACTTTTTTTTTTTCATCTTTGGGTTTTGCTTTGCAGCTCAGCCTAGATCCATTCTGGGCATATGCAAGGCCCCTGTCTGGTTTTTGGCTTCCTTTGGGGATGATCTAAGCATTTGTTTAAAAGGCTGGTGGGGGAAGAGGGCCAGAGGGATTATGCAACACTGCACTCTGACAGTGTTCCACACATGCCCCCCTCCTAGCTGCATGCATCTGTGGTGGCTCAAGGTTCATGTTGATATACGTCGTCACTACCCCGCTTGAGAGCCATCAATGTCTCCTTGTGACTCACATGAATGCTTACCATGACCTTTGAGGTCCAACTTCTTGCCCTGACGGTGTAGCCCTGACTGTCACTCTACCCCTCCCCCACGCAGACTGAGTCACAGGCTATGGTGGACACCCTCACCACTCAACTCCCCTCCCCCTGTATATCCTTCTTTGGCTGTTAGACATCTCTCTTTTGTGTCTCTGAAGCCCCAGGGCTCCCACCAGTTAAGTACCTGTCAACCTGTGTGGTATCAGTTTTTCCCAAGCCAGACTTTGTCCCCTGCCCCCCAGTGCCTCTGGCCAGAGACCATGTTATTACCTGCCAGCAGCTGGGTTGCCCACCCACCAATGTCTAGCACTAAGTGGGCCCTCAGAGAAGGTTTGTTGAATGAACATGTGCATATAAATGGGACAGCTTTCACGAGAGCTATATTTAGCTCTTCTAGAATATTCTCTGGGTCTTTCAGAAGAGAAAATCCTTGAAAAACAGCAGGTGTTTGCAAGAAGCAGTGGGTGGTCTAGCAGGAGCAGGAGGCTGTCTGTTTCCCAGGAGGCCCAGGTTAATCCTGGGCCCTTCTGGCTCTCAGTGTGGCCCAAGGTATCAGCTGACTTTATTCAGTTTTTTTTTTTGAGTCCTAGAACTTTCAGATGGGGGAACTCTAGGAAAGGACCCCTTTCCCCCCAATAGGGCTCCTCTTTCTGAGCTCCTTGCACGGTGCTGTCTAATTGTCCTGCTATTAGCTGTCCGCTTGCCAATTCAATCCCAGGGTCAGTGCACTGACATCTCTACCAAGTAGGGAGAATCTAGAGGGGCAGGACAGCACTCTAGGTTGCTGGAGTCCTTGTCGGCATGGAGGGTTGACTCTGCAGAATCCCTGGAGAGACTGACCCTAACAAGCTTCTGGGGTTCTGAGATATGTACGATGGGGGGGTTCCCCTCTGTATGCTATGAATATGTTTTATTATCATTGGCTAATAAAAAAGTTGCTTTGGCCTATGGCAGGGCAGAATAAAGCCAGGTGGGAAATCTGAACAGAGACATAGAGAGAGAGAGAGAGTAGGTAGTGTCAGAGAGACACCATGTGGCTGCTAAAGGAGGCAGACATCAGAACCTTACCAGTAAACCACAGCCTCATGGCGATACACAGATTAATAGAAATGAGTTCATTTAAGATGTAAGAGTTAGTGAATAAGAAGCCTGAGCTAATAGGCCAAACAGTGTTGTAATTAATGTAGTTTTTGTGTGATTATTCAGGTCAGGATGGCCAGTAAACAAAGTGAAGTCTCCATTTACAAAACAGCACCCACCATTGGACATGGGTCCACATATATCCTTAAAAAAGCTTTTTTAAAAAGAGGGCTTCTAGACCCACAAAAACAGGAGCCAAGCACAACTTGTTGGTTGCTGCATTTTTTTTTTTCAGATAGGCTCTATTTGTGGGCTACAAGCAGAGGCACAGCTCCTTTAAGAAATGGATTTCTGGTTTGTGCTGGCAGCATGGATGACTGTCTCTTTCAGGAGGTCCTGCACTTAAATGGGATTTGTGAGCAGATGTTTAATGACAACATAGACCCACTGCATCCCTGAGGCTGGGGTGGTGAACATGGCTCTCAGAGGTGGTGAGCATACCTCTGCCATGTTGGATGGGGTGGAGCCAACAGGCAAAGCCACAGATTTAATCTTAGCCATGCCTGCTTAGCATTTTTTTTTTTTTAAAAAAAGTGCTCCTGGTAAGAAAATGATTACAGATATGCAATAAAGACAGATTCAGACAAAAATAAACCTCTGAATGGGTCACAGTGTGTTTAAAATATATAATAGGCTTGAAAATATAGGCAGTTATAGAAAGAAATGTTTTTAAAAAATAAAACAAAATCTTTAAAGAGACAGTAATAGTATAAATACATTTATACTATTTATATTTATTATACTATTATATTTACTATGTAAATAGTATACATAGTAAGAGTACAAATAGTCATAAAGGAGTAAAGATAATAAATATTAAAAAGTAATAGAGAAAAAATAAGCCATGCAAATATGAAAAATATACAAAAAGTCTGGATTATGTGTATTATTGTGTCCTCTTTGAATTTTTTGACTGTGAATGAGCTAAGCACAGAGAGACATTTCATTATATGAGCTACCAAACTAAACTAGCATATATATTTTAAAGGTATCTTGACTTCAAAATTTGAGTCTATGTATATGCTACTTTGGAAAACAGATTCTGCTTTTGTTTCCACAGAAAATGAGAACTTGTGGATTCCTTTCAGGCTAATGTGGTTTGATGGAACAAGATCTCCCAAAAGGTCTCCTTGAACCCTAAAAATACTTTGCCAAACAAACAGCAGGAAGCAGTTTAGAGAAAACAATGCCCAAATTCCAAAAATAATTGTGTATAACTGTTTTTCATTTAGAGGGTGTTGATTATGAGGTTAATGGTCACAGTTAATTTCTTAAGAAAAATAAGGGGATATGATTTTGTGATAAATACTTTACATTAGTATGATCTTGTTCTATTGCTACAAATTTAAGGTCAATATTGTTATATGTATATTTCTACTCTTGTTTAAGGTACTATGTTTATACATTTCATTTAAAAATGTAATGTATAGGGCTGGAGAGACGGCTCAGCCGTTAAAGGCTAGGATCACAACCAAAAAATGTAATGTATAATTAAAAATTGCAGGTTAATAGATAGTTATTTATAATAGTCAAACTTATAGTCATGTTAGGTTTTCTAGATATACAGAGATTTTCTGTTAGATAGATAATCTTAGACACTTCAAAGCCCTTCAGAATATGGCATTTAAAAGATTTTAAGAACTTAGACTTTTATTGACAGTGAGACATGTTACAAGTTTCTTCAGTGAGGTTGATGGGCATTGAAAACTCGTTATGGAATTGGCCTTCGGTGTGACAAGGCTAGCCATTTGGGCAAGAAATTCCACATTCCTGGACTGCTTGATGGTGTGCTGTATGACCTGGACATGCAGGACCCACAGAAAAGTGACTGCTGAACTTTCCAAAAGATGGATGATTCTTTAGGGCTCCTGCTTTATGGAAGAGTCTGCCCGACGTTCTGTAGGACACAGAAGAATGTGACTGATAAATTGCCAATACAGACGAAACACTCTTTCAAATTTTCTGCTTCATGGAAAAGTTTACCAGATACTATGGGCCTGTAGGCTGAAGATGGATGCTCCAGTATTACAGAAAAACTTTGGGTGACTGTCCAGGCAGTGAGATTTCTCTGTCAATTCTAGAGTTTTGGAAGTTGCTTACAATGCACTTCCAGTTTACTTAGGTAATATATCCTTCAGGAGTCTTTGGTGGAGTTGAAGACAGATAGTTATAAGTTTTCCTTAGTTATGATAAAAGGTAAAGTAGATATAAATATTTTAACTGTAATTGTTGCTTGATACCTGTTTTGTTATATGTGATTTTACTATGTTAAAGTTAAAACCTTCTCTTTTATTTAGACAGAATAGGGAAGATAATGTGTGATTCCCCTCTTATGCTGTGAATATATTTTATTACCATTGGTTAATAAAGAAGCTGCTTTGGCCTATGGCAGGGCAGAATAAAGCCAGGTGAAAAATCTGAATATACATATATATGTATATATATTCATATATATATTCATATATATATGAGAGAGAGAGAGAGAGAGAGAGAGAGTCAGTCAGAGAAATGCCATGTAGCTGCTGAAGGAGACAGATGCTGGAACCTTACCAGTAAGCCACAGCCTCATGGAGGTATACAGACTGATATACATGGGTTCATTTAAGATCTAAGTGTTAGTTAATAAGAAGCCTGAGCTAATAGGCCAAACAGTGTTGTAATTAATATAGCTTTTATGTGATTATTTGTGTCAGGGTACTTAGCTCCCAATTAAATCTTCAGGACCATGAGGATATCTGAAGGGCCAGGTCCAAATTTATGCCAGGTACAGATTACCTGTGACATCTTCCTCTTTCCTTTCCCCCCTCCTGTCCCCACCCAGTGTTTCCACCTGTAAAGTCGGTAGAAATGGCTGCTTCCCAGAGGATCTGGGAGATCTGATGAGACAGCGTGGATGAGGCACTTGACTGGCCTCTGGGTCAGAGATGGATGCTTTTTCATTCCTCCCCTCTTCCAGCCTCAGGACTGTCCCTTATGGCCCTTCCAAGGTGTAGTGCAGAATTCGCAGGACCTTAGAGTGGCTATCTTCTAGGTGAGGGTAGTGGGAAAGGGGGCAGGAGACCAGACGGTGCTATAGCGATAGGGTCTGGCAGAGGCTCTTGACCACAGCTAGGATGCCTTCCTCTCTGTCACCCTCAGGACTTAGACATTGCAACTTCAGGCCCCTGCTTCCCACCACTGCTGTCCAATGTTGAGCCAGAGTCATTCTTGGCTGGATTAGGCAGAGGCGCTGCCAGCAGGAAGGGAAGCTGCCAGTTCCTGCTAGTCTCAGGCACCGCTCCAAGGTCCCTGTAGTTGTGGGACCAGGTGGCTCAAAGGAAGAGACCAGTGGGGTAGGGTCTATGCCTTAGAGTGTCTGGTGTTAGCAAATGGTAACATTCACTTCTTCCGTACTGCCGTGACATCATAGGATGGTTATGAGAAAGGCCAGGAAATGGGCATGGGAGATACACACTCTCCCAAGAAGCAAGGTAAGGACATGGCAAGGCTTAGTTCAAGCTGTGGTAACAAGCTTATAAATAACAGAAGTTTATCGCCCACAGTTTTGGAGGCTGGAAGGCTAAGGCCGAGAATGGAAGGTCCTCTTCCAAGATAGAAACAAAGACAGTTGACATCTCATCTCCCAAAGGCACTATAAACATGAACAAGGCTGCCCTCTGTGTCTGTCAGGTGATGTTTGGAACCTGAATGAGTGGACAATTACATTTTCAAACCCAAGCGCCTAGGAAGACTTGCTGGCCAGGACCGCTTGGGCCTCCCCCTAGTCTAAACAGGCAAGACTTAGCTAGTGGTGAGTGGGTTGAACCTGGGTTAATCACAGCATGTGGATACCCTAGAGCTGGAGAGGATGAAGATGCAGCAAGGAGGATTCAGATGCCATCGAGTCCAAGTCCCTTGCCAGTGCCATGCCCATACAATGCAGGGGACTCCCCAGTCACTGCTCCTGTCCCTGGAGATTCAGTGGCACCTGAGACCCCACAGGCCCCTCTGTTCATGTACAAGCTGTGGGCCGTGGGACTCTTACATGGAGTGTCCAGAGTCTGAGCCACCTCTGTCCCACACTCCCCTGTCTTCCTTCCTTAGAGACAGTCCTCAGCCCCAGGGCGTTGCCATGGGGATTGTGAGCTGGAGTCTATTTTGAGATCATGTTAGAGTGTGATTTTTTAGTTCTGTCTGGGCTGCCTGTTACTTTCACTGTTTGTCCAATGACTAGCTAGAGAGTTTGGAATGGTTTTGGCTTCAGAGATATACTATTCCTTGACATGGAGGATAGGCAGGCAGTTAACATCCAGTCTGATCAGTATGAACCCGCTAGTGGTCCATAAGCATCCCCGTGACCAGGTAATGGTGGGGCAGGGGATGCCTTCCTGCAAGAGGTGTTCTAAGCCAAGATTCAGTACTCCTAGATGCTCACTCAGCTGACCAGCTGACTGCTGCTGCTGGCTTGTCCTGTTTACAGATGGCAAGGGAGCAGTGGATGCCCCAGAAGAGAGGGGGAAGGGCCCTTTAGAGCAGAGAGGGGAGAGAGAGAGAGAGGGGGGGGGGGGGGCAAAACAAAGGCCAGAAATGCTGGTGACATCTCAGAGGAGGGGTTAGTTCAGGGAGGTGAGGGCTGGCAGATGGGCATTGCCAGGCTCCAAATGCAGAATCTTGCCATCTCCTATTTGACTTTATTATCTGCTTGGCTTGGTCCTAGGCTCTAGGTGATGCTAACTCACCATCTTTGGGGTCGTCTCCAACCTCCCTTGCTGTGCTCATGAAAAATCTGGCATAAAGGAGTCTGGGGGTCTGAGGGTGAAGCAGAGCTCTGATCCCAGCTTTATCTGCCTGCCTTCTTCCCTCTTGTTTCTGTAAATGGGGAAACTGAGGCTCCAAGGACCCCAGGGACTTTTTCAAGGTCCAATGCCCTCTGCTCCTCTAAAGGGAGTGACATCCTCTGGTACTCTGTTCCCTGGACCTGCTTAGAGTCACAGAATCTTATGCTTCATCTGTCCCCCAGTCCAGCCCAGGGCCTGGGAAATCTGTCGAGTCAGGTTTGAATGGGGGAGAGCCAGCCAGCCTTGTGTCTGGGTGGTGAGAGGCTATTTTGGGAGAGAAACAGGGAAGGAGTGCTTTGTTTTCTTTGCTCCTCGTGACTACCAGAGGTGGTGGAGCCCTGCACGCCTGTCCTGGACACCTAGTGAGTTCCAAGCCAAGAACTGAGCAGGGAAAGCAATGACCTGTTATGCTGCCTGACAACCACAGGTCACATGAGTCCAACACCCAACCGTTACCACCGTCAGCTTGCCCACCGGCAGTATCTGAGAGAGGAGAACGGAGGAGAGCAGAACACTTAGATTCTGACATGTTAGGTTAATTCCCAGTTCTCCTATCACCTACCTGTCTATTCCCAGCAAACTTTTGTCCCACCCATTTTCTCCCTCCCATCCACTTGGCCTATTTGAACTATTTAGCTAACCATTTTATCTATCCATATATCTGTCCATTCACCTCCCATTCATATTCCATATACCTATCTACCCATCCGTCTGTTTTTAACCTTCCATTAATCTATCCATCAATCCACCTTCCATCAAATTCCATGCACAAATCCATTCATTTTTCATTATCCACTACTAATCTATTTGTTCATCCATTATCCATCTATCCATTTTCCATCTTGATCCCACGCATCTACGCATCGTTCATCCATATACCATGCTTCCATCCTTCTGTTTTTTCATCTTTCTATTCATTATCCATCTGTCCACTACTCATCCATCCATTCTCCACATATCCCTCATCTATCAATACACCCACTCATCCTTTTGTCTTTCTATTCCACACATTTATCTGTCCATCCATTGTTCATCCATCCGTGTATCCATTCATCTATTCTTCTTCTACTCACTCTCCATCTTCCATCAAACCTTCAACCATCCATCAATCCCCCTATCTATTTTTATCTCCATCCATGTTCCATACCTCTGTCACCTATTCACCTTCTACCAATCGCCTGTTCACCCATTTCTCCATCCACTGGCCCACCCATCCATTTCCAGGCAACCATCCTTTCATCCATCATCCCAGGGGCCTTTTGCCCCCAATACTATAATCTGTGTTTTCTGTGGTACTGAGCCCTACAATAGATGGCAAACAAGTTACACTGATGATCTGCTTTCCCTACTAGAGACCACCACTGCAATGAATTTGGCACTGAGAGTCAATTGTGTGAAAAATATTCAAGCAACAATTCCCTAGTTGCTCGAAAAGATTTTTAGCATGGTGCTGTGACAATAGATGAGGCTTTGGGAGGATCAAAGAGACACCTGGACAAAAGACGCTTAGAGAAGACCAAGTTTTAACTTGAAGGCCACAGAGAAGTCATTCTGTCCTCTTCCATTACTAGCTGAGGGAAGAGCTTTGAGGAATGACCTGAGCGGGGATGGGCTCTGTGGTCTTGGAGGGACTATCCAGAAAGCCAGGCATCTGAGGTGTACTGAGGGATGTGGGACAGGACAGCTGATGAAAAGGGTGGACAGACAATGTCAGGTCAAGGGATAGGAGAGTGTCTGCCTGTCTGTCTGTTGGGCACATCTGTCTATTGGACGGACACAGTTGATTGATGGCCCAGCCTCCTGTCAGGATCTAGATGTAACATGAGGCCAGAAGTTCTGATCCTTGACTACTGCAGAGAGTGAAGCTCAGTGCTGTGGGCTCTGGGCACCATGGGTCTGCTGGCTTGTGCTGCTTGTGTAAATATTAGAAGCACTCCTGTCCTTCCCTGCTGTATATGCAGAAAATCGAGTCAATCTCGGCTACCCTGAACTCACTCCTAACCTTCTGATGGCTTCCTTTTCCTCAGTGACAGCATATACTCTCCCCCCCCCCCCAGGGTAGGAAACGAGAAATCTGTTTTCCAAGGGAATTGTTTGGGGGCAATCTAGGCCTCTATCTAGTGTATCATGTGACCTCTATGCCATCTCTGGGCCTCCACCTTCCATGGGTGATAGGAGAGAACTTGAAACTTCAGTTTTCCCCTTTCTTCTCTGAGGTTCTAGCACTTGGGCATTAGGTGAGTTCTTGCACAACATGGAGCAAGAAGCGAATTCACGCCCAGCATGGAACAGACAGGTATCAGATAGCCAGGAGTCTGTTACCTGAGAGAGGAGCTGACTGGCATGGCGTGGGGGGGGGGGTATACACTCAGCAAAGGCCTGTGTGTGCTGTAGAAGATGGATCTTCCTTGAGCTGATAATGCTGCCTTGTGTGTGCAAGGTGCTTTGGAGGTTTTGAAAGTATGTTTTCATAAGTCTTCTGATTTGTGTCCTGAGAGTTGATTAAATTGTTTGGGGGCTTAATTAAATAAGAGCTGATTAAATAAGTTTGTATATAGTGGGTAAGTCAAGACTAGTCCAGGCCCTGGGATGAGGAAGGAAACCTCAGCCTTCCTTAGACTCACAGCAAATAGAACACAAGGAAATAACACATTTCCTGTTTGATTTTCACTACATTATGGTAAGTGAAACTAGACGCAAAAATATGTTCATGATATTTATCATTCCCAGTTGTATATTTAAGATATAATACATTTTAAGAGAGTGACTTCTGCTTCCTTGGGAACCACAGGGCTGGTGGTTTTTGCCCCGTTGATATATCCAGTGTGTTGGACATGGTGTATGTTCGATATGGTGATAGACATTGAGGCGATTAGTTCTGCATCCCACCACATGGAGATACCATGAGTAGCTGAAGACTGCTTTTATGGAGATGACAGATGGGGATCCGGAAGACTTCATGAGGTACAGCAGCAAGGCATCCTCACAGTGCACACATGTGTGGGCATCATCTCCAGCTCCATCATGACACATCAAATTGTGATGCTAACGTGTATCTAGAGCAGGAGCCCAGACCAGGCTCTGCCAAGCTTGGCAACATCAGACTGTTTGAGAGCCCCAGATGAGCACTGACATTTGGGTGGCTAGGTTTGGACAGGGTTCAGACCTTGCCACATGTAGGCTAGAGCTCCTGGTCACTAGTAGTCGGTAGTATTTGGCAATACCAGTGCTTTGTATACTTTGGACCCCCCAAAGGACCTGTAAATCCCATATACCTCCATTTGGAAGATAAGAGAAGTTGCCTTTCAGGCACCCCTCAGCTCTCAGTATGAGGCGCCCATCCTGGAAAAACATTAAGGTGGGTATTATTAGTAGAATCTCATATGATGCTGGGGTGGGATTTCAGTATGAGGCATCAGCAGGCATAGGGCAGAGCAGGGGAGAGTCTGGTTTTTTTTTTTTTTTTTTTTTTTTTTTTTTTTTTTTTTTTTGGCTTTTCGAGACAGGGTTTCCCTGTGGTTTCTAGAGCCTGTCCTGGAACTAGCTCTTGTAGACCAGGCTGGCCTCGAACTCAGAGATCCGCCTGCCTCTGCCTCCCGAGTGCTGGGATTAAAGGCGTGCGCCACCACCGCCCGGCGAGAGTCTGTTTATACATATGTAATCCCCTGTTCTTCCTTAGCCACACAGACAGGCCTAGCTTATAATGGCTCGATTTTATCAGAGATAAAAAGCAATATATGTTTGGCAAAATATTCCAATTCTGAATTTTTATCTTCTTCTGTGGGGTTGGTGCTCTGCAGGTAGTATTCCGTCCATAGTCTTGACAGCGGAAGAGACTGCAGCTCCCTCACAACACATCACAAAGAAGGGAGAAAAGGACAGTGTGGTGTGCCGTGCTGTGTGTTAGTGTCAGCGGGTATGTCCAATGCACTCTTGACTGCTGATATCTTTGACTCACACAAGGTTTATTTGGAGGCAACCCCATCATTAGTGAAGGACGCCTGCATCACACAGAGAACAAAATCCTGGTGGTGTGATAAGAAGTCAAGGAGAGAACATGGGTTTAGAGACAGGAGACCTAGAATCAAGACTGGGAACGATGCGTTTCAGAAATCAAGCCAAGCAACTCCATGTTCCTGTTTGAATTAGGGCAAAAATACATACTATAGAACTATTGGAAAGCATTCAGGTCAGTGGTATTTAGCTTTTAGCGTTGAGCAACAAGCACCTCTGTCTAGTTCTATGCATTCTATCACCTAAAGCAACATCTCACCCCCATTATCAGTCACCCCATCCCATTGTCTCCTTACCCCCATAACCATGAATTCACTTTCTATGTGGGGCTGGGTCTTACATACAAATGGTATCCTGTGATATTTGGTCTTTGGGGTCTGGCCTCTTAGCAGAGTATTTTGGGGTTTCACCCATGTAGTGAGCATTAGCTTCTTTCCGGTTTATATCAATATGATAGTTCATTGAACTATGCCACATTTTTGCTTGTGTGATTTTGGTTGTGAGGAAGTTGGAGGTTTGCAGCTCTCAACAGGAATGCTACTCAGTACATGTATGTATCATTATTACCTGGATTCCTGCTCTCTGCCTCTTCTGGTTATATTCCTGGGAGTAGGGTGGCTGGGTTTCATGTCAATTCTGCATTTGATTGTCCCTATCTGTTACAATGACAAGTTGCACATTCTCTTGTAGCCTGCTCCAGAAGGGGTTGAGGTGCAATAGAAGTTTCAAGGCTGGCGTGCAGAAAAGGTCTTCAGATAGCAGAATGATGCTGGATTGAATAGACGTACTAGTCTGGCCAACCATGCCCCGAGGAAGACAACAATGGGACCAGGCCTGCTACTAAGCATTGGACCAGAAGAATTGCCCACTCCAGAGAAGGCAGAGAATTCAGGCGCTACGTGAGGGAGACTGTTCTGTGATGTGGGCATCATCCCACCCACTGCTGAATATAGCAAACCTCATTTCGGGCCTTGGAGAATAAGGAGAGAGAAATCAAGCTTGCTGGTCACTAGGAATTGTCCAGGGTTGAGCCCTCTGTGGCTCCCGTTCAGCATGAGAAGCACCTGCTAGATCCAAGTCTTCTGCAGGACCCTGGAGAGGGAATGAAAAATTGTAGACGCCCAGATCTTCTCAGAGGACAATGGGAAGGGTAGCCTCAATGCAATGGCTGCTGGCTGAGATTGGGACAAAGTTTAGGTAGCCATTGTATCAGGACATTCTGTTTGGGATACGTGCATATTTATGATTGTGGGGCCTTCCTGATACACCAACTCTCTTATTATGTCAAAGTTCTTCTTTTTTTTATTTTTATAATCTCTAGTGACATGTATTCATTTTAGACCCAGTTGTCTGTTGTTAGGACAGGGATGGCAGCTTTTTTTTGGCCAATTTGCATGACCTGCCTTGTGTCCATTCTTTTATTTAAGTTTGCTCATCTCTTTGAATCTAAAGTGCATCTTTTATGGTCAGTAGCACATCCTTGGGTCCTCGCTTTTGTTTTATTTCTGTCTCTCTGCCAACTTCCCACTGTCGATCGGAGTGTGTGGTTAATTTACACTTAATGTACTCACTGATCTGGAAGGTGTTACATCTGCCATTATTCTGCTCGTGTTCCACGTTCTTTTGTTCCTTCATTTCTCCCTTACTGGTTTCTTTCGTGATAAGTAGATATTTTCTAGCGTGTCATTTCGGTTCTTATGCGGTTTCTTTTATGTTTTGAATCAGTTCCTTAGTAACTGATCTGGAAATAACAATGGGTATCTTTGAAGACAGCTAGTTGGAGTTGATATTATCTTACAAGGTCAGTGGTTTACAAAAGTGTTTTTTTTCTGACCTAGATCCATTCCGTCTCCCATTGTTGTTGTACAAGTGAAATATTAAGGTACCTATTTATCACTGCTGTATAATGAAGTAGCTGCCTTGAGCACTGCTTTGCAATGATTCCTTTATAAGTTAAGTAGATGCCTTTGATAGAGATGGAGAAAGATTATGCAGAAAAGGATCTGATGCTCTTGTCTGTTTACACAATGTAGTTCCCTTTATTGCTCCTCTTTAATTCTTCTTATGAATTTGTGTTACTGACTATGGTTCATTCATTTCAATCAGAGGAATTTCTAAAATATTCATTGTGGTGCAAATCTGCTAGCAATGACTACTTTTAGTTTTCTTGTGTTGTCGTTTGTTTATGTGGGAATAGATTAGTGCCTTTGTCTCTTTCAGAGGGATAGTTTAGTTGGATATAGAATTTTTGATTGACTATCATTTTCATTCATACCTTTCACTGTGTCAATTCACTGTCTGAGAACATCTTCATTTCCCCCAAATTGTCAGGGTAGTTTAAATGGGTCATCGCTTTCTTTCAAGCACTCGGCCATGTCCTCCCATTGCCTTCTGGACTCTGGTTCAGGATGAGAAGTCACTCATGGACCATATATTGTGGAGTCATCCTAACAATGAATTGCTTTTCTCTTTTGTTTTTTTTAACGCTGCAGCATCATCTTGCACCTACAGTAGTTTCAGGGTGACGTATCTAGGCGTGAATCTCTTGACGTTCATCCCTTATCGGCATTTGTCAAGTTTCCTAGATGTTCAGATTGGCATTTTCATCAGGTTTGAAAGGTTTTGTTCATTATTTCCTTAGATAGTCTTCCTGCCATTTTCACTCTTATTCTAAACCTCCTATGAAACAACCCCTACATCTGTTAGGGCAGAGCACTGCGTGTCCCTGAGGCTCTGGCTCGTTTTTCCACTCTTTTCAGCTGCTTTCCCTAGGGAATATGCTGTGCACCTGCCATTCTAGTCCCGCTTGCATCCATCCCCCTGCAGATTCCAGTCCTGGTTGCATCCACCCACCCGTGTACCTGCTGCCTTGAGAAGAACTTGAAGCTTTAGGGTCAGAGAACTCAGGGTGACCCTTTTATATTGCCACTGCTTATAATTTATTTGAGCTGGCAAATACTTGACCTCGCCAAGTACTTCTTCCTCTAGGAAGTAAAGTGGCCATCTACAACTGTGGGCATGCCACTGGAGAACAGGTCTCACTGGTATTAGGTATCTAGTCCAGCCCAATTGCTGGCTCCTACTTGACTTCTCGTCTTTGCTTTGGGAGTAAAACCTCCCAGGCCAGAAACAGTGCGCTTTTGGCTAAAATACAAATGGCTGTTAGCAGCAGAAGCAAATCACATTCCCCATTTAGTCTATTTAGGTGAAGAAACTGTGGCGCCTCTACTTGAAGTTGATGAATTAAAAATGATGATTATGAAGAAGGCTATTGGCAATAAACTAGCATTAGTATTTTCTTATAATTCCTTATGTGCAGTTCTCTCTTGGCCATGTAAATGTGTTTTGGAATAGAATTCGGGAAACATAAAGGTTCATGGTCCAAGTGCAAAAATGGAGAGTGGATGTTTCGGAATTATCATCTTTCTTCTGTTTTCTCTTGTTTCTTTCTATTATGTGAATTTCTCCAGCGAGAGATCATTATTCCTGTCGCCAGCATCTCTCAAAGGGGGAAAGTCTAAGAATCAGAATGGAAACTAAAAAGAATTGACTGGAAGTCTAGGAGATAATCAGGATTAGGTAGGTGGGGATAAGTTTCACTTCTTTTCTTGTTTGGGGTTTGGTGTCTCCATCCCTGCATGGTCAGGTGGCTTTCCCGGGCCATATAGCTGAGATCGGGAGAACCACTAGGACTAGGTCATCCATCTTTAACTGTTATCATGAAGTAATTATGGCTACCGCGCACCCTCTGGCAACGCCTGCTTGTACCCTTTGCTTGTGGTGTCTCAAAATGCTGGTTGATGGGAACTGGCTGTGACAGATGCACGGGTGTCCACCCCAGCAACTGTCGTCCTTGCTTTTTTTTTTTAGAGAGGATAGCAAGGACAATGCTCCACTTGAGCATGGTTCTCTCACTGTGAAGCTTCGGCCAAGAAGCTTAACTAGGTAGATGCTTGTCTTTGGGGACCTTGTTGACTCCTTGGAATCCATCCAACCTGCTGCCTCACCAGCACCCACAAAGGGACACTGAACTTAAGTCCTCATTCAGACATTGAGAAATCGAGTGCTCTTGTGGCTCTGGGGAGAGGGAAAACCCAGCAGAACTGAGATCAGGGTGGATAATACGAGCTAGCTTCTAGAATGGACTGCTGCAGAGCAGTCAGAGGCCAGAGATCATGTGAAAAGTGAAGGCTGTCCCTCATGTGGATAAGGCTTTCCTTGTGGCAAGGGCAGGACTCCTCTACCGCTGATCACCCATAAGTCTTGCTTCACTATAACGGACCCAAAGCCATTTGAGCCTGACCCCATTAGCCTAGGGAGGGAAACAGCACACTTCCTCCTGCTGAACCATGCCAACCTAAGGCTTAGTGACAGCCAACCGGTACTGACTTTTCTTAGTCTATTCACAGGCTTCACAAACATCAGCCAAATTTTTGTCCTTTTCCCCCCTTATGAGCCTTTTATTTGTCTCCCCAAATTTTCTTCATTTGCACCGTGGGTGTGACTGACTGCAGGGGGCTTAGGGTCAAGGCCCTGATTGGTTTGACACGGTAACTTAGAAAATCACCATACTAAATGCCCATCAACATGGGCACCGCCCCATCCATGCTGGGGAGAATAATGATTACCTGGAAAGGTTAAAAATGTATTTGGGGTTTGTTTGCACCCTGTTTTCTCCAGGAGATAAGTTATTGAGTGTAAAAAGGTTTTAGCTCAGCTTCCAGTACCGCGTGCTCTCAATACACACTGGTCATTACTGGTCTTATATTTTATATGTACCAAAATGCTGTCTACGGATGGTACTTTCTGAGAGAAAAATCCACCGTGCAACGTAAGTTTTCCCAGTGGAAGAGTTTAGTGAGTTTCCCCTGTCATTCTTGGACATACCCCAGGAGGGAATCTGGTTAGGTGGGACCCGTGCTTGCATTCATGTTTTGCAGTGCCAGATCAACCGGCAGAGGGCGCCCTTGCACCTCTGGTGGTAGGCCGAGGACACTCACAGGCCAATCAAGCCTTCCACCATCCTGCCACCCCGTGGACTCTTCACAGACAGCATGTCCAGAGCTGTTTGTGAAAAGTAAGCTTGTGTCAAAGGAGGATAGGGGGCTCAGGCGTTCTTAAAAGCGTGGGGAAGCTGTGAATCCAAGCCTGAGATACTTGCGGGCCGGAGTGTGTCCTGTCTCAGGTAACTTCATGTGTGGCTTGGGGTTTTCACATCACAGTCTGAGCATTGACAGGGGCCTCGGCGGTACCGCATTGCCCTGGGAGACAGGGTTTTGTGGGCCTTTTATGGATGGAAACCATCTCAGCCCCTTCCTTTGCCCACTATCCAGGAGAAATTCATGTTTTGCCCACTTATTATATGTTACAAAATGTATTTGGGGTTCATTTGCTCCCTTAAGATACAAGTTAAAGAAAACTGACCAGGAAACCGTGTTCCTCTGGGGCATTGGAGAAGCACATGGAAGGGTGTGCACTTTTTCATTATATAAAACAATCTGCCAGGTTTCCCACTACAGAACCCTCTTATTCACAGAGGGGCCCAGGGAATAAGCAACGTGTTGGTATGTGGTAACCACGGACACTGATGCCTTCCTCTTCTAGAGGAAAGACTAAATTCAGGAAAGCAAACTATAAAATGCCATGTGACTGAAAGAAGAGATTGTGTCTCTTCATGTCCTCTTTACAGAAGAGGGAAGTGAGGTCTAGAGAATTTCAGGAGCTGTGGGAGGACGAATGGGAGGCTAGCTGCATTGTGGGCGGAAGTGGGAACCATCCCAGAAGCACAAGGGGCCGAGGTTGGCTCCTCCCCCACCCCGGGCCGCCCCCAGAATGTCTCTTCTCAAAGGTACCCTGAGTCATCCTTCATTGGGATTTGTGCTTTAATCCCTACTGTGATTAAAAAACCCTGCCTGTCATTCATAAATATTTTATTCCTCTCCAGTAGCAAATTCCCCCCAAATTATCTTCTCCACGCTGGGCGGCTGGAGGAGGCAGCGTGTTACCCTCCCCTGGCACCAGGCCCCGGACACTCACAGTGAACACAATATACGAAAGGTGGAGGCTGGGAGATGGCGGATACTGACTGTCATCTCTAAAGTGGCAATCTAGGCTCAAGTCCAACCGGCCTGCTTCAAATGCCAGTCTCGGCTCCTAGGTGTGACAGCATTGCAGTGAGCCTTCAAAGATGGCTTCTGACAAACGCTCGTGCCCATCATCCAAACTCTTGGGAGGCAGGGACAGGGGGATTTCTATGAATTCAAGGTGAAGCTATGTAGTGAGTTCCAGACTGTACTGGAGACCTTGTCTAGATTTAAAAAAAAAAATCAGAAAAAAATGGCTTCTGTTGGAGGTTTATCCCACTTAAAGTTTGCAGAGATTATTGAATTTGTCAATTTGTCTTTTACAAAATGTGGGCCATTGTTTCTCCTGTTTTCATTTTATCTTTCTTTCTAGACTATCTTTCTGATATCATCTTGCCCCTGAGGCTTTGTATCTTATGGCTTTCAATCTTTTTCTTTCTTCACACTGGTTGATTTCTATCCAGATATACATTGTAGTCCGTCTCTGCTTTTCTGTCTTCCTACTCTTAACCTCTCTAGCCTGATTCCAACTTTGTGTAATGCCATTTATTTTCCTTTGTAATGGATGGGGATCACCTAGGGCAGCAGAGCTCAGTGCTGGCTAGGGTAGAGGGTCTGGGGCCAGAGAGAATGAGGTCGGTCTTCTAAAGAGACCATAAGTGTAGCAGATGAGCGGGGTTAGAATAGAAATTGGGGTGGGAGACTCGAGCTTGGTCGGTTCCCATTATGTTTCTGATCTCAGGAGATCTGCTCAACAGTCTACCTAGAAACATCATCAGTCCACACGGCAGATGACAGAGACTCTCCAGGGTATAACATAACACAGGTGATGCCGTGACCATGAGCGTATAACTCAGGAAAACAGACTTGTCACCTTCCTTGATGGGGCAGGCTTTGCAGGTGAGTTCCCGCTTTCAAAGTCTCAGTCCAAACAACGTCCGTGATGTGCTCCCCCATCCCTGGGCAATATTCCTTTAAGAACTTGAACCAGAACCAACAGGCATTGAGGTCTTCGAGGGCTGTGTGTTGGCTCTCTATCAAGGTTACTTTTGATACAAGGTTACATTCCATTACTAGACCAGCATTGTACCTTTGAGGCACCTGCCTACACACGGAGATACAAGCACTGAACACATTGAACCAAAGCAAGTTCTTCCAGCCCTGCCATGACTTCTCCCAATTTAAACATATGTTTCCCCCCCCCCCATTCTCAACATACCCAGCTGGAACCCCAGCTCTGAAGATGTCTTGTTAGTTACCCTGATTTCTAGTTTGTGGGTTTGGGATCATTACCCCATTCTATTAGGGTCATTATCCAGTTAGGCAGAGATGGCGCATGAGGAGTCAGCCTCCCGCTGGCACACACAAAGAAAGAAAGTGACTGTTCTTTCAAGTATTTACTCTATATGTGGATCTGTGGTAGGGGTATTCCATTTTCTCTCTTGCGTTTTTGTACCTTGGTAATTTTCCTAGTAGTAAAGATGCCGTGTTGCTCTATGAATACTGACATGCTTCAGCCTCCCTGGTTTCAAACCACAGCCTCAGCCTCTTAGATATCAAACCATCACAAGGGACACTTTTCAAATGAGACTTCTTTGCCTCCTGGGTGGTAAGGTAGTTAAGGCTAATAGGCATCCCATATCCAAAATGCTGCTACCCATTTTTGTGCTTGGGGTTTGGGATCTTCTCAGATTTGGGGATATCTGTATCTATATAATGAGCTGTTTTAGGGCAGCAAGTCTAGTGCAAATGCAAGCAGCTAATAAGACGATTTCTAGGTTGAGTGCAAAGTTTCATTGCATGGAATCTTCTACTTGTGGCATTAGCTTAGACTGCCTGAAACACTGCCACAAAACAAAAAGTTTTGGGTTTTGTCGGATTTTTTGATTTTACATGTTGAGATTAGAGGTACTTCATCTGTATGTTGAAGCCCTTTGTCTTGGCGTCCCTCCCATCCCTCCTACTGCAGGGCTCAATGGGGCTTCTGAACTGGTCCTTTGTCTTCCTGTGCTCCAATCTTGCTTGACAATCTCCATCTTTCTCCCACACCTCACGGAACCTTTCCTGACCACCGTCCTCACTCCTCTTTTCCTTCCCGTAGGCTATGGACACGCTGCACCTGGCACCGATGCTGGCAAGGCCTTCTGTATGTTCTATGCTGTGCTGGGCATCCCTCTGACGCTGGTCATGTTCCAGAGTCTGGGTGAGCGCATGAACACCTTCGTGCGCTGCCTGCTGAAGCGTATCAAGAAGTGTTGTGGCATGTGTAACACTGATGTTTCCATGGAAAACATGGTGACGGTCGGATTCTTCTCCTGCATGGGCACCCTGTGCCTTGGGGCGGCTGCTTTCTCCCAGTGCGAGGACTGGAGCTTCTTCCACGCCTACTACTACTGCTTCATTACACTGACTACTATAGGCTTCGGAGACTTTGTGGCCTTGCAGTCCAAAGGTGCCCTGCAGAGGAAGCCATTCTATGTGGCCTTCAGTTTCATGTATATCCTGGTGGGACTGACCGTCATCGGTGCCTTCCTGAATCTCGTGGTCCTGCGATTCCTGACCATGAATACCGATGAGGAGCTGCTGGAGAGTGAAGTCGCGCAGATAATTGCTGGAAACACCAACAGCGTGATCATCCATGTGCCAGACGTCCGCCATAGGTATCAACCCCGGAACTTCCTAAAAAGATACGGCAGAACCCTGTGCTATCTTTGTTTCCCGCGTGGGGCTATTGCCCAGGACGATGGTGATGACGACATTCCTGATGATGTCGCTGTTGCCGCCGCTGCTGCCGCTGCTGCTGCTGGTGTGGGTAGCAGGCGTGTCCGGGCTACTGTCCACTCCATTTCCTGCAGGGTTCAAGAGATCTCCCCAAATACACTGAAGAACAGCTTCTTCCGGACCCCATTCGGCCCCATCCCTCATGGGATTCACACCTGCGGGGAAAACCACAGGCTGGCCCTCCGACGCAAGTCCATCTAAGTGTGGGAGGGAAGTAGACAGAAGAGACATTTGTCACGCTGATGTAAGTTCCATTGGCCCAACTCCTCTTTCCCTCCTTGTTTGTTTATTATTATTCTCTCTCTCTCTTTTTTTGTGATTACGGTCATCATCATTCCTTTCTTCTGTGTCCTTTCCTGGTTTCATTTCTTCCCCACCTTTCCAGCCAGGCAGAGTTATCCAAAGGGAAAATAGAGGCCCAATCCTCTCTGACACTTGCTCCTGCCCACGAAGCATGGATTCCTTCCTTTCTCCCCAGCAGAGTTACGCCTTACGTTCCTCCCCACCCTGCCTCCCCTGCCCAGGGTGGCTTTCCTAGGACAGGTGTGAGACAAAGAGTACCAAGACAGAGCTGAGAGGATGCCCAGCCCCAAGCCTTTGACTGCCTACCTGTAGTGATGTCTCTGACCTAACTCCTCTCTTCTTCCCCAAGGACTGGGTGGCTGTATGTACGCGTGTGCAAAACGAGTGTGTGTGCTTCTGTGTGCAGGTGTGTTGTGTGACAAGATGGAAGTATCAGGTGTTCACTTCCCTCCTCACTTACACACTTTCCTTAACGGTCTCCTCGAGGCTGCTTCCAAATGGACTAAACCCTGCGAGGTTGATCGCCTTGCCAAATTGAGCACATCCCAGAAAAGCACTTTGGACCTATGGCCATAGCTTCAAATGGCTAGCATCTGAATCTCATCCGTTACTCTTCAGGGTGCAGGTGGGCGGGACCACAGGGGTCAGGTTAGCTTAAAATTAAAGCTTAAGAAGCACGCACTTTGTGGAACTGGTGCGCGTCATTGACACAAGAACGCAAGCGTCGCAAAGGGTAGTCAGAAGCCACCAGTGTCCACTTACTCGAGACACTTTTAGTTTCAGCATTCCAAGTTCCAACAATTTCCCCTGCCGCTGGAGGTGTCAGCGTAGACAGGAGAATTGTTGGGGCCTGAGAGTAGCTATTTTATTATTTCCCCTCTAACGATGATGACTATGACGATGATGACTCCGAAGCCTTTACCTGCATGGATAGTTCTGGAATGCTTGGATGAGAATGGGTATCAGAATGATAACGTGGTTTCTTTTCCTAATCAGAAAGTGACAGGGCATTCCTTGTTTAAAGATAGATAGATAGATAGATAGATAGATAGATAGATAGATAGATGATAGATAGATATTTCAGGAAAGAGTCTCTAAATGCATTTTATCTGTGAATAGGGGCAAGTTCACATTGGTCTCAGGAAGAGTTTAGGGGCTATATCTTGGCCTACTGGGAAATTGTCAATCTCAGGGGATGCTTTTGTCTAGGTAGTAAAAAATTCTTCCCCACTCTCAATAAAGGATGACCACTTAGGGGACAGTTTAGGCTAGAGAATATGGCACATCATATGTAGGCCCTTTCAACCACAGAGGTCCGAGGGCAGCTCGGCCTTCACACTCACTGAGGGACTCCAATTTCTCTCATTGCCAAACCTGTCATCTCTAAAAGTCACCCATTCACCCATTCTCCCTCTCCTCCTTCGTACACTGGAAGTTCCTGGCTTTTGGATGGAAATGGGCTTTGGCTACACAACGCATGCACAAGGAATGCACTTACTGGTCTTCAAGATTTCTTAAAGGACACAGCATCCAAATGCCACCAGTTCCAAGCATGTGTGCCATTGGGCTGAAACCAGGAGCATCCAGGACTCCTCTGGAAAGTCGATGCATGCACTTAATGCTACTAGGACACGGGAACTTCAAGAGGAGTCTGTGAACCTTAGACTCTCTTGGCCAAAGTTGACATACATAAACTTTAAGGTCTTTATCAGTTCACTTGCTTGAGATTTTGTAATATGGAATGCCCTGTGTAGGGCTCTCAAGAGAGAGAATAGAAGCAAGCCCTCTTCTTGAATGTTTTTGCTCTGTGATTGTTGGCTCTTTTGGGTCACAGCGGTGACAACCCCGAGGCCTCTATGCAGAGTACTTTATGCTCTGAGGAGGCTTCCTGGAACACAAGTAGGAATCCCCTGGAAACTGTTCTAAGATTTGCCCTCAAGTTGGGTGGTATGTGTAATCACCTCTGTATATGGTGCTGGGGCACCGAGAGAACCAAGGATCCACTCTCAGTCCCTACCCCAGAAGGTCCAGAAGGTGGACTTCCTGACACCAGGGTATCCTGACTCAGCCCTCCAGTGGAGGAGGGACCCTGCTCTGTGTCTCCGTAGGGTCAGTCGTGAGGCCCAGGAGTCAAGTTAGAGGGACATAGGCTCAGCCTGACTTCAGAGCTGGCTTCCCACTCATGTATCTGTACAAAGTGGTCACACAGTGACCATTTTGCGGGAAAGATTTAATGGCAGGGAGACCCCCCTCTTCCCAGAGAAATACAGACACCACTTTCTACATTCCTACAGAGCTGACCTCCCTCACTTTCTGGAAGGTAAAGACTTGTAGAGTAAATTTGTTCTTGTAATATGCCCCCTCCCACCATGTTTTTGGCTTTATTGCCATTTCATCTTTGGAAGAAAGGGTCCTAAGCTGTCTCTTCCAATAAGAGCATGGAGGGAGGGAATGAAACTTGACCTATCTCCCTGTGACTGGATCTTCTCGAAGGACCCATTTGGTCCTTAGCATGGGACCTGATGAGACTGTTCTGTGGGCACATCCAGTGATGTGCTCCCTTGGGGTGAGAGCAGGGAGAAGTCAAGTTCTGAAGGACTTTCCTCTTTACAAGAGGGGAGTGGGCCACTCCCATGAAGGGCTCACCAGTAGAGGCGGAGGACCTCCAAGAGGGGGAGCTCCACTGACTCCTTCCTTTACAGAAGAGAAGACTGAGGTTCAGGAGGGTCAACATATCTGAGGTCTTGTGTCCAGAACATAGGTCTTCACGCTTCCTTTTGCTCTTATCCTGGCTGCTTTGTTGCTATTTTGCACAACATTCCAAAGATTCCCCCATTGCTGGACTGGATTGTGTCTCTGGCCAAGGCCTCTCTTTCTCTCTCACACACTTGGCATCTTCTTTCAGCCCAGTGATTGTTGCACAGTTCCCTCCGTTTAACCAAACCCCTTCAACAGCAAGGGAGATGACCTCATGCCAGGTGGTTTGCATAAGGAATTCAGCTTCAGGAGCCTGAAGGCTAACTTGCTGTCCAGTTCCTGGAAGTCAATTTGCCTTGTATACACTTAATAAGATATCTGACTCACTTGAACTCTCCACTAAGTGATCTCCATCTTTACTTCATCGAGGACAGGAAGAGGTAGACAATGCTATGGAGTAACCCAGAGCTCAAGGCTTGCTGATTTCTAGTGCCCATCCCATTTTGACCCTTAAAGGTACCCATTCCAGGAAGAAAGTGCTGTCTCACCCATCAGCCTGTTAGACATTGAACATCAGAAAGAACCTCACTCTCTAGGTTTTGAGATTCTCTGTTAGGTCCCAAACTGGAACCAGCTCTGTGCTTTATGGCTGCCCCACTGCAGTGGGGGCCAAGGGAGCAGCCTCCAAGACCAGAAATTGCATACTCCAAACACAATCTATCACTCTCTTTGGAAGGCTGTGAGAGCCATGGTTGGGTGATTGACAGGAGCACTAGCACTCAGCATGGCCATAGTAGATGGGTGTACCTGATGGAGAAGACATCTGGAGAGTAAGCTGATAGGCTGAGATAGGTCATTTCATCTCGAAATGAAAGCTGTGTGGCCCTTGAGTCTCAGTGCCAATCTATTCCAGCTGGAATCTAGAGGGACCAGGGCTCCTTGGAGCTCTCCCTTGTCTGTGCGCTCGGAGAGAAAGAAAGAGATCAGAGAATGATCACCCAGCATGGGGGCTCCTAGCCTTGCTCCCACATGTTCTTTCTACAATGATGTGCCCTAGGTAGAGACTCATTGAGAGAGTGTATGAGCGGTATGAGAACTGAAGGGTATGCTAGCATGTGTCCGTTCTCCCAGCTCCAAGCTTGCCAGAGTCTGTTAACTGTGGCTTAGTTCTGAAAGTGGTTATGATTTTCACACATATCTGAGCTGTATTTGCCTCCAGAGTCAAGGTCTTTTCAGGACCCAGGAGGCATCCTAGGTGAGGGAAGAGTGGTAGGGCAGGGAATGGTCCTTCTGTCTTGCCTCACTGGTCTCTAGTTGGCTCACTCCTTGAGCCTCTGTAGCCGCCTCTATAACACGATGGTACAGTGATGGTGGTGATCTAAGGGCCCTTAGCAGAAGGTGAGCTTGACCCACAAAGACCTTTGGCTTGGATGAGCTGCTCACATTTGAAAACGGAGTCATCAAAAAGCCCAGCCAAAATCATGGCAGGAGATAGAGAGCTGGGAAGGCAAAGAGACATGAGTGTTGGCATAGAGCGTTGGTCATTATGTGGACCACGGTGTAATGCATCCCGGGTTCCCTACAGTAGGGGGCTTGTGTCGACGTTCTGTGGTCCCATCTTGACCACATGCTGGTAGAGGTTGCTGCGGCAGGAAAACAGAAGTCTATGATTATGATTCCCCTGACACCAACTTTGAAAAAAAATATCCAAGGGTGACAGAAAAATTGATAGATAGAATAGCATCCTGGGTTTTCCTATACCTCTCACCCACAACCCCAGCCTCAGTACCCCCATCTCAGCACCGAGACGGTTGGAAGATAAGGTGTCATGATGTCTACAGCTATTAGGCAGTGCAGCCAAAGATAACATTGTATATCTCCCGCGAAAAGTGCATTCTCTTACAGAGTAGTGCCGTTGTCCCACCTAAGAAACTTAGCATAAAAACATCTACTATAATAATACACTCTGTATAAAGACTTCCCCAAATGCCCCCAAAATGTCCTATTGAGCGTGTCTGTCAATCTAAGATGCCATCCAAGATCACCCCCCACACCCGCTTGTCTTGTTTCCCAATCCCCCCAATTGAGGGCACCTCCCTCACTGTGTTTGTGTCTCTTGATAATCGATATTTTTGAGGCCCCCGGGTCCCTCGTCTTATAGGATGCTCACGATCTGCTGTCGTCTGCTTGTTCCCTCGGGTTGAGGAACCTCTGACAAGAAAATGATGTAGTTGATGTTGTTTGGCCCTGATTTATGCAATTCATGTTTGTCTCTCTGGGGACCTCTGTGGTTACTGCTTTTGCTGTGAATAAATAAGTCACATTAAATGTTGTTTTCCTCTGTTAGGGGACCTAACTGCATCTTCAAGAGAGGCGTCCATGGATGCTGGGTCTCACTGTAAAGCCCAAGCAGGCTTCGGATTTCTGATCTCTCCCGGGGACCTCTTCCGCGAGGGGCGAGTGTCAGCACCCTTTCCCTTAAAGACCTGTGGGAATGGCCCAGCTATATCTAGACAGAAGGCACGGAGACACGGTCCTTGTAGGGTTCCTTGCCTGCAAGCCTGTTGGGCCACCTTGGCACCTAGCGGCAACCTCACGAGTGGCGATGACCACTGCACTCTCTCCTCATTCGATACCATAGAAGGATGACTTACTGTCATGTCACTGCCCTGGCCGTCAAGGGCTACATTTGCTATCTCTGTCTTTGAGATGTTTGCTCTGGCATGTTCTAGAGCGCAGTCCTTTCCCTTCTGACCCATGAGATGTACCTGCTATGGCTGTGCGACATCTGCTTGCCCTCTTGGGAGGGTCTCCCTGTTGCTTAGCAGCAAGGAGGTAGAGATGGACCATATTGGTCCTCCCTTCAAAGTCCTTCCTGCCCGTTTTGCTCCCCTATGGATTTAACAATGTCCTTCATCTGTGTTCCTCTGTGTTTGCTTCTCATGGGCGAACACACTAAAAAGCAAATTTTGTATGGGTCAGCCTTAGAAGTGGAGAGTCAGAAAGCGCTCACAGAGTGGGAGGAAGGTCCCAGAATAAAGCAGGCCCAAACGCAAGTTATCTGACTGATGTAGTCTTGGGATATTCCAATGCAAATCCCTGGAAACAACACAAATTTTGGTTTGCATTGCTTTGTTTGGTATTCAATTGCACGTGCCTGGAGGGGCTGAGTGCGCCATTAGCATGGGCCCAGGAAATACTCAGAGCAGAGCACCTGGGTGTTGGAGGGTGGGTACATCTCAGACTGGAGAAGCATACTGGGATATATGATGGGATCATCACAAGGGGGTCAGGTGGAGCCCTGTCATTTGCTTGGGGAGACCATACACAATGACCCAAGACCCTGGACCTCTGGTGCCCTGGAAGAGAGGCGAGGACACCCTCTTCTTGTTTCCTCTTCCACTCCTAGAGCAGCATGGGGTGGCGAAAGCTGCTTGGGGCCGGCATTTTACACACCTGGGACCAAGCTCTGCCATTCACAGATGGGTGGTGGATTTACCCCTCCGTATTCCTGTCTCAATTTTCACACTCTCACGTTGGAGGTTCTGCGCAGTTCCTGCTGCACAGGGTGCTTGTGAGGACTACAATACCTGTGAATATTTACTGAGCACCAGCCTTGCTCTCCGGGAAGTATGTACCCTTGGCCCTGCTCGCCTCCCTTCAGGGCAACGGGTTGTTGTGGGGGCCCAAACTGTAAACTGTAGCTCGAGACCCATTCTGGTGCAGCACCGTACAGAGGAAACACCGTGTCCTGTTGTGCGCCTGTGCTCTACACTGGGAGGGGGTGGGTGGGTGTTGGACAGGAGGCCAGCCGGAGCTCTTCTGTACAGCAGGTGACTGACAAGGCTCAGAAGAGCTGCAAGCCCAGATCCCTGAGGGCTGGGACTCATGTGTGTGGGTGGGGTGGAGTGGAGGCCTCAAACACAGAAAAACCACACAAGGGCACAACTTAGAAAAAGGAGAGAGGAGGTGTTACCTTTGAGGAAGCCACACGGGTGGGTTTCACCCCGGGGCGGAGGCTTTGCATGGATTCCTAATGGAGGGGAGAAGCTTCCAGGAATATATATATATATATATATATATATATATATATATATATACCTGGTGCCAGGAATGTAAGTTGTTTTCCTGCGTTAGTAACAAATGCTAAGACGGGAACCATGTGCTGTTGAAGCCTGTAATTGTCATCATTAACCTTGTAGACATTGTCTTCAGGCAGCATCTCCGTACCAATGGACCCTAGAGGACACACCGGGGATCAACAGTATTGAGTTCTCTGGCGTGAAGGGTAGCCAGCAGGTCCATGCACATGGCAGAAAGTGCCTGCCACCTGCACAGGACAAAGGGCTTCTGCTGGACCCCTCCAATAACACTGTGTGACACTGTCGCGTGACCCTTCCTAAGAGGTAGACTTGAGAATGACTCTGAGCATAAAAATTTCTCCATCCTGTCGTCCCAGCCCAGTCAAGGATGGTTCTGGAAGGATGCAGGGTAGAGCCTCACCCTGCAGATGCTGGTGGAACTGACCTTCTAAGAACACAGGGCTGGAAATCTGACCCCGAAGGTACCTTGTCTGAAATCGTGTGGGAACACAAAGGCGGACAGTGGGAGGGGTGGGCTTGCTCTGCCTCTCACTGTACTTTCAGCAACCAACATGAAGAGCTCTGTTGGGGATAGCTTATGGTCCAGAGAGAGGTGGGAGAAGAGAAAGAAGCTTGAGTTATTTGCTACATTTGGCTTTATAGTTTCCCATTTTGTTCTTGGGTCCTGACCACTTTGGAGGCTCCGGTCCAGTTCTGGGAAGACTTGGTATCCAGAGAGCATGCTTGATTTGGAGTGTGAGGTGGGCTGAGGGAGGATCTTGTAAACTTCAGGCATAGTTTTGGCTCTGAGATAAGTGTTGGTTTGCCTTTTGCGGCTTGCTGGGCAGTGGGTGGTGGGGACCCTGGACATCTCCCTGAGAGCCAGCCCTGACTTTCCTTCCTTCCTTATATACAATTGGGTCACAGGGCCTTGGCAAGTCATTTTTCATCCTCCTTAACAGAAGATGGAATTGCCGGGCCAGAAGTGGGTGTCTCTTGGATACACACTGGAGCAGAGGAGATAAAATTCCTGTCACTGTGCCCTAGCTCTTTGCTGGCATTTTGTTGGAAGAGGTCAGAGGAGAGAGTAGGTCAAGTCCTTTCAAGATGGGGCTAGGCTCCCAAGAATGGGCCAGTTACCCTCTCTTGGGGATTTTTTCCTGTCCTAGGTTATGGACTTTTCACTGAAGAACTGGCCTGCCCTAAGTTTATGGTCCATCCGTCCATCCAGTGAGCTCTCCTTTATCTCCCTTGAACAACGACATGGCTGGGGGCGGGCCAACCGACAGTCAACCAAAGTCCTCCTTCTCCTATCCTAAAGGGTTCTTACCTTTCTCTACCTAGAGAGGATGGCACCATTCCAGATGTAAACGGCAGCTGTGGGGACATTGCTGTGCAGTGGTGGCTGATGTGCACCTGCTGGTCCCACTGTCACTCACAGATCAGGTGGAACAGCTGTATTATATTGAGAGTCACTCTGGAGAGCGGGTGGACAAGGCCCTCCCTGACCCCATGAGGCTGTGTGCTCAGTGGGCCACATGCTTCCATGACGTGTGAGCTCCTGCTGCAGGTTTAGGGAGCAGAGGAGAGAGCGCATGTTTTGACAATTGTTTTTATTTTTATTTTTTTTCCAAACTGGAACTGTAGAAGTTGGGTAGAAAAATAAAAATCAAAGGAAATAGGGAAAATGTGAAGAGTGGAAACCCAGTGAAGCAGAACCCACAATTAACAAGATTTCTCTGTAATTTGATGGCTCCTCCGAGAACATATTCCAGAAAAGGGCTAATTATACATTTGTTTATTCAGGCCACAAATAGCATTTTGACAGCTGGTTTTGGATTGGGAAGGCCCTTCTGAGGTCATCTTAGCCCATCTTCTGCCTTATCAGAAACCTCCATCAAATCATCACTGTGCTGGGGGCAGACCCTGTGAGTCCTGCTGGGCAAAATTTGCTTAAGAAGAAGTTAGACCCTGGGGAGAAGTTTGGGATACTTTGTTACTTCCCCCTACCTTGATAGAAAGGTTTACAATTACATACAGAAGATGAGGAATGAAGGATGTCCGAGACAATGAACTGAATTTTTACTACACAGTTGATAAACAGGGGAAGAAGACTTTCTAGCCTATTGCTAGCTGTACTGTCTTAACCTTAGCCCAGTGTGTATCTGTGTACCTCACGACAGCCAAACAGAACCAGCCCAAGAGCAAAAAGCAAAACGCCTGTCATTTGTGTCGCTGGGTATAGACGCGAAGCTTCAATTAGTGTCAAATGCATCTCTGTCAAAATAACTGGCATGTACTCACAGGGTTCCTGCGAGTATGGGACCATGGGGCGAGAAGGTGGAGACATGGGGATGCGGGCCCCTCATGTAACCGTGTGTGTGTGTGTGTGTGTGTGTGTGTGTGTGTGTGTGTGTGTGAGAGAGACAGAGAGAGAGAGAGAGAGAGAGAGAGAGAGAACATAACATATTCACTAGATACCTTTGGATCTAGCTTTTATTTTGCTCTTTTGGGGGTGGTGCCCATTATTGTTTTTATGTGGTAAGGAACAGTGTGAGCACCTGGGGTGTTCCTGAAGGTGGAGCTGCCAAAGGCTGGCTAAATGCCCCCGTGGGAAAGGCAATGAAAACCTCGAGAGTTCCACAGGAAGTGAGGTTGAAGTACTGTCTGGCCATTGTCACATTCCAGGAGGGTAGCAACGTGTGTCCTGAGCCTGGTGGGAATCTACCTTTCTGTCCTAGGGTTTGTGGGTGTGTTTGCATGAGAGGTTCACCACAGATGTCAGACCTTGGGCGGAACCCTGTCCCTGAAGAGGAAGACCAGCGACCCCTGCCCAACGACAGAGTCGCCTGCATTCCTGTGTGTGCCCTGTGTTCACCCTCTCTGGCCACTCAGTCTTCAGGAGAGAGCATCTTCACAAAAGGCCTTAGAACACCACCCCTCAAGTGAATAGCAGATGTATGTCTTATGTAGCTTACCAGGAAAATGAAAAGGCATAAGCTGTATGACCAATGTTTACACATCTTAGTAGCCATCTAGCTCATGTGAAATATGTACCTTATGCGGGGACCGGATCCTTTCCTTTTCCTTTTGTAACAAATGCAGTAAAGCAAGCTGTATATATTTTACATGTCTTTGCAGGAAAATCATCTGCTGTTGTAGAATTGTAAACTATTGCATTTTTCTATTTTTTTTAAATTAAAGTCTCTGGCATGTTCGCGTTGTGTTCTGGTCGTCCTTCCTCAAGCAGCCGACGAGGGATGGGCACCTTGATGGCTTGTCACTCGTGTCCCCATTTCCCTCAGTGCACAAGCACTTCCATGTTCACATGTTGGAGACCAAGCAGTCTTTTCTTTCCCCCTACTCAATGGCAGCCGCCTGGGCTGCTAAGCACCCAGGCTCTTGGGCCTGGCAGGTAAATGGGGGTGGGAGGAGAGGGGGCTGTGGATCCAGTCACCTCTTTCCTCATTCCTTTCACCCGTACCGTCCCAAGGACTCCAGCTGATATCACTAAAGGCCTTTGCCATATTTTTTGCCTGGTTTCCAATCAGCACTTCAAGTCTCCTTTGC
Source organism: Arvicola amphibius (assembly GCF_903992535.2). Classification (NCBI taxonomy): domain Eukaryota; kingdom Metazoa; phylum Chordata; class Mammalia; order Rodentia; family Cricetidae; genus Arvicola; species Arvicola amphibius. The sequence continues at coordinate 31,671,953 of NC_052055.2, read as the reverse complement.
AGACAACTGAGTTCTTCCCCAACACACACGGGAAGTCATCCAGTGGCTCCTGCGGATGAGCTTGAGGACTCCTGGCTTTCCTTTCCCATTCCAAATCTGATCCCCCCCCCCAAATTTTGTTGGTTTTACTTTTATCAGCCCTCTACCATCTGATCCCATTTCTGTCCACCACCAACTACGCTGGTCTTCCATGGTGACAGAAACAACAGAAATCCTTGCACCCCATCTCCTACCATATTGTTTCTAGGGTGGCACGTGTCTTCTTGAGACTGTAAGGTCAAGGCTGTGGAGGTTTAGATTTCCTCCAGGATTGCAAGGTATGTCTGTGATGGTTTGAGGCAAGACAGAATTACATCCAGCAGACAATGTCCCCAGATACACGCACTGCGCACTTTACGGGGGAGGGGAATCCTGAAGAGGGGAGAACAGTTTTATATGTTGTGGGATAAGAGACTAAGGTGACAAGGTGGCCCTGGAACTCAGAGCATCATGCCACTGTACGAAGGCCATGTGGCATCCTAGCTTTCGGTCTCCTTCTGCACAAATGGGAGGTCCATAATCAAAAAGGGGGGGGGTGTTAGCAGGATGATGAATCAAATACAACCACAAGGATAACCACATCAAATAAAAACCTAAATACTCAGAGATGAAGAGATACAATGGTTTGTAGACAGGAAGCTAAGATGAAATAGCCCAGCGAGGAGCTCTGATAGAGTGATTAGCCTCATGGCCATTGGCAGTCATGATGGAGCCTTGAAGGAAGGGCTCCCTTCAGTTTCTGGGCAATTAGGACTGATAGCCATCACAGACACCATGACAGGGGTCCTGAAAGGAGACATCTTTCAGTTTTCTTCAGTTGGGGAAGGGTGAGAACTCAACTCCCTGAGAGCTTCAGTATCTGAGCATATCGTCTTATCAGTTCTGTCCTGGGAAAGACTACAGGGGCATGGCCTGATTTCAGAGAGAGGGAGAAAGAAGGGGGGATAAATATTAAAGAATGGCACAAAGAAGTCTCCTAAATGAGCATATGGACAAGGACCTGTGCCAGGTTGTGGAGTAGATGCTTTCCATGCAAGACTGTTGCTCTCTGAGGGCACTTTCCATAGACTAGCCTGTAAGCCAAAAGGTCACACACACCACTATGCTCCAAGGTCTCCCTCCACCACATTACAGGATTTCTCAGAGCTCACTGTCCAGAAGAAACTGAACTTTCTCAGCTCAAAGCTTTGGGCATATTTAACAGATGAACCCATTCTTCCCCCGATTAGTGGACCCTGATCAAACTCCAAATCCACTAGTGAAGGGGCAGGGAGCAGCACTTCCTGGTCCCCCTTCCCATTCATGTGACTCGTTCTGCCAATGAGCCTTGAGTGAAGTGACTTGATTACGCCCCTGATGGAGTATTGAACGGCAGCACAAAACCTTCCAGAACTCTCCTTTGTGATACAGACAAGGTGGTCTTAAGTTAGTGATACAGACAAGGTGGTCTTAAGTTAGAGGCTGCTACACCTATGTCCCGAAGCAAGGTGACCTTGTCACCGAAGGACACACACAGCAAGAGAACCACCATGCCTGTGGGGGTCTTGGAGGGTCACACGTGATACCCTATCTGTTCCTGAGCACATGGGCTACCAGGAGGTCAGTACCCAGCTTAGGGCTGGTTTACAACATCACTGGAAGAAGTAGGGGTCTGCATAGAGATGTCCCCACATAATGAATTCCTAGTTCTGATTATTTAGCAAAGTTGAGCACTGCCCTGGAGTGGCCCCACCCTATTTTAGGCCTCTCCCTTAGTACAATCTTTTCCACGCACTCCTCTCTCCATTTAAAATGTGAGTGGCCCTTGCTTCTAAGTCTGCACAACCTCCTGACAGGAGGAGCACAAATCATGTCAAGGTCGTCATGTTGTGTAGCAAGCATTCCACCCACCGTGTTATCTCCCCAGACCCTAGTTTACCTCAGTGGACCTCTGCTAGTTATCAGGAATTCAGCCATGAACATTCTGGAACATGTCTTTGGGTTACAAAGCCATGAGATCACTCCCGCATCACTAGGTGAAGACAATATCCAGGTCACTAGTTATTCCCCAGAGCTCAGCCCACAGTGCGTAGGAGTCACTTCTTGTAGCTTCTCATTTTCACATTACAGCATCTACACCGTCCCTGAAGCCCACGGACACAGCTATTCATTCTGGATGTCCTTCCAGCTTGGCAAAATCTCGAGGACAGGAAGGAGGAAGTATTATATAATCTAGACTTGACCATCATTGGGTGATTCAGTAGCCTAGGAGCCAAGCCAATTCATGCAAACCTGAGTCCCAGTCCAAGCCTCTTACAATAAGCCAGGGATGCCCACAAATGTGCACTCCATGCTGATATTGGTCTGAACTTTCACCTTAGACTCCTGTAATTAATAATTATTGGATCTTATTCCCAAATTCCTAGGGAGAATCTGTCAAAACTTAGTATGGACTTGTATATATGCGACTGGTCCCCAGGGTAGCTCATAACATAAGGACCTTTCTGTGTAGGCATGATAGATTGTGCTTGGTAAGTTTGGAGTCTGGTGAGCAGATGGCATCTGTGGAAGTCAAAAGCATTTTTTCCCCCAGAGACATAGCGTTGGCCATAGAAACATAGCTTGGTGAATGACTATCCTATTTCAGACTCTTGACAACTTGGCCTAGTGAGCTATGCAGGGCACAACAGGTCTGGATGCATGCAGAAGCCCTTGATGTATAGTGTAGATCAGTTCGAAAATACCGTATGGAGATCATTTGAATCAGAGCCAAATGTGGGACCCTGGTGCTGACCTAATGCCGAACCCCAAATAGTCCAGAATATTAATAAAAAGCATGTTAGACTCCATGGGTATGCTTAGCACATACCTTTTTTTAAACAGAGGATCATGTATTTATTGAGTATCTACTAAGGTAGGCTCATCCTATGTTATATTTTAAATATTCAGTTTGAGAAATAGTTATTGAAAGTCTGCTATGTGTTGAACTTCTAAGAATACAGAAGCCAGATTCTACACTAACGATAGAATTCCGTGCCATATTTACTGATGTGCACCTCTGCCTGGGCCTGAGTGAGAAGCTCAGAATGGTAGAAAATTGCTGCTGAGAGCAGATGTATTCTTTGCTTGCATTGGTTAACACGTTAAAGATACTCACTGAAACAGCTAACCTGAGCTAATGGGAGCTCACTGACTCTGGACTGACAGTGGAAGAACCTGCATAGGACCAAACTAGGCCCTCTGAATGTGGGTGACAGTTGTATGGCTGGGGCAGTCTTTGGGGACACTGGCAGTGGGACCAGAATTTATCTCGACTGCTTGAACTGCCTTTTGGAGCCCATTCTCTTTGGAGGGATACCTTGCTCAGCTAGATATAGTGGGTATAGTGGGGAAGGTTTTGGTCCTGCCTCAAAGTGATATGCTAGACTTTGTTGACTCTCCGTGGGGAACCTTGCCCTCTTTGAGGAGTGGATGGGGGATGGGGTGGGGGGAAAGGTTGAGGAAGTTGGAACTGGGATTGGTATGTAAAATGAGAAAAGAATGTTTTTATAAAAATTAATTAAAAAGATACTCTTAGAGTATGCATCGATGTCACATTAAGGAACGAAAACACAGTAACTTCTTGTTGAAATAATTTGACCAAAACTGAGCCCAAATTTAAACCATCCACTTGCGGTTGCAACCCTGTTTGCAGTCATGTGAATAAAATTGTCCATAATTCTGTTAGGAGGAAAGTTCCTATGGAGCTTTGGTACACAATTTTCTGATGTGCTTATAAAATGTTCCCTCTCTGCACAAATGGAAGTGACAATGAGCTGTGGCATAGCTGATGAAGGGGACAGAAGTGACACTTTGAGCTGGTGCGTGCCCCACTAAGGGGGGGGGGACCCAGAAGTCAGACTGTAAAGGAGACATATCTGATAAAACATTCAAAACCTTCAGCAGGATCAAATCGTATACAGCTAAAAGTAAAATAAAAATAAATATTAGTCAAAGGACAACCATGGCTTTAGGCTACAGATATACCGGGCAGGACACCTACAGGATGAGAGCAGAAGGTGGAATTAGCCTCTTCATTGTCAAACGGTGGGCTTTCTTGCCACCAAAAGGTCCCAAGCTTATTAAAATTTGACTTTTTTGGCTAATTTTAAAAGTAAAAATGAATGGGAATAACAGGTTTATAATAATTTTATGTGTTTATATTTAAATCTTTAGTTTACTTGTAGCTCTTTTTGTAGGTACTGTCACTTAAATTTCCCCCACAAATGGACAGCTTTATCCAGGCAGCATTCATAGGTGACACTGTTCTCCTATACAGAAGAGGGATCTGCACATGGAGCGGAGATAGATTTGCGGACGGGCAGGGGGTTGGCTGGCACCTCCATACACCAGCATTGCTTTCGGTCGTCCACTGCTGACAGACTTTCGAAGTCATTCCCTAAAATCAAAATCCAGCTCATAAAGGAGCATCCAAGACTCTTGCCCCAAGTTTTACTCTGAGGCAGACTAACCACCTCCGGCTGCCAGCTTGCCGTCACTGCCACAGAATTCCCGAGAAAGTTGGGCTAAAGGAGGAACTTTGTTCCGACGCCTGGCTTCAGAAGGTTGAGCCCACGGCCACTGGCTTCCCTGTTCCTGGATGCAGGTGAGGTAGAATGGCAGGGTAAGAGCGAGGTGGAGTGGATGCTCCCCTCGTGGGGGCCAAGGAGCAAGGGAGAGAAAGGAAGAGATCAAGAGCCCCTCAAATATACGTATCCGGTGACTTGTCCCTTCCAAGAACATGCCTCTGCTGAAGTTTCCACCATCTTCCAATAACACTGGGGACTGTATCTCTAATGCCTCACCTTTTGGGGGAATGGTTCAAATACAAACAATACTCGGCTTTTGATGGATTATGTTCCAGAGGATCTGATGGCCTCTTCTGGTGCTCAGTGGGTACCTGCACATACATAGTGCACATATATACACCAAAACACATACACACGTAAAATACTTCTTTAGAAACATTTTAAAGAACACAGATGCTGGAGAGATGGCTTACTTGTAAGCCAGAGGACCTGAATTTGGACTCTTAGAATCCATGTCAGCCTTGGCTACGCAGTGAGTTCAGGGGCAGAGTGCATGTATCAGTTCATCTTTAGTTCCAGAGGCAAGTGATCTCCTGGGCAAGCTGGTTAGCTCTGGGATTGAGACACCCTGCCTCAGGGAACGAGGAGGAAGAGGGAGTGAGATTGAGATTGATTCCAGCTATTAACTGCTGGCCTCTGTACACATGGGATATATGTATAAACCACACCTAGACACATGGAAATGGAAAAAAAAAAGCCGTGAAGGTTGTAAAGGAGTTTTAAGGAGCCAAAATAACCCGAGTTATTCTGAGAACACGGCTGTTCCAGGACACCACCACTTGTTCCTGAGAAGAAGCATATCTGAAGCCATGTCTATGTGCTGGGTCACTGGGACTGTTCACTATCCAGCATTTCTATCCAATCAGATCCTTGCCCATACCTGAGGTTTAGACCAGGAAGCAACATATGTCTCTTATGCCCTCAAGGTTTCCAAAATAATCATATATGACAGAAAGAGGAAAGAGTGGATCTCTGAGTGTTTTAAACAAAGTTAAATGGTATGCTAAATTACATTGCATTTGAATATTTATATTTTATTTAGGATCCACGTAGCTATCCCAATGAGCATCTGTTACTTTCCTGTTTTGTTCAGTCCAGTGTTTTCCGTTACCAAAAGAGCTCTGAACTCACCATCAAACTGACAAACTACAGAGCAAAGTCAAAATGCAATTCGTCATTGTAATGGTTTGATTCAAAAACAGATTTGAGCCAAGTGTGGTGACACCTGTAATCCCAACACTTGGGAGATTAGAAAGAGGATTAGGAATTTGGGGGGTCGTCCTTGGCTACAATGAGTTTGGGGCTAACCTGGGCTATGTAAGACCATGTCTAATCACACAAACTGATGCTTTTCATAGACTTAGGAATGTCAGTTCTTTGGTTAACAGACCTCATATTGGTTTTAAGAACATATTCCAGGTAAAACAAATACATTTTAATGTTATCCAATACTGACAAGTCAGATTATGAAATTTCTTACTAAGACAAAATTTGAGTTTGAGTGGGTAGTATTTACCTAAATATGAACCTACTTGAATTAAATTGTAAAATATTTGGAATATGTTGGAGCATTAAAAAGTAACTTTAAGTGTAAAGTGTTTAATTAGTGTTTTGGTATATTCATAGTGGTATAAAATGGCCACAGTCTAACTTTGTACCACTCTGTCACCGTAAGGAAACTTTACACCCACCTGTAGCAGCCCTGGGCAACTCTAAATCTCCCAATTCCGTTGATCTTTCTCTTGTGGACTTTTCATATGAACAGACTTGTATCTTCTATCTACATCCAACCCCCTCCACCTTTTAAACATTTATGTGCATCGGTATTTTGCTTGCCTGCAGATCAATGTATCATGTGCATGTACTGCCTTCAGAAGCCATGGAACTGGAATCCCAGGTGGGCGAGAGCCATCAGTGTGGGAGCTGGGAATCAAACACATGTCCTTTGGAAGAGCAGCCGGTGCTCATACCTGCTGAGCCATCCATCTAGGCCTCAGTGGCTTTTAAGGTTCGTCTGTGCACTGATCTGGTAGGATGACTTTTTCATCGCTTGCCAGCCTTCCCCTGTAAACACCCAGGCCATTTCCCCTTTGTAGCTATTATGAACAAAGCCACCATAAACACCAGTATAGAATGCACATATAAATGCATTTGTTTTAGGCAGCAGCCAGGAGAACTGCTGGGTCATAAATTACTCAAGATTAAGATTTTGAGAAGCAGCTAACCTCCCTTTGGATGTGGCCGTAAGACATCTCACGTTCTTCCCTTGTCATTTGTACCAGATCCTGGTGGACACCCTGTGATATACTGGATATTACTTCCGTGTACTATTGAGTCGGCGTCTCTGGTGACTGATTTTGATCATCCTTTGGTATGTTTATTGGCCACATGGACCATATGGACAACGGCTGGAAGTATCTACGTCCTTGGCCCAGGATTTTTTTATTGTTTTCCATTTATTTTCCATACCAACCACAGTTTACCCTCCCTCCTCCCATTAATGCCCTCCCCATCCACTTCTCCATCTCCATTCAGAAAGGGGCAGGCCTGCCATAGGCGTCAACAAAGCATGGCACACATAGTTGAGGTAGGACCAAACTCTTCCCCTGCATCAAGGCTGGGTGGTGCAACCCAGCATGGAGATTAGGTTCCTAGACCTTGGCCCAGTTTTAATTGAGTTGCCCTTTAGTTGCTTGCTGAGTTGTAAGAGGCTTCAGTGACTTGGAGCATGGGTTCCTTTGTTGGACATTGAGGTTCACAGGACTCTCCAAGGCTGCCAGTTGTCTCTTCACTTTGAGGTGGCCTCTGTAGGTATAAATACCGTTTGCACAGAGTGAATTAAAAGTATTACATTTCAATCTCCTGGTTTTCCTGAAAAATGAGGGATAGTCTATTGATGAGTGCATCTTTATCTCCATAAGCCAATTAGAAGAGAGCTCATTGACTTCAAGAGGCCCTGTAATCTAATTTATTAATCCCATCTGGACAGAGCATTGCCCACTTACATAATCAGAGTTAAAGGATTTTCTAAATTGTAGACATGGCCATCGATAGGAAGAAAGCAAAGGTTCCAGTTTGCAATGACAGCCATGATTAAAGGGCAAATGGAAACACCCAGTGGCCCACATAGCACAGGGGTTGCGCACTGTCCTGGTTAGCACAAAATTACTCACAAACTCCAAAGATGATGCACAGAAAGACTACAGTGCCAAACTACCATCTATCAAGCAACAGATGAGACCTTCACTAAACATCCACCTGTTTGCCGTGATGGCCAGTGTTGGCACTTGGGTGTTGGTGCCACTAGCAAGCAGTTAACTCAAAGACGGAACCCAAATGCCAGAGTTAATACATGTGGAGATTAAAAGTAGACTCAGTAGTGTTTACTGCCACGTTGTACTTACCTCTGTGAGAAGGTAAAGGACTGGGTTCAAAGAGCCTGCAGGTCTCTAGTCATGGTCTAGCTGGCTCTGCTGGACACATCTGGAAAGCATCACAGATCCTAAAGGGCCAGTAACAAAACCCTTGTCAGTTTTTAAAAAGTAGTACCAAAACATGGCTTTCCAAACAGACACAATGATGGCTGCATGCTAACTTGGGCTCAGTTTTATTGAGGTATGCTTGACGAACAGGCACACACATGCCACTAAAAGTCACATGGTTTTATAAATACACATTGCCATCATGAAGCTAATTAACACATTTATCGTCTCACACACTTCCTTTCATTATACTTAAAAACTTGGTCACCTTTTAAACAGATTCCAAGCAAATACAGTTTATTAGAATCCCCATGCCAAAGTTAGCTTTCTGGAACTTATCTTGTATAACTGACCCCTCATCTCCTGACGCCTACTGCTCTCCCTTGCTTTGACAGCGTAGGTTTTTCCTGACACTTACACGCATGCTTATGCTTCTAAGATTTTATGTCACTGAGTACAATGATCTCTAGGCTCATACACAGTACTGCAAGTGGTAGGGTTTGAAGGATGTAGCATTCCTGTCTGTGTGCATATACATATCACAGTTGACATCAGAGTTGGCGGTGGGCATTTGTGTGTGTGTGTGTGTGTGTGTGTGTGGTGGGACAGAGAGCCGAGTATATGGCTGACAGCATCCACACCTGTGGCTTTCCTTTCCGGCGAGACTTTCTGCGTGGATAGTTCAGAGCCCAGGTTTCAGGGTTCTCCAGGGTGGCAGGTTCCCATCTTCCTCACAGCTGGTGTAGGGCTGGTTACAGTTTGTAAGCTCTGCTCCCCATTGCCCTGGGGAAACATTCTGGAAACTGGCTTCAGTTGAATGTGAGGAGTCCCAGATGGTTTCTCTAGGACTTATAGAAACGTCTCCAGCTTACCGATGTTGCACGTCTCCACAAGGGAGCCATCTCCAACGCTTTGGCTGTCTCCCTGGAGACACTCACCCACTTACACACTTGAGCACTCGCATCAAAAGTCATCTCTTTGTTCCTGCCTGCCTCTCTGTGTCAGAGCTCTGCTTCTGAAGAACTGACCTAAAGCTCTGTAGCAAACTCTGCTTTCTAGATTTTTCTCTTCATTGGGCCCCTTCTCAATGTCTGGGTTGAGCTCGGCGCTCTTTAGATATAGTGTACCTTGTTTCTACGGATGGAATGCTGAATAAATGTGGTGGTGTTAGGTGCTTTTGAGTTTATTACATTGTTCATAACTATTTATAACCCATCTGCTGGTGGGCTAGGATGTGTTTGTGGTAACTATTTTCAGGTAATTGTTTTTATGTCCTAAGAAAAACTGAAAATTTGTGTCCACTTCATTTAAACATCTTTTCAAAGTTATCGAGTGCTACTCTTGGGATTTGCTTAATTTTCAGGTGTGTGCATGAGTATAGATATGCACTTAAGGTATATGTCTATTTAAACATTTTCAAATGTGTAAACTTTAAGATCTTAATCTATATGACCATTTTGCCTGCATGTATGTATGCCTTGCACATGCCTCATGCCTGTGGAGGTCAGAGAAGGTGTTGGCTCCCTGTAACTGGAATTACAGATGGTTGTGAGCCACCGTGTGGGTGCTGAGGTTAAACGTGGGTCCTTAGCAAGAGCTTTAAACCGATGACCCATCGGTCTCACTCAAGATGACTTTTAGTTGCTAAACAGATTTTTTCAGGGTTCTTATCTTTGCTAAGCCAAGATACAATTTTAAAATTTGGAAAAATAGTCATTAAAAACCCAGCATGCTGGGCATGGTGGCATACACCTTTACTCCTAGCGCTTGGGAGACAGAGGCAGTCAGGTAGAGGTCTATATAGTGAGTTCTGGACATTTAGGTCTATGTAACGAGATACTGCCTCATCGCCCTGGCCTGAAAAATATAAAAACCTGGTCCACTCATTTAAAGACACATAAAGGCTCTTTGAAGAGTTACCAGTGATACTAATGTGCCTCATTGTGATATAAATGTATTTCCTCTTCACCCTGACTTAACTCTGTGCCTACAGATGTAGCATGTTTTGCCTGTGTTTAGGACTGTTAGATATTTGGAATACGATGCATATGCTTCCTGATTCCAGCCACAGCTTTCCAGGCTTCCATTTAAAATATAATTCTTTTGTTCAAAATAAAAGGTCTTGTAAACAAAAGACAGTGGGTGGCCCCATGCACATGCACTAATTGGACCTAGTGGGCTATTAAGAAGAGAGAGAAGACATAGGAGAGGGTGGGTTGGGGAGAAATCTTGGGAAAGTTGGAGAGGGCAAATAGGGGTGGGTGTGATCAAATTTCATTATATTTATTTTAAGAATTTTTTTTAAAAAAGACAGGTGATGGGGAACCTTGTTAGCTAATTATCTTTAAGAGGTGGGTCTTAGTTAAGGCGTGGCTTCACTGGGACCCAGGGAAAAACCAGGTGCATTGCTCGGGTGGCTCTCTGGGCGATTCCTGCTGGACAGCAGAACTCTGACTTCTTGTTTCCTGTTTCATGAGTTTTCCCCCTTATAATAAATACAAATATAATTGTTTTATCCTTTACCTAGCCTGGTTATTTCTACACAGGGGGAATCCTTTAATAAGGATATAAAGTCATACACATGAAATGTGTTTTTAAACTGGGCAATGGTGGCTCACACCTTTAATCCCCGCACTCAGGAGACAGAGGCAGATGGATCTCTGTGTTTGAGGCCAGGTTGGCCTACAGAGTGCGTGCTAGGCCAGCCATGGCTACACAGACAAAGCGCTCTTTTGAAAAACAAAATATAGAAAACAAAGAAGTGTTTTGGTAAGAATTAAAAAGAAAATCATTTTATGTGATAAGATTTGTCCTAGGAATTCATCCAAAAATGGGAACAAACAAGAACACAACTTAAAAGATTAAATTATGCTGTAAAAATGTATTAGGAAGTTTAAAACATAGATAGATAGCTTAGGTATAAGGAAGTTGATTCTAATGGAGGGCCATTAACATTCCTAAGGCCAAAAGTCCGTATTCTGAGATAAAACTAGCCCTTGAAGGACTACAGTGTAAAGATGCTCTTACTTCATCCACGCTGTGCTGTCCATTTTTCTAACTTTAAATACAATGCTCACATTATGTCATTATGTAAGTGGTGTGCCAGATACAGAGAAGATAAAAATACCAGGCCTGAGTCATAATGGCAAACAGTAGTTTTGCTATTACCTAAGGATTTCTTCCTCAGTGGTGTTACCAGCTGCTGCCTCTCTCCTGAAGATTGCCTTCCTACCCGGTCAACTTCCTTTTCAACCAGATTATAGGAATGAGTTTATAGTAAAAGAGGGACATAGAATATTTGGCATCTGTCAGGTCCAAAGGAAACTCCATCTCCCCAAACTCCAAAGGCCATCCAAAAATGGGCCCCATCTGGACTTTAGGAGGATTTCTGGTGGCTAGACCAAAGACAGCATTCTTCAGGAACTTATGAAGCCTCTACCAGAAGGAGTCATTTTCCCTTACCTCTACAGAAGGAACACATGGCTACCTGTGGCACCAGGCTCCTGCAGTGTCAGGAGTCCCCGTTACACATTTCAAAGCCCTTCTCACTTCCTCTCCTACTCTAAAAACCCCCTCCAGCTCACAGGCTTCCCTTCTCCCAGCTACTCACTTTCCTTATAACCCTGCTTTCCTCCGCATGTGCTCTCTGCTCTGTTCTTCTCTCGCTGTTTTATTCTCTAACCACCACTGTTCTCTCACAGATAGCCCAGTCTAGGTCCAGTCTGCTGGCCATGTTCATTCTGCTCTCTCTGCTCTGGATTCTTCCTGATGCCTCTGGCTCTCAGATATACAACAAAAACTCTTGTCTTTACCACAATATGTAGCAAGTCATGTCATCACATCCGTTTATGCAGTTACAAACGATGTATGTTTATATGTTATACATCCATATAACGTGATGCTTTAGCCAACAGAGGTGCTGTGAACTGAAGGCTCCCAACAAGAGCTGCACCTGTATTATGTAGCTAAGGTTGATGAGCACTTCAATGATTGTAGAGTATCAAAATGTTACAAGTCCAAAGCCAAATTATCATGGGATCTAGAAGTTTCTTAAGCAGCCATTTATTGCCTTCCCCCTGTGTGTGTGATCTAACCTCCTGTGACAAACTTCCTGTGCTGGGAGAGTCTAGAAGCTTCTCTCAGTCAAAATACTCCTCTGAATCAGAATCAGAGTGTCTTCAGAAGACACTCCAGCCAAACCGACCAGCAGTGACTCAGCAGGATGCTCTGAGGCACCCTTGTTCTGGCCAGTTTCTTGGAGTGCTCCTTATATTAGATCTATGCATAGTGGCTGGCTTACTTCCTGTGGAATAAAATTCTTTTGCATGTTGGGGCTCACCCTAGCTAAGTCTTCCTCTGCCCACACCAAAGCCTTCTCCTGATTGACCATCCCTCCTAGACTAGCCCGTAGTTCTACTTAAACACTGTCTTTCAAATCTCTCCCGTTTCCATGACTCCAGCTCCTTCTGATCATCATCATCATCACCCTCACTGCCACCATGCTGTTCTGTCTTAGCTCTTGGATTCATTTCTCAAGGCTGAGATTGGTTCAGGAATGGGAGTGTGCTTTCCGTGTGCATGAAAAGCCAGACAACTCAATTCTTGATCCCAAACCCAGAGTTATCCTTGGAAAAAAAAAAAAAAAACCACCCTCCTAATCCCATCTAGCTACTTCTGAGACCTGTGGAAGATTCCATACCCCTTCTCAGAAACAACTGGGTTAAAGTTTTTTTCCTGCCTTTGACGTCTCTGATACCTCTAAATCATTAGAAACCACCTTCCAAGTAATCTCTAGCTCTCTGTGTTGGTTTACTTCTATGGCAAACTTGTTACAAAGCTAGAGTCAGAAAGGAGGCATCCTCAATTGAGAAAATCCCTAAGATGTGGGCAAGCACACAGTGCATTTTCTTAGTGATTGATAGGGAAGTGTCCAGTCCATTGTGGATGGTATCCCTGGGCTGGTGGTCCTGGCTTCTATAAGAAAGCAGGCTGAGCAATTCATAATCAGAAAGCCATTAGCATCACTCCTCCATGGCTTCTGCATCAGCTCCTGCCTCAAGGTTCCTGCCCTGTTTGTTCTGACTTCCTTCACTGATGAACAGTGCTGTGAAAGTAAGCCAAATACACCCTTTTCTTCCCTGAGTTAATTTTTAATTTGATCATGGTGTTTGAATACAGCAATGTACATTCCACTTTATTTTTCCTCTTTACTTCCCTTTGAATACACAGCCCCAGTTAAAGCGTTCAACCCTCAACAATGAAAACTATTCTTAGTATTACTGAGCGCTTGCTTGATGACTCCAACATCTCTTGGTCAATGACCATTAGCTATGCCCTCCCTTCCCTTATCTGCACACACAACTGCACTGATGGCTAGGACCAACTTACAGGCACTGATCTGTATCCCCAAAACAAAGGGGCCTACTTTTATTGACTGAACAGGTACCCTGACAATGATCACCAGAACCCTGAAATAAATGGTATCAAAATTCATCCTGGAGATAATGACTGATACTAATAGTTACCCTTTTAATAACTATGTTGATTCTTATATCCACAGGCTCTGCTCTAGTCAGTCTGCTGATCCAGTTTATCCATACCACCACACAACATGCGTGTGGACAATATCCTGATGGTACAAATGCAGATACTCTCTAACCTAGAGACTGCCTCCTAACTACTCACCATTGAACAAGAGAATTCTCTAACTTAGTGATACCCCAATCTAACATGAAGCAGCCACAGATCTTCAGCTACCCTAATCCTAGGTTCTCTTTCATATTGTCTCTCTTCATATAAATAAGATTGAAAACAGATCACATAGGCAGTGAATCAATCTTCCCCCGCCCCAGCGATGGGCTTCTCCAGTTAGAAAAGCCCTATAAGAAGGGCTACAGATAGGACGTTGCCTACTATCACATCACAGATTTAACTAGGACCATTATTCTTCCAGATGCCCCGTCTCTAGACATGTCCCTGAGACATTTTTAAATACCCACCTCAAGCATAAAAATTAAGTAATGTCTCAAGCCAGGTTCAGTGATGCCAGCTGACCCTGAACCCATACCCCTATGACAACAGCTCCCTCTCCCTACTCCGACTTTACAGGCTCTACTGTCTGTGGGTGAACCTACAATTCTACTCCAGAACCCTGCTGGGCTGTGCTTCCCTGTTTGCTTGAAGAATAAAGCTCTCGCTTGAAGGATTAGTCAATTCAGTTCTTTTCTTAAGGCCCCATCTTCCCCTCTCCAACTCTAAAACCTAGGATCAAACAAAGTTGCTGTTTCACTAAGCTATGGCTGGAATCATTCCTTGGGCTTGTCATTGGTGCCCTATCTGGGTAGATAAACAGTTATTCATGTCTCCATAGGGGGAACAAATCACAATAGCAGCTCAGATTGTTCTTTTTGGTTTTGGGACTTACCAGGTGCAGCTGGGTGGACCCTGCTGAGCAGAGTTCCTGTGACAGTAACTGTGTGTGTGTGCGTGCACACACACACACACACACACACACACACACGCTTTTGGAGTTGTGATTGGAGATATATTAGAGTTCTCTATAGAAACAAAAATAACATGGTATGCATGTATGTGTGCACATGTGCATATGTACATGTTTATGTGTGTGTGCGTGCACACACGTGCCTGTATGCATGTGAGTCTGGAGAGAGGCAGAGTGAGGAATGGACAGAGTCACTTTCAATATGATTATAGAGCATGAGAATCCCAAATCTGTACAGCAGGATGGTATCTGGAGAACCAGTGAAGAGCTGACTGAGTTCAAGGTGAGGAGCCACCCACCAGTCTAGAGACCCAGGGATGAGCCAGCACTTCAGTGCAAGGAAAAAAATGGTCTGATGGAGAATGTCCTCTGATCTGGGAGGTCAGGTTTTTGTCTGTTCTGGTTCTTCAGCTGATTTGACCCACCCACATTAGGCATGGAAGTTAACTTTGCTCAAAGTCTACACATTTTGGGACCATTTGGAGTTCTAGCCTCCAGCTGCTCTTCCCTGCTAGTGACATTTTCTTACCCTTTTGATTTGAGCTTCTGAGAGCTGTGTCAAAGTTGTTTACCAACCCTGCTTCCTGAGCATGCATTGCTCTGGCCTTGACCGAGGATCAGGCAATGAGGTCTTCACCTATTGGCCGGTCTTAGGTATAAAACCTCTGTGGTGCTATTTGATAAAAAGCTTCTACCAGTAGCTTGAGAGGTGTATTGCATGTTTAATCCTGATGTCCTTTGCTCGGTTTCGGTTCCAGGTGGTGCAGGCGGGGCAACATTTAAATGTCAATGTCATCTAGAAAGTAACTTCATTGCAATGTGTCCACAGATGTTTGTCTGATCAACTGGGCACCATAGCAACTGGGAACCACTGCTATCATCAAGAGTGATGGCCTCAAGGGAAGGATGATTCAGGGCTCCCTTCTGGGTTGGCAGTGGATGCTGGTGTGCTCAACTGCTCTGTTGCAATGGCTACTTCATGGATCTTGGGATTCAGGAACTGGGGAGGGGGGGGGTTGCATTTTCAGGAATGTTAAGAGAATATACTGACCATCTTTTTAGAGGACAGGCCCAGGCAAGCAGGACCCATATTCTTGTTGGGATTTGACACTTTTGAGTTTTTAATGTGAAACACTCATTGTCCCTTTTAGGTCTGGATTCTGAACTCTATGTAGGACACTCACATTTGAACAAAACTGGCCTTCTTAGAACTGGAGGTAGGCAAAGGGAGAGCTGAGTAGCAGGGAAAATGGAGTTTCTCTTCCCTTGTGATTCACTAATGTCCCAAGTGGTGGTGGGGGTGACAGTCCTTGTCGCTTCCTCCTACATTCACGATGCACCAGAGTGGATCTGTACAGCAGAGAAGATGATTTCAGCTTGGGGCCAAGGCTCCTTAGTTGATCTCTCATGAGAACCAGCATTTAAGGAGACAATAGTATCCTTGTTTATCGAGGCTTATGGAAGTTACTGACTTTTTGAAAACCTGTGTTGCACTTTAAAAAAAAAATATTCTCGCACAGGATTCACACTTATGAAACCACTGAGGAGGAACATTCGTCCCTTTGCTTTCTAAGAGTGCAGTTGTGACCAGCTGTCTCCCGGTCATCATGCCTTTCCCACCATGATGGATTGTGCCTTCAGGCCACAGCCGACGTGTTTCCATAAGCGATGAAGCAACAGTCAAGGGATTGTCCATGGAGGACTTTCTCAAGTTCACACAACTGTTCGCTTCAGAAACTAGCAAGGACCTGGGAGTTGATATGGAAATGGGGGGAAAGTGAATCCAACTGATGTTGCACATTGACTGTAGGTGGCAAACATTTTAAGATTATACAAGTGACCATTCCAGATAATGACAAGGTTAACAGCTATGAGAGCAAACAAAGGGCCAAGTTAAAAAGATGGTGAAGAGATTGGCATGGATTTCCTTATCAAAGTTCCCTATGTAGGAAATCACCTTTCGTCTTGGGTGTGTGGCCATCAATGCAGCATAGGGTTGTGGATCCTGAGTAAGAGGAACACTCCATGAGAAGTATCCTGGATGCTGCAGACCTTTGAAAACGTAGCCGTTAGACTACTTCCTGGATTTGAGTTTGGCAAGGTAGGAAACCCAAAGATAGACAATGAGGTTAAAGAACAAGAGATAATTTCTGTAGAGTCTTACAGAATATATAACATCCTTCCATGTTTAATAAGTAGAACACACCTGCATCTAAAGAACACAATCTCTGATGTAACTGTCAAGCCAACTGTAACAAACATTGTGACCAGTGCACTTTGAGAGGTGACACACAGACTTGGTCATAGACTTTAACACATTGCGAGTGTCTTTGGAATGATGCTCAAAAGTGTGATAAAATGTAAGACCTCTTCATGAATCCCCCGCAAAACTCTGTCTCTGAAAAAAGCACGTAACTGGAAGACTTTCCCACACCAATATTGATTTCAAGAAACAAAAATGATGACCAGAAGCACATTCCCAGGATTACGGCACTGAAGGCTGAGGCCAGAGTCTATATTCCAAAGTTCAAATCTAAGTGTTTGCTCAATTCATCGTGATAGAGGAGCAGAGGGAGCTGAATAGTCCACAGAGAGAGCTTCAGATGGACGTTATTGACCTGTAGTGTGCATGGTATTGAAAACTAAATACAACTTTGCGGAATTACTAGTATCCTGCAAGTATCTCTGGAATAAAGATCTGCTATAAACGGCCACCTTGCAAAGACACTGTCCATGTTCTAAAGAGTCTGTTTCTGTGGTGTGTGGGATGCACTCTTCAGGTTAAACACTCCCAGCCAGACACAATAGCGCATGCTTATCTCAGCACTGGGGGAGCTGAGACAAGAGGACTTTAAGTTTGAGGCAAGCCTGGGATACACTGCCAGTTCAAGTCCAGTTTGAGCTACATAGTGACATTAGGTCTCAAAAAGGAAATGAAAGAAGGAATGAAACTCTATGAATTTTCTCCACCCACCCACCCAGATTGATGTCTGGTTATATCTTCATGGCATAGAAACCTCAAATTGTCTGGGGGTTTGAGAGATTAAAAATTAGTCATTAAAACTTTCAGATTTTCTAATTTTCCATGCCAAAAAGTGTAATCTTCAGTATTGTGTATTTGTCTGTTTTATGCCAAACTACAGTTCAATAAACACTTAAGCTCTGTAGTTTACAGGTTAAGGAAATCAGTCCCACGAAAATAGCTCAGGTGGTAAAGTGCTATTTGCGCATAAGGGCCTGAGTCTAACTCAGTCCCTGGGTTGAAATAGCCAGACAAGATGGTGTGCATGTGTAATGCCACCACCAAGGATGCAGAGACAGGCAAATACCAGGTCTCACTAGCCAGCCTAGCCTACTCGGCAACTTTGAGCCTAGTGAGAGACCTCATCTTAAAAAAATAAAAGGAAAAGACAAATTAAGGAAATCAGTCTGCTCACTTCTATACATTCTATTGGGTGGGTGCTGGGAGAAAGATATTAGGAAGGCACATGCATATACACACACACATTTACGTCCTATATAATGCAAACACAGAAAACAAAGATGCCTGTGAGCTGTGTCATAGATGATACCGTTTACCATTTAATAAACACCATGCTTCTCAAGCTGGCTCATGAAATAAAGTTCACTTATAGAACATTTCCCCAGCAACTTGTGAAGCTGGGGACACAAAGGCTTCCAACAGTAACGGGGTTGGTGAAAATTCCTCCTTCATATTGGGTTACTTCCATTTTAAACACTTCAAGAAGAAAGCATCCGCTTCGCTAGATATGAAAATCTGCCAAATCGCACAGATAATTTCCTCTAGACCTTCAAAAATTAACTGTCATGAAGCTGCAAAGTAATTTAATAAGCTTCCATAGAGTGGCAAGCACGACCATATTAAGTACAAATGTCTCCCTTCTTCCATGATGCTGGGGATGGGATCCAGGGCCTGGCTCATGCTAGGCAAGAGCCCCACACGGTTGGCCACAATCAAGCCACATCTTCCTCTAAAAACTCATCTAGTTTTTCTGTGTATATGGACATGCTTTCAGATGCAAGCGCATGTGTGTGCGTGTAGAAGAGAGTGAAAACCGCTGGGTGTCATACACCTTTAGAATTTTAAGACAGGATTTCTTACTGGACTGGAGCTTGCAAAATAAGTTGGCTAGTCAGTAAGTACCAGGGATCCTCCTGTCTTTGCTTCCCAGACTTGAGGATTATAAGCTTGCATGCATTGCTTGGCAAAAAAAAAAAAAAAAAAAAAAAAAAAAAAGACATAGGTTCTGGGTATTGAACTGACTGAGCTCTCTCCCAAGGCCCCAATCCCATTTTCTCTATGCATTTTCTTCCATGTGCTTTTACTGAAATGCTCCAGTATGTTACGCATAGTCTAGAATGTTCAGGCAGAGCAAGAGTGAGTGAATGTCCTGGGGTTATGGAAAGGGCATTGGAGTCCCAGGGTTTCCAAGCATCTGGGTGTGAGGAAGAGCAGTACGGGATGGCATTGGGGAGGTGAGGGAGATCATGCGCAGGTAAGGTAAGGATTTGGGGACACCAAGGACACAAGAAGACACAGCAAATTCATGTGTCAATAGATATGACTGTGCCCATTATGTATAATGGCTGTAGGGAACTCATGTGCTGGGAAGCTACTAAGACAACTGTATTTACAGACATTTAAGATACATCTTAAACACTGTGAAACATGCTGGCACATGTACCTTAAACTCATGTGATAGATACCTTAAAATTAACTTTGATCTGGTGAATCAATTGATAAAAGCTCAGGGTCAGAATTTGGGGTTCAGCCTGAATATCTGAAAAGAAAAACCAGCCAGCCAGTTGCTCTTACCTTGACCTCAGTCTGAAATGATGATCCTGCCTCCTGTAATCTCAGAATGAGATTGTGTGTTGAGAGCTATTTCCTCTTCTCTAGGGTTGGGATTAAACGTATGCGCCACCCGGTTTCTATGGCAACTGGTGTGACTACTGGGACTAAAGGTGTGTGTAACCATTACCTGGTCTGTAAAGGCTGATCAGTGGGACTGTTTTACTCTCATATTTTAATAAAGACTGCCTGAAGATCTAATTGAAATGCTGCTACAATCTGGGTCCATGTAACTATTGATATGCTGTTGTGGGAATTTGGTCCGATAGCCAATTGGATTGGGGAGACTTGGCCCAATGGGAATGGTCTCTTCTGGGGAGACGTGATGGGATAAGAACTGGGAGGGGGGCAAGGATTGCCCGCTCTCTGAAATGGTGGATGAGCTGGCAGCAGGCCACAGCTTGGAGCTTCCCCATAGCCTTTTGGAAGCAAGGTTGAAGCAGAACAGTTGGTGATGTGGCCCGAATTTCTCATTCTGTCTTATAAACATTGTGCATATTTGGATATTAATAAAAGGTAACACAATCCACAGACTTCTTTAATACGCCCACAGTAAGTAGCCACAGTTTACAACTGGAAACCATGCCGATAGAAACAAGTTTGTCCCACTTCCTGTAGGCAGTTAGCATAGTCAGGTGATGGTATCTTGGAAGCAGGCTACAATGGCTTGGAGGTCTTGCGAGCTTTCAGTTTAAAGTGGGATCTTGTTGGTTGCATTGTGCCTGCACATCTCCTTCCACCTGAGGCTTTATTTTCCCAGAATCCTGTGGCAGTCTGCTGGTTTAGGTCCACTCCTCCAGCAAGGTAGGGAAGGGAACAAGAACCTTTGTTCTGGTGGAGAATTAAGCTTTAATCAAGGATGGTCTTGACTCTATGACTCTGCAGGGTGCTGTTGTCTTTCTCAGTCATCTGCCATCATATGGTTGCTAGTGGGTGCTTGCTTGCTATTCCTCACTCAAAGGCCATCAGTGACTTTGGGGTTCTTGGAGGGAAGTCTTAGTGCTGGCACTGCCTGCAGTAACTTCCTCCAGCTTCTGTTGCCAGAATGGCTCCTGTCCACCCCCTCACCCTGCAGTGAGAATTCCTTGCCACACATCTTCCTGCCATGTGCTGACCCCCACAAGGCATTTACCCCCAACTTGAGGAATTTTAAGTGCTTATATTTCTTGTGTAGATATGTAAGCCTTTAAACTTAGGCTAAACGAATAGGCTTAGCATACATATTAAGTGAGGTTACCCAAATTCAGAAAGAAAATTTGAGTATTTTTACTCCTGTGTGGATTCTGACCTATAGCATGCTCGTGTGCATAGGTAAACATGGGTAAGTGTGAGAGCTGTGTGGTTAGAAGGGAGTCCAGGAAGGCAAGGTAAGGTGACGAGAAGGACGGGATGAAGGCAAGAGGACACAGGGCCACGAAAGAGGCCCTAAGGTAATTGTGGCTTAGTTCTAATTCTTTGTGTGGCGGATAAGTACATAAAAACAAAAACAATTGACAGCAGAAGTTCAACACCCAAGCAAAGCTCCAGGACTTCAGGGTATTACTCCGACTGTATCAAAGTTCACTGAGATGTACAGGACTTGGGCTGGATAAAAGTCTAAATTTATGTAGCTACATAAAATATAGGTCCATGATGGAGAGAAAGCATACGGTATTTTTCTTTCTGGGTCCGATTTTACAAAATAGTGTTATTGCAACTTTGCTACAAATGATACAATTTCATTCTTTAGGGCTGAATAAAATTCTATTGTATGTACTTTGCGCCTATACATTCCTCTTTACAGCTATGTTGATCTGTCGCTTGGCTATTACGGCTATGCCGATTCTGAAGCTTGTGAATAGGGCTGCAGTCAACAGGTGAGAAGCTGACTTAGGGTATAGACCCAATAGTGGACCATATGACTATGTTTTTAGTTTTTTGAGGAACTGTAACCAGACATTTCCCTCTTGCATGCCAGTTCCTAAATAACCACTCAGAGGCTTAATATTAATTATAATTGTTTGATGGCTCAGGCTTATTTCTGGCTGCTCTTACGTTTAAATTAACCCATTTCTACTAGTCTATATTTTGTCATGTGGTTTGTGGCTTGTTACCACACATCTTGCTTCCTCAGAGGCTTCCAGTGTCTCATCTTTGCCCTTCTCCCTGTATCTCTGCTTGGATTCCCCCGCCCCGATTCTATTCTGCCTGGCTATTGGTCAAGTCAGCTTTATTCAACCACCAATAAAAGCAACACATATTCGCAATATACAGGAGGACAGCCCACGTCACAGGAAAGTTTTTTCAGATAGTCTAGGCCTCTATGGTTAATTAGTGGCTAGCTCCATCCTCTGATCTTCAGGGAAGCTTTATTTGTGAGAATACAAACAAGAAATCACCACACTGAACTTCCATAATGATTTTCAGAGACTGGAAACTACCCAGATATAGCCACCTGTAGAAAGATACCAAAAGCATATAGTAGCGCGCGCACACACACACACACACACACACACACACACACACACACAATTTCAACAAATGGTGTTGGCAAAACTGGGTAGTCAGAGGAATGAAACTTGAAATTTTAAAAGTATTTTAGTGTGCAAGAAAAAGCTTAGACCATCACAATGGTAAACTTGAGAGATACCTGGTGTGCTAAGATCTACTGGGTGACACTGAGCTACATATGCCTTTTCCTAGGGGAAGACAGTTTCACACACATGATAGGATGTGTAGCATCATCCTTGCCCCCGTTCCAATGCAGTAGTACCCCCACCCAGGGCAGCAATCCTAGATATTGTAGATATTGCCAAATGCACCCATGTATGTAAGACACATGAGACAGTCCATGTTGCTCTCCTCGTTCCCATCCCAATGACTCTCAAAGTTTTCTTTTTCTTTTTCTTTTTTTTTTTTTTTTTTTTGAGACAGGGTTTCTTTCTATGTATATCTGGCTGGCCTGGAACTCATTTCGTAGACCAGGCTGGCCTCGAACTCAGATCTGCTTGCTTCTGCCTCTCAAGTGCTAGGATTAAAGACACATGCTGCCAATAAGTGTTCTTGTCATATGATGTCCAGTATGTCGTGGGTGTCACACCTCTTTACTATAGTACTGAGGTCCTGTTGCCAACTGTTGACTAGCTCAAGAGCCTCATTCTGAGGACTTTATGTATGGGTGCTAAAATGTTATCTCATAACCCAAGCGCCCTCGATATGGGTTTGGTTTTATAACATGAGTCCTACAGCTATCAGAGATGAGAAATTTTATTAAATAAGTCTTAGAGTCACTCCGATTCTCCAAGAATGCCTTGCGTTGACAATGTAAAGATCCACACCTCTCATTTGATGTCAGCAGGCTATTGGTGCAATGGAGGATTATCCAGTCTCATTCTTTTGTGTGGATAAGGGCGATAACACCAACAACCATGGAATTCAGGATTTAAAAAAAAAAAAAATCAGGAAAAAGCTTTAACTATCTCAAGCAGAAATGATTTAATTCAAGGAATCACACCCCTACATGACCACCTGAGTCAAAGGAACAAATGTTAGGGGAACTAATTCCTACTTGGAGGCACACTGCTGTCGAGAGCCAGTTAGCACCTGCTAGTCAGAGTTTAGGTCCTTATGGCCACCCCTAGAAATGTCAGCTTCTCTAGGCCGGAGGCAGGTTGTCAGGGGGTCCCCTGAGCACAGTGACGCTTCCACTCGGCAGATCAATACCCTAGAGATGAAGAAACAGATCAGTTTTCGTTTGCTTTGGGGCTTAGCATGAGTATTTCTCATTAGAAACATGGAAATCATACCCAGGGGCCCAGAGGTAAGGGACCTTGGCAGATACAGCCTATGACACAGGGCAGACAGTGAATTCTTGCTGTTTCCACTTAAGCAAACAGTCAACACCAAGAATCAGTTCCTGAGTCCTGAGATTGAGGATGCAGGATTGCTGAAATGGTGGGGGAGAGGAAAAAAAAGAACAAATTTGGCGGAAAAGTAGACTAGAAAGGAAGTTTCTTTAGAACGCTAAAGAACTCCGGTCTTAAAATTGATTCATCCTGAAATGCACAGTCTATACTTGGGTGAGATTAGTCCTCAGCATTCGTGAAGTTTTGAAAGTAATTGTTTGGAACGACATCATCAATTATCACACTTAATTGGCGACATGAAGTTTCCATTGCCAAATTTGCCAGGTGCTTAGTTTTGAATTTCCTATTAGAATATGTTTGTGTCAAGGACAAGTTGACTGTTTGGATAAATCTTATTTCTTAATTCACTCAGAACAACTAGTAATTTATGGTTTATCAGTACCTCAGAGCAAAATGTACTCTGCAGAAATGTTAAGGTAGGATTTAATTTATATCCATAATTCTATTTATTCCTAATTTAATTTTCCATTAAAGATGATAAATTCTCTTATACAGCAATCAGGCCAGAATTGAGTATGGGCTTAAAATCAAGAGCTAAAAGCTTTGGATTGAGGACAAAAAATATATGCAAGTTGTACAAACTCTTGTAAGGGTTTATTTTCTGTTAATGCATGGCAGGGTGAGGGTTGGCCTGATTGTGGTCTGACTATTTCTCAGTGTACTGTGGTTTCAGTTAAGGTCTCATATATAGCTCATGCTAGCCTTGGACTCTTACGTAACCGCAGAAAGCTCTGTAAATCTAATCCTCCTGTATCTAAAGTGTTGGGATTACAGATATGTGCCACCATGTCCAGTTTCAAAGTGCTCCTTAGGTCCTGATGATTACGTCATGAAAATATTCAATACCCCAAGAGGTGAATCATTAGAAAGCAATTAAAATACTGTGTACAATACAAGTGAGAAATTTAAGATTTCACTTTTGCAATTTCCTATGCAGAGGTTGCTAATTGAGTTAGGGAGGTATTTTCATAGTCAAGTGCTAATGGGCTTCAACGATTTTAGCAGTGATTACTTGCTTCACCCTCAAAAATGTAAAATAAAAGCACAAAATTGAATTTCAGGTTGTCATGAAAAATTGAGTAGATTCAATAATATTCCGAAAGAATCTCCTGTGCCTATTTAAACATCATTGTGAGCAGCTTTTCTATAGAAACTAAAGCATATATACAATTATTGATCTGGAGAATTTTAACATAATACCACTATAAATTTTAGCATTACTATAATGCCATAGTAGCTTTTGGATTATGGTGTAGTTTGGTTGTGCCCATCAGACACTTGGTTTAGAGCTGATGACATTGTGTTAGGAAGCTGTGGAAACTTTAGAAAATGGAGTCTTAGTGGAGGAAGTGGTCTTTGAGGTTTAACAGTCCACCCATCCTTGTCTGCTCTCGTCTCCTTGGTCTGCTGTCATGTGATCCTCATGGACCCACTTCCACGGAGCTGCTCCATATGACTGGCCTTCTCTGACATTGTAGACTGTATCCCCCAAATTGCAAACTAATTGTGACAAAAAAATCACAATATAAAAAAGGCAAGAATAGTAAAAATTGTAATGTCTATATCTGCCTAAGCTTATGAATGTGGCAGTCTCGAAGCTGCTCTAATGGTGGACACCTGAGAACCTGAGCTAAATTTGCCAGCTGGTCATTGTCTGTAGCAGGACCACTGAACGTGACCTGTGATGGGCCCAGGCAGAGCAGGCAATGAGGGACCACTGAACGTGACCTGTGAAGTACCCAGGCAGGATGGCCAAATGGCGGAGGGAGCATGGCTCGTGACCCGCTACATGGCCCAGCTTCAAGTACAGATCCCAGTTTCCAAGGCAGACAGCCAAGCTGCAAAAAAGTAGCCTCAGGGAACAGCAGCTCCAGACCCAGACAGGGCTATGAAAATGTAAGCCTGTCAGCTAGCGAGAACTGCCGTTTGAATTAAGAATTTGGGAAAGTGGAGATTAGTTCAGGATTCAAGAGAAGTTAATGCAACCACGCAGCTGATGGGAGCATTACAACCAGGGCTGCCTTCTCCTACAGCAATACCAAAAGGCACCCATAACAATCACTTTAGAATTAAGCCTGTTTTTATACCATTCCTTTGGCACCACAAGGTTGTCAAAGATTTGTTTTCAGTATACCCTCAGTTAATTTCAGAGAGCCAACAAAGAGATTAATGGAGCATCTTATCTCAGGGTATGGAAAACAATGTAACCTTGTCGGAAGTTTATATCTCAGACTATACAAAGTGTCAGAAATCAATTTCCACAGGTTTATATTGTCCACTATATGGATGACATCCTGCTTGCCCATAAAAATGAATTTTACTTGAGATATATGGACTACTACAACGGAGCCTTAGCCATGCAGGACTAGTTATTGCTCCAGAGAAAGTGCAGAGGCACCACCTTTCCAGTCTTTAGGTCATAGGTTATACCCCAAAGAAATTAAGCTTCAAAAATTAGAAATTAGGAAGGATGGTTTAAAGACTCTAAATGACTTCCAAGAGTTGTTGGGAGACACCCAATGGCTGAGACCTTATTTAAGATACTCTACAGGTAACCTCAAGCCTCTAAGTAAAATCCTTAGAGGCGGTGATCCAAATTCCAATAGACAGCTTTCAGAAGCTGCCAGATAAGTGCTCTCCCAGGTAGAACATGCTATACAAAAACAGAAGGCACATTATATAAATTACAACCAACGTTGGTGAGCATGTATATTACCTACAAAACTTGCTTCTACAGTGGTTTTACGGCAAAATGGGCCACTCTTCTGGATGTGCCTTCCTGTATCGCCAGTTAAGGAATTAAACCCTCATTTTGATGCAGTAGCTTGCTTAGCACAGAACAGGATAGAATATAGGAGATATTTTGGCAAGGTACTAGCTTATAATCAGTGTTCCTTATAACTAAGCAACAAATTGAATGGTTATTCCAAGATAGTGATTCTTGGGCAATTACATTTGCTCAATTTCAAGGCCAGATTAATAATCTTTCCAGCTGACCTGTTGCTGCAGTTTGCAACAACTGCATTCCTTCATTTTCCCTAAAACGGTAGCAAAAGATCCTTGAAGGATGCTTAAAATTTACATGGTGCAAGTGAGAAAGAACCACGAAACACACAACAAACCCTCTTAGGAGTTTATTACAGGGGATGTGTACAGGCCTGGGGAATCGGTGTG
This sequence comes from Arvicola amphibius, assembly GCF_903992535.2. NCBI lineage: Eukaryota > Metazoa > Chordata > Mammalia > Rodentia > Cricetidae > Arvicola > Arvicola amphibius. The sequence continues at coordinate 31,645,371 of NC_052055.2, read as the reverse complement.
CAGAGAAAGATGTCAGAGCCAGCTTTTTAAAAGCTGTCTAGTGCGTGTGCACAGGGGGGTTGACACGGCTGTCATACACAGATGACAGGGCTCACACATGCGTGCAAGGCCTTAGCTTAGTCATATGTGGATGTAACCACGCATGTACACACGTGGGGCATGCAGAGCCCTTTAACATTGAGGCACCCCTGAGGTCTTGTCTGCACATGGCTCTAGAACCCAGAAGTACTGAATTACATTCCACCCTTCTGTTTTTTATAAACATTTGGGGATTGAGGTCTTTTAATGGGTGGAAATGGGGCATCATAAGGCCTTTCATGACTGCTTCATGCTGATTTTGCGGGTGTTAGGCCTCTGGAAACTGCTTTTTGCTGATTTTGTTGATGTCAGGGAGTTGAGATGCTTGACCATATTCTGGGGTAGCCGATTTGTTGTGTTTTTCTGGGCTCTGGAACTGACTGGCTGGCAGCTTGGAACACGCAAGATGCTGGAAAGGCAGAGAATTATGTCTGGAAAAAATTTAGATCCCGGGGATTAAAGGAGTCCCAAGATGGAATGTGGAAGGGGTTCTTTTTGGGGAGGGGGTGTAGGAGGGAATTTCCCAGGGGTTCTGGAGATCAGGAATGATAAGGGAATAATTAAATGATATTTATTCTGGGTGAGTCTGGTCCGTTTTGGTAGGTCCAATTGGCTTCCCTGTAGTTTATGAAAAAATGTTTGAAAAGAAATTTTAGACATATTAAAGGCTTATGATTATGATGATATAGTGTTGGAATGGAAGATGTGGAGGGGGGAGGAAAAGAATGGGGAATTATTGGAAAGGGAAATTAATAGACCCCTTAATGTTTTACCTGAAGTGACTCTTAAGGCACTTGTTCTCTTTAGCATCATGGTTTTACCTTAACATCCAGGAGACACCGTTGCAGTCAGTGATGAACCTGATATGTTAAAGTCTTGTTTTTCTGAGTTTTTGGAGTTTAGGGCTGCAAACTCGTTATTGTTTTTTACCATCTGGGCTTTTGACAGTCCTTGTACCTCCGGCTCTATGTTTAATCATAGTCCCTGTAATAACAACTGAGTGGTTAACTGGAAATTTAAGCCATGACATTGGAGATAGAGAAGTTGGTAAAGAATATAGGAGAAAGAGGAAGAGGGAGAGTATATGGAGTTTTTGGCACAGGAGAGTTGAATAAGGATGAGATTTTTCTGGAACTGGAGAGAGTGGCTGATCTTGGTGCCCTCCGGAACTTAAGGGAACAGGGCCCTGTTTGAGTTACCGTATATGAGTAAGTATCTTGAGCTGGGAGAGTAAAAGGTTTAAGGTGGGACAGGTGAATCCAATGAGAGAGTCCCTCAAACTTGGCAGCTGTGGGAGTCACAAGAATTACTTTAAAGGGGCCCTGACATTTAGGGAAAAGGGGTGAGGGGCATTGGTCTGGGGGAGAGACTAGTACCTGATCCCCTAATTTAATCGGCTGTGGGCATGAATTAGCACATGGTTGAGGTAATGAGTAGTCAGTAAAATCCCCTAATAGGAAGTGAAGATGGGATAACAGCGGATTAAGCAGGTGATCAGGAAGGGGAGAGGTTTTATGCGAGAGGCTGGGGTTAAGACCAGCCACCCATACATGAGTTCAAAGGGCACCGATGAGAAGGGAGCTTTGGGGGAGAGCCCTAAGCCTAAGAAGGGCCAGAGGCAAAAGTTTTACCCAGTTGAGATGAAGCTCCTATGACATCTTAAGAACATTTTTTAAGGAACGGTTATTTTTTTCTACCTTCTCTGAAGTATGAGGGTGGTATGGGATATGAAAATGCCAGGGAGTGTTAAGGGCCTTACACAAAGTTTGAGAAAAATCTGGGAAGTAAACTCTGGGCCATTGTCCAACTGAAGAGAGGTTGGGATTCCAAACCGGGAGATGATTTCTTGGAAAAGATCAGGAACTGTCTGAGCCCTCTTGTTACTGGTGGGAAACACTTCAATCCACCCAGACATGGTGTCCACCAAAACCAGGAGATATTTAACTCTTGACTGTGGGCATATAAGTCAAGCTGTCAGTTCCTGGACAGGAGCTCCTGGCTTGGTGGGTGGGAAAAGTGAAGCTTTGATATTTGGTCTTGGGATCTGACTTTTGACAAGATTTACAAAAGGCAGTGATAGCTTTTAAGAACTCTAAATCCTCAGGGGTGAGTTGGAGGTGAGCCTTGACAAAATGAAGCAGAGCTGATGTAGGTAGGATAGAATTTGCTGGGTGACAGGGAGTGTCTGAGAACTCGGGCTGTACTGTATGAACCCCCTGAGGTGATTGAGGTAAGGTTTGGGCTCTGGAATGCTACTATTCTAGCTGCTTGGTCAGCCCAGTTATTTCCCTTGGAAATAATGGAATTATCAGTCTGATGAGACCAACAGTGAATAATTCTTATAGCTTTTGGGAGATGGGAGGCTTTTAACAGGTTCATAATATAACCCGAGTTAGTTATGGATCTTCCTTTTGTCATAAGAAGCCCACGCTCCTTCCAGATAGCTACATGGGACAGGAGGATATGAAAGGCATAATTTGGAGTCTGTGTAAACAATTTAAAGATTGTCCCTTTGCTAACTGGAAGGCATGGATAAGGGCTATTAACTCAGCCTACTGATTAGTGGTATGGGCAGGGAGTGCCTCTCTACCACTCCAGTATCTGACACTATGGCATAGCCTGCTCTACGGGTCCCTTCACATAAAAAGAGCTACCATCTGTGTACCAGGTATAAGTGGCCTGGGACAGTTTGCTCTCCTGTATATGTGAAGAGTGGGGCAATAGATTTTTCTAAGGTTTCTGTACAAAAATGAGATGGGAAATAATGTTAGGTTGAGGTAGGAGATTTGAGATATTAAGGGGTGAGCAGCATTGGAAAGTGAGTGTGGCATCTTCTACTAGTGCCACCTGGAGGGAAAGAACTCGGGAAGGGGGTAAGGTTTGTAAGCCTTTTAAGTTTAAGAGATGGGGCAGATTTGGTGGGAGAAGACAGTTTGACTCACAAATCAGAAGCTCAGCGGCCACTGAAGCACATATGCAGGGTGCCCAGCCCCGAGTGGTAAGGTCCAGCTTCGTTTGACAGGTATGCTACAGGTGCAAAGGAAGGTCCCAGCTGATGTCCTAGGACCCCAAGGGCATATCCCTCCTTCTGTTGGAGAAAGGATGAGTTAAATCTGGAAGATGAAGAGCTGGGACCTGGATAAGGGCTTGGAGTCTCTGGAAGGGTTTAGTAATGCAATGGAGAAGGGGCTCATGCAGAGAGCTGAGAGCTGCCTCATAATGGGTAGGCGAGGAGAGAAAAAGGGGATCCAGGAATGATAAAATCTCTTTTGTGGAAGGAACTACAAGGGACTGAATTAGCCTTTTTCTGCCTAGAGAAATAGCTTTTTGGGTTGGGGTAATAGTTAGTCCCAAGTAAATGACCTGAGCGGTGGACAGTTGGGCCTTAGAAGGTGAGCTTCTGTAGCCCTTTTTGGACAGGAAATTTAAAAGAGCGGCGGTATCAGTTTTGCTGATCTCCAATACTACAAAGTAAAATATCATCTACATACTGTATGAGTTTAGACTTAGGGAGAGGCAGTGAGAGTCTATCAGATGCTAAAGCCTGACCAAATAGCTGTGGGCTGTCCTGGAATCCCTGGGGAAGGACAGTCCAGGTGAGCTGTGTGGAGGGGCGAGTGTCAGGGTCAGTCCAGGTGAAAGCAAAGATGTTTTGAGATAGAGAGCTGAGAGGAATAGAGAAAAAAAGCATCCTTGCGATCTAGAACTGAGAAGTAGAAGGTTCCTGGAGGAATAGTGGAAAGTAGTGTGTAAGGGTTAGGCACTCCAGGATGAAGAGGGACCACTGTGGAGTTAATGAGCTGGAGGTCTTGAACCAAGCAATAGGTTCCATTAGGTTTTTAAACAGCAAGTACAGGGGTGTAAGTAGTTTTTTTCTTAGAAGGTCAGAGATGATAGGCTTAAGTCCCCTAAGGCTCTGGAGAGAGAGGGGGTACTGAACTTGGGTAATGTACTTAGTAGGATCTTATAAATTGGATAACAATGGGGGAAGTTTGAGGTGTCCCAGACTTGGGAGGCTGGTAGAGGAAAGACACATTAGAGCTGGGGGGTTGGGGGGGCTAGGAAGAGGAGGGGAGGTGCTGTCAGCGATAATAACATGTTACAGTCTGAATTCTGTTTACTTTGGACCTGGACTGAAATACAGAACTCAGATTGCCAAAGAGGTATTCAGTCTGCTGTTGAAGTGTTAAGAGAGCCTGAGAACGGAGATTTCAATTTTCCCCTCAGGGAAAAAAGTACTAAAAGCCCTCTTCAGAGAGAAGAGGGTAGCCCTAAAGGTTTTCTTCTGCAGCTCAGAGACTGAACAATTGCTTAAAAGCAGCATTGTATTTGGACTCTTGCCCGTTACAAAAATCTTATCTTTTGGTTAAAATAGATTTTAAGATAATCAAGATTTGTTAAGTGGTGTTATGGTATTGACCTGTTAATGTTTTAGTTCACTATAAGATGTTAATGGCAAGAAAATGATCAGAACTTAAGTTTAAGTTTGACATTAACAATGTTTATTATAAAGTATTAATGATCAGAAAATGTTTAGAACTTGTCTAAGTTTGACACTAGCAATGAATTCTTGAATTTTATGTATTTGATAAGACAAATATAGAGTTTGATACAGCTAAATACTCTAGACCCATTCACAAGTGGGCATTCCCAACCCTGGTGATTCTCCATTCCTTTAGTAAGGAGATTAGCCATTGAAATTATGCATAGGCAAGAAGTATCTGCTTGTTTACCATTAGCATTTCTTGACAGAAACCCAGCTCAAAGATGCAGAGCCCAGTACTTTCTCTCTTAACCCTTTGTTTACAGAGTCAGCAGTCAAGGATGGGCTTTTGATCCCCACCCTCCCCAGGCACCTAAGGCATGGACTTGCATAAATGAGACTGCATCTTCCGAAGAAGACAAGACTGGGAAATGAAAAAGTGTTCATCCCAAGGTAGATGCAATCATCTATCCTGTTGCAGAAGCACAGGCTTTATTAAAATTAATAAAAAGGAAGGAATTGTGGAGGCCTAAAGAGGCCAAAGGTCAGAGAGTTTGGGACTTGTTTTTAGTTCATTCAAGGGTATTGTGCTTCTAAACAAAGGCCCCTAGTGTTTGAACTGCCTTTTTAGAGCCCATTCTCTTTGAGGGGAATACCTTGCTCAGCCTCAATATAGCGGGCAGGGCCTTGGTCCCGTCTCAAAATGATGTACCAGACTTTGTTCACTCTCCATGGGAAACCTTACCCTGAGGAGTGGATGGGGAGTGGGTAGGAGGTAGAGAAAGGAGGAGAGGAGAGAGAAGGAGCTGTGATTGGTGCATAAAGTGAGAAAGATTGTTTTTATTAAGGATTAAGATGAACCAGCAGCACTCCAAAGATGTGGCTAATTTCCTAATGGAGTTACCTCCTAGGACATTCAGGTCCCAGCCCTATGCTCACAGGCATCTAACTGTCTCCTCATCTTTGAACTGATGTGGCTCTTCTCCAGGCAGATTCTGCCTCACCACTCAAATTCTTGTTGTAGACCGGGAGACAAACCAGGGAGAAGCACAGCCAGTGAGGAGGTAAGATGTGTCTTGCTACTGCTGGGTGGGCACTTCTAAGCTGCTCTATGTTCTACGGTGGGGGGCGGGGGGAGTAAAAGGTTGAAGCACTCAGGGAAAATTATTTTCATCCTTTTCTATTTTTTTTATAGAGTACGCATTTGAAGTAAATAGGAGTTCTTACAGCCTCGCTTACAACTATCGAGCAGGAATAACTTAAAATTAATGATTTCTTGAAATGGATTTGAAGTCAATGGAATATCATTGAATACTCTTACCACGGCTGCCTTCCCTCCCTGCACACACATCTTCACAATGGAAGATGTCAGAAAGCAGGGGCGATGGGATGAAGGTGAGAAACCACAGGCATGTCCTTAATTCACTCTCTTCCTGTTATCCCCCCTCCCCAACTTCTATTAGAAAAGATTGGCGGCACCAAATTCAAGGTCATTAAGAAAAGTCAGAAGCCTCAACATGACCAAAAGATCTAGCATGTCTTCTCTGTCTTGCAGGACAAGTGAGCAGACCCAAGTCTCAGATCACCAGCACAGATTGGGTCATACCAGTGTGAACTCATTCAGTCCACTAAAGTTCTGATCCCGAGGAGGAGCCCATTGCCTGACACTGGCCGTCCAATTACAGCTCCTTGGTGATGTCTGTGTTTCCAAGAAGCAATTCTGGAATTCTGGAGACGGTGCCCTAGAAGTCACATCTGGATAGAGAGCAGCTCTTGGGATCATCCATGAAGCCTCTGGAGAGCAGCCTGTTCTAGTCTCTCCACAGCATAACTGACCTTCCTTTCCAGTCATCTGTCCATCTGGTGATCACCCTCACATAGAGATGGGACCCACTTGGGTCCTTGCAACTTGGGTGGAGAATTTTCTTTCCCAAGTTCTTGAATCTAAAGACTTTGGCCCAGACACACTGGAAGAGAAAACTCGCTGTTTTAAAGTCAGCAGAGTCCCCCAGTAGAGCTACCATGAGAACCAGCATCTCTGGATATTCAGACTTGCACTCTGCAGCCTCAACCATGCAGCTTAGCCAGTCACCTTCCCCCTTTGGTCTCTGTTATGGTTTGGATAGGAAGTGTCCAACAGCCTCATGTGTGTGATTACTTGGCCCCAACTATTTTGGAACTTTTAGAAAGAGGGAATCTTTAGCTCAAGAAGCAGGTTTCTGGGGTTTACAAGCCTGGCTCTGATCTCTGCCCTCTTTCTGCTTCCTATCCATGGAGATGTGAACAGGTGTGCAGTCTCATGCTTCAGCTACCACCAATGGGTTTATCTCAATGCCCTGCTTTTCCTGCCACGACAAACTGTATTCTCCTTAAATCAGAAGCCAAATAAAACCCTTTTACACTGCTTATCAAGTTATTTGGTTATAGCAATGAGATAAAACTAGTGTAACCTCCTTAAGCAGAATCCACCCTGAAAAGAAAGCTCTGGCTAAGCCTAGACTAGGATCAAGTAGCTTTTCTCCATCTCTGAGAGCTGTCTACAGCAGGTTAAAAGCAAGTCATTGTCAGAACAAGGCATCACCAGGATCTTTGTGCTCTGCTTTGCACTTAGAGTGGGGTCAATAGTGGTGAGACCATGAAAGATCTAAACCCCGAGCTGAGCTCTCTGGGTACACCCTAAAAGGAGTTTCGACTACCTGGAATGCTCCACTTTGGCTTCTCCCACTCCAGACTCAAATGGTAAGGGAAGAGTAAGCGCTATTGCTTGCCTTTAAGTAACAAGTCAAAGGTTCCGAGATAGTGGCACTTGTCCTCAGAGGATCCCTCAAATCTGAGGTCACAGGCTCACCTTGGAACAATGTAGAATAGAAGAAAACTCCAACTCAGGATGCGGCCAGCTTTTCAGGCCCTCTCACACTACAGGCTATGTCACTTGCTCAAAGTTCTTCGTCAAAGCTAGCTGTCGGATATGTGGTGGGATGAGGGCGAGTTACTTGCATGTTTGACCGACCTTAAGGACAAAACAAAGTGTCAGCACCTGAATGACTTTAGCAGCATTATGCTATGTGGGAGGATACAGGAAGCCATGTGCCGCAGAATTCAGTTTACTGAGTGTCAAGAATTGATTTCTAGAGTCAAAGAGTAGGTTTGTGTCTAGGGCTGGGTGTAAGTGGCTTACAGCAGAGCTGAAGATTAAAATCAAAGTTTATGTCTTGGAAGCTCAGTCCTCAGGCATTTGGGTTGGAAGCCTTCCCAGAATCCCCTGCCGATGACCACTCATAGTGAGGCACAGTGACTTGGTCATCTCTGTTCAAGGCTTAGATAGGACTGGGTTTATCAGGAAGCTCCCATTTGATGTACTAAAATAGTCATGGCTACCATCATGGTCTGGACCTACCTAAGGTGAGAGCATAGGAGGGGAAAAGTGATGTTTAAGAAAGAAAACCAGTATCATGCCCTTCTGGATATACGGTTACAGCAGATGCAACTTGACACAGATGTTGTTCATAGTTCTTGTGTTCACTAGGCACAGGCCTAGAACCCAAAGTACCAGTCTGATTGTTCTCATAGCCATCCCTTCAGAGGCCAAGGCTTAATGCATGAAGAGCTGTCAGCATAGATGGTGTGAGCAGACCTTCATCTTTGAGGTCCTGGTCCCTTGTGATTGAACACTTCTCAGCCTGAGATTTTATTCCTGCTTATTCACAACTAGGAAAGAAAAGCAAGCTGTGTCCAGGTGGGGAGCTGAGGACAATAGTACCTCCTTCCCTCAGAGAATGTTGCTGCATCTCCATCTACAGGCTGGACTTGCTGGTGGTAACAAAGATACTTCAGTCTGCCTTTCCATTTTCAACCTGCCCTGAATTCAGTTTCAGAATTCTAGAGTCATCTGGGATCCCAACTTTGCTACCTAAGTAAACAGGAAGTAGGTTGTATGTAACTTCCAAAACTCTAGAAATGACAAAGATATCTGACTGAATTCACAGTCACCCAAAGTTGTTCTTTAATGTTGGGGCATCCATCTTCAGCCTATAGGTCTATAGTGTCTGGCAGATTTCTCAGAAAAGCAGGAAATTAAAAAAGACTGTCCCACCTATGTTGGCAATTTGGCAGTCATTTTTCTATGTCCTGCGGAATGTTTGACTCCTCCATGAAGCAGGAGCCCTGAAGGACTGTCTCACCTTGTTTTGATAAATTCAGCAGTCATTTGTCCTGCAAGTCCAGTTTATACAGTATATAGTCAATCAGTGCATGTAAGATCAATTTCTTGCCCAAATGGCTACCCTTGTCACATTGAAAGCAAACTCCAATTAAGGAGCTTCTTAGATGACCATCATCCTCTTGAAGTAATTGGTGCTGCCAGGAGCAGATGTGTCTTATTATCAAGAAAAGTCTAAGTTCTTAAAATATTTTAAATGCCATATTATGTAGGTCTTTGAAGTGTCTGTAGATTACCTATCCATCTGAAACATATCTCTGCATATCTAGAAAACATAATTAACATGACTAAATTTGACTATTATGACAATTTGTATTTAACTCTAAATTTTTAAATGAGTTGCATAAGCATAATACCTTAAACAAGAGTAGAAATATACGTAACAAAATTGACCTTAAGTTTGTATCAATGTATAAAATCCTTTAAACAGAACAGAAACTGTTGTAACAAAAGTTACTTTAAGTTTGTATCAATATACCAGTCCTTTAAACAAGAGTAAGAACATATATACAGTGTTACAAAATTTACTTTGAATTTGTACCAATATACCAAAATCCATGCCAATGCAAAATATCTTGAGATTAGGAGTTGTCTTTTTGTCCTATATTCTCCTAAATTATAATATCCATGACCCAAAGAATAACCAAATAGCACCCATACCTGCCTTGGCTCTTGGGAATGTGGGTACAGTCCTTTTTATACTACTTCCTGCTGGCTGTTAGTGAAGACATCTCCAGGAGTCCCCGAGAAAAATTTTAGATGACCAAATCCTGGGAAGACCAGTTATAACCTTTGCTGATATGTCAAGATTCAGAGGTCTCCCTTGATCAAACCAAATCCTTATCAACCTGGTATGAATCCACAGTCTGTTTTCTGTGGAAACAAAAGCAAATCCGCTTCTCCAAAGCATTTTTAATTTCCATTTGAAAAATACATTGACTTTTTTTGAAAGTTAAGGTATTCTTAAAATATCTAGACTCGTTTATGTCTACAGTCCCTCTTTCAATTCCAGGTCTCACAGGAGCTGTCCTTTGCTTTTTAGCAATCAAAAAATTCAAAAACACGGTATTATACTAGATCCAGACCCCCTGGTGTTTCCCATCTTTACGTGGCTTTTACTATCTCTTTAAATACTACTTTTAAACTTTCTTTCTAAACTACCTATATGTATTTCCTTCCTTTCTCAAGCTTACACACATTGTAAAACATACTGGAACCCTTTTAGAGGTTTTGATGTTTTGGTTTTTTCCATCTGGACCTCTTTTGCTGCGTATCTTTTAGCCTTTTTTGACCCCATGAGCAAACTTTAGATTGCTAAGGTACACCTGGATCCTCCACAGGCTCGGTAGGCTGGCCCCTCCCACTCGCCGGTAGGGTAGGGTCCTGAAAGCCAAGCCCAAAGCTTGCAGCCCCATCAGAGGTATGGGAGACCAGGCACTCAAGCCTTCCGAGAACTCTAGAATGCCCATGTTTGTGCTGTGCAGGCATTTTTATTTTGTGTTTTGTTCCTCCTGGCTGTTTGAGGGTTCACCAGCAGGCAGAAACCCTTAAAGAAGCCGAATACATTTTTTTTTTCAGCTTTCTAAGGCCCTACATGGAAATACGGGTCCTCGTTGGTACAACCAGAGTCCTCTCTGAAGAGGGAAGACAGGTGAACTAAACGGACGTGGTAGAGATAGCCACCCTCTGCACTTTGGTTTCCTTAAGAGCACAGTTTTGTTCTTCCAGCATGCTCGGTTTGTTTCCTGGACTCACATCGTGGGAATCTGACCACTGTGTCCGAAGGCCAGCTGCTCAGTGATAACTCACTGGGCACCTCTGGAGCAAGGCCACAGCCTGTTTTGCCTAGAACAGGGGCTGAGTCCCGGAAGGCCTGGTAAATTCTCTAGGGGACATTGGCTTCTTTATGCCACGGCACTCTCCTGAAAGCAAGGATAAACACATCTTGGTCTTCTGCCAGGGGAGAAGTCCTGGGAAGACCCCACATTTAGAGTGGGGAGTGCCATAAACATGTGGTTGGCTTTCTTAACGAAGACCTTGGGGTTTTTTTGTTACCAAGAGCAGAGAGAGCCAGCTGATACTGAGTATGAGCCCAAGGACCATCTAAAAGAAGCCCCCTTAGGGTGACTGGCCCTTCGCACTGCTCCACCTTCCTGCTGGAGCCAGGGCCTGCTGAAAACCTCATCTTATTTCCCTCAGCTTTGGTCTGTCTAAGGCTGGCAGTGTCAGGGACTCTCGGCTCTGTGCAGAGGCTCATGTCTTATTCTCTGTAATGTCAGACTAACCATCCCTGGGATATTCCCCCAAACCAGTTTCTCTTACTTTATGTTCCCAGTAAGGGATGGGGCTGGGAAGTATACAGTGTGTATCGAGGACACTTTAGAAGTCCCGTAGGACCAAATATTTAGGACTGAAGTGAACTTGGAGATGAACAACCCTTGCCCTGCTTCCTCTCCTTCACTAAGCTATGGTGCTAAGTCTTTCAGCCACAAAATAGGGCTCCATGGTTTCAGGGGGAAAAAAATAGGATAACCTCTATTAAGGGCTTCCCTTTGCACATGGGCCAGTTTCTTTCACAGAGGACCAGATCAAGAGGAAGCCGACATTCCCTTCTAAGGTGGGCAGCAGCTATAGTAGCAGATGCAAGATGTCAGCCAGACTGGCTGACCCACTACAGAGTCCTTTTTCTATAGCTCTGCTAAGATGACATCCAAGCCACACCCTGGTCCACTCAAGTTTCCTTCTGGCAACTTCAGCGCCGTGCTATTTTTGGTAACTCAAGAGTTTGCTTCACTTCATCGGTCATTTGACAGAGACATTTCAGTGGAAATCAACACTTGTGTTGTGCCCCGGCTTCTTTCTTTTGACACGATCCTTGTATCTGATGGAAGTATGTAAAGTTATAAATTAAACCAAGGAAACCTATAGGGCTTTTCCATGTCTTGACCATAAAGGAACTTAACCATGTATTACTTTGTTTTCAATAATAATCACATTACCAAGTTGGAATTTAAATTTACATAAAATATTAAATAATTAAGACTCTGAGAAAGACTTGTTTCTAATGCTTGAGACTCAAGCAATTTGTGCCCTGTTTTGCACGTGAGTGGAGCGGGGTTAGTAGAGCTGCCCATGGGCCTGCAGGGGAATTAGGCGATGTCAAGTGCTGGCCAATTAAGCGACTGGTATTTCCATCTCATTGCTACTATGTCCGAGGTGATGGATGATGATATTTTCACACAATCTGAGGTTCCTTATTTCCAGCAGCACTGTAATGATTTATGGCCTAATGCAATCAATTAGAAAAAAAGCTATGTAATTTCTGGAAATCGTGTGTTTCTAAGTGTGGAGAGGCTCCTGTGTGGGTGTTAAGCACTCAGCCTTGACTTCCGGGTGTTTATTTGGACTATAATTCGCTTTCCCTCACACTGTTAAAATCTAAAGCTAAAACCCCTGAAAAAAAACTAGCACATGGAAGAAGGCAGATTATTTTCCAACGATTTATTTATTTTTACTTTATGTGCATCGGCGTTTTGGGAGGGTGTCAGATCCCCTGGACGTAAAGTTATTGGTAGTTGTAAGCTGCCATGTGGTGAAAGACTCTAAATGCATTTGTAAGCCTTCTTGATCCTAAAACATTTTTCTAAAACCTTACACTCACCCTCTTGGAAACGGACAGTCGCCCATACACACACATGCAGGACTGCTCATCCTCCTGTGTCCTTGTGAATAATCTTCAAACATAACTCCATTCTGGGAATTGAGGCAAGTACAACCCGCAGATGTTGACTCAGTTCCTGATGTATTGATTTAGTCACTAGAACAAGGTCAGGAAGACCACAGAGATGCTCCCTTCTCTCACCCGATCACGCAGCTATTCTCCTGCCCTGGAATAGACCAATCACTGCTAGTAACCCTTTGAATAAGCCAATCCAATAAGTTGAAAAAGAACCTTCAGGTTCCCCCTCCATGTCTGTGGCTTTTTGCTTTAAAAGATGGACTGTAACAGCTGTCGGAGGTCCTTCATATCCCGAACCTGAAGGGCCTCCCTGTCATGACAGAATAAAAATCCTCTTGCTTTTGCATCAATTGTGCCTGTGTGAGTGGTGTCTGGAGTGACTCCCCCCTGATGTTTGGACTTCTAGTCCAACATTTGGTGCGTTGAGTTGCTTCTGGACCCATTCCAGGCCCAGTTGGAGGTAAGATTGAGCGCTCTTTATTGTCTTTGCTTTGTTTCTGTGATTATTGTAGTCTGTTTGTTGGTATTCTGAGGCTATAGTGCTGCGCAGCTTCTGAAACTGTACCTACGTAGGGCCGGTAATCTGTAAATCTGGAGGACACTCCAGTGATCTGTAAATCTGGAGGATGCTCCCGTATCTGAAGGGGCTAAGAGTGACCAGGTCACTCCTCCAGTTCCCAGGAGGTATGGCCTTTTGCCGCTCACCTCCTCTGAATCTGTAGCGCTGCGCAGCTTCTGATTTTGAGTTTGGTTTTGGTTTGGTTTCGGTTCCGTTTTGTTTTTCTTTTGTTTGTACTGTGTATGCCTTTGTGGTTTTTGTGTGTACCTGTTTATATTTGAGTTTGAATTTGTTACCATGGGGGCAGCAAGTGACTACCCCATTGACCTTGACCTTAGATCATTAGAAGGAGGTTAAAGATAGAGCTCGTAATCAGTCTTTGGAAATACAAAAGAAACGCTGGCAAGCGTTCTGCTCCTTGGAATGGCCCACTTTTAAAGTGGACTGGACACAGGGTGGGACATTCAATCTAGATACTATTTTGCAGGTTAACGAAAAAGTCTTCCATCCTGACCCTTATGGCCACCCCGACCAGGTTCCCTATATTGTCACCTGGGAAAGCTTGTCTAGAGACCCCCCTTCCTGGGTCAAACCGTTTGTTCCACCTCCGGTACCAGCCCCCTTGGCCATCCCTCACTCCTCCAACCATGGCAGCAGCAGCAGCAGCCACGTTAGCTCCATCCGCCCCTCCCCTCAGTCCTCTTTCCTGTGCAGGAGCAAATGAAACCAAAAACCCAAGTACCCTGGTTCTTCCTGATGCACAGAAGGATCTCCTCCTTCTGGACCGGTCTCCCCCTCTTCCTCCTTACTCTCAGCCCCCCCCCTCAGGAAGAAGCATTTCCTGCACCTCCTCCAGAAGAGCCCACTAGAGACCCTGAGAGGACCCCTAGTCCAGATACAACTGAGACTGATCTTGAAGATTCCACTCTGCCACTCCCAGGCAGACTGCGTCTACGCCCAGAAAAGGGAGGGACATCCACTAGGGAAAAGCGGTCTTCAAGCTTTTCCCCTCCGAACCGTATCAGGCCAGCAACAATACTGTCCCTTTTCCACCTCTGATCTCTATAATTGGAAAACTCACAACCTTCCTTTCTCTCAGGACCTGCAGGCCCTAACTGCACTCAGAGTCTATTCTAGTTACCCACCAACCCACTTGGGATGACTGTCAGCAGCTTTTGCAGGTACTACTCACCACAGAGGAGAAGCAGCGTGTTTTCCTTGAAGCCCGGAAAAACGTCCCAGGAGTTGATGGCAGGCCAACCCAGCTGCCAAATGAGATAGAAGACGCCTTCCCCCTGACCCAACCTAATTGGGACTTCAACACCCCAGCTGGTAGGGAGCACCTACGTCTTTACCGCCAGATCCTACTGGCCGGTCTGAAAGGGGCTGGTAGACGCCCCACCAATTTGGCCAAGGTAAGAGCAATAGTTCAAGGACCTGATGAGATACCTGCAGCATTCTTAGGAAGGCTACTAGGAGGGTACAGGATGTACACCCCTTTTGATCCCACTGCAGCAGAACACCAGGCTGATGTGGCAGTCAGCACCAGACATCCGTAGCAAGCTGCAGAGACTGGAGGGATTATAGGGATATACCCTCCAGGATTTAGTAACGGAGGCAGAAAGGATTTTCAACAAGAGACGCCAGAGGAGAGGCGAAGAGAAAAGGAGGACAGGGAGGACAAGAGAGATAGAAAACATAGTCGTAAGTAAGATATTGGCCACAGTAGTACGTAGTGCAGAGAGACCAAGAAAGTATCAGGATAGCGATAGGGGAGACAGAAGGCGGCCGCAGGTGAACAAAGACCGATGTGCCTATTGCAAAGAAAAAGGACATTGGGTCAAGGACTGCCCAAAACGACCAGCTGGACCCAGAAAGAAGGCAGTTCCAGTCCTATCCCTGGAAGACAGTGATTAGGACCGTCAGGGCTCAGAGCCTCCCCCTGAGCCTCGGGTAACTCTTGGGGGGGCAACCTACCACTTTTTTGGTAGATACTGGAGCTGAGCTTTCAGTCCTCACTCAGGCAAATGGACCCCTGACTTCTAAAACTTCTTGGGTCCAAGGGGCCACTGGAGGAAAACTATATCGATGGACTACAGAGAGAAGGGTTAACCTAGGCACAGGACAGGTGACCCACTCATTTCTCATGGTACCAGAATGCCCCTATCCATTGTTGGGCAGAGACCTCCTGTCAAAAGTCAGAGCACAAATCCACTTTTCAGAAAAAGGAGCTTCAGTTACTGACTGCACTGGCCAGGCTCTTCAAATTCTGACCTTAAGACCAGAGGATGAACATAGACTGTTTGAACCACCCTCCGGCCAGGGCTGTCTCTCGAGGACAAATGGCTTCGTGATTTTCCCCAAGCCTGGGCGGAGACTGCAGGTGTGGGGCTAGCAAACAATCAGCCTCCCTTGATAATAGGACTAAAGCCATCAGCCACACCAGTATCCATAAAGCAATATCCTATGAGCCGCGAGGCCTTACATTCAGAGACTTGACATTGGGCATTCTAAAAGCCTGCCATTCCCCTTGGAATACCCCTCTCCTCCCAGTGAAGAAACCAGGCACAGGAGATTACAGACCAGTCCAAGATTTAAGGGAAGTTAATCACCGCACCTTGGACATTCACCCAACAGTGCCAAAGTTATTCGTCATCCTTCTGATAGGTGGCTCACAAATGCCCGTATAACTCACTGTCACTGCTACTCAACTCGGAACCTATTACTTTCGGGAATGCAACAACACTGAACCCCGCCCACTACTTATATAAGAGGAGGGAATGAGAGACTCTAAATGCACTTGTAAGCCCCCTCATTCCTAAGACATTTTCCTGCTGTAGATGGGAACTAATATGGAGATCTACAACTAGACAATGGAGACAGACAGAGACGTTGGAATACTCAAGTCCTGAATGGGACGTCTGTTAGATCTCTACCCCCGGCTGCTTCTCTGTGGAAGAGGAGGTAGAAATAGAGAGTCAGTGGGGATTGAAGACACCAAGGAAGCAAGGCCGTCTAACCATGGCTGGACTGATACACAGTTCTGGGTAGTTTTATGTCAACTGACACAAACTGAAGTCATCTGAGAGGGGGGAACCTCAACTGAGTAAACGCTTCTATAAGAATGAATTGTAGGCAGACCTGTAAAGGCATTTTTTAAAGGTGAACGATGGTGGAGGGCCTTGCCTATTACGGGTGGTGCCATCCCTGGGCTGGTGGTTGTGGGTTCTTCTAAGGAAGCAGACAGAGCAAGCTAGTAGTAAGCAGCACCCCTCCCCCACGGTCTCTGTATCAGCTCCTGCCCTCCAGGTTCCCACCCTGAGTTAAGTGCCTGTCCTCACTGCCTTTGAGGATGAACTGTGAGCAAAATAAACCCTTTCCTCAGGTTGCTTTGTTATGGTGTTTTCAATCAGAGCAATAGTAATCCTAAGGCATACACAGCTGAAGCCACAGAGAGGCTGGCAGTGTGCACAGGGCCCACACAGGCCTAAGCCAAATGTAGCCCAGTACTGAGATGGAAGTATACACATCAACACCCCCATCTCCAACTCAGAAGCTATCTTCAATCAATAGCTACTGACAAAGAAAAAAAATTTACAACAGAGTCTCACTAGGTATAACCCAGTTGTTGGGCAACACAAAATTCAATGGCATTTTGAGACTTCTTGTCCCACAATGCTTTTGGGCAGTTTTCTCCTTACAGATCTTTTGCTTATATGTTTTGACTATTTTTTATGAGTTCTTGTGCAAATGTGTGTCTCTCAATGCCCGTGCTTTATTTTTCTTTGGCTCATCCCATTTTGACCTACTCTGGTTATTTATTATTATATACACTTGAATTCAATGGAGAGAGAGAGAGAGAAAGTGGATTTAGGTAGGTGGGGATGTGGGGAGGATTTGGGAATGGAAACTTATCAGATTAAAATATTTGTTTATAGGAAAACCCAGATAAAGCTCTCAAAACTTACTATTTGTCTTTAGTCATTCTAATTGACCATCCTGACTTCAGAATTGGCAGCTGCTGTGGGAACTCCTTAGGCCAATAGCCTTTAAGATACCAGCCCACTAGGGCATGGTCTCATACTATAAATGCAGCCATAAAACTTGCATGCTTTAAGCTGCTGGATTTGGTTCCTGTTCCCTGTTTGTGCAGAAGACTGATCTACACTAGCTCAGCACTGAGCAAAGGGTTCTTCAGGGGTAGGATTACTTTGTAGCATCCATCTTCATTTGGCACCCATGTGAATCCCAACTCCACCCCTACCGGGATAGGCCCAGAAGGCACCCCCCAGAAGGCACCCCCCACTACTGCCTGCATGAGTTAATTTTACCTACTAAGCAGGTTTTTGTTTTTTGTTTGTGTATTTTTGCCAAAACCCCACCACAATGGGGCTACTGCACAGAGATTTGGCAATTTCCCAGGCTCATGCATACTCTTCCACTCCCCCACCCCCAGGCCCACCGATTTCCCTGACATGCTGTGATTTGTGCAGATTCCAGTTTGTGTTCCCTGGTTGCGAGCTCTGCATTCCTTGATATTCTGGCCACCAAAAAACTATCCATTTTTGGAATTTATTTAATTGCTCTAAATTTGTCAAGCAAAGCATATCTGTCAGTATTTAACCAGGCACCAACACACAGAACCAAAGTGGGACTGTTCAGGCTGCTGCTGGTTACATCTCCACCATGCAGCTGAAACAGTGACACCTGCTGGCCAATAATGATTATTGCACCTATAACAATTTACTGAAATCTAATGGAGGTAATAAATTGAAAGTTTTACAATTGCAGACAATATTACCATTCAGGAATTTAGTAATCTTTTTGCTTATACTATGGATGGTATTCTGCAAAGTTTACATGGCTTTTTTATTTTTCTTCAAGACAGTTTTCTCTGTAGCTTTGGAGCCTGTCCTGGAACTAGCTCTTGTAGCCCAGATTGGCCTCATACTCATAGAAATCTACCTGCTTCTGCCTCCCAAGTGCTGGGGATAAAGGCGTTGCCACCACGGCCCGGCTTTATATATGGCTTTTTTGATACATTCATTTTTTTGGTATTGGGAATTAGCTTTGTTTTCCATATTGCATCCTTAAGAACGTGGTTTGATAAGAGCTGAGAATGAGGCACTTTTATAAATGATAGTCTTTTACAGACTAATAATGAACAATTAGCCAACAGGATTAATACCACATAAAATCAAGTTAGCTGAAATATACCATCGAAAAGAACAACATTTGACAGACAAAATTCAATCCATGTCAAAGGGTGCTGAGAAATTATCTGAAAGATTTTATATTGTTGAATTTGACAATCAAAGTCTGCTAAAAATTTATGATAAGGTAGCAGATAGAGTATCTGCACACCACCTAAATGACATCCAAGAATGAGAAGTTATCCCTAATGGAAAAACTGTATACCTTGGAATCATGTCCAGAATAAGGACCAGAGGCTAAATGACTCAATGAAAGCACTAGAATTATATGCAGGTCAAGAGATTCAGGCTTTACAAGAGGCAGTTGTAAAAAGTTGAAATGATTGAGGAAATTATCAGAACTCAGAACTGATGAGCAGGGAGAAGGAATAAGATTTAGTCTCAAGTATGTGTCAGAGATAACAGGGTTTTAGCTTCCTACCTTATAACCACCTCTGACAAACCATCAAGGTCTAAATGTTCAAAAGGATCCAAAGAATGTAAATGGAAACCTATAAATGAGCAATCTAAAAGAAATTAAGTACACAGTATCTTACGGCTTGCACTGACCATTTGTTAGGAAAATGGTGAAAACATGAGCTTCAAGCAATAAGTAAACACGATTGACTTCAGTTCATCCTTGAAGATGGACCACAACTGCTATGGAAATGCAACTAAAGAGGCAAATATTTTAGAACAGGGAAAAGTATAAGGATTTGAGGCCTCCCAAGATCAAGTTCTTGACAAGGGCACTTATTCTGACCCCCCAAAAGATCAACCTCTTATGATAAACATCTTGTCCCTATGCCACACAGCAGCCCCAAATGCTTGTGACAAGATTCAATAATAGGAAGAAGTGAATCATATTAGGGTTAAAAAGGGCCAAAGAGAACTCTTTAGTGATTGTACAGCCTTAATCTTTGTAAAAATAGGAGTAATAGACCCCGAAGTGAGATGAGTACTTATTGAATTTCTGGCATTTGAAATGCAAAAGATACCGGGACCTTTAAGGGTGAGATTAGCATCAATCAATGAATGGATCCTGCATACAATGAAAGCTGAGACATTTGACTATAATACTAAGGGGCTTGGGTAAGAGAAGCAATTTCTAAAAGTATGAGGAGACATCAAAATGCTCGTGTTAATTGTGGTAGAATAGGACATCTGAGAAAGGATTGTAGGCAAGGAATTCCTAGAAATATCTCCTCAAGGAAATGGCAAAAATAAAAGGTCAGTCTTCTGGATTATGTAGAATGTGACAAAGGCTGACATTGGACCAATGAATATAGATCAACAAAAGACAAAGAAAACTCCCTGGGGGGGGGCCTCTTGCAGGCCCAAGTCAAACACGGTCCAGTCAAACATGGTCCAGTCATTCCCAGTCACTGTGGATGACATGTCTTACCAGGAAAGACAAATCTTGCCTGCTGTAAAAAACCAAAAAACAAAAAGATACTGTTCTGGGTGATGGAATAAACATGGAGGATGAATCAAAAATTCCAACAGGAAAATAGGAAGTGTATATTTTGGCAGACTTCTATAAATGATCAAAGACCAAAGCTTAGAGTGCATATAAATAACATTGTAATTGAGGTATTTCTGGATACGGGCATGGATGCAAGTATCGTTACTCCAGAATCTTGGCATCCAAATTGGCCTCTTCAAGAGGCAGATGTTCAATTCCTAGGACTTGGAACCCTACCTCAAGGTAAACAAAGCACAAGATGGGTTGAATACATAGGGCCAGAAGAACAGAGAGGAAGGCTAAGGCCACGTGTGGCTAATAGTTCAGTAAATTTATGGGGCCAGATCTGCTGCAGCAGTGGAATACAAGATTAACACATTCCTGCAGTTCCAAAATCTCACGTTTCTGGGAAGGATATTGGAAGGTACTACAAAACAAAGGTCACCAGCCATTCAGAATGTACAAAGAACAAAGTATCTAGAAAACCTTTATAGGTACCAAAGGCCCTACCTTTAAAATGGTTAACCAAGAAACCAATAGAGGTTAAACAATGGCCTTTCACAGAAGAGAAACTGAAGGCTTTAAAACAGTTGGTACAGAATCAACCAGTCCTTGGAATTCTCCTGTATTAAAAAGAAATCTGGAGAATGGTGACAGATCTAAGAGCTGTCAACAAGGTAATGCAACCTATAGGCCCCTCTACAATTCCTTTGCCTTCCCTATTGCCTAAAGGATGGCCTCTTATATAGTTATTGATTTTAAAATAGTTATTGATTTAAAAGATGCTTCTTCACTATACCCTTACAAGGACAGAAAAACTTGCTTTCACAGTGCCTACTCATCTCCTAGTATGCTGAGTATTTATATGTCAACGGACCATCACTCCCACAGCGAATGCTCAAAAACCCCACCCAGTGCAAATACTTTGTAAGTCAACCATTAGAAATGTGTAAACAATTTCCCAAATCTATAGTTTACCATGACATGGATGACATTTTGCTACCTTATTCAAATGTAGATACTTTATAAATGTATGAAGTAGTAAAGAGTGTTTTGCCTAAATGGGGATTACAAATTGCTCCTGAAAAATTGAGAGATTTGGTTAGTTACCTAGGTTATAAAAATAGGTTATAATAATAGGTTTCCTGAACATTTGAACAGAAAAGGCACAAATTAGGAGAGACTGCTGACTCTTAAAGATTGTTAGACATTTCCCATCTATAACCGGCTGTAGGGATAACAGCTGATCTAATAATTCATTTAAATAGTCCCAGGGAATTAACTGAAACTGAGAAAACTTAACGGTGGTTTAAGTGAAATTACAGGAGGCGCATGTGGATCGAGTGAATCCAGATCTTAATTGCATTCTAGTAATATTGCAAAGGGAAGATATTTTAGAATGGATCTTTTGACCATATAAACCAAGTAAAAAATTCAAAACTTATGTGGATAAGGTCTGAATTAATTATAATAGGAAAATCGAGACTTCAACTAGAACGAGTAGACCCAGTAGACATTGAAATTTAAAAGTTATGGGAAGCAATGAACCCTGGGAAATAGCTTGTGCTATTTTTTTGGGGGGGGGAAGATTATTAGCAATTATCCCAAAGGCGATAGAATTAACCTTTTAAAGAGAACTACTTGGACCCAAGGTCACTCATGACTTTGAGCTCAGTATGTAAACCCTGTAAGTCACTAGGTATCTTGTATGCAGGGATGTGAGCAGTCAGTACCCACAGGGACTATAGCCACGAAGTATGTTTGGAGCAGCACAGTGGGGCATTCAGACTTTAGTAGTCAATGTCTCCTAAGAAGCTCTATAGTTTTTGCTTAATAAATTGACCCACTAACAGATTCCCAGGTGAGCCAAGACAAGGAAAGACACTACAGAGCTATCCACGTGGGAGCAATTGTTACCAGTGATGAAGTTTGGATAAGAGATACATAGATGAGTTCTTGATTCTGACAAATGATGCCTCAGTTTACTTTTGTTATGGATGACCTTGGTCATTCAATTCACACTCTGAAAGAGGTATTGCCTCTATCAGATTGGTTTTTGAACATCACGCAGGAAAATTCAGTTGCTAGTTGATGTAAAAAGGGCACACTGTGCAATATGCTATACCATCTCTGGGCAGGTGGTACTTGAAAAAGCAGGTGAATGTGAGCCTGGGCACAAGCCACAATAGTCAGCATTCCTTGATGGTATCTGCTTTAGTTCCTGCCTTGAGCTGTCCTGGAAGAACTGGATAGTTTCTTTCTTTAGTTTAAATTTAACTTGACACAAAAGCTGGAGTCAGAAAACAGCCTCAATTTAGAAAATGCTTCTACTGTTAAGACTGGGCTCTAGGCAAACCTGTAGGACATTTTCTTAGTGAGTGATCAGAGAAGGGCCCAGCCCATTTTGAGGGATGCCATCTCTGGGCTGATGGGTCCTGGATTCTACTCTTTTTTTTTTTTTTTTCGAGACAGGGTTTCTCTGCAGCTTTAGAGCCTGTCCTGGAGCTAGCTCTTGTAGACCAGGCTGGTCTCGAACTCACAGAGATCCGCCTGCCTCTGCCTCCCAAGTGCTGGGATTAAAGGCGTGCGCCACCACCGCCTGGCCGGATTCTAATTAAGAAAGCAGGCTCAGCATGCCAGTAAGCAGCACTCCCTCAGCGCCTCTCCATCAGTTCCTGCCTTCAGGTTCCTACCCTGCTTGAGTTCCTATCCCGACTTCTTTTGATAATGAACGGTCATGTAAGAAGCATAAGCTGAATAAACCCTTTTCCTCCAAGTGTTATGGCTATGGTGTTTTATCACAGCCCAGTAGCCCTAGCTAAGGACTCTGGATTCTCTCAGTGACTATGTTAACTAAAAATCTTCTGTCCTCAAGTTGGTTTTGGCCGTGACAGAAGCAAACTCGAACAGCTTTCACTGAGGGTCACTGGGCAGCTGGAAGATTAGCTGTGATGGCAGAGATAAAAGACACCAGCACCACTGCCTGCTATTCAGTCTCTTGTGGAGCCTGCTAGTGACCACACTCAGTAAGAAAGCAAACCTGTGCAGTGTCAGCGAGTAGGAGGGGAGCCTGGTGGAGTCGGGAGGAGGGTCCTTTCCCATAGTGGGAGTCTTCAGAGCAGATAGAGGCTTCACAGGAGCCAGTGTGATCCATTCCCAAGCTGAGCCTCACATTCCATGCTGCAGAATCACACACACTGGGACCTGATATCCATAGAAGGAGAACGGTGTCTAGGAGTTCTTTAGAGAACCTGCTGGGAGCTGGAGCCAAGTGGCTCCCAATGGCCTTCTCTCACTCTTAAGGCTCCAAGAGCGCTGGCACTCTCCTCTCACAGACCAGGCTGACCTCGCACAACCAACAAGCCTCCATGGTATGATTAAGCAGTAAACTGCACACTATCACCAGCTCCATTCTCCCCATTTTGTCTTCGTGTCAAGAATGTGGAAACTCAGGAATTCCTGTCACTGGCTCCACTAGGGACAATTTCTTGGTGGAACCCTCCTTTTTGCCCTTGAAGACCTTGTGATACAATCCTTGCATCAACATTAATAGTGCCTGAGTCCCTACTTCACAGGGCCATAGGTGATTAGCTTGGCTATTAAAATTCTGGGCTGATGAATTCTATGGGGGGGAAAAAAAAGGATGCGGGGATCTAAATACTTTCCCAGAGGTTAAATTGAGTTTTGGAGCACTTAGCTCTAATTAGGACATCTTTATCAAACCTTTTTCTTCAGGATTCATGAATGAGGAGGAGTACCTATTGCTGGACTCTGACGGTCCTTCCACAACTCTGGAGAAAGCCCACAAATCTAAGGTTAGTGAGGTTTTGCAAGTTCCAGCTGAAACTCTTGCTAGGTTTCTGAAGAGGCTGTTAGAAACATACTGGACTTCTATACCTATTGACCCTGAAAGTCCCAGAGAATAGAAGGGCCATTGGTGTAGCCTTTGTCACCTAGTTGGCCCTCTAGAAGCAACCAGGGCATGTAGCAGGGACCACTCAAATCCTCTAGCCTGAAATCAGTGTTAAATACTGTTAGAAGTGAAAAGGGGGGCATTGAAAAAAATCTCCAAACTGGCAGGTTGAACACCCAAGGTAGAAGTGCTCCAATTAGAAACTGAAACCACCCGATTGGATCAGGGCTTGATCCATTAAGCCCCGACAATCCCAGGGTTACCCTTGAAAGTGGGGGGCAAGCCAGTCAAATTCCTGTTTAGATACCAGGCTGACTTTTGTCTGTACAGACGGCCAGTGGTATCGTTCAAAACAGACTAGGAGGCTTTAAATGTCTTTCTTATAACAAAACCCCACCTATTTATCATTTTAAACACTCCTCAAGTTTCTGGTCGTTCTCTATGAGGAACTGCTTCTTGCCTGTTCTCTAACGTTCAGTTACGCAACTTTCTGTAAATTGAGACCGAGTTGCTTGTAAAGAGGGATTTTATTTTGTTATAAGACATCTTTTTCACCCCAACTGTTCTCTAGACCCTATGAACATTGTTCTCTGGACCATATGAACAAAATGTCATTGAGTCCAAGGCAGGGAATGGATGTCCAGTTCCTTAGGCATTATAGGGCTCGTCAAAGGTTTTCTGAGGTGAATGGACAGCAGTCTAAGGTGACAGATTTGGAGGTAGCGTTTTGTATTTCACAGCGTCTGTCTCTTTCAAAATTCCTCATCTTCCTATAGCTGTAGACACATTCATGACACAGCCTTCCCCACTCCCAGGGATGGGTAGACACAGGCTGGTAATAGAGGAACCATCCTTTGGGGACCTGCCAGGAACCCAGGTGTGACTGGGATGCATCTGCAGGGAGCTGTCTGCCATGGATGGTGGACCACTCACATCCAGTGGCTGGAGGCAGAACACGATATTCAAAGGGAAGAGGCTGGCACTTCCACAGCCCTAGGCTGAGCAGCTCTCGAATCAATTCTTCCGTTTCTGAAGTTATAACTTCAACTAGTCCGTCTTCCTCCACTCTTGCTCTTGAAACTGAGACCTGGGTCCCAAGTAAACTTCAGCTTTCTTGCCATCCATAAAATGGCATTATTACAAGTTATGACAGCGACGTCATTTCGCAAGAGTGTTCTGGGATACCTCATGAATAGGAGGCAGAATAGGATGGCTGACAGGGGCCAGGGGGGGATTTAGCTTGGGATACCGAGGGGTTGGTATCCTGAGAAGCTGGCATCGGGGGAACTGGTGGCTTGAGGCCTATGGCTGAAGATTTTGTTGTAGCCACGTCTGTGGTGTGCTTAGTAGTTGGGACCAGCGTTATGATTTTGTCATTAAAACCTCCCTTGTCTTAAGTGTCCTGGCTGGAGAGTGACATTTTCAGCAGGCTTCAGAGAAGAGCAGCAAAGATAAGATGTCAAGTTCAAACCCTGATATTTTTAGAATTGTTTTCATTTTATGCACATTGCTGCTTTACCACGTGTGTCTGTCACTGGAATTACAGAGTTGTGAGCTGCCATGTGGATGCTGGGAATTGAACCCGGGTCCTCTGGAAGAAGAGTTAAGTTCTCTCAACTGCTGGGCTATTTTCTCCAGACCCCAAGTCCTGATATTTGACTCAATACTCTTGAAAGCCCCTTGGCCAGGAGAATCTATTTTCAAAATCCTTGGACATAAGAACTGACGATGGCCAGGCTATGCTGAGGCCATATTGGTGTCCTTAGCCCGTGTTGCCCTGGAGGCCATGTGGATGTCTGCCGTCCATGCTCCTGCTGAGTGTATAGGGCAAGGAAGCTATTTTTTTGCAGTGGTATCTATGGACTGAAGACCCAGGGGAGAAAAGGGTAGAGACTTCTGTCATATCCCCTGTCTTTTCCTGCCAAAGCAACAGACTAAAAAGCACACCACTGGAGCGAACTCAAAAATTGCAGTAAGGATGCTGAAACTATAGCTCTCCTCTATTGATGGCTCCTGGGAGGGTCAAGGGTAGGAAAGGCTTCAGTTTTAAAGGGCTGGTCATTGAAGTTTGACATCCTCCGGTGAGTATATGGTCAACACAAACTGGACTTTAGGGGGTGGGGAGGTTACTCAAGGGTGGAAGGGGCAGACCTGGGAGGTGGGTATGGTTGGGGTACATGTGAAATGTCCGAATAACCAGTATGTTAAAAAAAAAATCTAGAAATTCTAGATTGGGGTGAGGGGGAACTCACGATGGCAAAATCTCTTTTGGAAAATTGTGTGAACGCTCTACCTGAGCGGCCATCTCAAAAGCACAGGTTTTTAAAAGTAGTCACTGTAATTAACTTCTAAGCAAGATCTTTCACACTTTTAGAATTACTAGGGATGAATTCTGTCTCCTGGGAACTTGGAGTCTCCCAATTCAGCTACTAGGATCGTCTGAAGCCACCAGGTACCTTTAAACAAAGCACCTAATGACTCCTGCCCATTTGACAAACGGTAGCACCTCAAATTGACCTCCCAGCCACATGCATGACCTAAAATGTCAGCAGAGCACATCTACCTCAGGAGAGACCTCTACACAAACCCCATGTGTACATGCTTAGCTGACTGAGGTGGCAGGGGTGTTAGCAAGATCCTCAAGACCTTCCCCTCCCCGCCAGACCTTTTAAGAGACATGGTTTAGACTAAACATGAGTGCTAGACACCTGAACTCAGATAAGATTCCTAAATTAGAAGCTACTGCCAACACTTCCAACTGTGGTTGCATGATGGGAAGGGCCCAGGCCTGTGCAATCCCCTCCTGAGGTCGGGAGCATGCCAAGCCCTGGTATTCTTCTAAGTTTATATTTTGTGCACAGTGGTTTGCCATGTGTGTCTGGTTCCGTGGAAATGGAGTTACAGTGACTATAAGAACTTGGATCTCTGTCACTGAGGTGGCAGAGGTGTTACCAAGGTGTTCCTCCGCCCTGCTTCCTTTCTGGTCTTGCATGCTTTCTTGCAAATGCTAGAACCAGTGCTTGTGCCTGTGATGCCTGACTAAAGATTTTTATGTAACTAAACCGAGCAATCTGCAAGCAATGTTGGTTTACAGTAGAACTAAACTTGTCCAAAGTGACTTTTTTGGGGAGCCTTTGGAATTCTTCCAGCTTCCTATGATTACAAATTTTTAACCCACTCTCAACCTAATGCCTTGACAGTAGTTACGATCCATGGAGATCCTCCCCCCTCCACACACACAGAAATGACTTGGACGTAGTTCAGTTACATCAGAAAACCTTGGAATTACAATGATGTCATTCTGCGTATCTTAGAATGACACCAGATGCATTCATGTTATGTCATGAATACTTTCCCTCCCCTGCAGTTGTTTTAACTCTTCCATAGCAAAGCAGTTGATAGAAGACAGACTCCAGATTCCTAATCCTTATCTGGCCACTGAAGATACTAGAAAGCTGTGCCCTAGTTTACAACAGGATATGGAAAGCTCCCCCGACACAATGTCTTACTCTTCAGGGACCACACCAAGAACCCTTATCCTAGCCCTCTGTGCCTCTACCTTCATGGGGAAGTGTACCTCATACGATCACTGAGAGCCAACTGCACCTATGGGTGGTTTCTGTAGCAAGGAGGGGGGGGTTGCCTCCAGCCATCTATGGCATCTATTCCCAGCTGCCGTTATGTGCTTATAGCCACAGGGCTTTCAGCTGTCTAACTTCAGAGTGCCAACAGCTGAAGGGGATCTGAAGCAGCCTTGGGGATGGTCATCCCTGATCTCTCTCACCTGTCAGGGTAGGCAGAACCAGATTTGCGAGGTTAATGAAGCAAAGCCATAGCTCTGGCTCCCGGCGTCAGGGTTCAAGGGTTGAAGGACTAACAGAGGTTAAGTTTATGTCGCTCCTTCACCAGCCATTAGATTGTACAGTTTGAGGAAGGTCCAAGGTGGAGAAAAGATCTCTGCTAACCTTGTATGTGCAAGAGGATATAAGTGTGAACACATCTCCTGTTGGACTAGAAGTCCAAACATCAGGGAGGAGTCACTCCAGACACCACTCACACAGGCACAATTGATGCAAAAGCAAGAGGATTTTTATTCTGTCATGACAGGGGGGCCCTTCAGGTTTGGGATATGAAGGACCCCCGATAGCTGTTACAGTCCATCTTTTAAAGCAAAAAGCCACAGATACAAGGGGGGGAACCTGAAGGTTCTTTTTCAACTTATTGGATTGGCTTATTCAAAGGGTTACTAGCAGTGATTGGTCTATTCCAGGGCAGGAGAATAGCTGCGTGATCGGGTGAGAGAAGGGAGCATCTCTGTGGTCTTCCTGACCTTGTTCTAGTGACTAAATCAATACATCAGGAACTGAGTCAACATCTGCCGGTTGTACTTGCCTCAATTCCCAGAATGGAGTTATGTTTGAAGATTATTCACAAGGACACAGGAGGATGAGCAGTCCTGCGTGTGTGTGTGTGGGGGGGGGGGCGACTGTCTGTTTCCAAGAGAGTGAGTGTAAGGTTTTAGAAAAATGTCTTAGGGTTAAGGGATCTTACAAGATGCATTTAGAGTCTTTCACTCCGTGAAACAATGGCCTGTCTACAACACTTTTCCTTGTGCCACAGATGCTGGCCACCCTCAAGCATTGTAGCCGATGAGGTACGCAGAATCTTGCTAGGTAAGGCAGTCTGGTATTCTTTCCTAGGTCATCCCCAAGAAACGCTGAGCCTCACTAAACTGCCTAACAAAACTTGTGAGTACCCGAGACCATTGTTATGTATGTCTATGGCAGAAGCTGCAAGGCACAAGCTTCATCAAATGAATGGGGCGGTGTTTTCACTACCTACCTGGCTTCCAGGTACAGCCTACAGCCTCAGGCTCCTCAGTTCTGACTGCAGCAGTATTTGGCCTGACCTACTAGGTAATCTTAAAAGTACCAGAACCTACTTTCGACAAGTGCCTGGAACTTCAGCAGCCGGCACCATTCTGTGGGAACTGCCTTGATCTGAGATCTTTCAGATCAGGTGACAGAATTGCTGGTTCTGGAGGGGATCAGGGTGTGGGGTCCTGCCAAAGCCTGTGTGAAGCTCCCATCTGAGAAATCAAGGGGATGCGCTTAGGAAGATCCCAGCTGCAGGAGTCCTGGCCTTACAGCCAGCCTCACTGTTCAGGAGTATGACAGCATCAAGGGTTATACATCACGGGGCTTCTGGGGTTAGTTTCCGGCGCTGGAACACTTTCCTTTTGATCTGAGGAACCGGTCTCAGATACTAGATTGTTAAGGTCATAGAATCGGGTTTGCCACAGGATTCAAAGCCCCATTTCCTTTATGTTTCCCAGTTTCTGATCCCTTAATGTGGGAGCGGCCCACCTCTGCTTCCTAACAAGGAAGAGGCTTTTATCCTGGTCATACGATCCTGTCCTCACTCCACCCCCACCCTTTGCATTGAGCTCAGGTTTAAATGCCCGACCTGCTCCTTCTTAACCTTCTTTAAACAGCCATCCATCACTTCTGCTTTCTGACCCATAGACAGTCCACCCTTAAAGATAAAACCTGAAGCAGTCTAGAATCCTTGGGACAAAGGTCATACTAGAGCAGACCTGTTTGCCTGAGGCAGGGGCATGCCCAGAAAAAGCTTTTTTCCCCTCAGGGGTTAGTGGTTGAGAGAGAAAGAAAAGGTTATGAGTATCTTCAAAGAGTGAGAGCGAACCTCAAAAGCTTAAAGGAAACATAGGACAAAGCCACCCCCCCCCCCCTTTGCCACCCTTTTCCACCCCACAGCCCAACAGAGCCTGTGGCATATAAAATAGATGCCCCAGGGCAGCACACACTGGCCAAGCTGACTGAAGGAGTAAGAAGAGCAAGGGCTCAGCTTTCCTTTTTATATCCTTCCTGGTACCGCCCCCTCCCACTAACTGGAAAGACACCACCTGGGCCCCAGCATCCCACCTGTCCTAACTCGCCAGAGTACCAATGAGCTGACTTTCAGGTGGATCAGAGGCAGTGGCTGGGCACACTGCTAAACCTATAACTTGAAGCTTGTGAACAGTTCCCAGAGAGGCTAGCCGCTCACTTGTGTCAATGCAAAAACAGCTCTCGCCTCACAAGGATTAGGAAGTGGCTTTTTAATGAGGCTGAGTATGAGTGACCACAGCTTAGCAACACATATTTAAGTTACTCTAAACTCTAAGGTTTGCAAACAAGGCTAACAGTTTTGTGAGACTTTTAAAATATGTATCTTGAGTCTTTGTTCAAAAGGAACTCCCCACTCGTGTTCCTGGCTATTATTTTTTAGAAGTCTGGTTATCCCCTCTTGAGGGGTTAAATGTCAGATTTTCGGTGTTATGATGTTGTGTGCAAAAAGAAAAAAAGATGAAAGTTGACCCCACAAAGAAAATATAATTGGCTGGAGTAAAGGATGTGGAATATTAATGCTGCCACACGTTGGGGGCTGACTTTATCTTACTGAGGAACACAGTACACTCCAGGAGTAAAAATAGTTTATTTCTGTTGCCAGTGCTGAGGCTGAAATCAAAGTAGCTTGAACTTCATCAAACTGTGACGCTGTCCCCTTGGTCGATACATACATTGAATGTGATCCATTAACTTTAAACAAACTTTAAGTGCGCCTTGCATTTTGTCCTATAATAGGCACGGGTAAGCAATATAGTAAGTTTGCGCAGGTCAGTTAACATTCAAACTCAAACAGTTTCTAAACTAGAAGGAACGAACTACAAAAACATGTGAAGTTCCTTCACGTGTGTCTAAGAAACACCTTCACGTGTGTCTAAGAAACACCTTCACGTGTGTCTAAGAAACACCTTCACATGTATCTAAGAAACATTAAAGCTGGTTCTTTTTTGGTGCAATGAGCCAGGCTTGAAAGAATGTGTTGATGCTGCTCCTTTGTGTGACAGTGAGCACCCGTCCCTCTCCCTTCCTGAGTGTAAACTGAGTTCAGAGCCACTTGCCAGCCTGGGCTCTTCCTTCCCAGCTCCCAGTCTTCACCGTCGTGGTGCCGGGTGTGGCTGGCTCTGCCTTGCTTTCATCGTGTCTGTCTCAGAGTGAAACTTTCATCCTCATTTTGAATCCCTGAACAGACCGTAGACCCTCACTTGCCCTGAAGTTAGGAAAGCAGGGTGTGGGGCTGGTCGGGGTTTGATTCGTGTGAAATGTGTGTGTTTATCAGAGTGGGCTGTAACGGCATGGGGTGCTCTTCCGGACTGTGTACATACATCCAAACACAGCATGGCACAGGCAGAATGGATGCAACTTTTACCTCTCAGTTGCTCTCCAGCAAAGCTGGAGAGAAGGAAAAAGAAAACAGGCTCGAAATCATTGTTATGATCTCTATCTTGAAATAGGATTTTGGGAGACCACCCCCCTCATGTTTCTGCTTGCTTCTGTATAGGCCTGGTATTGATTTTAAAGACATAGATATTAACAGCATAAAAAGTGAACCATTGCTGAGTGGTTCAAATGGCCTTAGGTGATTTTGAGATAATATTTTTAATAATCCCAAGTTTTTTCTTCCCTGTACTTGATTGACTTGGGTATACTCATTTGAACTAAAGAGATTTTTTTTTTTTTATGAAATTGGTTCTTTATGCTCTGAACAGAGTGGCTTGAGCTGGTGACCAAAGAATGTATGCCAGGCCAATGGGCTTAGATCAGGGCATCCCCTTGTCTTTACATACTTGTCTCCCCAGTTTGCAGAGCACCTCTTCTGTAGAGAGAAATGATGTTGCTACCACAAAGAGCAGTGGATGTAATAAACACAAATCTCTCTGTTGGCAGAACTTGCCTCTTAGTGGGGGAAGCAGATAATAAACAAATGATATGTGTTCTTGCTTGTCAGAGGGAGACAGGGCTGCAGAGAGAAACAAAGCAGATTGATGGCGTTCAAGGATGTGTGTGGGATGCAATTTAAAACTGAAGGTAAAAGTGACATTCGGCGAAGGTTGATGGAGAGAAAAGTCTGACCCTTGTGTCTATTCAGGGGAGAACCTGCTGGTCAGGGGAATTTTTTTTTCAGATCTCTTTTGTTGGATTATGCTTGGCTTATTCTAGAAATATCTATGGGTCTAACACATCTTGACAGTGGGGAAGAAGAAGATTGGGGGATATGTCAAGGGAGAAACTTCAAGGCCATACCATATGGGCTTTCAACAGCCATTTGCCAGTGAGCTGGGGAGATGGCTCAGTCAGTAGAGTGTTTGTTGCATACACATAAGGATGTGAGTCCAGACCCCAAGCACCCACATAAAAATCCAGGCACTGCTGAAGGGGAGGCAAAGGAAAGGAGGGTCTCACGTACTCGCTGCTTGGGGCTGATCTTTGACTGGTGAGCTCTAACTTCAGTGAGTGATCATCTCTCAAAAACCAAAAGGAGAGAAGCGACTGGGGAAGCCGAGAGATGTGGATGGCTGGCCTTCACACTCATGCACACCATCCACACAGGCATCCTCCCAACACACACACGCACAACACACACATATACACATGTACACATATGCAAGATGGGGACCTTTCCTATAATAAACTTAGAAAGCTCTAGAAGGTTTGAACAACACAACCTGACTTTTTTTTATAATGAGACAAAAGTAGATTTTGGTATGTGTGTGTTTCTGAGTCAGCTATAAACCCTGGGGCCTGTTAGAGGGGCACATTCCTGGACCCTGCTTCAGGCCCAGTGACTCAGCAGTCTGAATTTCAGATTGCCCTCTTGGTATGATATAAATTACAGCATCCCCAGTAAAGCTTGAATTTCAGATGATAGTGAGTATTCTTTTTTAGATTCTCACATGGAATATCAAGTAACTATAAAAATTAATTGTTTGTCTGAAGTTCAAAACAAACCAGGCAGCTTGTGTATATTTTTTTAGCCCCACTTCTAGCTGATGCCAGTAGAAACCACAGTCCTAGATGGCCTCACCTGGCCAGGGTAATCACTCTGACTTCTACCACGTTGACTGCTGATGGCCCTCAGCTGTCTCCTTTTTATACAACTGCCCAGAATTAACCAGGTTCAATCACCCCAGCTCCACACACAGGGACTGAAGATTGCAAAGGGCTGGACCTCTGACCTTGGGGGCTGGCAACTCTGCCACGTGATTTAAGTTGCAACCTGCCCGACCACAGGTGGATCAAGTCAACGTGTCCACGCTCTGCTCCACCTCCTGGCCTAGGCCTTGGGACCAGGTGCAGAGCAGAGGATGGAGCCTCTTTCCTTCAAGCTGGGCCTTCCACACCCAAGGGTGGGTAGTGATCTTTGTCTTGTCTTGAACCTACCTAGTCTGTCTAGGACACACAGTTTTCTTCTTTCGGCTGGGAAGGAGAGCACACCTTCCCATGGTCTCAATGAATCAATATGTTTTCAGTGGGCCCCCTTTGGTGGCTGTTCAGCTATTCCCTGAGAGCCTAGAAAGTTGTTTCTGCATCTGGTAGTGCAAAGATGAATGAATGGTTAACCCACAAGTAATTCATCCTTAGTAAAAAAAAAGGGCTAGAATGCTAATTAGCACCAGTTTCTGAGACAGATTATCTGGGAGATAAAGCAAGAGACTGCCACACGCTCACCAGCATCCTATCTTTCCAGAACACAACACAACAGGGCTGTTATGAGCGGTCAGCCTCTTTTTTTCACTTCACATGCAGACATCAGCAAAGGACCTGGACCTGAAGGCTGGGGATGAAGCAAGAGGGAGTTGGCTATCATCTCTGCCTTCGGGACTCCAGGCTGGTCCTCTGGATGTTGCTATCACTTGAGTCAGGTTTTGCAATAGGCTAATGAAGAACTGAGTGGGGAGCGTGCTGCGTGGGCCTTTCCTCGATGGAGGAGCAACCTTGAAGGGTGCTGCCAGTCTTTAGCCTCTTCATCTTTGGGATTGGTGGTCCTTGTCAGGCCAGTTTCCTATTCTCTAGTTGCTCTGATTGACAGCTAAGCATGATGGGGACATCATAGCCAGACTCCTCTAGGTGTGGCCTTTGCTTGAGGCCACCCCATTGTCCTAAATGAAGCATTGTGGAGATACTCAAGTTTCTTTCAACCTAATTCCCTCCCTGCACACCTATGAATGCTCCCTGCTCCCTCATGTTTTTCAGATATTTTGCCCAATTAACCTTAATCATGATGAATTTCTTTAGCATCTGCTTCCTAAAGGACCCTGACAGTCACACCCTCATGTGGAAATGCTCATATTTTTTCAGTATACAAGCCCACGAGTTCTCACAACTTGAATACACCCACGTCCGCAGCACACAGATTGAAAGAAAAACATTGTTTGGTGCCAGGAAAGATCCCCCTGCTCCTTTCCAGCCTCCTCCCACATAAAGGAACTAACCACCACGGTCCCAACTCTTAACAACACGCTGAGATGCAAGAGGGTACCACAGAGAGGGAAAATGAGAGACCTCTGTGTCCTCTGAACATACACACACTGCTCCTTAGCCTCCGCAAACCAAAGCCAGCCATCTAACCACTTGCTGCTGTCCTTGTAAACGCTCTTCAGATGCAAACAAAAGTTAGAAACCCCGTGATGGACTTCAGAATTTCTCATTAATGATGTTCCTGTTTGCCTCTGATGGAGTGACTAGCCTTGGCTATCACGAGAGCCTCTCTGATTTTTTTTTTTTTTTTACACACTGGGGATCTGTTGTGGTTTGAATGAGAAATTTCTGCCACAGGTTCGTGTGTTTGAACACATAGTTCGTGCCCCCCTATCCCGCCATGGAGCTTTTTGGGGGTGGAGCCTTGCTACCGGAAGTTTGTCACTGGAGGTGGGCATGCTTTGAGGGTTTATAACCTTACTCCTTTAACCTTTCTTGTTCAGTCTGTCTGTCTTCCTGTCTCTCTCTCTCTCTCTCTCTCTCTCTCTCTCTC
Source organism: Arvicola amphibius (assembly GCF_903992535.2). Taxonomy (NCBI): domain Eukaryota; kingdom Metazoa; phylum Chordata; class Mammalia; order Rodentia; family Cricetidae; genus Arvicola; species Arvicola amphibius. Next base: position 31,610,845 of record NC_052055.2, on the reverse strand, counting down.
TCTCTCTCTCTCTCTCTCTCTCTCTCTCTCTCTCTCTCTCTCTGCACCCCTCCTGTCTGTCTGTCCCTCCCTCTGTTTCCTATGTGTGGGTGAAAACGTGATCAGCCAGCTTCTTGCTTCTACCACCATGCCTTCTTGCTACCATGCCCTCCATGCTGCGAGAGTATCGATCCCTCTGGAACCATAAGCCAAAACAAGCCCTTTCTTCTCTAACTTGCTTTAGTCCCTCGTGTTTTATCATAGCAACAGGAGGAAAGCAACAAGCCGAGGAACTCAGCCCAGATATTGCATGTGTCAAGCACGTACCCTACCAGGGGGTTGCATCGCATTTGCCGTGAGAGCATCTTGATGGCTGGTCCAGGCTAAGCAGTGACAGATGAGTCAGGAAAGCCCCAGACAGATGTAACTGAGAGTGGTATGGGTATCATACCCCCGTCAGGTTTACCCGACAGTGTTATCCTAGCTTAGCGCCTTGCAGGCTTTCAACTTGCTTAACCACATCCCAGGGGTGTTAGCCAGTCCCTGTGATACCCTGAGGTCTCCATCTGTCCCATGCCCCACCCCCCCCCCACACGCACGCCCAATCTACTTGTAATTTCTCTGATTAAACCTTGTGGGTACAATCACCTATCACTGAGGCAATAATTATTCTGCTTGCGGTTTTCCAAAAGCCCCTGGGTGATACTGCCATTTTAGGCCAGAGTATACTTTTAGTGGCAAGTTTTCCTCCAATGTAGTTTTATGGAGACCACTAGACATGTGATAGACGAACTCTCGAACCCACGCGTACTGCCAGTTGACCGAACAGCCTAGAAAAGACTTGTAAGTTCTCTGGTGTGCCCTGCCATGTGGGCAGAGTTTGAACACTAGCAACACTGTCCTCTGGATGGCTCCCATAGCCGGTCCTTTTCTGGGGCTCTAGGACACCTGCTAGAACCCGCGAAAGAATAGAGATGCAGACAGAGTTGTGACTTGGTGATTTCACTTCCTCATTTCAAGGTTGCTCTTTTGTTCAGTGACCTCTTCCATCCATCATGCCACGTGCAGTTTAGGCTTTCTTGCTGCAGCGAAGAGGAAAAACGTACCCTTAAAAAGGTGAGTGTAATGGGGACTAGTTTGAGGGTGGCAATGGCGTCAGTAGATAGTGATGAATGGTACATTTAGGACAATCAATGACAAAGTTATAGATCTTATTATATCATACTTTGCATTCACAGCCCTTGCTCAGAGGCTCCAGAACATGAATAATGACCCCTTTACACCCTAAGGGTCTAACCTTTCCCTGGCAAATGAGACTGAATAAAGAGTATTAGGAACAATTTAAAGGACAAAGCAGAGGGGTTTTTGACATGGGGTGGTGACCCAGAAAAGGAATAAACTCGCCATCTTTCTCAGCCTTACTGACTGCCTGGGTTTCTAGAAAGTTCTTCCCACCAGAGCTTTGAGTCCTATGATTGCTTCTTACAGTGCACCCTTCCCTTCCCACATGGACTGTGGTCTTGACCTTGGGCAGGTGACAGAAAGTCTCCCAGCCCAGACTCCCTCCTGGTAAAGCAGGATTCCTATGGTCCTCTCATCCTTGCTCAGAACGTCTCTGAGCATGCTCTCTGGATGTGAAATTTCAACATCAGCTTCCTTTGAAAAATTGAAAATGAAGTAATGAGAAAATGTCTCTGGTTCATTATTTGAAAAATGAAGGATTGGGAAGATTGATGTGTTTGCTTAGAAGAAAAACAAGCTTGGAGGTAAGGTCCGTAGAGCGCACCCTTTTATGAAATTGTGGTTTTGATCACAAGGAGGAAGTTCTGCACTCCTGGGGTTGCTGCCTGACAGGAGGATACAGGTTATTTATGGCCCTGGCCAGACTAGGGCAAGGAGGTGGATGGAGGAAGGGAGGTAGAGAGGGAAAGAAGGAGGGAGAAAAGAGAGAGAAATATCCTTCCAGCCTTGTGTGTTCTGCCTCCCTGCTCCCACTCTCTCCCTGTGCTGGTCACATTGTCCCCTCACCTTGCTATCTGGGTCACCCTGCTCTACTCGGCTACTGAATCTCCATTGTCACAGTTAGACCCTTTGTTCTGTTGGCTCGCATTGTTCCTGTGTAGGTTAAGGGAGGGTTGTCTTTTGCCAACCTCCCCAAGTTACAGAATAGGGAGGGAGTAAAACTCCACCTGGGGCTATGCAGATGTGTACATCGATTTAGGTTCCACCAATATTTGCCACACATGTGCAGGGGACTCTCCTACTGACAGAGCTTCCAATGACACTGTCTGAGCCAGCCTTTGCTGAGGTAGAAGGATCAAGACGAGTGTGAGTCCTGGGGTTCCAGTCCTGCTAGAACTCTGTGGGGGAGACCTTGTCTAGAAATACACATATAAATAAAACACGTAAATAAGTGTGCTGACAAGAGTCCCGTGATACAGATCGCTGCCTCACCTGTTCTGAGATGAAGGTCCACTCAGGTCCACTCTCCAGACCTGGGAGTGTTCCTTCTCCGGAGAGAGACCTTTGTAGACAAAGCTGAGTTAAGGATCTTGCAATATAACCATCCGGGGTTGTGGATAACCCTCCACCAATGACAGGCGTCTCATCAGAGTGAGGCAGAGTGAGATTAACATAGAGAAGAGGTCCAGCCAGTGTGGCCAATAAGGTAGAGATTAGACTTGGGCAGCCACAACCCAGAGGGACTTGCAGCCACTGGAAGCTGTAAGAGGTAAAGAGAGCCTTCAGAGAAAGCCTGGCCCTGTCAGCAACTTGATTCCTGACTCTGACCTGAGAACTATAAGAGACTGACTTTCTATTTGTTAGCCGTTGTTGCATGACAGCAGCCCTAGCAACTGACCCCATACAGATACCCACACAGCAGGGGTCACCAAGAAGAGCCCTTGATGTCTCTGGTATTGGATTAATTTGCGCCCAAGGTCTCATTTTCAAGTCTGACTTCTTCCTTCCTAGGGAGACCTGCTTCTCAAGAGGTCACAGGGACAGATGACCCCACCTCAGCTTGAGGGTGTACACTCATTTCTCATGGGAAAACCTATGGCTTCTTCCCAGTCTGAACCTCCTGAAGATATTCTTTGTTGTCACCAGTGATCTAAGAGGTCTCATAAAATGTCCATGGATCTCGTAAGAAGTTTCTGAGATTTTAGGCAGTCCTCCTTCTGGCATGATGGGGAAGCCCACAGCAATGACAGCAAAGAAGAAAACTAAAGGAAACCCCAACCTATCAACAGAAAACCATCCTTATGGATGTCCTGAAGGAACTCTAGGTCATTTTATAACTGGACTCAAAAACTCAGGAGCTGATGAGAAAGAAGTTGGAATTCATTGTCTTCTATCTCTGCCCCTCAGATACTGAGATGTTAGGGAGAAGCAACTATGCCTAACTCAGTGTCACTTTAAGGGACAGCATATCAGGAGAATGGAGGGATTGATCTAAATCAGTATTCTGCTGAAATAAACTATTGAAATTTAGCCTAATATCTAGGATGAATTTCTATCTTAAAATAAATTAGTAGGGGCTGAGGAGATGACTCTGCAATTAAGAACACTGGCTGTTCTTGCTGAGGATACAGGTTTAGTTCCTAGTGTGTACATGCCCATGTATAAGCATCCATAGCTCTAGTTCCAGGTAACCTGGCACCCTCTTCTGGTCTCTGAGAGCATCAGCATGCATGGGGTGCACATACACACATGTAGGCAAAAAAACCCATTCATACATGCAAAATAAAAAATACATATTTTTAAATAGTGGTCATGAAATTTTGGGACAAGAATAGGTAACAAGGCACAGGGTCTGGGTCTGCCACAGAAATAGGCAAAGGATGGCCAGTTAGATGGATAAAAATAGCACCTGACACATTGTAGTTAAGCTCTGGATCTGCAACATTCCAACTTCTCCACATGCACTGATGTTCTAGTCAGTCCATCAGCCTTGCAAAGGTTCAGTTGGAACTTCTTTGTAGGAACTCCCCCTCAGGGGAAAGGACAAATCCCTGCCAGGCTGAACTCAGAAAATGGGGCTAGGTTGGAAGACAACAGGGAAGGGACAGGAAGGAAGCAGGACCCCTTCCTCTGGTGTAGGTCTTTCCGCTTTGCTGGAGTGGCCCCTGTGGGCAGAGTCAGTCGTCTCTGTGGGAAGTCAGTTCACAGTTTTTGCCTGTTGATCAAGACATGGTGATTTAACATCTGCCGCGTGGTCACCTTTCTAAGACCCAAGAGGACCTTCTGAAATAGTTGCTTCGGTCTTCATTTGGGGCCATGGAAAAGCATCGTGGGCGATCTCAGACCTCTGGAGTGCAGTCAAGGTTTTACAGATCCCAGGATTAGAACCCTGTTCTGTGTGACTTTGAAAATGTCTCCAAGGGCTAGTTTCTGACTCATTTTACTTCATATTCCACTGTATAGCTCAATAAATAAATATTCATCATCCTCCTGATGTCAGGCTCTATTACGTGGAAATGGGAATATAGTAGTGAATAATTCATTATCTATCTCCTGCTGGAGTTTATAGCCCCTGTGTGAGGCCTTCACACACACAACCACAAACCACACACACACACACACACACACACACACAGCTAATGGGACACAGCTCACAATGCTAATGAATTTAATGTCGTCTTCAATCTTTAAGTAGCATATAATGCTGCGGTATTTCACAAGTGAGGGAAACAAGGCAAGGTACCCTGGAATAGGATATTAGTCGGCTCTCACTTCCCTGTTATCTGCCTGTTGGTTTGCTCTGCTTTCTCTAGGCTGTTGAACAATTGGCTTCCACGTGTGCTTCCTTGTCTTCTGTGGTTTCCGGGGACGCATGCTTTATTCTCTTTAGATTTTTCCTTTCCAGATATTGCTGTCTTATTCACTCCCTCATCCAGAAGACTCACTCACCAACTTCCGTGAGACTGCGAGGCAGAGTGAGTTTACTTATTAAGGTGTATTTCTCCCGCTCAGCATTTTACATTAAGATTCCCACTGCAATTATGGATTGCAATTTTTAAAAAAATATTTTAAATCAATTTCATAAAATTTAAGGCCACGTATTGTGTTCAACGATACAAATAGGCTCGTTTGCCTGATATATTTTAGGAGAATTATAGGTTTTAACTCTTTGGTTGGTTTCCTCTTTTCTTATTCTTCTAATCTTTTTCTCTTTGTTTTCATTAACACTTATTGATAACACAGCTTTCTTCTGGTGTTGACTACGCAGTGATTTTCTGTATCTGTTGTCCAGTTACAGTTCCTAAAATAGCAGCTAGCGAAGCTTTACATAATGTTTCTGTTACCAAACACCCTTCTGTACACCAGTCCACGCAGCTGTCACAGCTCTGTAGAAGAGATGGTTGTCTTCAGCCAGAAAAAGCAAAGCAAACTCTGCCCTGGATCACACAGAGAGTGTTACACAGCTGGTCTGAGGACCCACGGGGTCTAGTTTCAGACCTGTGGATCCAGCCGGCACTTTCCCTCGCACACAGACTGTGGTGGGGTTACGATATGCTTTGGGGCTGACGGGAATCTCCCTTTGACACTTGGAAGTATTAGCTTATTTCCATCTGCAATTGTTTTCTTTCTGATGGGTAGTCTGTTCTCAGATGCATCTCTTGGTGGCTCGTCTGTTCTCTGTGGAAGGCTTCTAGGACTTCTTCATTTCTCTTCAGGCTGAAAAGTTTCTCAATGCTCTGCTTAGAAACTCGGACTACCCTCTTCTACCGTGAGAGCCTGTGCCTTTACAACTGCTCTTTTCCTTTGGGAACGTTCTCGCTTGTGATCTCTTTTGTCAACGCCCATTTATTTCTTTCCTCTGGCACCTTCAGTAGAGAAGTGATGGAGGGCTCCAGTCTACGGCCTTTGTGCTTCTCGCCAGGCATTGCATTTTGTTTGTCATTTTGTGACTGCCCCGTGCTGAGTCCGAGGTGATTTCATCAGTGCCATCTTCCTCCGCACTGTCTCATCTGTCTGGCCCTAGTCAAGTGTGTGCCCAGAGGAAATGAGATCAGATGGTGGCGGGACACCTCTGCTCCCCTGCGTACTGTAGCGCCGCTGGCAGGGTCCGTGACATGGACTCAACCGATGTGTCTTTCTGCATTTATCACCTTTCTTTTTTGTCCCTGTGACCAAATATGTGACTGGAAGCAACTGAAAGAAGGAAGGGTTCGTTTCAGCTCATTGTTGAATGGGAAAGTTCATCTTGGTAGGGAAAGGTATGGTGGCAGAAGGGCGAGGCTGCTTCCTCATGTCTTGATTCTGCTTCCTAATCTACCCAGATAAGAAGTAAGATCAGATCGAGGTCCATCCCGAGCCATGCATTCCAACCCCATGCAGGCTTATGGGTTTCACAGCCTCTCTGACTCCAGTAGCAGTTGGGGACTAACAGTTCAAGCAGAGCCTGTGGAGGACACCCCACATTGAAGTCTTGAGTGCTGCTCCCAGTGAATGAATAGATGAAGATGGTAATACACACACACACACACACACACACACACACACTAGATTATTATTCAGTCCTAAAATGCAAAAAACCTATCATTTGTGGCAATATGAGTGAACCTATAGATTATTACAATACGTGCAATAAATAGGATATAGGACGGCAAGTGACCCAGGATCCCACTTTAACAAGTGACGGAAAGAACTGATCTCATAGCAGCTGAGAATATAAGATGCTTTCCAGAGACTAAGGAGGGGATGGGGATAGGTGATCAGTGGGCAGGGGAAATACCTCCTGGGACTGCAGAGCTACGAAGCTGCAGAGTAGGATGAACTTGCTTATTAACAACTATTGTCAATTGGAGATTTACAAAAGTAGAGTTTATCCTAACGTGATTTTAAAGATCACTGTGAAGAATACAAACTACAAGTCACAGATGTCCTCTGCTTAAGATGTGCTTGCCAACGCCTTTGTGTTTTATATTCAGGGAGGAGCTTGACGATCACCACAGTTTAATCTGGGGACATTGTCATTATCCCCAGCTCCTGCTGACTTACCTTTTGTCTCGTTGATTCACCTGTTCCGGATGTCTTGTACAAACAGAATCACGTAACGTTTTGTGCCTGGCTCTCCCCCGTCAGCAGAGCATTTTCAAGGTCTGTCCCTATTGGAGAGTGGCTCACGCTTTGCTCCTAGTGTGAAGTTGTCCCATCGCGTGCATACTCCACGTGCTGTGTCCCACCTCTGATGGACAGGCAGATTGTTCACACCTGGGATATTATAAGTAAAATTTGTGTGAATGTTTATGTGTAAAATGTTTGCATTGACCACACGCTTGCATTCCTCTTGGGTGTACAGAGGAGTTGCTGGGTTGTGTGGCAGTGCTGTTCAGTTTTCTGAGTTCTCTAGTGTGGATATACTATTTTCCAGTCCCATCATCAATGTGTAGGGTTGGGATTGCTCCATGCCCTTGCCAATACTTTCTGTGTCTGTTGTCTTGATTCTAGTTGTGTTAATGGTATATAGTGACTTCTCACTGTGGTTTTGTCAATACTAATTCATTATTGGATCCTTTGGAAAAATGTCTATTGCCCATTGGTTTTATTCTTTTTGCTATAGTAACAACTATTTTAAGATTATTTTGTCACTATTATTGGTGTGTGTGTGTGTGCACGCGCGTGCGCGTGCCCATGCATGTGCACACCTACACATAGTGTCCCAGGCATGTGACTGTCAGAAGACTACTTTGGGGAGTTGTTTCTTGCTTTTACTACTATGTAGGTTCCAGAGAGCAAACTTAGGTTGCCAGTGTGGTGCGGCAATCACCCTTCATCTGCTTAGACAACTAGCCAGCCCCAAATAGCTATTTGTAAAACATGTATTTGAGAAGAGCCCCTTTTCTGGTAATACAGATTTAAACACTTTCCCAGTTCCACGAGTTTCCATATTGTTGGTGACAGAATTTTAGCATATAAGTTTTCAAAGTTTTTTTTTTGACACATTTAAATGCATTTTGAATCATTTTGTATGGAGATGGGTAATATTGTTTAAATGATTACACAGCATCTACCTATTCCATTGGGTATTACTGTCATTTAACAATACTAAATCCGCTGGGCTGTGGACACAGAATTCTGTCAATGGTTATTTAGGTCTTAACTTGTGTCAATACACGTTTTAGTTTCTTTGTGTATGAACACTGCCCTTCTTGTGTTAGACACATTGTTTTACTCCTCTTGACGCTCATGTGAATGGGTTATGTCTTTCTTTGTGGACCATTCCTTGCCAGTGCATAGAAAAATCGTTGGCTCGTGTGTTGGTCTCATTTCTGCAGCATCACCGCCTTAGTCATCCTTCTGACTGTTTATGATTCCTTCATATTTTCTGTTTCTAAATGTCATTTGCAGACAGAAATAGTTGTAACTCTTCCATCCCACATCGTTTTTCTTACCCATCGCCCCTAGCTTGAAGTCTCCATTAAAATGTTGACTAGAGCTGGCAATGGCAGATCTTCATGGTTTATCCGAAGGGGGAAACCAGTCTTCGCTGTCAAAAGTGATGCTAGTTATGGTTTTTCAGCGTGGACTTCATCAGGTTGAGAAATCCTGTTCTTAGTTTCCTATTTTGAAATGATTGATTGATTGATTGATGATTGGTTGCAGTGCTAAGGAAAGAATGTACAGCCTTATGGATGCTAAGCAGGTGCTCCGCCATTGGATGCATACCCAGCCCAGTTGTTTTTCTTTTCTATTACTAAAAAGGATGTTGGGTGTTACCAATTGCTGTTTGTTTTTCTTTTTTTCTTTTTGGTTTTTTTTCGAGACAGGGTTTCTCTGCAGCTTTAGAGCCTGTCCTGGAGCTAGCTCTTGTAGACCAGGCTGGTCTCGAACTCACAGAGATCCGCCTGCCTCTGCCTCCCGAGTGCTGACCAATTGCTTTTTCTATATTTAGTATCATGGTCTTGTGAAACAGTCCAGGCAGTAGTTTCATCAACAGAGGTTTTAAGCTTCTGATTAGATGCTGGGAGTAGCCAGTCAAGTCTGGGCAATCAAATAGATACAGGCCTGAAACTTAAAAGTTTCTGCTACCCCCAACCTGCTCACTCAGACCTCCCTTTCCCTTGGGGTTCTGGTTCTTTCTCTGAGCCAAGAAAAATGCTTCTGCATTCACCAGCATCTACCATGGGAGACATTCCTTGGCTCTTGTTTCTGATGGATCTTAGATCTTAAATTTCTCTACTTGGTCTCCTTTGCATAAAAAGGTTATTAAGTGTTCTGTATCTGTCTGTCCAAGTAACCATGGCAAGGTTGCATACATGGCTGAAGAGAGAGATTATGTTGGTAGTGGTCACGCCAGGTAGAAAGTCAGATAATAAGGTTCTTACAGCACCAATAGGCACTCTTGGGACTCCAAGACAAATTGGGGAGGATGTCCCACCCCAGACCTGAATGCTGATTTTGTCTCATTACTCTGGTTCCACACTGACAAACCATATTTGATGATGGTGCTTTACTGACAGAGCTCTAACCTGGTGTAGAGAATAACACAGTGAGGCAGGGAGTGTGCCAGTAATTTAGCCAACTTGGCCTCCACGGAAGACCCACCGTCCAATAACACATCAGCGTACTGAGCGTCTGATTTATTAAAGATGTGAGTGGATTAATATGCTCATCAGGACAGCTCAAACTAGACCAGGAGAAGACAGAGCTTCCTGCTTACCCTAAAGTGCTCTGCACACAAGGTGGTGTGAACAAGCCACCCTGGGAACCCCCCACTTGTGTGCGTCATAAATTGAAGGAAAGGCTCCGTCTTTCATTTTTATACACATTTAAGAGGAATCAAATTGTATGGCAGTCATATCGTCTGCTGAATAAGAACCTCCAGGACTCTTGGCTGGTACCAGGCATGCTAAAGTTCGAGAATGATGGCACGAGACTAGGGCACTGGGAGAGGCTATTCAAAGCAAGGGCTCTAAGCCATGAGAGGTAGAAGCAGAGGACCAAAGATCAGGGGATGACAGTAGAGAGGAACAGTGGAGGATGACCCTGGTTTGGGGCAGAGGTGCTTGGTCATATCATATACACAATGGATAGAATGAGAGCAGGAGACCCAGACTTGGAGAGGGAAGAAAATGGGGTGCTCCCCAGACTTAAACGTATACTTTGGAGATCAGGGGACTTTGCTGTAAATCCCTAAGAAAAATTTTCAAGCTCTGTGAATTTTCAGCAAGTCATGTTGCATTCTCTGGGCGTCAGTTACTAAGGCCCCATGAAGAGACAGTTGGGAGTATCAACCCTGTTTGTTTTTTTTTTTTGTTTTGTTTTTTTTTTTTTCTTAAAAAAAAACTGAGCCAGACTGGCCTCGAATTTGTGATCCACCCACCTCTGCCTCCTTCAGCAAATCCTACTGGCGGGCGCTACCCAAACTGGAGTATCAGCCCTTTCTTATCGTCAACAATAAAACAGCAACAAATGTCAGAAATTGTTGCTGCTGAATGCAGGGCTCAGCCTGAAACACCAATAATAAAACCACCAGGGCAGGATCTTCAGAGTGAGAAAGAACTGAAGGAGTCCCTTGGCTGGTACTTGGTATTTGGAAAACCTTGAGGTCACTTTAGTGTCCTTGGTTGTTAAGGGGAAGGAAGCCAAGATTGGCATACTTGCTTTATAATCTCAGAGGTAGAAGCTCAGGAGTTCAAGGTCAGCCATATGAGCCCTTACCTCAAATAAACTAATAAGTAAAATTAATTGGAGGGACCTGTAGATTCTTAAGTATTTTAACGGACTCCAAAGAAAGACACTAAGTTAATTATGATCAATCCCAATGAGCACAAGAGAAATGTGGGGCTGTGCTCTGTCCTCAACATTGCTGTGGCAGGAGCTGCTTTTCTTCAGGTGTCTCAGCTGGGAACTTACACCATATAGCATTATCACTAAAGATCTCCTCCCCATCGCCACCCCTGTGCTACCACTGGGGATCAATCAGAGCCCCTGGCTTGCTCTCTGGTGATGCTCTGCTCTAAGGAACACTCATTTAAATATGTTGTGAGATGTTCCTCCAAATCTCCATCCGCAATTCGGTGCTATGGCTATTCTCCACACTCTTCTTCTGGCTTCTGCAGAGTGAGCAGAAAACAAGACTTCATAGGGTCTCCTCGTCTCTCCTTTCCAATTTCTCTTTTCCTGTCTTCAGATGGCGACAGCCTTCACCTTGTTCACTGCTCCAGTGCCTTGTCACTCGAAGAGCTGCCAGCATAAAGGGAAAACCAGTTTTCTCCAATGAGGTGTTATTGAGTGTATCGGCTATACTCCAGAGCAGGCCTGAAGCCCAGGCCTACACAAAGCCTACACAAAATGAACTAAGTGGTATTTTTGCAGACTCTTAGTTACATTTTGCTTTGTTATGGCATTTATTGTCTTGTTTTATTTCCTGTTTTGCTTTTCATGTTTGTCTTTTTCTATTTGTTTCTTGTTTTTTTGTTGTTTTGTTTTCAAAATTACAAAATTTGTAAAGACACCACGATAATGGCAACTCTTATGAAGGAAAACATTTAATTGGGGTGGCTCACTTACAGGTTCAGTCCATTATCATCATGGTGGGAAATGGTTGAATGCAGGCAGGCATGGTGCTGGAGAAGTAGTTGAGTCCTACATCTTGCAGGCAACAGGAAGTGGTCTGTGTATGGATAGAAGACTCACTCCAGCCCCTGGCATCCATATATCCAAAGAGTCTGGAATGCTTGGGTGGAAGTTCCACTCCAAACCCCCTTCCTCTCTCTCTCTCTCTCTCTCTCTCTCTCTCTCTCTCTCTCTCTCTCTCTCTCTCTCTCTCTCTCTCTCCAAACCCTGCTGCATCTCAAAAAGCCTGCCGAATGAAGACCCCTCCCCAGAGAAGCTCAAGATAACTCCCACAGGGTATTTAAACTGCCCCCCCCCCCAGAAAACAAACACGTGGTTTTTTGGTATTCCTTTTTCTTTTTTGTCTTCTCTCTGAGGGGCTGGAAGGCCATCCAGGAGCATGATATATATTAAACTTGACTTTTTCTAATTCGGTTTGATTTGGTCTGATTCAGATCATTGCATTGGTGGAGAGGCTTATTGGGGTGCAGAAACTTTTCAGTCTGAGACACTGGGTAATATCTTAAGCATATATAAGACCTCATAGCCTGCCTCCACATATACATACATACATACACACACATACACACACAGTCTTCACCATTCATTTCTGTATTTCTTTAAGGAATAAGAGAGTCCTTCCTTGGGGACTCCACGAGTTGTATGAACTAGATTACAACAGCACTGTTGGTTAAGCTTCAACAGCACTCTCCATTCAAAGAGTGGAATGGAATAGACAAATAAAAGCATTGCTTATGCTAAAATATGTACAGCTCTACAATCTCATTTCCACGTGCTGTTGAGAACATTGCTTACATCTCTTACCACCCATTTCTACCACTGTAAGTTATTTTTATCCTAAACCAGCCTCCTGTTGGGGGTCTTATGATGGGAAAATATACCACATATGAAAATTTCCACACTGGTATTTGAAAAAGCACCAATTTTTGACCTGGTGTGGTTGTCTTTATTTCTGAAATTTCTGTGTTCTTGATGGTCCTAATTTTTATTGGGTTGTTGCTACCTGTGCTTGGTACCTACCATGGAACCTAGATGCATTAAGAAGCATCCTAATGACCTCGGCTGGACACCACTCACCATTCTTCTTGCTCTGCCCTGAGCAGTCAAGCAATTTCTCCTGGGTAATTTGAGCCAATCATTCTAGCCATAATGGAAAGCACATCTGTGCTTGGTGTTTTCTGACACGAGGGCACCTGAAAAAGCCAGCTATGGTTACACAGACCTATTTTGTGTCCCTAATGGAAGAGTTCCATGTCTGGGACCTAAACATCTAACTCAGCAACACCCAAAGTTTCAACACAAGATGTAGGAATTCATTCTGTGAGTGAATTACTAGGCCTCATCATCATGACGAGGGTATTTACTTTCACCCCCAATTTTCTGGATTCATGCATTTGCTTTTAGGAAAAACAGTATCACAAGCTCAAAAATACATCAAAGATACAGCGGAAGATTGCTAGTTTTGTGCACAGTTGTTATGGAAGGGTTGCTGTGGAATAGTCCTCCTGTACACTGTGAAGATTTGTCACTCAAATTGGCTTAATAAAATGCTGATTGGCCAGTAGCCAGGCAGGAAGTATAGATGGGGTGATGAAACTAAGGATGATGGGAAAGAGAAGGAAGGAGTTAAGAGCTGCCAGGCAGCTGGGAGGTGGTGGCGCACGCCTTTAATCCCAGCACTAGGGAGGCAGAGGCAGGTGGACCTCTGTGAGTTTGAGGCCAGTGTGGCCTACAATACCTAGTTCCAGGACAGCTAGGGCTGTTATGCAGAGAAACCCAGTCTTGAAAAACAAAACAAAACAAAAACAAACAAAAAAGAACTACCAGGTAGACTCAGAGGGAGCAGATGAATGAACAAGCCATGCTAATAAGAGTAACTTCAAATAACAGAGTGTAAATAAGGAATATAGGTTAACTTAAAGTGTAAGAGCTAGTTAGTAATAAGCCTGAGCTGTTGGCAGAGTATTTATAATTTATATAAGCCTCTGTATTTATTTGGGACTGGGCAGATGGGACAGGAAATATCGATCAACAGGAGGTTGCTAATAAAAGTAACTTCAAATAGCAGAGTGTAAATAAGGAATATAGGTTAACTTAAAGTGTAAGAGCTAGTTAGTAATAAGCCTGAGCTGTTGGCAGAGTATTTATAATTTATATAAGCCTCTGTATTTATTTGGGACTGGGCAGATGGGACAGGAAATATCAACAGGAGGTTGCAGTAGAGGTCATGTTTCCCAAATCCCCAAGGCCACTGTGTGCCATGGAAGGAGATCAAACCTTAGCTGTATATTTTAGTTAGTGACAAAAGAGCTTGCATAAGGAAATCAGTTCTTGATGTGGTCATATGTGATATCATAGAATTTCAGTTAGAAGGGATAAAACGAGTAGAGGCTGTGCTCCTGTCTCCCGAAGGACAGTGGGAGGAGGCTCTGAGCCAGAAGCTATTTGATTTATTAGTGATTTTCATATCTGAGTGATTCATATACCTTTTGTATAAAGTCTCATTTTCAATCGTTCAGGTTCCTAAATGATACACACCTCCAGGACTTGGGCCTCATCTTTGGTAACACCAGGCAAGCAGAAGCACCACCTGGTTTGGGCCACTGCTGACAGGACACTGTCCCTGAAACCTGCTTTTATGCTTCTTACTGACAGCTTCCAGATGGTGACTGCCAGACAACTTTTTTTCAAAACACGAGTTACCGTTGTTCGTTATAACTGTCTTTAGGTTAAAACCCACTTTAAAAACGTCCTTAAAAAATAAGAACAATGGGATCTCTTTTCCATTGCAAATAGAAGGAACTGTTAAAGGCAGGCCCAAGATTTCAGACCTTCAAAGGTTCCACCTTGTGGAAGAAAAACAGGGATACATAGATTCTTGGTCACCCGAGATTTAAACTTCATTTTTATAAAGACATATCTTTAGGAGGTGTTTCTGAGAAATGTAATTCTTTTGATTTTATACCCACCAGAATTTGTATTTAAGACTCATGTTGGGCTCCCTATATGGCTTAGATTGTATCACATTCCAAACTTAATAAAATCTTTGAAGCTATTTCTACCCCTCCAGTGGAGATTAATGACCACTGCTTCCACCTCAGGCTGGCTATAATGCATCCAGTGTCACAGAGCACGGTCACAGAGACCTCAGCTTGAATTCAATATCTAGGTAGATTTTTTTTAGCAACCATCTATTGATACCAAGATTATAGTTAGTTGCATCCATTTTTGGAGGAAAAAAGTGATGTTTTTAAAAAATATCATGGTAGATAGAAAAATGCTGCTTGCTCCTGATTCCCACTACTTGGTTTTCCACTAAAGTTTGTGAAAGAGTTTTACATGTATCATTTAATATGTCTGTGAGTAATGAACATTGAAAAATGTGTTTATAGTAGTTGTTATGATTCTGTGCAAAGGGGAACTTGGCAGTGGTCCAAACATGGATGAGAGCCCACGGCGATTCTGTACACAGAAGACCTTCACAGGTGAAAGCCAAAACCCTCACGGCACGCGGGAGACAAATACATCATGCAGGCAATGCTTAAGTGAAAAGTTTTATTAAGATAAAGGGAATGGGAGAGGAAAGAGAGAAGAGGAGAGAGACAGAGAAATGGGGGAGGCAAGGAAGGAAGAAGAGAAGGTAGGCAGAGTTTTACTTTTTAAAGAGACAGCATACTGCCTGCCTGCATACAGGCATGACTCAGGGCGTAGAGCACTCTGCCAGGTCCTCAAGGGGTGGGACCAGGTTCATCTGGATGCTAACAATCTTCCCTTCTTTGTTTATTAAAAAAGGTGAGGAATTAGGTGTGGCAGTTTAGGGAAATGAGGGTGTTGAGTTCTCAAGACTACTTTCCTGAGAAAGCTGGCGTGCTAGCCACATCTGATGTGGCATTCCCCTCTGTATGCTATGAATATTTTTTATTACTATTGGTTAATAAAGAAGCTACTTTGCCCTATGTCAGGGCAGAATATAGCAAGGCAGGAAATCCAAGCAGAGACAGAGGAGGAAAGAAGGCAGAGTCAGGCAGATGCCTTGTAGCCACCCAAGAAGCAAGAGGTAACAAATCATGAGCCTCGTGGTAAAGTATAAAATAATAGAAATTGGTTAATTTAAGATGTAAGCTCTAGCTAGGAATATGCCTAAACCATTGACCAAACAGTGTTGTGATTAATATAGTTTTTGTGTGATTATTCAGGGCTGGGTTGCCGGAAAATGAAAGAACAGTCTCTGCTTACACACATCCTGGGGTAGCTGGCTGCCTCACTGCTGTCCAGGCTATGTGGAACCATCTGGTGCCTCTTGGACCTGGAAAAATGTTGATAGAGCAGAGGACAAGGTTAAGTTCAGGGAAATATTTTTTCTTAGGTCCTGGTAATTGAGGAAGGGGGTATCGGACCAGGGAATGGGGGGAGGCTCAGGCCGTTTAGGTCCTGGTAATTGGGAATGGTGCATCTGACCTGTTTGAAGTGACTCCAAGTCCACTTCCTGGAACTTTCAACCATTCTTTGAGTTTGTGAGAGCATAAGTTTTAGACCCATTAGCATCCTCATTGTTTATAATCTGTCTTGAAATTTACATTATATAAATGGCAGTATATTCATGACAGAAATGACTGTGACATGTTTTTTGCACAATGAAAATTATCTTGGTCGATCACCTTCCTGGACCTGGGGAGAGTTGGGAGGACCTTGGTCTTAGCATAGAGTAGGGAACCCTGATGGCTCCTTGGCCTTGAGAGGGAGGGAGGGGAGGTATGGATGGAGGGGAGGGGAGGGAAGGGGGAGGAGGAGGGGAGGGAAAGGGGAGGAGGAGGGGAGGGAAGGGGGAAGAAGAGGGGAGGGAAGGGGGAGGAGGAGGGGAGGAGATGGAAATTTTTAAATATAAAAAAATAAACCATGAAAAAAAAAGAAAATTATCCTTGAGGTCTATTGCTAGAAAACCACCAAAGAGAACTTGAAATCTTGAGGTTGTAGCTATGATGATAGTGGTAGCATTCTGCCAGAGCTAGACTACTGGCTTATCAGAATTGTATTAGTTAATGTTAAGTTCATACACACCTTAATAACTTGCATTTGTACACCTTAAAACACCTTCTTAGACCCTAAAACACCTTTTCAGACTCTAAAACAATTTTAGAACCTCGCATCTTGAACTTTTCATCTTAAAACACCTTTTATTTAAAGAATGGTAAGAAGTTATATTGAAGTCTGTCTTATGAGTCTATCTCTTTTCCCAGTCTGGTAATGAGGTAAACTGTGTCTAGACTTAGCCTTGGCTCTAGGAGAGTGAGGCCAGTGACCTGAATTTTACACAGAGAACTGAGAAGGCAGTTGAAGCCTTAGTTAAGCTGGCAAAGTTACCCGTCGTCAAACAGCATCAGAGATCTTGAGAAGGATAAATTTTACCTGGGTTAATGCTTAAAATTGACAGAGACTTAATTTATTGGCTGCCTGGGCAGCCACCCCAGAGTCCTCCATGGGCACTGAGGGCAGGTCTTAGGGCAACGTCTGTCTTTTGGCTGGAGGAGGTAGACCTGAAAGACCCCAGACGAGCCTGTGGATTAGGAGCTTGCAGGAATGCCAGCCTACCTGTTGCTGAGGCAATCTGAGGCAGTTGATTCCAGGGTCTCATCACCCACAGTCTGGAGAGGGTTTAACCGCAGTTGAAGTGAAAGGAAGTTTTTGATCACCGGCGAGCACTGCCGCTTACTAAGCAAGTTCCAGATAGAGGTTTTTCTGTTCCCATCCATATTCTTTGCAGGAAATAGGGGTTGCTGCCAGGAGCTGACCTGTCTCTCTATTATGAAGGGCCTTTGAAATTCAATATTTTAAATACCATATCCTCCAGACCGCTGAGCATTTGAGGACTGTTTGTTGGGCATATTTGAATTATGATTACAAAGACACTAGGACGGGATCCGCCTGGAGAGCTGGGTCCAAGCTGAGAGGTTGTGGAGAAATGTTTTACCCAGAGTCCTCCAGCTTGACCGTAACTGGTTTTAACTTAGCAGGTCAGATTTATACTTGCAAAGGACAAAGAAGTAAAGAAAAATTCCATTTTGCAGTAGAAGCTTAACACCAAAAACTGACAACAATGAAGAACAGCTTACAGGAAGGGGCTGGGTGGTGTAAATCTCTAAGTTAGCTTTTGTCAGTCTGAAACAGATCTTTATAACCTTAAATTTTTTATCAGTATATAGAATATATTTTAAAGCAGAGTTGAATGAATCGCATATACAGTATGTTGTAACAGGTAACAGATCTAACTATGTATTTTTAACCATATATTTTAAAAAGTGCATAGCAATTTAGAATACTTTAGATTTGTTTTTTCTTTATCCAGAAGGAGATACAATAAACAGTCACTAAGACTGTTTAAAGCATTCTTAAACAATACTTATTTGAACATATATGCACAGTTGAATTTAAGTTGCATACACACATACACACACATACAGTGTTAAAGTTAGTTTACATTCACGCACACATGGAATTAAATTCAACAGGGCATTTAAAGAAAGAGAGAGTAGGCAGACGTGTGCAGGTCTTTGGAGCAAAGAAAGGAAGCTGATTCTTTGCAGGAGGAGCAGGTTAGTGGGGTCCCTGAGTGAAGTGGGTGCTCTTAGGCGCTGCCACAAAGCATGCAACTGTGCAAACATGTTACATGCAACAGAGTTAGTGTAAGGGGGATTAGAGATGAAGGAAAGAGAACGAGCTGGCGGGCATTTTTAAAGCATAGCTAATGATGTGAAGACAGTTGGTGACAGACGATCACATAACTGTTCTGAGGGTGGGGGCAGGCTGTGTGGGCGCTGCTTGGTTCTGGGCAGAATCGCACTAGTCTGTGGCTCCTCCCTGCCCCAGTCTGCAGTAGTGGCTGGTCACATGGCCACCCTTAGGAAGGATGGTGGTTAGGTCATCCGACCTGCCCTTAGCCAAGATGTCGCCTGCCCACATGTTGTAACTCTTTCCACTTACCCATCTGCTGGCAGAAGTTAGAAAGGTCTCATAAAATTTTGGGATCTAAAGAGCCGTTAGGCAGTCAATTTGAGCTGTCATCTAGGGGATGTTAGTACAGAGGTGAGTGAGTCTGGGGGCCTTTACATACGGCATTAAATGGAGGGGTTTTAGGCTCTCTAATAGGCATCCCAGAGGAGTGGAGGGCTTAAGGTTTTTATTGGCTTGTTTACCATGAGTGAGGCAGAAAAGAGCCAATGACTTTTTTCCAAGAGAGGAACAGTGATGCTGGCTCAGGCCTCTCATTTGCTTGTTAGCAAAACAAACAAACAAGCAAAAACCCAAACAAACAAAAACAAAAAAAATGGGTGCCAAGAGCATGAAGCCTGAAAATCACGGAATCCGACAGAGAAGGCATGCAGCTGAAGAGGTATGTATCTTGAAAGACCTGTAGGGCCCAGAAATGATGGTGCAGCTCAGGCAAGTCTGAGGGCAGTATGCCTGAAGACCATGGAGTCCAAAAGACTTATAGGTCCAAGAAACGAAAGCACAAACCGTCGGTTAGGGTGGGGGCCCAGGGCACTAGGCCCAAAAGCCTCCCTAGTGAGAAATGCCAGAGGTGGTTGTCCTCGAAAGCCAACCAGAGGAGGAGATCTTATCAACCCTAGCTGGTGTTGTGCGGAGTATCCCAGTAGATGGGCAGCTGGAAAGTGGCTGTCAGTCCGCATCCGGGTCCTCATGGGCCTCGGGCCTCCCACCCACGGGTGGGAGGGACCACAGGGAGAGCCTGACAGAGTCATGGCATCAAATGTTAGGCACCAAATGTTATGATTTTGTGCAAGGGACATCTTGATGGTGGGTGAGTCTAAACGGTGGTGAATGAGAGCCCCCTGTGATTGGGTGCGCAAGAGACCTTGGCGGGTGAGAGCCAGAAGTCTCACTGTGAGCGAGAGACAAATAGGCCAGGTAGGCAAAGCTTAAGTGAAGAGTTTTATTGCAATAAAGGGAATGGTAGAAGGAAGAGAGAAAGAGAGAAAGGGAGAGACACACAGAGATGCAGAGGGAAAGAGGAAGAAAAGAAAGAAGTAGGCCAAGTTTCGCTTTTTAAAAAGTCTACATACTATCTGTCGGCATGCAGGCATGACACAGGAGGAACCACTCTGCCAGGTCCTCAAGGGGTGGGGCCGGGTTCGTCTGGATGCTAACAGGAGGTATTTGTGACGGCTAATACTAATGATTGACTTTATGGAATCTTGAAATTCTTAGGAGATGAGTCTTTGGGCTTGCTGTGAGGGATTACCTAGACCCTCAACAACAGCGGTTCTCATCCTTTCTAATGCTCTGTGACCCTTTAACACAGTTTTTTCACGTATGGGGACCCCCAACTATAAAATTATTTCGTTGTTACTCCATAGCTATAATTTTACTACTGCAGCGAATCATAATGAATATCTGATATGCAGGTTCTCTGACATACACATCCACAGGGGCTGTGACCCGCAGGTTGTGAACCTTATGCTAACTGAGATGGGAAGACCCACCCTCACTGCTGGCAGCACTGTTTACTGTGGTTGGGTCCTGGACTGCATCCTGCATGAGGAGAAGAAAGCAAGCCAAACACCAGCAAACATCACTTTCTCCTTCCTGACTGTGGGTGTTAGGTGACCAGCTGCTGCTACCAGGACCTCCCTGCCATGATGAATTGAATTGAGAGCCAAATGAAACCGCCTCTCCCCTAAACTGTTTTGTCAGGGCATTTTATCTCAGCAACAGGAAAAGCAACAAAGTCATTCCTTTTTTTATTAAACATTTTATTATTATAAAAAATTACAAAGAATAAAAAAAATGAAGGTCTCATCTAAACATTGCCTGGTGAGGTCAGTCCCAACTCCCTGGGCTGCAGAGACCCAATGTATTAGAACACTAATGTATACACCAAGTAAATCCTGTGAATCCATAGCCTTTACACTAAAAGTTATTCATAGTAGGCACATTAGCATATTCCCATAATCCCAGCACTCAGGAGGCTGGGTCAGGGGAATAGCTAGGAAAAGGCTAGTCTGGGCTATATATTTGAGACCCCCATGACATGGGATGATCTTCTGTATCTATGTGGCTCTTATTGGTTAATAAATAAAGCTGCTTCAGCCTATGGCAGAACAGAATATAGCTAGGCTCAAAGAAATATAGAGAGAGGATAGGCAGAATCAAGGAAACACCATGTAGCTCCTGAAGGAGAAAGATGCTTGAACTTTATCAGTAGGCCTACTGATACATAGATTAATAGAAATGGGCTAATTTAATATATAAGAGCTAATTAGTAATACACCTAAATGATTGGTCAAGCAGTGTTGTAATTAATATAGTTTCTGTGTGATTATTCGGGTCTGGGTGGCCGGAAATGAAACGCAGTCTTATTACAACCCATCTCAAGAAAATCATTCACATTGAAACACATTTTCTCTTGAAAGCTTAACATAAAAGAACTGTTTGTGTTAGGAGAAAGACAGATGGGTCTTATGTAGCTTTTCTTCTTAAAAGTGGGCTCCAAATTGGTAATAGTCTTAGACTAGCTGAAAAGGGGAAAAATAGCTGAGAGATTTTGAATGAGAGAAGGTTACTGGGCAAAGAGGAGGTTGTGGTTTTGTAGTAGCCCAGACTGTGGGGTTATCTTCACACGGGGACTCATCCTTGCTCTGGGTACCAGTTCCTCTGTGCTTATATCAGAGATCTCAGTAAGAACATAAAGCAAGTATATACAGGGTGTAGATTGACCTTAAGTCTGTGTGCCTAAGGTCTATTCTGTTGATCAGAAAATCAAAACCCAATTCAACAAAGAACTAAATAATCTACCCAAACCAGCATTTCCCAATGGCTACTAAATGGTGGAGCTGAGATCTGAACCCACATCCTCATGTCCCCTATGCTGCACATTCTGCTAATCCTTGCAGTTAGATAACCATAGTTCTTGGTAATTTTGTGAAAAGGTCTTTTTATTTTTGTTCCTTTCTAAGGAATTACTAATATTGGTCATGGTTCAGCCCAGATAAGGGACAGGAGTTGAGAATCTACTCAGTGCTTCCCATCCAGAGATACTTTGACCCTGAAGGGAGAGCAGGCTGTGATGCTATTGGAAACACAATGCAGTTGGGGGAGTTGCCTCTACCCCTGTGACCGAATCGCAGAGCTCCAAGCAAGCAGGTCCCCTCTGAGCACATTTGTTTCTCCTCTGTCTAAACTCAAGCAAACAGAACCATTGTGTTCGCACAGTTCTTGCTCTGCTGTGAATGTCTTGTAAGGTCCATCAGATCCATAGTTTGGAACCATCCAAACTACTTCTCATCAGGTGAGATGGTCTCCAAGCAGCTCCTCCTCAATATTATCCATTCAAGCTGATTTTAGGTAGCATGCTTGTTTGTAGTTGTGAGTGTGTGTATGTTTGTGTGCACACACATGTGCATGTGTGTAATGGAGGAAGAACCCAGGGCCTTTCACATGTTAGAAGAATGCTCTACTATGGAGCTACACCCCAGCCCTCCTTGTAATCTCCTGCGCCCATTCTGGAGAGTGACATTTCTGCACAGTGTCCATAGCAACGGTGCTCTCTCCCTGCTCTTCAGACTCTTACCACAGAGGCTCCATGTCTCTTCTACACACTGCAGATGCCCAGCCCTTGGGATTCTGCACATTTCCAATGATGGAGTGGGATAGGTACACTCAGTATTTTTTATTATATTTAACCTCAGCTCTCAGTGAATTAATGAAGTCACCGGAAGAAAGATTTTCAAATCTGGTCAAGTGAACAGATTTCAAAATCTGATCATTTTTCTTTCCTTAACTTAATCTTAAAATAGCCTCTTTACTGGATCCTTGCTGTTAACCTCAGCAGAGAGCATCTTGAAGCTCCAGGCCTATCTACTTTATGTATAGTTTACTAGAACAGGATCCACCTTGTCTTTTGGCCTTGGGTCACTTCAGAGCACAGGAGGTTGGTAGGTTGACAACTCCTTTGATATCAGGACCATGTCTGACTTGCTCAGTACATTGCTCCAAGAACTCCCTGATGATTCTCCATATCTGGCCAGTTTGAAATCTATGATGGGTTGTGTGCCCAATAGGCACAGTAGGGAGCCCTTATTTATCCATGGAAATTTATTCAAAGACCCTGACGTGCCATGATTCTGAGATAATTCCTCTATTTATCAATGCCTTTTTTCTTATGCTAAACATAAACACTTATGCTAAAGTTTTAATTTATAAATTAGGCAGAGTAAGAGATTAATGGCACCAACTTATCGTAAAGTAGAATGATTTTAATAATATATTGTAAGATAAGTTGTATGATGAGCTAGGCAGTGGTAGCACACGCCTTTAATTGCAGCACTCAGTAAACAAAGGCAAGCAGATCTCCGTGAGTTCGAGGCCAGCCTGGTCTACAGAGCGAGTTCCAGGATAGGCTCTAAAACTACAGAGAAACCCTGTCTCAAAAAACAAACAAAAAACCCCAACCAAACAAAAAAATGATAAGTTATGTGAGTAGTTATCATAATCTGTCTTGATAAACCTTATTGTATTTTTATCTTTTCAATTAAAGGAAAAATTTCACATCTTCTCTTTGGCCGTTTGAATGACAAGCGTGAGTATTCTTGCGATTTGAGGTCATTACTAAGTAAAACATGGGGGACCTAAAAATAAGCACTGTGATACTGTGGCAATTGATAACTGGCCACCTAGTGACTAACAGGTGGGTAGCAAATACCATGTGAGTACATTCACTGGACCAAGAGAGAAGTTACATCATAATGTAAGCTTTCATGCCACTAATAGGAATAGGTGCATAATTTAAAACTTGTGAATTATTATTTCTGAACTCATCATTTAATGTTTTGAGGATGTAGTTGCCTAAGGATATCTGAAATTGTAGAAAGCAGGATCTGGATGCGGGGAGACTCCTACACAGGCAAACCTCACTTTATGGCTTTTCATTTTACTCTACCTTGCAGATATTATATTTCTCAGAGATTAAAGGTTTGTGCTGATCTGCCATGTGAGAAGCAAGCCCATTGGGATCAGTTTTCCAATATTTAGATAATGAAGAGACTTTTAATAACAAAGTGTGCATAGGCATTATATGCACGTGTGTCTGCAAGGCAGGCTGCTTGGCCATCAAGCTCCTGAGAACTGCCTGTCCTGACCACTCAGTGCTGGTTTACAGTCCTGTACATGCTATGCTTATCACATGGGTTCTGGTGATTTAGACTTGCAGCACAAGGCACCTGTCTGTGCTCTATGAGCTACCATACAGTTCGTGAGCTTCAGGCAAGGGGCTGGAGGTTGAAACATACAGAGACACATAGATACACAGACAGAGACATGAACCTCTAGTCACTGGTAAGAAGCCCTCTATTCAATAACACCATGGAGGCTTATATACCCAACACAGTCAGGTGGGCCAACAGGTGAAAACCTTATTCTCTGATCCTCAAGGCCAAGGCAACACGTGCTCGTGAAGCAGAGCTGGTAAACAACTTTGACACAGCTGCCAGCAACTCAAATAAGAAGGAAAGTAAAGATCTCTAGCAGGGAAAAGCAGCTGGAGGCCAGGACTCCAAAAGGTCCCAACATAAACTCATGTCTCCATATGTTCACAGCAATCACTAACTCAACTCCTCAGTCCCCTAAATTATTTTAAAAATTGAGGTATACTGGTTGTTTTTAGGCATAATTGCACACCTAGATTAATGTAGAGTGTTGACATAACTTTAACATGTATTAGAAAATCACGGTTGTGAGATTTATTCTTCTGTGATATTTTGCTTGGCACAGTGGTTTAGAACCGAAGGTGCTATATTTCCAAGGTCTGCCTGTAGTCCCCAATTGTTGATGGATATTTGTACACTGTGTGAAGATGTGTCTTTGCCACGGCACTTTCTGACTGGTCTAATAAAAAAGCCAAATAGCTAGGCAGGAAGAGGTTAGGTGGGACTTCTGGGGACAGAGAGGATTCTGGGAAGAAGAAAGGCTGGGTCACCCACCAGCCAGATGCAGAGGAAGCAGGGCATGCAGAAGGAAAGGTAACAGCCACAAGTTACACGGCAGGATGTAGATGAATAGAAATGGGTTGATTTGAATTATAAGAACTAGTTTAGAACAAGCCTAAGTTAAAGGCTGAGCTTTCATAATTAATAAGAAGCCTCCATGTCATTATTTGGTAGCAGACTGGCAGGAGAGACTTGTGCCCAACGAGGCAGATCTTGACCAATATTCTTAACACACATATTTACCAATTGCTTGTTATAAGTGTGTTATGGTCAAAGAATAACACACATTCCTTGGATTTGAAAGTAAATGGTGGGACTGTGTGGTGGCCCGAATAAAAGCTCCCAGAGATATCCATGTCCCAATCTCTAGAACCTGTGACTCTTACCGTTGATGGCCCAGCATCTTTGTAGCTGTGATGGTGCTAAGGATCTTGACATCTTGAGGGGTGTGTCCTGGACGTTCTTGGGAGACTGATGTGATCACAGTGGTCCTTATCAGAGAGGAGAGATCATAAAAGAGATTCCATGATGATTGAGAGTTATCAGAGTGGCAGCAGGAGTCACCATCTGAAGAACACAGGAGGCCATAGGAGGCCATAGGCCATAGGACATAGTGAGAAGGACACCCTCAAGAGGCCACAAAGGGAAATGATTTTTTTGGCTCACCTGCTTGATCATTAAGATGCATTTCAAGGTGGGCAAGATGGTTTAATGGGTAAAGGTGCTCGCCACCAAGCCCAACAACCCAAGTTCCATCTTTGCAACTAGTAAGGTGAAATCAACAACTTGGTTCTGAAGTTGTCCTTGAACATATATACCACACATGCTCTGTGGTATAACTGCATGTCCCCCCCACAAAGAAACAAATAATGTACTTAAAAATAAATGAAGGAGTGCATTTCAGACTTCTGACTTCCAGAACTACAAGAGTATAGATACATGATGTATAAAGGCATCCATTTGGAATGAATATTCACAGCAGCCTGGGTGCTGGTATGGGCTGGATAACTGTTTGTGTGCTCTATCCTGGATAGCTCCCAAAGCTATTTAATTTGTCTCTGGGATTTTCTCCACCAACATCCCTCCATCTTAGAGGAGACTTTGCTGTTCTCCTCTGCTCATAATGTCCTCTCTCATCTGGGCCTTGGGAATATGTGCTGGTTTGAATGTGAGCATGGTAGCATGCTCCTCTGTAGCCTGTCACTCATGGTGGATTGTCCTAAATTAGAGAATGTCTTGGGGTTTCATTACTGTGAAGAGACATCATGACAATGTCAGCTCTTATAAAGGAAAACATTTAATTGGGTGCCTTACAGTATCAGAGGTTTAGTCCATTATCATCATGGCAGGACATGGTGGCATGCAGGCAGACATGGTGCTGGAGAAGGAGCTGAGAGTTAATAAATCTTTATCCACAGACAACAGAAAATAAACTGAGATACTGGGCATGGTTTGAACATGTGTGAGACCTCAAAGCCCAACTTTACAGTGACACACTTCCTCCAACAAAGCCACACCTACTGCAACAAAGCCATACCTCCTAATAGTGCCACACTGTGAGCTTATGGGCGCCAATTACATTCACAAAGAATTTCTTTCCTTCTGTTTCTAGTCAGACTAAAATGTGATGACAAGCTTAACAGTCTGTATTCTTTATTTTATTATAACTGCTTGAATATTTCTTCATGAGACTCATGAAGAAAATGCTTGGCCTAGCAGATCCGGGACTCCTAGTCTTATAAAAAATTCCTGGAGGGGTGACAGACATTGGATTTTGAGGACTGTTTTCACCTTTACCAGAATGGGAAAGAGAGTGTGTGAATGAACTGTATAGATGGAGTCATTCACCGGAACTCAGTCCTCCTCCTGAGTCTGCAGCATTTGGCACGTGGTAGGTAGAGTCTAGAGTAACATCACCACTGAAAACCTTGGATGTCAAGTCTCTAATATGCCTTTATGAGAGAGGACATCAGCATGTGTTTCCCAGCTCACTGCTGTGGGAATCAGGTGCAGCTCAAGTGACTCCCCTGAGAAAGACCCTTTTCCTATGTTGTGCTTTGGGCCTTTTCTCAATGCTGATTTACCTTCTCACCATAGGAACACAGCTTTAAGTAACAGTAGAAGCTAAGCCATACTGCTGAATTGTCTTCGGGGAAGATGTACGCCTCTGTGAAGTGGTAATCACAACCTCAAGGGAGACTGTGTTTAGGGCATTAACCATCACAGCCTGCACAGCTCACACTGGGCCCTCATTTAGTTCCAGCAGAGAAGCATTGTTGGCTCTCACAGAGACAGGCTTGTACCTCTGGTGGGAGAACCGTACTTGGAGAGGGCCCATTGAGGTGTGCTCTCTGTTTGAGCTCCTCTTGTGTACCCAGAAGGATCAACCTGAAAAGGAAAGCGATTTCCTTCCGGCCATTACGTGCTAAACTAGGCATGCGTGCTCATGCTTAAATGGCTCTTCTGCCCCCAAATGCTCCTCTCTGTCTAACACCACCACTGACAGTGTGGGGAGGTGCTTTGCTGTCTCCCTCTTGTTTAGAATGAATTTCCATTTCCACAAAACCTTGAAGCTTTGGTCAAGGCCTGATTTGGGGAATTCATTGGCTACCTATTATTAACAAATATATCAAGCCCTCCTGCAGAATTTGAAAGTCATAGGGATGAGGCTGTGAAGATTATGGGGAACACTGGGGACCTGGGAACACAGCGAGATTTCCTGCAGGTAACTCCGAGGATCCTTGATTTGCAATCATCTCCTTATCAAAATAATTTAAAATTGCATTGAAGGCATTAGAAGCTTATGAGAGTGCATGCAGACATGAAATGCTGGGCTCATTTTAAATGAAAGCGGATGGATTTTTGCATCTGTTCTTTGCAACTCATTATCCTATCCCCCACAAGTTCAACAAATTAAATCCTGGCTTGTTTCCCTCTCATTAGGGATCAATTTGCATGAATTATAGGTTTGCATTATTCAGGATTTGTGTTTAATTACAAGAGTTGCATCAAGAAAAGAAAATGAGAAGCGGCAGAAGAAGCCCCCACTGTCAGGCTCTATGCATTGCTTTCGATGTTGCTGTTAGTAGCCAAGTATGGAAAATATTTTAGGCATAGAAGCTGCTTAGTGAGGCTAGGGAGATTGATCCATCAGTCAAATGCTTGCTGTGTGCACACCAAGACTTGGGTTTGACTTTCCAGGACCCACGTAAAAAGCTGAGCTCTGTGGTATCCACACGCAACCCTAGAGCTCAGGAGACAGAAGACAGGGAGGATTCCCCAGAGTCTGAGGGCAGCGGGTCTAGCTGAATATGTGAGCTCTAGGTTCAGTGAGAAACACTCTTTCAAAAATTGAAGTGGAAAACAAACAAAAAAAGACCTGTCATTTACCTCTGGCCTCCTCATGCATGTGCACATACCTGCTCTTGTACCTACATACACCCCCCTCTCTCTGACTGACACACACACACACGATTATAGGTTTGCTTTGGCTGAATTCTTTGTTTTCTTCATGATGCATCCTTCCAACATTCTTCTACACTGTTGGATGATTCCCATCTCTGGGGCCCAGCCAGTTGCTCCATCTCCAGAAGGAAAAGGAAGCAGGCAGGAGACAGAAAAGCACTTCCCAGTTTTCTGGCTGCCTGCCTGGCTCTTCTGCTTTGTGGCAGATACTGGTGTAGTTCATCTTATCTCCACGATGAGACCACAGAGCACAACAGTGCATGCATTTAACGTGAGGCTTGGGTTGAGGAAAGCGATGATTTTCCCCAAGCCTCTGTTCAGGGTGACAGAGGTGACCTAACTGAACCCATGTCTATCTGCCTGTAACTAGACCTTTGATCATGGTTGTAAGAGAGAAACTGGCATACCCCATTTGGGCATTTAGCCCCCTCCTATCTTGTCTTGATTCTTCTCCTCTGTCTTCTTTATACCATTATCGATCACCTTTTCTTCTTTCCAGACTTTTCTTCATCAGTGAGGGGGTGTTAGTCATCTTTCCTGTCCTGTGAGCCTCCTATGAAATCACGCCTGATTAACTTTCTGCTGAGCTAAGTTTCTTTCTTTGACTGTTGATGAAAGCAAAACCCAGGGAGGGAAAATGAACTTCAAGTTCACACAGCAGCACAGGCATCTGCTTGGAAGCTTCAGTCACAAAGCTGGCTCCTTGGTCTTCTCTCCTGTTTGGTTTCTCACTTTGACCTGCGTAGACAACACTGCCAGATGCTTCATCCTCTAGATGATGCTCACCGAGGGATGAGGAGGGGCCCTCAAGAGATCCCAATCATCACCCTCATTTGGCTGTAATTCCAAGCTTAACCATCTGGATGTGCTACTAAACTGGGCAGGCTTTGTGTCTGTATTGCCTAATTAACATAATGAAGTGCCTGGGGTCTCATGCTATGCACCCCTCCCCATGTTGTTTTAAAAACGTTTTATTCTTTTCAGTTCAAATGAATCTATTTTCTTGTGTGTGTGGGGGGGAGCAAGAATGAAACCAACAAAGTTTTAAAGAGAGGTTCATTTATCTCATTCATTTGAGTAAAAGGCACATAATTTTGTGAACTTTCCCAAACGTTGCTTTCGCTCTTTGTAACTACATCTGCATATGCTATAAACATGAGTGCTCACACATGGGTACCACACACATGCAATGCAGATGCCTCTTACGGGCTGAACTGAGATTCTCAAATTCCAGATGTTGAGATCCTAATTCCTAGTCCTTCAGAACATGACTGTACTTAGAGCCAGAACTTTAAGGAGCTAGCTGAAGTTCAGCTGAGGTTGTGTGCATGAGCTTCAGTCCAACCTGGAGTCCTTATAAAAGGAAGAAATTTAGGTAGAGACAAAATATGGATGGAAGGCCACATAAAGATACAGGAGAGAGAGGACATGGCTGTCTACAGTCACAGGGAGAGGATACCAAAATCACCATCCCTTGGCACTGGGCTTTCAGGTTTTTACAGACTCTGGATGATCAGAAAATTATGTCTGTTAATTAATCTGCTCAGGATGTTGAATTTTGGTTGGCTACCCTCGCAGAGCTGTACACTGTCCTCTGAAAACTGAAAGTGTCATGGCGTGCTTGTGTTCTGAAGCTTGCTTGTCAAAAACCACTTTACTGAGGTATCAGATGCAGAGAGGCTGTGTGTCTTGAAGGCATACAGTAATAGGAGTGTGAGATCATATTACTACAATGAGGGCAGTAAGCACACCTACCGTTTCTAAAGGTTCCCTTTGGTTTCTCATTGGTTCCTTTGTGGGCTGCTTGCTTTTTCTTTTGTTTTGTGATACAAACACTTAACATATGACCCATCCACTTGCACACACAATGCAGGGTTGTTATTGACGGGTTCTTTGTCACACATCAGCTTTCTGGAATGTGTTTATCTTACGTAACTATAATTTTATATCCATTGAACACAATTTGCTCCTTACTGCCCTCTCCCCCTAGACCCTGTAAAACATCATTCAATTTTCTCCTTCAATGAGTTTGACCCTTCGAAGCTGGCTGTGCTCATTTGTGTTCTCGGAGGCATCAATGGTAGGGCATAAAAATCTATTGCTATGCCATTCTTTTAGAGCTTGAGTGTGGTTAGATTGTGCTATAGCCTCCTTTGTGCGAGGGGCCATGGGGAGCAATTTGAGGTCAACGTAAGAATGCATGCCCAGACAATGTGTTGATTTTTCATCTAGAAATGTTCTCCAAGTTTGTCTACATAGACCAGATGGCAAGAATAAGGAATTTTGGAACCAAAAGATTTTGCTGCTATGGGTTGTGATGTATGGATTAAGATCTTCCAGAACTCATTTACTGAAGATCTGAGTCCTATTATACTTGGAGTTGGAATGTTTTAGGAGGTAGTTAAGGTCAAATGAAGTGTCCTTACAAGAAGTGGGAGAGGTAGAGACAGCGAGAGTTAGGGAGTAAGAGCAAGTGAGAGAGAGGGGCAGGGATGAAAGGAGATAGAAGGAGGGGGAGAAGCAGGCAGGAAGGGAAGGAGAGAAGAAGGGAGAGAAGGAGAGAGAAATAGAGGGATGGAAAGGAATGGATAGAGGGAGGGAACTAAGGATGGAGAGAGTGATGAAGGGAAGGATAGAGGGAGAGGAAGGGAGAGAGGAAGGTAAAGAGGGAGAGAGGGATGGAGAAGGAGAGAGAGGGGCAGGAAGAGATGTAGAGAGAGGGGGAGAGAGAAAGAATCCTTACTTGAGGACATCTAGTCTGGCATTATGAGACAGCAGCCTGAGCTGAGGTACTGGCACTAACCCTGACAGCATGTTAGTACCTTGTGGAAGTTTGTCACCTGTGGAACCAAACAAGAGTAGCAGCTCACACTACTCTTGTGAGTTGATGTGCACTGGACTTTGTAGCAGCTCCTTGAGCTTAGGGAGTGTGCAAAGCAAACCAATGCCCGTTTCTCTTGCCCCAGGAGAAAATCATTCCCCAATCCCAATGTAAGCCTGGATATAGGAAATATATACAAAATTTGTCTTGTGTTCTTCAGTGCATCTCATGTGGAGAGCGATGTATCTAATAGGCCACTAATATTTGAGTCTATTCTAGCACCTTTATGTGGTTGTCCGTGCTCCTCCTTCCCTTGCTGAGCTCCCTGGGCAAGCACAAACGTTCATGTGGCGACCCTCCTGCGCCCTCCACAAAACTCTAAGCCTGTAGAGAACGGAAGGCCCCTTTCCTCCAAATATGGTGGGGACACACCACCACCGTGACATGACTTTAAAGGTGTGATGACTGACCCTATGGCAACCCTTTGTGTGGCCCCACAGTCACAGTGCCACTCCTTGGCCCATTGCCCTCCCACTCTCTTGCCTTCCTCTCCAGCCTCTGGCGACCTTCCTCATTCTCACTGTCAGGAGATGCCACAACATTTAGGCCCAAACGGGGCATGATTTAAACATCAAAAGGTAGTATTGTCATGCTTCGATTTCCATCCTCTGCACCTGCCGGCATCCTAGCAGCATCTGAGCCTTGGCCTGCTGTCTTCCAAGTACCTCTGGCAAATGCCTTCTCACACAGCTCAGCACCTACTCTCCTCTACTTAGAGACACGGTCACAGTGGTTTTCCATGTCCCCATATCCTCATTTCCCCCACTGCAGTAGCTCGTTCCCATACACAGGGAAACAAGAAGATTTCTTCACCTCAGGACGGTTGCTCCCTCTCTTTCTCCCAAATGCCCCGTTTCCTGCTCCTGTTTACAGCTAAGCTCCTTAAAATAGTTGCCTACTCTTGCCTTTTCAGATCCCCCCTCCAAACACTTTCTGAGCATCTGTTCATCATGAATCTCTGAGGAACTTGCTCTTGGTAAAAGCCTACCATTCTTCAACACTGTGGAACCCTGTGGCCATCACTCAGGCACTTCTTAAACTGCAGGTAGCTCCTAAAAAACTGACTCTGTCCTCCTTCCAACTGTTCTTTAAAAACTTCTTCTGAGACAGCACAGACATTAGTTGGGGTCTTGGCAGATCTAGGTGGAATCTTGAATAGAGATTCTCGAAGAGAAATGGTTGTAGCTGGACTTCATAGAAAGGAGTTGTGGGGAAAGAGATGCTGCTCCATGCACAGAATGATGACCCTAAGAAGTCTCTAGAGCCCCTGGAGCAGAGGGGTGACATTGCTGGAGCCTAGGTGAGACAGGAGACAGGAGAGGTGCCTCCAGAGGGATAAAAACATGATCACCATGCCATGAGCCTACAACTTTCGGGGCTGTGGTCAGATCCCAAGCAAAGCTCAGGAGCTTAATGAAAGGGACAAATGTCCGGGAAAATTCAGTCTGAGGAAGGACGGAAAATAAGTCTGGGGTGATAGTCATAGCCACTCTGTCATTTCTTCCTTCTTACCTCTTCCTGGCTGCCCTGTCATGTGTCTCCTGGACTGCTGAGCCCTGCTCACACCTTTTCTCTTCCTTCTGACTAACCCCTCAGCCTCCAGGCTTCTACCCATTCTGTCTGGTGACCCTCTATATTTATACCCCACTGCTTTTCCTCTGAACCCCCTTTATGTATTCAGATATCTCCTCCACATCTGCCTTTGGTTAGGACCAGGCACCCCTTATATAGCACGTCTAAGATTAAACTATGAAGAACAAACCCTACTCCCTCCTTCTCCCATCATTTTCATCCTAGCTAAGGAGACCTGATGCCTCTAGTTGCTGCACCAACAACCTTGAGATCAGGATAGTTTATCCTTTCTCACACATACCAAATCTTCAATTTTTGATCAAATAATATTTTCTCTATCTTGAAAATAGTTTTTAAAAATCAAATTCTGCTCATGGATCTACAGCTACACTTTGGCCAAGCTGCTGTTACCAACTGGACAGACATTGGCAGTCGTCTCAGAACTGGGTGATGTTGTATAACACCTGTGATTTCAGACTGGAGCCCCTATTCACTAGGGCACTGGACATGCTAGTGGCTGAAGGCTCCCAGTAAACTCCCCTCTGGGGAATCATCTTTCATGAAGATAAGTACCTAAGCAAGTCACACATGTGTCTTGGAATCTGCAGGCACCGCTGACAGCTCAAAGTAAAACGGTGTGCTTCAGCACCTCTGCAGCTTCAGCCTGCAGGTTCAGGGGAGGCCTTTCTGCATCTCTCTTCCAACCATCCTTTTGCAGCTTCTCTTGCTGTTCCTTTCCCTCCAGCAAGATCCCCAGCCGTGTTCCTGCATGCAAAATTCTCATTTCCAGATTTGTTCGGGGGTACAGATCCAAGACAGCCTCCTTGATGACCCTTAAGATATCTTTCTTACTCACTCAGGCAGTTTCTAAACACGGCCAGCAAGAAAACAGCATGACAGTCCCCCATAATGTTAAGGATAGAATTATTCCAGAAGCAACTGTCCTTCTGGCTATTCCAGCAGCAAGAATAGAAATATATATTTGTGACACAGGTTAGTACATCCAAACGTAGTTAAGGCAGTAAGTTTTATTGTGTGTGTGCATTCATGTGCAGGCATGTAGAAGCAAGGTTGATACCGGCTGCCCTCCTTAAAGGCTCTCTACTTTATGTTTGAGACAGGGTCTCTTACTGATCCTGTAGGTCACTGACTCAGCAAGCCCCAGGGATCTGCCTGTCTCTACCACTCAATACTGGGATGATAAACCTGAGCAACCACACCTACTCTATGTGGGTGTCTGGCAAACATTTCACCCAGTGAACCATATCCAGCACCTCTTTTGGTGTATTTGATCACAAATTTTTAAAAAGTCTTTCAAGTGTTCCCTGTGAGCAGTCATTTTCTTCCTTTCAGTTGGGATAAGGCTAGGGACCTTGGTGATCTGGCCCAGTTTGGTGTGGGTCCCGATTTCTTCCTTTGTAACAGGATCTCACTAGAGTTCCCAACAATGCAGACACCTGCAATGAGGTTTACCTGTTCTTTGCTACTAACATGCTATTTTAGTATGTTAAATACATTGCAGATGTGTTTGTACACCACATGCATACAGTTCCCATGGGAGCCAGAAGAGGGTGTTTGAATCTCTGGGACTCACATGGCTCTGAGCAGCCACGTTGGTGTTGAGAACTGAATCCTGGTCTCCTGGGAGAGGCAGAGAGCACATGCACGGGGAACATGGCTAGAGCATGGCAGAGGTCCCAACACAAAGGATCAAGGACATTTCTGGAAAGTAGAGGCAAGCAGGCAGTGGCAACATTTGGTGAATCGTGATGAAGAACTTCCACTGCCACCTCTGAACCAGGGCTGCACCACAAATCTGATTTTACCCAGAACATGAATGTTAGCATGTGATTTGTTAGGAATGTCCTGCCATGCCTCAGAGACTGAAATTCCATAGAAGGGTCTGCTGACAATTACACTGTGATTTTAACTTATGATGTGTGTCCTTAGCTATGGGCAGAGGGAGAGAAGCAGAGGAATTTTTTATTTTAACTGCAAGTTATTGGACCATTTATCAAGATGAATTTAGGTTCATGATCCATTATGCATTCCAGCCTATTCTATGCAAAGGTGTTAATGGATTTTTCTGGGAATTTAGGCTCTGCCGCCTGCCGCACTCGTCCCACGCCTTTAAACTGACTTGTGGGCCTTCAGCACACAGCTGCAGAGCCTTAGAGACCTGACCACACTGCCAGAGTGGCTCCTTTCAGAGCAGAGCCTTCCAACGGTGCTCAGTGATAGAATCTTAGACTTTACTCAACATAAATGGGCCCACTTATTACCTTTTATTCTCAAATTCAGATAGAGGGGGAATTAATCCTTTGGGTTATTTTTGTTTTGTTCTTACTAATGAAGACAATCAACTTAATTTATCAATGTTTCAGACTCCTCTGTTCAGTCCACACAAAGAACAAAGGAAATGCAGATACCGCACAAACCCATCAGGCCCAAAGCATCCCCCTTCTCCCAGGAGTCCCTCTTCCTCCTCCCTCATCAGCAGGTTCCTAGGCAACAGCTCCGCTGCTGTCTGTCATTCCACACACCGAATCTTTAAAATGAAAAGTGTGCAGCATGAACCACTTCTGTTTGGCTTCTTTTGCTTAGCATGGGTATTTTGAAATTCATCCATATCTTGGTTAATTTATCTTATTCTATAATGAGTTATAGTTCATTGTGTGACTGACTATACAACCTGTGACTGTTTTGGTGGATGGCTGGGCCATTTCCAGCATGTGTTTAATTACAAATAAGGCAACTCAGTTTCCTTTACAGGTCCTTTACCTCCACCTGCACCCACACACATATGAAATGTAGGGTTCTCTACATGGGAAGAAACACACTGTCTTTGTCTTTCTGCATCTGTTATATTTCATTTAATATAATTTTTAGTTCTTTCTATTTTTCTTGCAGTTATCATTCATTTTTCTTTACGGCCGAAGAGAATTTCATTGCATATGTGTACCATATTATACACCCACTATACACACACACACACACACACACACACACACACACACTCAAACACAGGAGTAGTCATACAGTAGATTTAGTTTTAAATTTTTGAGGAATGGCAATATTGATTTGCATAGGCTACACTGGTTTATGTTTCCATTGGTAGCGGGTAAGGGCCCCTCTTTCTCCACATCTTCCCAAGCATCTACTGTTCTTTGTTTTGTTGATTATGGCCATTCTAGCTGAGCTGAGAACTCTAAAATTAGCTTTAATTTGCCATTTCCCTGTGGGTTAAGTATGTTTAACACTTGTTTAAAGTGGTTATTGACCATGTGTGTTTCTTATTTTAAGAATTTTCTGTTGGGAGGGCAGGAAAGATGACTCAATGGACAAAAGCATTTACTGCCCAAGTGTGGGGACCACCTGTAATTCCAGTGTTCTGGAGCCAGCGATGGGGAATGGACCAGCTAAATCAGCAAGATTGGGGTTCGAATAGGAGACCCTGCCTCACTGTCTAAGGTGAAGTGTGGCTGGAGAACACAGTGGATGATGAGCTCCTTGTCAATCTCAAGGTCCGGAGTAAAGGCAGCTAGAAAAAGAACAACCCAAGGGCTCACTCACACCATTTCTCACACTCTAGGCTTCTTCTCACGCCTCCGCCTCTCTGTGCTTGGATTATATAAATCAGCTCGCTGTGTGTATGCATCCTGGTGGTGCCAACCAAGTCCAGATGCATAATAATGTCGTAGCAAACAATTGCACTGGTACTGAATGAGCACAGGTGGCATTCTTGTCAGTCTCTAAAAATACAGTGTAACTATTTCATAATGTGCTCGTTGTGTTAGCGATCCTCTGTAGATGGTTTAAAGGACACAGGAGAGGTGGCTCAGTGGGGGAAAGAACTTGCTTTGCAAGCATGCAAACCTGAGTTCATATCCCATTACCTAGATAAAACCAGGTGAGTGTCACTGGGCAGTAGAGACGGGAGCTCATTGGCCAGCTAATCTAGCCCATCAGTAAATTTCAAGTTCAATGAGAGACCCTATTTCAAAAAAATAAGTAAATTGGTGGAAGACGTGCATGGTAGCTCATAGCAGTAATCCCAGCACTGGGGCTAAGACAAGAAAACCAGGAATTCAAGGCCAGGTATAGCTTTAGCTACATTGTCAAGGCCAGTTTGGGCTACGTGAGACCCTGACTCAGAAAACTAAAATGACTGAAACACAGATATCTGCAGATTCAGTGCTAATTCTCCCCCAAAAAGAAAAACACATGACAAATGTCTTTCTGGGTCTAGGCTACCTCACCAGAGTGACTGCTTCCAGCTCTAACCATTTCCCTACACATTTCATGATCCCACTTTTCTAAACAGCTTTGTAATTCTTGACTGTATATATGGACCACGTCTTCATTATTCATTCAATAGCATGTTGGGACCATTTGGAGTCCTGGCCTCCAGCTGCTCTTCCCTGCTAGAGATCTTTACTTTCCTTCTGATTTGAGTTGCTGGCAGCTGTGTCAAAGTTGTTTACCAGCTCTGCTTCACGAGCACGAGTTGCCTTGCCTTGAGGATCAGAGGATAAGGTTTTCACCTGTTGGCCCACCTGACTGACTGTGTTGGGTATATAAGCCTCTGTGGCGCTATTGAATAAAGGGCTTCTTACCAGTGGGAAAAAAGCGGGGGCAGGGGGGCTTCCACACTCTTGTGGAAGGGCACACATCCCAAGGTATATAGAGGTTCGTGTCTCTGTCTCTCTCACAAAGTGTGTAAGTCTTTGTGTGTTTCAACCTCCAGCCCCTTGCCTGAAGCTGGCGAACTGTATGGTAGCGCATAGAGTGCAGACGGGCGTTGTACGGCATTAGTGGACGGACACCTGGACTGTTTCCTTTCCTGACTATTGTGTATAGAACAGCAATGGACATGGGCAAGCAGATATCTATGTAATAGGACATCGAGTTCTTTGGCTATACGCTCAGGAGTGGTATAGCTGGGTCACACAGTCAATGTATTTCTAGGTTTTTGAGGAACTCCACGCTGACTTTCATAGTGATTGCACCCGTTTTCACTCCCACCAGCACTGAAAAAGCATTGCTTTTTCTCCACATCCAGGCCTGCATTTGTCATTTCTTTTCTTAAAACCTTAGCCATTATGACCAGCGTAAGATGAAATCTTAATACCACTTTTTAAGCTTCTGCCAGACAAAACCGCAGCATGAAGACAGGCGCTAAGCAGAAAGTCCCACCCCAGCTGAGAGCTACTAGCTGCTGACAGCTGGGAGACCAAGAGTCAGTTTTGGTTTTATTTGCTTTGTTTTTTTTTTTTTTTTTTTTTTTAAGGGCGTGACTTCTGGTAAAAGCCGACCAAACTCTTGTGGAAGGGCACACATCCCAAGGGCAGCACAAGTTGGACCTAGCGAATTTCAAACCAAAGAGAAAGAAAACAAGGTTGGGTGGGGAGGGGAGTTGGGTATATCTGAGAGGAGCTGGGGGACGGGTGAATATGAAAAAACTATATTTTATTAAATTCTCAATAAAATAGTAAAAATGAGGAAAAATAAAATAGAAAACACAATAGAAATATTTTTAAAAAATGGAAAACAGTTGAGGCAGACACGTGATTTCAACCTCTGGCCTGCACAGGTGGCTGCTCCTGCACACACCTATGCACACCTATGCACACACACATGCAGAAAGTATACAGGAAAGTGTATGTAGATGACCGTGTCTAACAAGGGATTTGGGTAGCACAGGATATCTGTGTCCATGGGTGTCTTGGACACAAGCCCCTGTAGGTAATTGAGGGATAGCTGGATAAGGCCCAGGGCTTTTCTGGTACTTAGCAAGAGGAAAATTGGGAAAACTAGGTGTTCATCTTCGTGGAAGCAGAAAATCCAGTGAGTCTGCTTTTAAATTATATCTTTAAATTCGTAATTGACAAGCACTAATTGTATGTATTTATGAGGAATAGCATGGTGCTTTTTGTGTGTAGACACCGTAGAAAGATTAAGCTAAGTTTTTAACATGTCAATTATCTCACCTACTTATTTCTGTGCTGAGGACATTTTCTAAGATCTACTATTTTAGCACCTCTGAAATAAACCATCTATTATTATTAACTACGGCCATCACACTGTGCTCAGTACAATGTTTTATTGTTTCTTGCCAATAGAAGGAAACACAATTGATTTAAAAAATATCGATTATGTATCCTGCAACTGTGCTAAACCCACTCGCTAATTCTCAGGACAATTTTGTAGATACCGTGGAATTTTCCATATAAATTATCAGGTTGACTAAGAGTATTACATTTTTTCTTTTCAATCCAGATGCCTTTCTTGCTCCTTTTTCTCCTTCCCTCCCTCCCTCCCTCCCTCCCTCCCTCCCTCCCTCTCATGCTTCCTTAATTTCCTTGCTACCTTTGTTGAATGGTGGAAACAATGAGGACTTTGCGGAAATGTGGAAAGCATATATGATGTTTCATTCTCAATAGCAGAAAACATTTAGTCTTTCTCTGTATGGTGGCAGCTGTGACTTATGGCACACGGCCTTTATTATGCTGTGGGAGATTTATTCTATGGCTAAGATACTGAGGGTTTTGAGTAGAAATGCATGCTTAATTTTGTAAAATGCCTTTTCTGTGTCTATTGAGAGGGTTTCTCTCCTTAATTTCTTAACATAGTGAATCATGAGTGAGTTTTAAAAGATTTTTGATTGAGAATTTCACACATATACACAGTCTATTTTGATTAAATCTACTCCTCAGTCTCCTCTCCCCAACTCTTCCCGGGTCCCCACTCCCAGGATTTCCCTACCTGTACTCTACATGTATTCTCTCTTTTTTAAACTACTGAGTACAGTTGGTGCTGCTGGTATGTGCATGGGTATCAAACCAGTTATAATTCCACCATGATTGAGTTTTGAAGGTTAAATAGTCCTTGACTACTTGAATAACCCCTCTGGGTCAAGTGATATCTTAAATATGGCTAGACGTAATTAAGCACTGTTTTTATCTTTCAGGAACATATATGAATTGTGTATGTTGACCCATCAATCACTGGACAGCACGGATCGAATCCACTCTCCCTCTACTTACACTACATCACAGTCTCTGGGAACCACTGCTCTATTTCCGAGTGACTTTCATCTTTAGCTTCTACATATGAGAAAGAACACATGGTTCTGGTAATTTTCATGTCTGGTCTATTTCACTTAGCATGATGCCCACTAGATGCATCCATATTTCTGCAAATGATGGGATTTCATTCTTCTAAGCTGAATCATATCTTACGGCATATACATACCACACTTGTGTTGCCCACCCCTGCTAATGGGCAACTACACTAATTCTATATCATAGCTAGTGAGCAATTGTTGCACTTGTAGTTTTTGATGATGCTTTGCACTGATGGTACAGAACCCTGAGGGTACAGAGCTCAGGAATTGATCTGGGATGCCTGGCTACAACCACTTGAGACCTTTGCACCCCAAATTCCCACTGAATCATCAAAACCTGCAAAGTAGCTCCATCCTGAATTATCACACCTTTCTTTTAGAAACCATGAATCCTATTGCCTGAAAATTGGTAAGAAATGAGTGAAGACACAAGTTAGAAATTAAGCATGAGATTGGTGCCTCCTTAATCCTCTATTGATTGCTAGTCCCTGCTTGGTCAGCTAGGAAATTCTCAGCATATTGAACTCCTCAAAGAATCAGATTTGGATTTCAGTTAATCCCCTCTCTCTCTATCTCTCTCTTCAATTTCACCAACTTTCAGTCTCTGTCCCTGGTCTGCCTTCTTGCCTCTTTTGGATTTTTTTCTTGTCTATTTTCCTGATGCAGAAATTGAGGTCATAGATATTTTTCTAGGTTAGACACTTGGGTTGTTCATGCTCTATGAGCACTTTGGGATTAATTGCATACCTGGATATTGAAATTCGTGACATCATTTTTTATCCAGGACTAAAGACTTTCTAAACTTCCCTTTTGAGTTCATTTTGAGTTCTGATTATTTAGAATTCTGTTGCTTACATTCTCACTATCTGGGGATTTCCCAGATGCATTCGTGATTTACTCCTGGACTAAAACCATGGTCTTTCTTGATCAGCATCCCATTTGTACATTCTAAGGATATGTGCTTTTCAGCTCTCGTAGTGAGTGCTCCCCCATACCCATCAGTTACAGTGACTTGCTCATGTGCTTCTGTCTTTTGTGTATCTTTGTAGACTATTATAGACATTGAGAAGCCTGAAGAGAACCAGATATTTCTCTTTGTCACTTTATTAGTTTTTGCTTATTTTATTTTAATACTTCCATTGCAGCACTTGGGAGAGTGGTCCCTGCACCTAACCTGGGAAACACAGTAGAGCTGGCCCTGATGGTATAGGGTGGGCGAGCTGACCCTGAGGGTGTGAAAACAGAACAGGCCCTATCCCTTGCTCATCACTGCAAGGGGTGAACTACCAGGGGCAAAGCTGGAGAGCTCACTCTGGTGGTGAGGACAGGGGAGAACTGATGGGCTGATCATCCCTGTAACTACCCAGGACCAGAACCAGGGTTATGAGTTGGACCATCCCAACATCCAACCCATTTATGATCTGCTGGTGTACTGGAAGGTGCATGTTGTGCAGATCCAAAGCTGCAGAATCTCCATGAGATGGGACAACAACAGGATTATCCACGAGAAACCCCAATGAGGGCCTAGTATTGATGGTGTAGCAGAAACCAGAGGCCTTGAACCGGATCAACGACTCTTTGCAATGAACACTTGCAAGTAAAATATATGGACAAAAGAATATATTATGTAACACAGTATATCACACTACAGCTTCCATGATGAGGTTTTTCTTTTAAATTTTACTTTTTTTAGAGGGGTATGCAAGATCAGAGGGCAGCTATCAAGGAACAGGGAGATGAATGGAATCAAGATGCATAATGTGAAAGACACAAAGAGTAAATAAAAAGAAAGTTAAAAAATAAATACATTCTCATTAGGCACATATAGTTAAGGTTGCTATGTATTCTTCATAAGTTTATTCTTTTAAGTTTACAAATGATTCGTGTAAACCTCATTCATTAGTAACAATATCAGCTAAGTTTTTTTTTTCCTTTTTTTTTTTTTTTTTTTTTTGGTTTTTCGAGACAGGGTTTCTCTGCAGCTTTTTTAGAGCCTGTCCTGGAACTAGCTCTTGTAGACCAGGCTGGCCTCGAACTCACAGAGATCCGCCTGCCTCTGCCTCCCGAGTGCTGGGATTAAAGGCGTGAGCCACTACCGCCCGGCTATCAGCTAAGTTTTTAATATATGTGTATAAACCTTGCAGGTACTATTAAATGTTTTCCTCAGCAATCTATTCTTTTGATACTATTGTCAATATGGTTACGTTCCTGGTTGCATCTTAAGATTTTTCATGCAAAGAGTGTAAAGCCATTGGCTTTGTGCACCATTCTTATCTTCTGCTACTTATAAAGTTTTTAGAATTTTGCTCTATATTAGGCAATGCCATCTGTAGAGTACTTTATTGTCACTTTGTCTTCTCACTTTCCAATCTAAGTGCTTTTATTTATGGCTTTGGTCTAATGCCTTGGCCAGATCCTGCAGGTTGGGTGTTGATAGAAGGGTGAGCATGGGCTCTGACTTTCATGGGAAAGTCTTCCACCTTCAGGATTAATTATTCTGCTTGCTCTTCTTCAAAAGAGAAGGTTCTCTTCTCTGCCT
The DNA here is from genome assembly GCF_903992535.2 of Arvicola amphibius. Taxonomy (NCBI): domain Eukaryota; kingdom Metazoa; phylum Chordata; class Mammalia; order Rodentia; family Cricetidae; genus Arvicola; species Arvicola amphibius. Next base: position 31,568,699 of record NC_052055.2, on the reverse strand, counting down.
GGATGTTGGGTATTTCTTTTCGGAAAGCATGTAGGAAAAATTTTTGAAATTCTCAGCATGTGATGATACAATGTTGTGGTTTTGCTGTGTGCTTTGCAAAACATTGCATCACATTGACAGATCTTGTGTGTTGAACCAACCTTGAATTCTTGGGTCAATTGCAGTTGGTTGTTTTGTACAATCCTTTTTAAGTGTTTCTGGACATGGTTTGTTTGTTGAGGATTTTAGATCTATATTCTTACTGGATATTCATCAGTATATTTTTTTCTTCTTTTTCTTCAGACAGTTGAGTTTTCCAGTAGAAGAAACTTCCATTGGCTTTATAGAATGAGTTGGAATGTCTTCTCTTGTTCATGTTTTGCAAGACTTCAAGAAGAACTTGGTGTTGATTCTTTAAGCAACTGGCAGAATTCCAAAGGAAGTCATCACTCCTTGGGCTTATCCACACTGGGGCTTTTGTGATTACTGACTTGATCTCTTTCCTTGTTAAAGACCTATTCAGCTTCCTGCGGCCTTGAATCAGTTTTAATAGTGCTGCCTCTCTAGGAATTTGTTCATTTTATTAAGAGATTCAACTTATTTTCACAAACATGATGTTTCCTTATAGCCACCCTTGTGTTCAGTTTTAGTGGCATCTCCCTTTTCATTTCTGATTCTATAGTCTTAATTCCTTTCATATTTTCCTGGAAGCCTACTTATGAGCTTGCGAATTTTGGTCTATTTAACTGAAAGTTTTCCTCATTGCTTTGGCTTCCTTAGTTGTTTTATTTTGATGCCAATCTACTTCATTTTCCAGGATTTTCATTTAAGCTGCTTTTCTTTTTCTAGTGTCTTAAGATAGGGAGGTTGGGCTATCAGCTTGTGCTCTCTCTCCAAACTGAAGCTACAGAGAAGAATTTCCCATTCAGCAGGCTTTAGATGGATGTACATGTTTTGGTATACTCTGTTTTGTTTCCATTAGCCTCAAACTATTTTTTTTTACTATCTCTGAAATGTTTGATTTTGATCTACTAGTTACCTAACAATGCTGCATTTAACATTAACATATGTGTGTATTTCTCAAACATTTTTATTTTCTTTACTTTGATATAAGGACTGTTTCAAAATTGGACCCCATTTTCTGACTCAGCCTCTGGAGTGCTGAGAATATAGGTATGTACTACGGTGGCCAACCAGACTTCCCTCTGATAACGAATTCTCATTTCTTTCTATTGTTGTGTATTTTGCTTGTCTTAACTTCTTTATTTATTCAGAGGGCTTTTTGCTTTGTCCTTAAGAATGTACTTGAACAGATCATGTGTTCTGCTTGGTGGGATAGAGGAGTCTAAGATGCCTGCTGGGTCTGATTGTTCAAGTCACTTACTGGTTACTAATCTTTTCTCTGTTACATTCAAGAAATTGACTGCTGTATGCTGAGTCATCTGTTTTTACCTTTGGTCTGTTTTTGTGACTTTTGTCTGTCTGCTGTTGATATTTTACTTACTTTCTGCCACTCGGGGATTTTTGAGAGCTGCAGCTCCTAGCTGACCTTTGAGACATGTGCAGAGATAATCAGGCTAAGACACTCTGTTTTAGATATTAACTGAAACCCAGATGAGAGGAGAGATTCTTCTCACATCTAATCCAGCTTTATCATAGTCCAAGTGGATTGTGCCAGAGGTGGGGCTGGGAAAGTTAAGGGCTCTGATCTTCCCTTGAGAGAAGAACTAAACAGGCACAATATAGACAAAACAAAGAGAATATTAAAGAGAAACATAAGTAAAATCAGATAAGTCACACAGTGATATTTGTTGACCACACTAATGTGGGAGAGAAAGGTACCTTGCTGCACAATAATGGCTCGTGATAATTAGACAGTCTTGGCAGCCAAGGACACCAAGGGACAGGGGCTTCTTCTGCTTCTCCTCATTATAGGAAGACTCAGTCTCCTTTCACCTGTCTCTCACCCTGTCTGAAAAATTTAGAATTGTGCATACAGCTCAGTATGTTAACGTTTTAGTTTACTAGACACAAACTCATCATCTACATGTTCACCCACGTTCATCTTTCCTCACTGATTTTAGATGACTAAAGCAATCAATATAGTCAGACACTGGATTTCCTTGTGGTCAAAAACAAGATGCATTTAAGATCTTAATACCACCGGCTGGTCTTAAAGAGCAAGTTTCCCAGATAGGCTCAGACTCTGTGTGCCATCTGCTCTCAGACACCACTATTGGGCCCTGCAATTTTAATATGAATACAGAAAGCTTTATTTAAACACCACCACCACCAACAATGAAGCAGCAGATATGATTTGGTCCATGAACTACAGCTTACACCTGGGTATTCAATTTGTTGAGACTCTAGAACTGAAAAATACACATATTAAGTCCTCATGGAACTTGTAACCTTTGGGTACCTTTTAAAAAATGATAGTTGTTACTATTATTATTGTGTTATGTGAGTATTGGGAGGCCATGTGTTTTATGGTATGTGCAACAGAATCAGAGGATAACTTGGGTGAATGAGTTTTCTTATTCCACATTCCATGGGTTTCCGCATCAGACTCAGGTTGCCAGTCCTTTGGGGTAAGTACCTTTCCAGTAGAGCCATCTCACTGGCTGGCTTTTCACATATCTTAAGAGGGCCTTCGTAGTAGATAACAAACAAGCACAATTCTTTTAGTAATTTCAGAATATCAAGAATATAAGGAAAGTTTCTACCTCCTGACTGACTTCGACCAATAGAGAACTATGATGTCATGTTGTAGCCTGGGCTCTGAGAGGAGTTGTGAGCTTCTCTACTCCTCACAGAGGTTTCCATGGGGATGATCTGATTTTTAGAGGTGGCAGAGCCTGTGTGGTGCTGAACCTTGCTGGCCCCGCAAAGTTTCTATTGGAATTCAGCATTCTAGAATCTCAAACCAAGCTTATCCCCAACCAAACCCAGCTCAGTCTGGCTGGATGTGCAGAGCTGCCCAAATGAAGTCCAGTCCAAGGCACAAACCCACAGAACCAGGAACACAAAAATGATGCCATGGTGAGTGACTAAACTTTTGGGTGTTTCAAATAGTAAAGCCATCCTGAAGCCAGGCAAGGTAAAACATACTTTAAATCTTAGCGCTTGGGGAGGCAGAGATAGGTAGATGTCTTTGAGTTCCAGACCAGCCAGGCTACATACTGAAACCTCATCTCACAAAAAAGAGAAAGAAAATCAAACCTCATTCTGCTTTTAAACATATGCAATAAGTGTCCTTCCAGAAGATGGAATGATTAGAAAATCAACTGTACTCTTGTGTAGATGTTTGTTCTCAGGGATGGCTACCTCTGCTTAATTAGGTTCTTTTTCTTAGAGTTGATTTGATTACATGAATAAATATATGAATACTGTATTTGTCACTGAAAATTTTGGTGATAGAGACATACTTTTGATACATTTTATTTTCTATTGGGTCTTTTAAAAATTTATTTTTTACAGTACATACAAACGTTTTTATGGGGTACAGTACTCGGATACAGGTATTCATTGTGTGATATTTAAGATTAAACATGCAGATATTCTCAAACACTGATCATTCCTTTATGCAAACATTCAAAATCATTTCGTCTATATTTTCAAAATAAATATACATCATCATTATCTATGGTTGCTGTACTATGCCATAGCTCATCTTAAGCGGCCTCTTTTGTACTCACAACTCAGAACCTGTTCATCAGCTTCTCTGCCTGTTGCTCTCCCTGGTCTGCTGGCCACCATTCCACTCTCAACTCCCATGACATCCACTTCTTAATATTCAGTGTATAATGGAGAATGATAATTCATGTTTGTTGTTGCGCTCTGTGTGGTTTATTTCAGTTAACTTCGAAATCTTTAGTTCCTTCCGTAGTGTTGGAAATGATGGTATCACGTTCATTTTCTGTTTGAATAGTGTTCCCTTGTGGATGTCTGTTAATCAGCTAATACATGCTTATTTATTTAATACACGCTCCATTTCTCGGGCATTGCTGCTAACGATACAAGGAACCTGAGAGTTCAGGCAGAGTCTCTGACATATTCTTTGCATTTTCTTTGGATATAAGTCAGATAAAGGGATTGATAAGTCATATGGTAGTTTTTCTTTCAGTCTTTTGAGGAAGTTCTGTTCTCCATATGGTTGCACTGATTAAAATTCTCCCAATATTGTGTCTTTCTCCCACTATATGTTGTTCTTATCAGTCCCCTTTCCCACTGATCTCTGCTTCTCCCAACCCTTTTCTGCTGGTCTCTTTCATTTCTCCCAAATAGTTCTTCCTGCTGCTTTCATGGGACGTGTAGTCCATGGCCCTCATTTGTGGATAGCCCTTCTCTCTGGAGTGAGGTGATACCCTGCTGTGGGTTTAGCTTGCATTTCCATGAGGATAGATTATGCTGAGCATTTCTTGGGCCCACTAGACAATTTTATGTCGTCTATGTAATGTCTGTTTTGTTCTAACATCTTTTTTAAACTTAGGTTATTGGTGTGTGTTCACTCAGGGAATATTCTGCATATGAGCCCTGATGAGAAGGACTCTCCCTCTGTAAACTGCCCCTCCACTGGTTAGCTATTTTCTGTCTGATGTATTTAGTCAGATATTTTCCATTGATTTACTTTGGCTTCTCCCGTCTCCTGTGCTTTTAGGGATTTGCCCCCCTCCCTCACCAAATATGCTTCTCAATTCCAATGTCTCAAAGCACTCCCCAGACATCCTCTTGAAAAGTCTCAAGCAGCAGAACTTACTGTCAAGCTCAGGAGTGACAAACCTCACCCCAATTCATGGATTTTTCTCATCTCATACCTTCAGTAACTCTTGACCACTGTAGGACTTATCCCCACATGTCCTAGAGGAACCAAGGTTTCTGGAGTTTTCCTTTAATCAGCAATTTTTCATCGTTGCTGATGCATACACCGTTAAAGCTTCCATTAGTAAAACCCATGCTTTTCTCTTAAGCATTTGAATTGGCTCTACATTAAAAATCCTAGTGTTTTCTTTTAAGGAATAAGGACTCCTTTCTTGTAGCCCTTCTGTAAGTGCCTCACAATACATGTGGTTTCCTGCAAAGGTTTGCCAACAGTGTTAAATGAGAATCCAAATTGGCATCCAGCTAAAACATACCAGTTTTTCAAAGAACTGTTGATTCAATTTTCTTAACAGGCTATCTTTAAATTTGACATGTGACATGTTTAATCTTTGTGTGATTGATTCTGTTTGTGGATTATCCGTTTTATTCAGTCTTCTTGTACAATTTTAGAATAGTACCCCAATATTTAAGTTATTCAAGATCTGCTACACAGATTACTTCAAAGGACAAATTGCACATGGTATTTTTATTGAAAACATTTTGGGCATTTCTCTGTGCTCAATATTTTTCCATATAAACCTTAAATACTCCAGGAAGTTCACAGCATCACTTTGGTACGTAGGTTGGGGTTGTGTAATCCCAAGTGTGCCTGCCTGGAGCTCATTGCTTTTCTGGTTATTCAAACCTGCTTTGTGTCCGTCAATAAGCTTTCGTCAGGTTTTAGGCTACAGGGAGGTGGTACTTGGGGATTCCATAACTTTGTTTTCAGATAAGCTGCACTTATTTATTCTAAGCTTGTTGGGGGCATTTTTATCGCTGTTGATGTTCCTTTGTGATGTTCCTTAGTGTATGTTCATGCACACCAGATGTCCTTAAGAAACACCTTAGAAGAAAACACTGTTTTCCTTTGCTTTATTCTGTAATCGTCCCCCACCTCTGGCTCTTACAGCCTTTCTGCCGTCTCTTCCAAAATAATCCCTAAGTCTGGAAGGAGGGGATGTGGAATACATGTCCTATTTAGGCCTGAGGGTTCTACAGTTTCCTGTTCTCTATATCTTGACAAGTTGTGGATCTATGTTTACCACCATTCACCGCAAAAGGATGTTTCTTTGATGAGGGGTAGGGGATGCACCAATGTATGGGCATAGTCAGAAGTCATTAGGCATTAGTTCAATTCTATGTCCATTTAACTTCATTCTAGTGGTAGGTTCGCCTCTAGGACCTAGGGCACACGTGATTGGCATGGCAGTTGTACAGATAAACTCACAGGGTTATAACAGCATGTACAGGACTTGCACAACTCAAGCTGGACAAAATATTGGCATGGAGGTGGGGGAGTAGGTGCAAAGTCCCACCACAGGTTAAGAAGCTATTGGTAACTGAGAGCTGCTGGGAGAGCCAGGGTCTATTTTCTTTAAGGACCACACCTCTGTGGCTGGCCCCGCCCCCGGCTGTGTATAGGGAGCACAAATTGGACTCCATGGGTTCAGAAAAGAAAAGAGGACACAAAGCTGGGTGGGCAGGAAAGGGGAATGGACCAGGGAAGAGTTGAGGGTGAATATGGTCAAAATATGAAATTCTTTTTTTTTCCTCATTTTTTTATTAAAGATTTCCATCTCCTTCCCTCCTCCTCCCCCTTCCCTCCCCTCCCTTCCACCCATACCCCCTCTCCACCCCTCTCCAAGACGAAATTCCTGATAGGGCAACTGAAGTGAAGCTTGTTCTTTGAGACACTGACCACACAGCCCTTTCTTACCTCCCTTGGTGCATTAGTATGCATCCGAGGGCAGAAAATCACCGCCTCTGAAGTATTTTAAATTATACGCCTTCCGTTGATCTTGTCTTAAGGGAGACATGCTCTATTAATGCCCCGAGAAGCCTGCTTTTCTGCCTGGCATTTTAAAGGAAGCCTTACTTGTCAATCAGCCCAGGATTTACCCACCCTGGTGGGTCCTTTCTCCCAGCTGACTCAGAATTCTCTGGTGCTGTCTCCATTACCCCCCCGTGGCTCCTAGTTTCTCTGGGCTCCAACATGGCGCAGGGCTCATCACCATCTTTCCTTCTCCTTGGCAGAGATCCCCATGTATCCTGACAATGATTTGGACTGACTTGAACCTTGGGGTTGAGGGGTGCCAGCCAGGGCATGAGACAGACAAAGCTGGTGCCACACAGCCCTTCCCATTGCTCCAACATGCCAACCAGCGTAAACACACGTCGACACCATGTTCGTGTGTCCCTGCCTGCCTGTGTGCTTGGGAGAGTAGAGAGTTCTCCTTCCCATGGAGTCCATGGGCACCTGGCCAGCCATCCTGCTTGGAGCCAGGTGCTGTCTCCAGATGTCTCTCAGGGACTCTCACAGCAGGGCCCAGATGGTAGCTCTCACTCTATTGCTTCATGCGTTGGCAGCTTCAGTCCAGCGCCAGGTCGCTCCCACCGTTTCCCTGGCTGGAGAAGAAGGTGATCTAAGGGTGAATAATTAGGAACTTGTAAGGGTGCCAGGTTAGACTTATACTGGTCCAGTTTTTAAGGACTGCTTTACTAATTGGACTAGGCAAGTCTTAGTCGAGGTAATTTGAGTTTAAGCAGGAGGGCTTACGGGATGGCTGCCATGTGAAGTGTTCTAGCTGTGTGGGGGGAGAAGAGAGACACCACAGGAACTCCACTGTGCTCTAACCAACCTGCAGACGTGGCTCTTCCATCGTCCAGAGAAAAGCAGAAACAGGCGAACCTTCTAGGATCACATTCAGTTTCTGTAGGAAGCGCTATTTTCAGGCATTGGAATCTTCTAAACCAGAAATAGCTTATTTGACAGGAGGTGATCTCCTTAGCAACAGAAGGGCTCTCTGGCCAGCCAGCTTAGCCTACTTGGCCAATGAGAGACTGCGTCTCAAAAATTCATAGCCTACTTGGCCAATGAGAGGCCACATCTCATGAAACAATATGGATGACTTCTGAGGAATGGCACCTAAGGTTGACCTCTGGCCTCTGCACGTGTGTGCACGCGCGCACGCACACACGCACACACGCACACAGACACACACACACACACACACACTCATGGGTATCAACACACACGTGTGCATAGATGAACGCATCTTCAGGTTTGAAATGAGCCCTTCCCCTTTTATTTCAGTCACTTAGCTGATGCTTGTGGGCAGGGCCAGATGCCAGGTGTTCTTCCGAATGCTGGGGAGCCAGCTAGGGACACATACATGACATCTGCCCTCTGGGCATTTCCTTTCTCAAGGAGCTCCAATTTCAAGCAAGCCTGTAGACATTCAGGCAGTTTCAGATCACGTCAGGAAACTAGCTGGGCTGAAATTAGTCAGACAGGTGGCTGGGGAGGCTTCAGAGGGAGGTGATGTGGAAACTCTGTGGGAACATCTGGGGTGGGGGCTGGAAGCTGAGAAGATGCCTTCAAGAAGATGCCCTTAAGCATATTTCTCAAAGGAAAAAAAAACAGACTGTCCTGGATTTAGGTAAAAAGGTATCCTCAGTGGTTTTGCGCAGAGGACACAGTGACTTTTAATTAAATCCAAAGGAACTGAGATCTTTGGGTATTTTTCACAACACTTATTTCAAGAATCAGAACTCCAAGTCAAAGTGACATAAATTCAAAAACAGAAACAAGGAGGAGGAGAAAGAATTTTACTCTCTCACTGTAATAGAGAGCTGGCTGGACCAGCATTAGATAATCAGCAAGCCCATGGCTAGGACCTAGAGCATCCCTTAGACTCCTTTTTCTCTCTCTCTTTTTGACACCGGCTTTCCTTGGTGAGATAGCAAGTCCAGGAACAAATTCTTCTGGACCTCATTTGAACCGTGTGGCCTCTCTAGCATAGAAGGGGTGAAGCCTAGTTAACAATCTGTTATGCTCCCAGAAGAGCAGGGGGGCTAGAACCAGGCATGGTGGCATGCTCCTGTAATCTCGGCATTTGAGGAAGTGTACACAGGAGGATCAGATGTTCAAGGTCACCCTATAGATAGGAAATAGTGAGTTCAAGACAAGCCTGGGATGCATAAGCCTTTTTCTTCTTCTTCTTCTTCTTCTTCTTCTTCTTCTTCTTCTTCTTCTTCTCCTCCTCCTCCTCCTCCTCCTCCTCCTTTTTCTCCTTCTTCTTCTTCTCCTTCTTCTCCTTCTTCTCCTTCTTCTTCTTCTCCTTCTTCTTCTCCTTCTTTTAAAGTCTGGGTGGCAGAAGAAATAAGATAGCCTCTGCATAACTGTTAGTAAGCTGTTCCTGTTCATAGACTTTTTACTTTATAATTTATTCTTTTTTGGAGATAGGGTCTTAAGAAATAGGCTGATCTTAATTAAGTTCACTATATAGCTGGGAATGACCTTGAGCTCCTGACCCGCCTGCCTCCAACTTCAATACACTGGGATTATTGGCTCTTATTTACTCACTATGAACTACAGCTACCAGCCAGTGAGGGTCTTGCTAGACACCTGGAGGGAGGAGGTAGGTTTTCCCCCTTCCTGCCTCTGACACGGGAAAGTGTGTGGAGCAGCTGAGTCATGAATGGGAGGGCGGGAGTGGATGTCAAATCTGTCCTCCTGGTGGCACTCTCTCCACATCCAGACTATGCAGATAAACTTGGTGTCTCTTGCAGTGGAGCCGAGCCTTCCAGGCAGCACATAGCCGAAGGCTCTGCTCTTGAAGGAAATCATAAATTACCTGGGGACGGTCTGTGGGCAGGGAATACCAGTGTGGGAGCTTGAAGTGGCTGTGAGGTTTTAATGTAGTTACATCTCTCCCTCCTCTCTCCTTTCTACAAACCGTCCCATATACCCTCTCCACTCTCCTTCAAATTCGTGGCCTATTTTTCCACTAATTGTTATAAGATGCATGTATGTGTATACATATATACTCCTAAATATAACCTGTTCAGTCCATATATTGTTCCTTGTTGTGTCTGTTTTCAGGCCTGACCATCTGGTATTAGACAACCACTTGGTGTGCTCTTCCCTGAGGAAGACTGCCTTTCCAGCTTCCATCCTCCTTGGCAAATCCATTGGTGTTGTTCTTGTTCAGCTACCCTTTGAGGAGACAACCTGCTCATTAACTCCCTTCCCAGAGAGCACTACAGGGAGATGCTGACGGATTCAGGCTGTAAGAATGGGTCTAAAGGTGCAGGTCCAGGTACTAACACCATGGTTTGAGTATCTGCCACAGAGCATATGTTAGAGATGTGACTCCCGGTGCAACCTGTAGGAAGGGAAGCCTGGTGGGAAGAGCTAGGTGAGGGGGCTCCACACTCACGAATGGATTAATAGCAGATGTAAAGACCCTAAGACTAAAGATTTGATCTCTGAAACACAATCTCTCTCTCTCTCTCTCTCTCTCTCTCTCTCTCTCTCTCTCTCTCTCTCTCTCTGTGTGTGTGTGTGTGTGTGTGTGTGTGTGTTTTATTTTACGTGTTTTGTCTTCATACATTCCTGGTGCTTGTGGAGATCAGAAGAAGGCATCAGATCCTCAGGAACTGGAGTTTTATTCACTTGTGAGCGGCTGTGTGTGCTGTGAATTAAACCAAGGTTCCCAGGAAGAACAGCCAATGCCCTTAACTGCTGGGGCATCCTTCCAGCCCAATCACAAGCTCTCTTGCCCTTCTGGGCCCCACCATGAGATGATGCAGTGGTAAGACTCTCAGCGATGGGCAGGTGCCAGCCCTATGCCTGCTATGTTCGCTATGTCTGCAGACTTCCCAGCTTCCAGAACCATGAGCCAACCAAGTCACTGTGATTTGTAAACTGGCTTGCAGTAATCTGTTATAGACGGTCTACATTCACTCCATATAAATGCATGGAAGGCAGGCACCGACTCACAAAAGTGCTCAGAAGTGGGACTGCCCAGGAAGGCAGTATCCTGTTCCAGGAGGCTGACTCCTTAGGATGCTAAGATGGTTGATTATCTTTCCTTTCTGGACCTGGATTTGATTGTGAAAACCCATGGCTGCTATTCAGGGCCCCATAATAGGATTATTTCAGCAGAAGGATGCTTCATGGCTAATTGGCCTGGGGCAGACATCTGAGCCAAGGTGTCCTGCTAGAGACAGGAGAAGAAAAAAAATAGACCTGCATCCTGCAAGGTACCATTGGAGATGTTAAAATGGCTTTGAGAAGGAGCCTGTCACATCTGGTTGTTGTGATAATTAGATTAGGTAGCAGAGGGATGGAGAGGAAGGGAAACATCCAATGTATTCTGTTCAGGTCCTGCCAAGGCCCAGGAGATAGTTAAAATAGCTTGTCTTCGGAGATGCCCTCCAGAGAGTCACACTGGACACAGCCCAGAGGCACGTAGGCTCCAGGGCCCTGGAATAATGCATCGTTGCATTGCAGCAACTCCCAAGCTCATGCTAGGGAGCTAGTTGTGGGCCAGAACCTTCCACGTGCTTCTTTGAAAATATAGGCTCTCTTTTCCTGCCCCTGAAATTTCCAGAACAGCTGACCTGGCTTTGGCCCCAGAGATCTTCATTTTTTTAAAAATGTTTCCCGGAGGTCCTGAAGAATGGGTTAGCAAACACTGGCTTCCCTTAAACAATCAGAGGGATATAGAAATGAAGCAAGTAGAGTAACTGGGACCATGTTATGCCATAGCACACCCACTCTGTGTTCAACAGTTCACACAGAACACATGCATGCGCGCGCGCGCGCACACACACACACACACACACACACACACACACGTTCGTGTTGGCCCTTATGTCTCGGCAGATTTTCCAGTCCTTCTTTTTGCCTTGGTTTCTTTCTATGCTAATTCATAGATCTTTTGTGTGGGCATTCAGAGCCCCCATTCTGTCCACTTTCCTGTCTCAAAAGCATCATGAAATTGGGAAGGCTGTGTGGCAATGACCTCCTGTATGGAATTAGACCTTGTCTTCTTGTTGGAGGATTAAGAGGATCAGAAAAAAAAAAAACCCTTAACTAAGTCTGAGAAACCCTGCTCATCCAGCTGCAAAGTTGTGCAGACTGAACACCTAGCTGTAGCCTTAAGGACATATTAAGCCCTCACACTATTTCACCCCTGCCACCATGCCCCTTGTCTCAAGCCCATTGGTTAAAGACAGACGGAAAAGGCTGAGTGACAATCAGAGTGTCTGTCATTACATATTCCTGATTAATAGGCCTCCTTCCATGTATTCTCTTTGGCAAACAATCACAGATAAGGCAAATATTGCCCCAGACATGCCTCTTCAGAGAGCTCTTTCACATAACTCTTCCCTGGAATTCTCTAACACCTAATTTCCAGTCATTTACTTTCAAGTTCCTACCTTCTTATCAAAGTTTTAGTCAACATTAATGACCCAGGACACATATAGACTTCTGTTAATATACACTTGTATAGAAGTATCCATGCAAATTTAATAGCCAGAGTCCATTGTTTAATGTACTTAGGCCTTGCAGGTATGTTCCTCCATTGTGTTCATCATCTCATTGTGAATGTGGCAGGAGTTGTCTGTTTTTGGAGGCTTTGCAATCTTTTGCTGAACCATCTATTAATAAGACCTGGATTTATTTTCTTCTTCAGTCAGCTGGACATAAGGAGAGTGAGGCAGTGGGTGCTAAAGAAAGAGAGAAAAGACAACATAGAAAGGGAGAGAGAAGAGAGAGAGAGACAGAGAGAAAGGGGGGGGGGGGACTCTGGGAAGCAGTTTATGCATCCTTAGGTCATTTTGTCCCAGTCTTTGACACCTTATTTCCAGATGATGATGGATTAGTTCCACACCCACAAACCACCTCTGTCATTTGCAGAAAAGACACTCTCCAGTTCTGTAGGGACACCACAGTGGTTTCATAATGTAGTGAACTATGATCAAGCATTCTGTGAATGACTGGTAGAAATCTAGAAGCTTCTGAAAGAACAGTATCCGAAGAATTTCAAGGTCTGTTCTGGGATTGGTCTGCTAAAGGCTCCACAGATGCTGCAAAACCCATCAAAACTGGACTGTGTGGCCGGGCGGTGGTGGCGCACGCCTTTAATCCCAGCACTCGGGAGGCAGAGGCAGGCGGATCTCTGTGAGTTCGAGACCAGCCTGGTCTACAAGAGCTAGTTCCAGGACAGGCTCCAAAGCTACAGAGAAACCCTGTCTCGAAAAACCAAAAAAAAAACAACAACAACAACAACAACAACAAAAAAAACTGGACTGTGTGGCTGGTCATACCAGTTTTGATGATACCATGGGCTGATGAATGCCATTTTTTTCTGGTTCTCAGTCAGATTGGAAGATTGATCGATCTATCTGTCTGTCTGTCTAACTGTTTATCTGTCTATCTATTGTCTATATCTATCTATATATCATATATCATCTATCTATCATCGATCATCTATCTATCTATCATCTACCTACCTACCTATCTATTAGCTATCTATCTATCTATCTATCTATCTATCTATCTATCTATCTATCTATCATCTATCTATGCCATTTATCTGATGAGGAACTTGACCAAATGTTGACCAAATGAGGAACACTGTGTCTAAAGTTCAGATGATCCTCTGGACACAAGGTCTTTTTATAGTAGTAGCCTGAACTTGACCTTGGACGAAACATTACTGTGCCATGGGCTCTGAAATCCTTGGAAACACAGCAGTAGATCCTTTGAGTTTAATTCAGAAGTCCAGCAATTTGGAGTGGGCTCATTGAGGAGGTTCTGATGACTTCTACCATTTATGCACATGGTCCAACACACCTGACAACTCACCTAGGGCAGGATAGTGGCCTAAAAGGGCCCTAATCACTTGTCTAACAGATGGTACCATTCCTTCTGCAAATCTCTTGTCGCCTGATCACTCATTCTTAAGAAAGATCAACTAGACCTCCAGTAAAGACATTCAGGGATGGTAGAGAGTGTAAGTACTGCATAGCCTTCTCAGACTTAATCTGAAAATGCACACAATGTATCAATGCTACATCCAGGAAGTCAAAGTAAGTCTTCTGGAGGATGTAGAGAAGGGATGGGGCCAGATTAAACTTCCTGCTGGAAGAGCAATAAGCGACATTAGAGAAGGACATGAACATAGGATAGTGTTTGAATCTGCAATGGGTCCTGTTGAAGTGCGCAGGTCAGGTCAGCCTCCGGAGCATAGATCATGGTCCAGGAAGTGGGTGGCATAAACTGTAACACTTTAGAAAAACAAATCACAGTGAAAGGACAAGATACTGTCAAAGGTAACCTTGGATTTTCTCTGAGTTATTTATAAAGAGCATCATTCAAAGTGTATTAGTTCTTTAATGGTTATTAACCTCAAATGACCATGACACATCTCTCTGCTCACAGACACACACCAGACACAACACCATATTTGAGAAATGTTCCTCTAGATGACGGGCTATCTGAGAAGGTTCATTAGAAAACCATTTTCCTGGAATTTCTTTGTCTTAACTCGGTTCTGGATAAATGTTATTTCTGAAATTTAGACTAATTAATTCAGAAGAAAGCTTAGATAGCTAAAAATTAAGCCAGGTTATGGAATTCAGGTCTGCATCATCTAGACATATTCTCTGGGACTTTCCTTCCAATATAGGTAAGAAATAAAAAACTAAATACATGTGGCTGATGTATCAGACACGTGTTAGTAACATAGAAATGACTCCAAACTTCATGATTCCCATGAAACATTCAAAAGTACACAGAGCTATTGCATGGAACCTATGACTCATGAAACCTGTGTTGTGTGGTTGGAGGCAGATAACAAACCACACAGATTTTCTTGAAGTATCTAAGGAATATACCATTAATCATAGATAGGGGATTTGAAATTAGTAAGTGAGGCTTTTGTTTGTTCTTAGAGGGATAATTCTAAAGAAATTTCAGGACAAGTTTGTTGTTGAGATGTTTGTAGTATATAAACTCCTAAAGGTAACATGTTAAATTTTGTTTTGCTGTTTAGTCAATGGATACTTATTTTATATCTGTCTTGCTCCTGAGCTCTTTCGAGCATCAGGAAGATAGTAGTAACAAAATCCACAATAGCTCTGCCTCGAAGGAGCTTAGATTTCACTGGAAGGTAAAGGATGTTGCTAATGGGAAGAGGGTTCTTAGAATAAATTCGCTGGTGGTGAAATGGATGTCTCACTGGTAGACCAAGATGGCCAGACTCAAATGAGTTGCTAAGAAGCCCAGAAACAACAGGCCCAGTATTGATCCCGGAGTTGAAAGGCTGACATTAAGCTCTCGGGCTTCTTTGGCTTTTGTGCTTCCCATTGCTGAGTGATGATGTCTTGCTTCACAATGTCAAGATGGCTCCTGCAATGCTAAGCCAGCCATCTTGTCCCCACACCATAGTTAATGAGGCAGGAATCAAAAGGGATGGAAAAATTATTTTCTCTGATTAGTTTTTTTTTTCTTCTGGAAGGGAAAGCCTTTCTCAAAAGCTCAGTTTAGCTTTTGAGATCTGTATATCCAGAAGTAGGACCAAAGTTGCTATTCTATCGAACACTTCCACCACTGTTACTTTACATGTGTTGCTTGATATACACCCTGGACACATGTCAACATCACTGCCAGAGGAGGGCTCTGAATACCGGCATCTGAGAGCATCAGTTAAGTGCTTGACAACCTTCAATCATAGTCTTCTAGTTTTTCCATCCATCTTTTCTTTTTAAAGATTTATCTTGTGTATATGAGTGCTCTAAAATGCATATGCATCTGCACTCCAGAAGAGGGCATCAGATCCCACTATAGATAGTTGTGAACCACCATGTGGTTGCTGGGAATTGAACTCAGGTCCTCTGAAAGAGCAGTTGGTGCTCTTAACCGCTGAGCCATCTCTCCAGTCCCTGTCTTCTTGTTCTTCCGGAATCTGGTTGGTATTATTCTGGTTTTATGATGTTCATATTGACCTACAGCTGTTGGTCCCCGCCTCATAAATTTCCTTCCTCTGTATATGATTTTCCTACCTGAAAAAAATTTTTATTGTTGAGTTTACTATCCCAATTAGAATGTGCTACAAAATGGAAAAATTTGGAACTTCCCCCTGGATTATATATTTATTTCAACATTCATAATTTCTATGTGTTTTAGAGAAATACTTAGCCCTTTATCACTTTTTTTCTTTTTAGTTTGGAATCACTAACTATACATGTTTTGGCTTCTCTTTCCCCTACATGTCTAGTAGTTTATCTTTCAAAGATCCCTGATGATAGATACAATGTGTGTGCGTGTGTATATGTATACATATAATATATATATATATATATATATTTACAAAGTGTTCATAATGTTTTAGTATATAGATAGAATGGCTAAACAAGCTATATCACATAGTCATTGCTTCATATATGGTTTTGTGGCTAAAACACTGCAAGTCTACTCTCTTGGTAATTTCCAATTATACATCACATTGTTATACAATTTATTAATTTATTCTACCTACCAAGTGGGAAATGTATGTCTTCCTTTCTATCAAATATAACTGGCCTACTAAGGGCCACTATTGCAGAAACCTGCCCCCGCTTTAATCTTTCCCACCTTGTAAAACTTATGCATGTCTTTTAATCTCCTGGGCCAGGTAAAACATTTGTTTATGTGAAGGCCTGCTAGGCTCTTACGACCGGATGGCCTGAAGCTGCAAGCATTTCCTTCTCCCTTCCTCTTATTTCCTTTCTTCAGATCTTTTTCAAACTAGCTCTCTGAGAAATTCTGAGGTTGGACTCCAGCCAAGGAGGAAAAGATACACTACCTGAATTTGAATAAAATCAGAGAACTTCCTTTCCCAGTGAGCTTGCTGGCCCAGTTTGGGTTCTGGCACACCTGTTTTACAGAAAGAAATTGCCTTGCTGAGTTACTTTCAATTTGTTAGCATTTCCTTCTGTGAGACAAAGAGATTATTTGTTTCTTTCTAGCATGTCTAACTGGCATTTTGCATGACTTAATCAATATTTCCTAACTTCACCCCAAACCAGCCCTGCTAACCTCTGTTCTATTCTCTGCTTCTGTAAGGTCAGTGTTTCCAGGTTCCACACAGGAGTTGTCTATTAGCTCACCTCAAACAATGTTCGAGTTTCTCTTTTCCATCAGAAAAAAATATGTGAAACCGACTTTCTATGCAATAGTTTAATAGCTAACCATATTTGCTTGGCTAATAAACTTAATAGTTCTAGCATGCCACTTGAATAAATCTTCCAAACATGCTTTAGATAAGGAATCCAATGCATTCAGGCTTTTAGAATCTCTGTGTAAAGGGAGGAAGGGAATCAACAATAACTTTGAAGAGTTGTTGACGTTTGTTCATGAGATTAAGTTCATCTTACAGGTATGTGGCCTACCTGTACCTCTCTTTTCTTTTTCCAGCTAGCCTCTAGCTTCAGTAGACTAAACTCTGTAAACAGAATCTCTTGTCCTCTCCTAGTGTTAGGGAGCTAACCATATAATAGCAGGCTCAGAGGCCACTGGTGATGGACCCCTTTCTTTATAGACTTTAGTCCTCATCTCCTGTTTCCCTGGTAACACGATAAAGAGAAGGGCCTCCTTGGTGGAATAGATTACTATATGTGAGGTAGAGGCATCTGGGCTTTGCTCATTAAGGCAACTCTACTTCCTCCTGGTCTAAAGAATACAATCTAAGTTCTATGTCTGTTCTCAGCAGGGACCTGATATTCTAAGCCACTCAAAATGTTATATATCCTATTGCCTTCTATTCAGTTAATGCAGCTGGGCCTGTCAGTCACTGACCTAGGAAAGCAGGTCACTCAAGGACATGCTGAGGAGAGGGGAGGATTAATTACCCCTTTAATGAGTTCCCTTTGCAACAGCTTGCAGAACTCTTATTAGGTGGCACCTTGGGTTCTCCGTCATGGTTGTTATGGTTTAAAAAATGGCAGGTGTCCCTAGCAGAGCAGCAGCAGGTGGGAGACCACGGAAGGCCACTGCGGAGGAAGGTTGGTCCCACAAGGGGCCACGAAGAGTGACTCGAGGCTGAGGCAAGCCACTGTAGCTTCTGTAGAGCCGCGGAGGACTCGGTGGGTAAGAGACACACCATGCAGAAAGAGTTTGGGTATAGTTTATTTAGTGGGTTATGGAAGGGAAGGGGAAAAGGGAGAGAAACAGAGAGATGGAGAGAAGAGGGGGAAAGAAGAGAGAAAGGGGAAAGAGATAGCAGTCCCTTCTTCAGAAGAGGGACAGAGAGAGAGAGAGCATGAAGGCTGGAGGAAGCAGAAGATCCACTTGCCCCAGTGGAAGGGGGGCAGTGGGAGGGGCTTGTCTCTTAAAGGGACAGGCTACTCAGGTGATGGGATAGACCATAACATTCACATCTCTTTCTTACAATAAAAAGGCAGGAAGTTAGGCACAACAGGCTAAAGAAATTGTGACAGCAGATTCTCAAGACTGCTTCCTGCTTAGTTGTAGGTATTGTCTGGGGAGAGGGAGTGGAACCTGAGAAGGCTGGGTGCTGGTCACATCCTGGGATAGCTGGTCTCTTTACTCCTGTCCAGGGCTTGTGGTATGGAAATGTCTGGTGTCTCTTAGACCTGTTTAAGGTATTGGCAGAAGAGAAGACAAAGTTAAGTTTAGGAAAAAAAAAAAAATTAGGACCAGGGAATTGAGAGGCATGTATCTGACCTGTTTAAGGTGGATCCTTCATTTTTGGCTCCCTGGAACTCACAAGAATTTTTGGGGTTTGTGAAGACATAAGTTTTAAACAGCAGCATATTTATATCAGAATGACTGTGACAGATATTTTTGCATAATGAAAAGTATCTTTAAAACTATGAAAGGCAGCGTGAGAGAGAATTTTATCCTCACATCTTTATAACTTGTATGTACATGCTTAATAACTTGTATTTGTATCTTACTGAAATTTGTTTGAGGCTGTCCTTTTAAACCGACAAAACCTCTCAGCTGTCAAACTGCATCAGCGATCTTTGAGAAGGATAAAAATTTACTTGAGTTATTGATTAAAAAACGACAGAGAACTTACTTAATTGGCAGCTAGAGCTTCTCCTCAAGGTCCTCCATGGTCGCTGAATTTTTCTTTTGCTGTTTAGCCCTGGGCCTGCCAGGCTCAAGAAGATACTGTAGGCTAAGAAATCTGTAGGAAGACAAGCCTACCTTGACCTGAGCAGCTAGGCTATTGATTCCAGTGATTCTTTCCACTGTCTGGTAATCTTTAGTTTAGATGAAAGGCAGTTTTTTCTAGTGGTCAGTGCTTGGCAATTGAAGCAAATTGCAGATGGACATTGTTTTGTGCCCATCTGTCTTCTTTGGAAAAGAGTGCTGCTAGGAGCCAAACTGTCTCTCTCTGTTATGAAAAGTCTTTCAATAATTAAGTATTTAAATGCCATATTTCCCAGATCTCTGAGCAGTTGAAGGCTGTTTACCAGGTATAGATGAGCTATACCTACAATATAGAATCTGCCTAGAGCACTGGGTCCAAGCTTGACTGGCTCTCAATTTAACAGGTAAAATTTATACTTGTAAAAAACGAAGAAAAACCTGCTTGCAATAGAAGCTTAACAGTAGAGCTGATAATAGTAGAGATCAGCTTAATATATACCATATTTTTGTAAGAGATTTGGAAGTACATACCAACTTAAAACATGAGACTTATTGCTTTCTTAGTCTGGAATGAGATATAATAGACAGATAATTATAATGTTTAACAGTAAACATATGTGCATTTAGGTCACATGTATGTGCACAAACACATATACACACCTTAAACAGGAATTGGGTGAAATGGATGCTTCTGGTGGGCCCTAAAGGCATGCCACTGCACAAAACATACATGTAACAGAGTCAATAAGAGGAATTTAGAGACAAAAAACATAACTGTGGGACTAGGCAGGGAATATTTCAGTAAAGATGGTGGGACTTAGTCACCTGACCTGGCCCTCAGTTAAGATGGTGGTGATGTCACCTGACCTCAGTAAAGATGGTGGTAAGGTCACCTGACCTCAGTTAAAATGGCAGCAGTAATGTGTTGGATGGAGAAGCCACTTTTTTTTTTTTTGAGCCACGGGAGTTTTAAATATAATAACAAGAGAGACATAGAGGCTGTGTAGAACATACATTTAAAACAGAATTACATCCGTGTGATAACAATGGTCATGTGGTCTATGTAGGCCCATATTTCTACATGGCATGGTGACGAGAATCCCTGGCCATAGTTTGCACCTGCCACACAGGAGGTGGTTGGTCACCTAGCCTGTCGCCATTCCTAACAAAGGGTCAGGATGTTGTTCTGCTCCTTCTTTGTAATTTGGAGGATGATTGAAAAGAGATGTTAATTCAGCCTATGTGACAGAGCTGCCATACAGAGCAGGAAGACATGACAGAGCAGGCATAGGTAGATGTAGACATGACCACAACCATTCCTGTTACCTAGTAAACAGAATGCTAATGAATTTCCCCCTCAGTTTATATTTTGGTATATAAGGCTGTTTGGAGAATAAATGCAGGAATTTTCAGGATGTGAACTCAAGATTTCATGAGGGATCACTGAGAATCTCCCTCCCTCCTGATAAAGCCATGCAAGTTGCGTCTTTATTCCCACGCCTCCCATCTGGTTTGGAAAAATAACTTAGGGTCCAGGCCCCAACAGGTCTGATCACTGAATCCTACTCAGAGAAGCATGGTTTTTTTCTTTTTCCTATACTAGTCAGAGTTGAGGATACTTTTTGGAGCCTCTGGGCCTTCTCATTCATTTGGGAAGCCTATCACCTTTCTGCCATACTGCTGCTTGCTGACCTATTGCAAAAGGCCTTCACCCCCCTTTTCCCAGAAGCTGTTGAGATTTTCAGCTTACCTGCCCTATTTTTCTATCAAAGACTAATAAAATTCTCCTTAAACTTCTAAGCCTGTCTTTAAATTTATTTATCTAAACCAAGAACCTAAAAATGAACCACCAGTTCTCATAACTCCTCCACTGGGACTCAGCCTTAAGAGGCTGTCACAGGAGAACACAGAGGAACAGAAGGAGGCAGAGTATTTGTGAGCAATGTTCTCTCCCTTCTGGGATGTCATTGGACAGTGCCTGAGCATTATGGATGACACAGTTCCTGCTGGGAAGCTCTTCCCTCTAGTGTCAACATTATTTCATTAGTATATATCTATTATACTTAGTAATGGGTTTCATTATGTCATTTCCAAACATGCATATAGCCTACTTTGATATTCACTCCATCAACCTCTCTTTTCTTCCTCTAATCCCCTCCTACACCCCTAATATCTCCCCTAAATGTTCATATCCTTTTTCTTCACTAAATTCACAAATAAGAGAAAACATGACCATGTTTTTCTGAGTCTGGCTTATTTCACTCAGTGTTATAACCTACAGTTCACCCATTTTCCTGCATGACTTTCTTCTTCTTTACAGCCTCCCAGAACCCCACCACATGTGTGTGCCACAGGTTCTCATCCAATCAGCAGCTGATGGATATCTTCGCTAGTTCCATACTTGGCAATTATGAACAGTGCCAAGATAAACACGCATGTGCAGCTGGATCCCATGGAAGTTTTAATTTTAGTTTGTTCATTTAAACCATGGCTGTGTAAACAGCATCCCATGATGCAAGATTGGGCTCCAAAGAGACAATCCTGCCCCTCCTTTTGGCTAAGATGCTATCGTCTTCCTCATTCACAAAATTACTATGTCTAGGAGGCAGGCAGGGATCAGAGCTAGAAGCTGACTCTGGAGAAAGATATGCAAGGCTTCCCACCATACACCTGTCAAGTGATGGACACAGAAACAAAGAACCTTGCCATGTCTAATAAGTGAGGACACCAAGGGCCATGCAGCCAGGGTCCCATAAAGACTCTGACTCTTATGCTTTGAAAATGTGGGATTTTAGAGTTAGGACGGCTTGCCCAATTTCTTCAGGCCTGAACCTGACTGGGAAACTGTCTCTGTAACAAGAAAACAGAGACAGTGGAGCCAGCCAGAAGCCCATTCGCCTTAGCACCAGGAAGTGGCCAGTTAAACAGACTCAACCAAATGCATTTGGCTTCTGGGGATTGTCTCAAAATCTATGACCTCCACAAGCATAGTGGAAACGAGCGGAATTAAGTTCTGTCTCTCCCTAGTTTCATCAGGGGGTTAATAATTTCATTTTCTTTAACCAATTTCTGTTTCCCAATTTCTTTTTGGAATATAAAAAAAACTAAGACAACAGGTTATAAAGCCAAATTTCCAGAATTAGCTGGACTAATTAACACTCTTACTATCAGTATAGCAGGGCTCCGTCCCCCAACCCTAATCTCACTGTCTGTTATTTTCTTTTTTGGTCTCTTCTTTGTCTCTCCTTCTCTCTTCCTACCTCCCTACTTTCTTTTCTTTTCCTGTGGTATTAGGGATTGAAGCCAGGTCCAGACCCATACTAGCATGCTATTATTATTTGCTAGTATTATAGATCATAGTATCTCATATTTAGCTCTATCTACAGCTCATTACGTACATGTTGAGTAAGGCTCTCACTTCGTTGAACAGGCTGATCTTGAACTGACTCCATAGTCCAAGCAGGCCTTGCACTTCTGATCTTCCTGTCTCTGCCTCCTGAGTACCTGGGAATATAGGCCTCTCCTCTCAGGCCTGGAAATGTTTCTGCTTTCTTGCTAACAGCAAAGAGGAGGAGTGTCAGTGTGACTAGCATTTCCTTGGTGACGATGGATGTTGAACTTTTTGTGTGAGTTTATTGAACATTTGTAGTTCTTTGGAAAAGCATTCATTTCCCCTTTGATGGATTAGATTATTACTTTTTTTGGATGTTTGTCCTTTAGAATTTGTGCTGTATGCTAAATATTAATCTCCCGTTCGATGTGTGAACAAAGTTCATAGAAAACAGCCGTGCCTTCAGACTCAACCTTTTGTGAGGATAATTGACTGGAACCCCAATGATTGTGGAGACATTGATTTATTTTGTTGGGCTGTCTTTAGCCTACCTAATAGCCATTCCTTGCCCACCTCAGTGTCAGACCTAACATCCTATAACTAAAAGATAAAAAACCCTTTAGAAAGTATTAATAATACCATAGTTTGCACCAATCAAAAGGCGAAGCGTCTCAGACAGCATCTGAGGCCTATAGCTGAGGTTCTATGCTGCTATCACTGTTTTCACCGATGTATGTGAAAAACATGTTGATTTATGACTTTGTTCTGCTGCTATAAAAAAATCTTTATCCAACTGTTACCACATTGGCATTTGGAAATCTGTGTTCTGGAACCACAGTTACTCATATTCGGCTACGGAACAAACTCTCTCTTCTCCCCTGGAGGTGAGAGTTGTGTGTTTGCCTTTATAGATGAGTATCTGGAGAGGATTTTCTCCACCTTGAAGGCTATCCTGAGGCAGGAAGATAAGGCAGAAAGGTTGGCTCTAGAGGTGTCAGGATTAGCCCATGAAGGGAACCAATGGCAGAGAAAACGATTAGAAACCTCCCTACTAAGAGTATGCATAGGAAAAGCTCTCACTGTGTGAATGATCTAAAAGTCCACGGTATTGGGTTACAAAGGTCTTAGTTGTTTGGACAGCATCTGCCATAGAAAGTTTAGGCATTCCTTAGCACCCTTCCTTGAACAAACTCTCTCCTATTGCTATCCGCATGAATTGGTTCAAATCTTTGTTCAGAGACATAAGAACCTGGGAATCCCAACAGTGCCAATACCTGCTTCCAAGTCTTTCTCCTCTGTTCCTTTTGATGGGCAGAAGCTGTTTAATTGAATGCAACCTGACTTTTCAATCCTTGCTGGTGGTTCCTGGGCTAGAGCGGTCTATCACACAGTAATGCTGCCTGTGCCTAGAACTTGAGTGTCTCACCTGTTTTTCTAGCTGGCAGCATGAGCGTCTTCACAGTCCCCTCAGGACCAGGGTCACAGCAACTTCTTGATTTTTTCACCATCCCCTGCTGATCCCCCTAGACATCAAGAGGCCATTCGCTCCATTATTCCTTTTGTATGTCAGTTTCCTCTCCGACCGTGCTTGGTCTACAAGCACAGAAGCAGTCAGTGACCAGCATTTAGATAGATCCGAGGTCCAAAAGTGTGGCCGGGAAATGTCTAGTTTCCCCCATGTGTCTGATGTGCATGCCATGGCTGCTTCTCTTTCCTGGTCCCTGGCTCTTCATTTTTTTTGTTATCCTAAAATGGCTTAGTTCTCTCTCTTTTTCCTCTCACACAGAAGAGGGATTTCCTGACTCGTGGCCTGTTGTATGTGAGACAAATACTTTCCCTCTAATAGCTGTGGCTCACAGATACATCCCATCTACTCTTGTGGCTTTGGAAACTGCTAGAGGTCAGCCGAGAGGGTGTTAATCCCGCTGAGACAGATTGGGGTCAGAGCTAGCAAAAAAAAAAAAAAAAAAAAAAAAAAAACCACCAAGTTTTGTACTTTCTCTTGGAGTTTGAATGTCTGGTGCTAGGTTTTTTTTCCCACTTGGATGAAGAGAATGGCCGACTCCATAGAGACAGCTCAGCGTCCTGCTTTTTCTTCAGGGTAGCTCCAATCTCGTCTCTGTTACGGAGAGGCAGCTAGTCACCTGACAGGTTAAAGAGCAGCACAGAGTCCTCTATTCTCATCCCATAGAAATGGGGCTGCCCCTCATCTCCTTTAAGCAGTTTAGCCCGGGATGCTTTGTTTGTCCACCAGCTAGGGATGCTGTTCTGCACGCACTGAGATTGTGTGGAACAAGACAGCCCCCACCCCGACTGTCATTCGTGGCTTCCTTACTCGGAGAGTTCTACGTCTCGTGTCCCAGACAGTGCTTTAACCCCGAGAAACCACCTGAGTGAAGAGCAAAAGTGCCTGCCTCTAAGGAGCTCACACAGCAAGGAGTACAGAGAGCCGCATACCTGGGACTAAAGCCTTGGGTACCGAGTGTAGGTAAAAGGGGTCCTGGAAGTGTCCTTAGGTGACCCAATAATGTGAGTCCTGGCAGGAGACACGAGGTCCAGAGCAAGGAGAAAAAAGGACAAACAACCTGGAGGAAAATAATGCCAAAATCTAGGGTTTATAACATTTTGAGACAGACGAGTCTATTGGGGATGTGTGGGAGTTACTCGACCTTGAGCGTGCTCTTCATCTCTTGGGTATTGGGAGGAGTCCAGCCGAGACTACAGCAGAATACTGCTCTTAACAGTATTCTGTGTGTGTGTGTGTGTGTGTGTGTGTGTGTGTGTGTGTATTTATATGTATATCTGTAGCAGGGATCGCAGGCACCACATCCCATCATGCTCTGCTAGTTGACAAATAAATGAGTGCCCAAGCCAAAAGGTACTTTACAGTATCGCTCTGGGTATCTGTTAAGGAGGCCAGTGTAAGAGTGTGGACTTCAAGAGGGTTTCTTGAAGCCAAGCTGAAGAGCTGACTGTAGACACGCAGGAGGAAAACATACACACCCCATTCCATTAGAACAGTGTAATTTAAAGGGGAAGAGGGACTTTGCTGATGGGCTAAATTCAATAAGCAAAGATCAGGATTGGAGGTGAGGATTTAGAGATGCAGTTTGGGAATCATTGTCTTGAATATTTCTTGAAATTATTGTCTAAGATTGACAGAAACAACAAAACTCATTAAGGGGAAGGGATTATTAGATTTGTAGTTTTTGCCTGAAGTTTTTGCCAACATTAACTGGAAAACAGTTACATAGAAACACTATAGGTATAACCCTGTGTAATAATAATATAATTGCATTTCATTAAAAAAAATACGTTTCAAGGGCTGGAGAGAAGGCTCAGAGGTTAAGGGTGCTGCCTGCTCTTCCAGAGGTCCTGAATTCAATTCTCAGCAACCACATGGTGGCTCACAACCATCTGTAGTGAGCAGGCATACATGCAGACAGAACACTGTACATGATAAATCAACAAATCTTAAAAAATATAAAGTAAAAAAGAGACTGCTGCTAAGTAGTGGTAGTGCACGCCTTTAATCCCAGTACTTGGGAAGCAGAGGTGGGTAGACCTCTGTGAGTTCGAGGCCAGCCTGGTCTACAAGAGCTAGTTCCAGGACAGCTAGGACTGTTATACAAAGAAGAAACCCTGTTTCAAACAACAACAAAAATCAAATGAAAATGTCTTATTCAAGAAATGCAAGGATGGCTTAACACTAGAATATTCATTAAGATAATTTGTCAAAAAGACACAGACATGGCTCTATCCTTTGGCTAAGAAAGACATGACTAAAATAAGACGCTCTTAGAGAAACATTTTAAAAGATGTGTCTCAGCTGGAAAGTGCTTACTTTAGGACATTAGAATACGCATTGTTAAATTCTGAAAAGCATACCCATTACTTCGGAAATATGACCAAATACATGAAAATATCTGACGTTCCTACTAGTAACCACAATAAAACAAGCAGATGTAGGAGACAAGAATTACAAAGGAAGATAGAAAATGTGATAGGTATTTGAAAATAAGCTAAGAAGATAATTTACAGTGAATCTAAAGAGATGAATGAGAAAGTGAGTTAAGAAGGCAAGCATAGATCTGCATTCACAACGAGCAGGTAGAACTTACAAGGGCTGAGAGGGCCTGAAAAATAAATTTTGGTTTTACAGCGGCCTGGCACTGGGTGCTCTGCTCCACTCCCGTCTATTACCTCTGGCCTCTAACCGCTGCTGTTGCCTGTACCCCCGCAGCTTTCCTGGCTACTTTTCCATGCTCTAACTTAGGTTGCTCCTCTCTAGCTTTTCCACCTGGAAAATATCTGTAACCTGAGTTTCTTCTTCGCTCTTTTTCTCTTCTGAGGCTCCCTGTGTTGCTTGCTGAACTGCTTGTCCGCTCATTCTTCTGGGGAACTTCAGTCATCTTCGGCATGTTTACTTGCTAATGTTTCCGATTCTTCCGCTCTTTCCTCTTGGGCCCCCAGTCTCTCCACCCTTACCTGGGCAGTGGGCCGTATACTTGTCTGCCTCCCAAACTGCCTTTCATCTTTTGCCTCAAGCCTCCTCCTTGTGCCTGGTCTCTACAGGTCTCTCAAGGCTCGGCCTACTTTGTATCCAATTTGCCAACAGTTTCAATCACAAGGATCTCAGCAGATATAATGAAAATCATACAGCTAATAAGATTTAGTGAGAAGGTATCATTTAATCGGGGTTGTGTTGAGCATTTTAAATGGTTTAGTTTCTCTTTTTTTTAAATCACAAATAAGACTTTATTTGCCACTATTAAAAATCTGCATTTCACACAGACTCTTGGACTGGTGGTCCATATCCATCAGCTCGTTCAACCGTAGCACCTGTCTCATCCCCAGTAGTTTTTCCAGAACTACCACCTTCACCATGGCGCTCCATGAGTTTTCCCAATTCAAACTTGGGATTCTTCAGCATTTTTACTTTTCTAACGAAGACATCATGAAGAGGATAAATGGACTGGCAAGCCTTTCCTATATCTTTCCCGATGCCGTCTGGAATCAGTTTATTAACCACTTCCTTCAAGTCATTTGCCTGCACCTCTCGGGTCATGATCTCCATCTTCTTCTGGATCTGGCGGACCTGCTGGTGCTGTGCATACGAGGGCTTGCAGATCTGATTGTTGTGGTTTTTTTTAGTGAAACCAACACAGAAGAGGCGGAGCAAATAACCATCGGTTGTCTTGACGTCAGCGTGAGCTTCAATCATGGTCTGCCACTTTTTGACCATGGAACACATTTTGTCCCGGGGTAAGATCCACGCCGTGGAAGTTAGTCAGACAGTTTTTGCCCTGAACATCCTCAGTGATCAGCTTGAATTTTCTAAATGCAACTTCATCGTTTTTGGAGATCAGCAAGGCTCACTTCAAACACATGACCCTTGAGGCCATCGGATGCAATTTTGGTTCCTTGAGTCCTCGTGACTAGTGTCCTTCCAATGTTTCTAATATTGAACATGGCCGGGGCTTTCACATCATACCAGTCTTTCTTTGAAAATGGATCAGCCACTTTCTTCTTGGCTCCCTTCTTGCCGCCTTTCATCAGCTGCTTGTTCTTGCCGACCACCATGGTGCTGCTCAGGGAGCCAAAAGGGTAAATTTCTGTTAATTTTAGTTGTTTCTTTCTCTGTGATGTATCATTACCTCTATACATACTTTTTCAGACTTGGATAATAAACTGCATGTGATCTGCCACATGGCTGCAAAGAGGCAGTCTTCCCTGACGCATCTTTCCTGAAGGTAGAACAGGCTTCTTAAAACAGCAAATGCAACCTCAGGGGTCCTCTCTGACCTGAAGGGGGTGCCCAATGTCTTTACATCCTTCTAGTGATGATTGGGTGATATACCTAACTATTTCTCAGTTGTAGATGAAGACTGTACCCAGACCCAAATAATCACGTAGAAACTATATTAATTACAACACCGTTTGACCAATGGCTCAACCATATTCCTAGCTAGCTCTTATATCTTAAATTAACCCGTTTTTTATTAATCTATGTATTGCCTTGAGGCTGGGGTTTATCAGTAATGTTCTGGCATATTTTTCCTTTGGCCGCTACATGGCATCTCCTTTTACACTCAGTGCTATGTGAAGGCATTCTACCTCCTTCCAACTCAGCTTCAGAGCTTCTGGTGGCTTCCATTGTAGAAAGGTGAGGTGTTACAGCTAAGCTCACATTCTTCTATGTATCTCGATGCTGAGGGCTTTCCTTGGTGAGAATCTTCCCCTCCTGCCTGCTACCACGATATACACACTCAAAGGACTGTGGCACTGGATCTAGGCAACAAATAGGGACAAGTAGGTTATGGCTCTCACTCCTAGACCTGAATGAAAAGCCCCAGATGGGTTTTCCAAAATTTGTATTTTCAGTAGCAACTGTTGTAATACTTGTGCTTACAGATGCCCAAAAGGAAGCGAGAGTGAATTCAGAACCAGCCAGCTCTAACTTTGCTCCTACCTGTGATTTCTGCAAGTCCCTGGGCCACCAAGGAAGGTGCCCTCATCTGCAAATCAGGATTTTTTAATGTCTACCCCAGGGGCTGCTACAGGGTCTGAATAAGATAAATCTCACTAATCACATGTGTTTAAAAGCTTAGCACCACACTGCACACAGAACACAGTCAATAATGGCTAGTCTATGGCCTCCTGGAGATTGGAGAGATGTGGGTGAATTATTGATGTGATCTGAGGATTGGAGAACAGAACACAAAGAACAGCATCCTTGTCCCCCAAGATCTGGGCTCAGGCTGCTTGAAATTCTTTTCTCTGACTAGAGGCACTGTCTTTCACCATTGCTAACAGGCCGGTGCCCCCTGGGTAGGCCACTGTACCTCAAAACATTCTCTGTCAGCTTTTGAAAATCTTGGCATTGTTAATAAGGCTCTCTCCAGAGCTGGTGAGAGGGAAATTCAGATCCAAAGGCACAAAGGAGTAGAGGGTGGCTGAGGGCACTTGGAATGTGGGTTGGGAGATAGGGATAAGACAATAGCCTGTAACAGAGACATGCGGCATGCATTTCCTGGGTGCTCACTCCTGCAAACACCTGGCAGCTGCCCATAGGAAGTCTTCCCCTCCACCACCATCCCCCATGACTCCCTATAGGGATGCAGTCAATCTGGAGGCCTTCTGGTCCAAATGAAAAATCCAAGAGAGTGAGTGATTCAGTGTCTGCAGCATCATCATCACCTTGAAATAAAAACGACGTTGGCCAAGAGATGCTGGCAACTGCCACCCACTGCTTGGTGACACATCGAACACAAGCATGGTTTTCATTTTCAGTTCCGAGATTACTTCTTCCCACCTCCCAGATCTTCCAGCTCCCAGCCCTTCCTCTCATTGCCAGGTGGCTGGTCTGCTCGGCAGGTGGCAGCCCAGGCACCCTCCTCGCCTTTCTGTCCTTCTGTGCTCTGCCCCGGGGATGAAAATGTTAGAGCCATGGTGGGGGTTTTGTCTACAGTATGCACACACAGCTTTCGTCCCTCTTACTGAACACAGGGGCTGGGTGGTGTGTCGTCCTTGTCCTCCCCATTAATTCTTAAACTCCTATTCAAGATTCATTTCTAAACCATTATTTTGGAACCTCCTTGATCTGGCTTGTCCAGAAGCAAGGGTTCCTCAAACAAAGCATAGTGCCTCCAGCGAGGAGCTAGCATCCCCGTTCTGTAGCAGTGGGTCTGGAGAAATGAGCAAAGGCCACTCACTGCAGGGAAAGGAGAGGCTGTTTATGCGACCTTCCCATCCAGCACATGGCATGCCTTTGGGAGGCAGGGGAGTTGCATGAAAGAAATGCTCCAGGGGCGGCTCTGGAAGTTGTCAGCCTGGGGAAGCAGTAGGCTAGCTGACCAACAGGAGGATATGCTATGTTATTGATTTGCCAGCCACAGTAAACTCTCCTGGTTAGAACTGAGCAGAAAAATGAGGCACACACAAGGAAAGCTGACAGACATCAATCAAGCTCCGCCTGTGAGAAAATGATTGCTTCTGAGCTTGTCATCTGGCTTCCCCGGGGGTTCTGTAGAGGCTAAGTTCCAGGTGATATGTCCATCATCCATGTGTGTATTCAGTCTCCTAGCTCCCAAGCTTGGCGGCAGGCTGCAACAACCCTGGGCTCAAAAACATGCTGGGGCCTAAGGGTCTCACCAGAACTCCAGCTACAGAGATGAGTACTTAATTCAATGGGAGTGAGTTTTAGGCTTAAGGAGGCTTCAGGGTTCCCTCAGGTGATCCCAGTAGCAATATTGGAAATTACGTCCTCATAGCAAGAGTTCATAGACATTTTGTGAATAAGGTCACATCATAGCTACCTTACGCTGTGTGGGTCCCGTGGCCTGCATTATAAAACCATTCATCTCTACTGGTAGAGCGTAAGAGCAGCAAAGAACAACATATAATGATTAAGGTCACTGCATTCCAGGCAAGCTAGCAGTGTCCTGACTGGTTTCTGTATGTCAACTTGACAGGAGCAAGAGTCATCAAAGAGGAAGGAGCTTCAGGTGAGGAAATACATCCATGAGAGCTAGCTGTAAAGTATTTTCTCAATTAGTGATCAACAGGGGAGGGCCCAGCCCATGGTGACTAACAACCTTAAGGAACGTTCCTACTTATCTACTTTCTGCAGTGAGACCCTGCTTCCTAAAGGCTTCACACCCTCCCCAGATAGTGCCATTCGCTGGAGACCAAATGTTCAAACTCATGAGCCTAAGGGGACTGTTTCACACTCAAACAATAGCAGCATAGGAGGAAAGTGATTTAAGAAGGGATGCAGCAATGGAAAAACGAACATGACGGCAAAGATAGCTTCTGGTCCATCCTGGTGATCGACGCTATACAGATGGCTGAGAAAAGAAAACCAGAAGGAAGAGGTCTTTGAGATAGGAGCCTGTCCATCTGCCAGGTTAGTTGACAGCATTTCGGACAACCCCAAGGGAGCTTTGGGGCAAAAACCATCCACAAGAGGAGGCCCATGGCAGGATGGGAACACAGGTTCATGACCCATCTGCCTTCATGGTGTCAGCTGCCAGCTTAGGAGAGTGGTGGAACCTGAAGGTGCTGTGTGTGATGAGTAAGCTCCTCCTTCGCCACGGGAGGTCTGGACAATGTCCCTCCATGGCTGCCACAGAGAAAGATAACACTGATAAAATAGAGAGGATAAGTCAGGCAGTGGTAGCACACACCTTTTATCCCAGCACTCTGAGTTTGAGGCTAGCCTGATCTATAGACCAAATTCTGGGACAGCTAGGGCCACACAAAGAAACCCTGTGCCAAAAAGAAGGCAAAGAAAAGAGGGTGAGAAAGGTTAAGCATGACCTGGGTACATAAAGTGTTTCTAGGGGGGGCACTGTTGGATTTCACAAGAGTCAACGTTTGTTCTTTACTTCATCCATGGAAATTCTCATTCTTCTCTACTGTGCCCCTGGAGAAGGAGAAAGCAATCATTTCATAGACCAATATAATAACATCAGGAAATAAGCCATGAGCAAGACCTATTTTTGTAAGAGTTTTCATTTACCTTGAATTTAACCACATTGTGGCATTGGTGTATTGAGCTTTTCTCTATTTTCTGTCAGGTAACAGATTTTCCAAAGTTTCTCATGATTCTGAGATGCAAACTTTGTTTTCAAGGTAATAAAACTAAGACATAGCAGTTGATGAACTTGCCAAAGCCTACACAGCCATGAAGTGGAAAACTGAAGGCAATATAAACTCTCTATGATAAATCTAGAATCTTTAAGAGGCTTCAGCCAACTCCTGATAGCTCCATGCTAATTCACCCAAGCCATTTACAGCCTGGCCCCTGCAGGGTCTACTTCCTTCACTTCAGTGGACACAGTGAACAAGTATACATGGAGATTTGTTTTAAAGGGACATCCAAACAGTCTTGTATGGAACCTTAGGCATTTGACAAAGTAGCAGATGCTGTATTTATAGTGTCAAAGGAAAGAAAAACAATAATAAAAACACAGCGTAAAAGCAAATGAAATACCTGTGACTCCAGACCAGTAAAAAATAACCAGGAAAATCAAAATAGTAGAGGTTCCTTGGTGGGTAATCTTGAAAAAGCCTCCTGCTTTCACTGTATTTTATCCCCCCACAAAAGAAATAAACCAGCACCTTCAAGAATAAATCTGTGCAAAATATGTGATTTATTCTGTCTTTAAGTATGCTACCTCCTGAGTGGGGTCTCTGCTTCTATCCACATTCCCTATGCTCAGCATCTTCCCTCTTCCTCCCTGCTGAGCAGAGTCTTAGGTTCCTGCAGCTCTGAGGCAGACATGCAGGTCCTCTTTGGCCTTGGAACCAGCACATGGGACAGCCCACCACACTGCCTCCAGAGAGAGGTGGAGGGGGGGACTGGAGACAGTCCTTTACGACCTAAGAAAGGGTGCTGCCCCCATTGCTCCTGCTCTGCCTGTGCTGACCAGTGAGTCGCTGCAGTCAGGTCTCACTCTGGGGAAGAGGGAATGTCATAGTGTCAGGGTCCAGGTTGTTGATGCTGTCTTAGAAGTGGCTCTCACAGTTGGGTTCTGACACCAGAGGATCAGCAGAACCCAGCTTAGCCTAAAAGAATCCAGAATTGCAACCTGCATCCAGACCAGCCCATGAGGAAGAATTGCTTGTGTTATTAAGTCACTGAGATTGGTTGTCACTCCAGAAAAGGTACGAAAGCCTTAATCTTACAGAATCGACTTCGAGCTGAATCTGTAGTTCTTCTTTCTGATTAGTTTCCCTTGTGTAATTTGTACTGTCTATGACAAGGTACACACTAAGCTATATAAAATAATGTCATCGTTTTTATATTACTGGTGTATTTATTGTGTAAGATCCAAGCAGGCTGTGGCTGTTGGCTGTGTTGTCCCTGGCTATATACCCCAGAGTGACATGAGTTAGGACAATGTCAACAAGACAATATTCCCTTGATAAAAAGCTTTTTGAATGGATGAATGAGAAAGGCTGGCACAAGAGACAGGTCGGGGAGGGGTCAACGATGCCAAAGACGTATCTCAGCCCGAGGACGACCTTACTGACAGTGGGTTTGATGAGGTAGGAACCTCAGGGATCATTTGGGAGGCTTTGTCCTCACTTGGGTAAGCTGTTCTTTTATGCAATAGGCTTTTGATTCTTCAAGTTAAAGTAAATGGTGATTTGCCATTTAGTTGAATAGATTGGTTCAGCACCATAGAAAAGGGCATTTCAACACATACTTAGAGAGCAGTCACAAGAAATAGAAAGGGAAAGACTTGTAATGAAGCCCCTCTAGATGTTCCACGGAGGAGGAACTTTAGTGGCACGTAGTGTTGAGAATGAGCAGCAGACCATGTATGACTCCTGAGGTGGTGTAAAAGAAAACACCACATTAAGTGACTCACAGAAACAGATATGTATTGTCTGATCATATAAATATTAGATTATTTTTTAATTGTTTTTATTGAGCTATACATTTTTTCCACTCCCTTCCCTTCCTCCCCTCTTTTCTTCTACCCTCTTGTGTGATATCCATGCTGCCAATTTACTCAGGAGATTTTGTCTTTTTCACCTTCCTATGTAGATCCATGTATGTCTTTCTTAAGGTCCTCTGTGTTGTCTAGTTTCTCTGGGACTGTGGCCTATAGGCTGGTTTTTCTTTGCTTTATGTCTAAAAGCCACTTATGAGTGAATACATATTATATTTGTCTTCCTGTATCTAGGTTACCTCACTCAATATGGTTTTTGTATAGCTAGATCCAAAGAAAGCACATTCAACAAATGGTGCTGGCATAACTGCATATCAACATGTAGAAGAATGCAAATAGATCCATATCTATCACCATGCACAAAACTCAAATCCAAATGGATCAAAGACCTCAATATAAAACCAACCACACTGAACCTCATAGAAGAGAAAATGGGAAGTACACTTGAACACATTGGCACAGGAGACCACTTCCTAAATATAACCCCAGTAACACAGACACTGAGAGAAACAATTAATAAATGGGACCCCCTGAAACTGTGAAGCTTCTATAAAGCAAAGAACATGGTCAATAATACAAAATGGCAGCTTACAGATTGGGAAAATATCTTTATCAACCCCACACTGGACAGAGGACTTATCTCCAAAATATATAAAAACTCAAGAAACTTATCAAAAGAGCAAATAATCCAATAAAAAATGGGGACAAACTTAAACAAAGAACTCCCAACAGATGAATCTTAAAGGGCTAAAAGACACTTAAGAAAATGCTCAACATCCTTAGCAATCAGAGAAATGCAAATCAAAACAACTTTGAGATTCCCATCTTACACCTGTCAGAATGGCCAAGATCAAAAACACTGATGACAGATTATGCTGGAGAAGACGTGGGGTAAGGGGAACACTCCTCCATTGCTGGTAGGAGCACAAACTTGTACAGATGCTTTGGAAATCAATGTGGCAATTTCTCAGAAAATTAGGAAACAGTCTACCTCAAGACCCAGCACGAAAGATGCTCAATCGCATCACAAGGACAGGTGCTCAACTATGTTTATAGCAGCATTATTTATAATACCAAGAACCCGGAAACAACCTAAATGCCCCTTAACCAAAGAATGGATAAAGAAAATGTGTACATTTACACAATGGAGTACTACACAGCAGTAAAAAATAATGACATCTTGAAATTTGCAGGTAAATATTAGATTATTAATAAAAGCTAAAATATTATGTTTAAGGAAAGTTAAGTGTTCAAGGCTCAGTGTCAATAAGGTGGGTTCCTTTTGGGGGGCTGGAGGGGAAAATCCATCCTAACACCTTCTAGAAGGTTCTGGTAGTTGCTGCGATTTTGGGTGTTCCTTGGCTTGTAGATACAGACATCTCTGCCTCTTCATTGTTACAGAATACTCTTCTTGCCTGTCTCTGGGTCTGGGTCTCTCCTCCTGTTCTCATACAGACGGGACTCATCCCATGAACTCATCTTGGCCTGATTCTATCTGTAAGACTCTGCAAACTTCCAAGTAAGGTTACATTTACTGGCACTGGGGATTTGGACTTTTATGTATCTTTTGAGTGGACAAAATTCATCCATGGTGGACTTGACCTTCCTTGAACCTGAGTGTAATTTGTACAGCAGAAGGGTTAAGGGCAGAGGGTCAGGCCTAGAGATGAGGCAGGAGCTGGGGCTGAGTACCATCAACGGGGCATTGCGGGAGATGACTGTGCAAGCTGGGTAGGAACACATTGAAATCAGGCGTGGGGAGTGGGCACAGCAGAGCCGAATGGAGGTGCAGGGAATGGAGGGACTGGGCAAGAATTTCTGAGAAAGATGATGTCTGCTGAGTCAGAGCGAGCCGAGTTTGGAAGAGGAGAAGGTATTCCTAGAGGAGGAAGGAATAAATCTGGAAGCTGTGGATACAGCTCTTGGCTTAGAGGTGAAGCTGCCAATGCTTTGCCATAAGTGTGGCTGAAGGAATGATGCCGGACCCTGCGAAGACAGGATGGGGTTGAGGCATGAGAAGCAGCCCTGAGAACCTGTGCTCTTATGGGACAAGGGGACTATTGAATGCTTTACAAATTGTGGGTGACAGGCAATCAATCTGCTTTGTATTACACATAGACCAAGCCAGCTGCTCATTGCAGCCTGGAGGTTCACACTGCTGTCTAGAACAGAGAGAGGAGCTTGAAAACCGAAGTTGATACAAGAGAAGATGATGTCTTGATCCAGAACAGAGTAGTAGAAATGGAGAGGATGGGCTGGATACAGAAATGCTTATGCAAGCTGAGGGGACAGTGAACAAGATGAAAAAAATGGAAGACCAATGAGTTCAGCAATCCGGGAAAAGGAGAGGACAGATAGAGGAGCAAAGTCTAGGCCAGATCTCCAATCACCACACATCAACTACAGCTTCTTCATTTCAGGGATGCAAGTGCTTATTAGAATAGCATTGCCTTTGACCATGGGGCTTTGCCAGACACTGGAGGCTGCACACCTCTAGAGGCTGCTCCATGACTGGTACCTGTAGGACAGAAGTCAGGGGAGGGCTTAGCATCTCACAGTGGGCAAGACTAGGTCACACGGGAGAGACAGCGCTGCCCCAGATCCCAGGATGCTGGAGATAAGGGAAGCAGCAGGTTTTGCCCTAGAGAGGGGAGACATGAGAAAAAGGTAGAGGAAGAGCGAAAGCATGGGAACGCACTGTGCTAGACAGAACAAAAGTACCAGAAGGTACCAGGAAAGGTGGTGAAAGGGGCAGGGTTTGATGCACTGCCAAGTGGAAACGGCTATCAGAGAACTATTAAAATGTATCAGAAAATGGAGTGGTGATTCAATAGTTAAGAGCCCCAGCTGCCCTTCTAGAAGACCTGGGTTCAGTTCCTAGCATGCACACAGTGGCTCACAGCCACCTGTAACTCCAGTTCCAGGGGATTTCATGCCCTCTCCTGGTCTCCAGGGGCATGCACACATGTAGTGCACAGACATACTTGCAGGGGAAACATCCAAATGCATCAGATAAAAATAAATAAATCTTATTTTAAAATGTTCTAGGGGATTGCACAGCAATTTCTGCATGCTGTAGCAATAAGATGATGTTCCCTCTATTAACAATTCATAATGTTTTGTTAGCGTATTGTAATCCCGCGGTGGATTTCTTGAGAAATAAGTTGTGTGACTCCTAGGGTCAGTTTTTTTTTTCTTTTTAAAAGCAAGCCAGAAGAAAGAGCAAAGACCTAACTGTATTTTTTGTTTTGAGTGAGGGGTTTTTTTTCCAAGACAGGATTTCTCTGTAGCTTTGGAGCCTGTCCTGGAACTAACTCTTGTAGACCAGGCTGGCCTGGAAATTACAGAGATCTGCCTGCCTCTGCCTCCCAAGTGCTGGGATTAAAGGCGTGTGCCACCACCGCCTGGTGAGAGAGCATTTCATGTAGCGTAGGTTGGCTACAAACTGGTGGAGGCTAAGGTTGATGTTGGATTTCCAATCCCATTGCCTTCACCTTTGGAATACTGACGTTACAGACCAGTGTGCAACAGCTTTGGTTTATGTGATGCTGGGGATCAACTCAAGAGCCTGCTATGTGCTGGGTCAACCCTCCAGCTGAGTCACAGCTTTAGCCCCATGTGCCAGCTTTCACACTATAAATTCACTATGTTCTTTGTATGTGTGTTCCACATGATAAATTCAATGTTCTTTCTCTCCTCTGTGTATACACTGACGTGTATAAGCAGCTTTGCTTGTATAAGCAGGAGGCCAGGGTTTGATGCTGGTACCCTCCTTTTTATGCTCCACCTTTATTTATTTATTTATTTAGAGGCATGGTCTCTCACTGAACTCAGAGCTCATAAGTTTCTGCTACTGGCCAATGAGTTCCTAGGGGTCCTATCTCTGCTCACCTCCTGTGCTGATTACATGTGTGTGCTTCTGCTTTTAGATTTTACACGGTTCTGGGCATCCAAACTCAGGTTCCCAGGGTTGTGAAGAAAGTCCTTTATATGCTGTGCCATTTCTCCAGTCCTTCATCTTGCACTTACAAGGTTTTTTTGTTTTTTCCAGATAGCTGTCCTGGGTTGGCCTTTGTGTCTGTTTTCAGAACACAAGAGGAGATAAGTGGAGAGAAGCAGAAAGAGCCTCTGGATGGAGCCCTACTTCAAGGACACCAAGGCTTAATTAGAATGTGGGCACAAGGTGGGCGGGCTATAGGAACAGGCTGAAATCAATGTGGTGTCTGAGCTGCCTGCGCATTGTTAGCAAACTCCAATTAGGTCAGAAAGCTGGGTTGTGTGTGGACAAAGCCTAGCTAGCATCCCAGGCAGGCTTCTAACAAGCTCTCTGGAAATGGCACCAACCAATGAGCGCCTGGGTCTGAGGCAGCGCCTCAGAATGAACAGACTGACCAGGCTGTAATCACAACATCGCCTGGCTGTCCCTCCAAGGGTGGGCTTAAACACCCATGCTTGTTGCATCCAAAACAGCAATGAGACGGTAGCCCTGGGATGAATGGCCTTGAAAGGCCCTGTCCTGCTAAATCTCCAGTCCCTGGCTTCCCCTTGGCTTGACCTCCTCTTCTCAGGAGCTTTTCTGAGTGACTGTGCTGCCCACTCTCTTGCCCTTCTCCTCTGGAAGCTGATGAGATATGAAGTGCTCAGCCCGGAGTCCATTTCCAAGGAGATATTTAATCTGGATGCTAGGTCCTGGTTCTATTATAAGCCGCTAGGATTTGGTGGCAGGAAGAGTGAGTGCTTTGAAGGCGATTGCCACTGCAGTTACCTAACACCTCTCCGGGGTTTAATCAGGGCCTGGCCCTGGTCTAATCACTGCCTAACGCAAGCTCTCACCCAGAACACTCTCTGCGCGGGCAGGGACAGTTATGTAACTGGTTCCGAGGAACCAGGCTCAGGAAAGACAGGTTGCCGTGACACCAGCCCAGCAACACGGGGGCCCTGTCCTGAAGCCCCCTACATCTCTTTGCCATCTCACACTGCTCTGACCATCTTGACCAAGCACCTTGCCCTCCCAACGACTTCAAGGCTCCATTTTGATACAGACATGCCATTCTCAAGTGGGCATCCAGTTTATATGGAGGTATGAACAATTCCCTACATCTTTGAATAGGGGACAGCACACGACACACGAGTAGCAGGATCAGGGCTCTAAAAATCTCTACCTACAGCAAAAAGAGCAGAAATCTTTCTAAACGAATTGTTTTAGGGCCTGTTACCCTTGGTTGCTACATACTCTGTGCCCGAGAGGTTCTGAATATAGAATATAGAAGGTGTATTTGGACCTTGACTGTATGAGCTGAACTGCCCAGATGGTCCCTATTCCTTGAGAGAGACAGGGCCAAATGAGGGAGAAGACAATAGGTGTCCGACTTTTCCTATCTTCTGATATGAGACTCTGAGAAACCTGAAAATTCTTGATTCACCTTTTCTATGACTGGCCACTCCTCAGTGCAGGGTACTGGGCAATGCGTTAGTAAGAATAAGCCTCTTGAAGTTGCAAGGACCAGATGGGGGCCTCTAGCTGCGC
The DNA here is from genome assembly GCF_903992535.2 of Arvicola amphibius. Classification (NCBI taxonomy): domain Eukaryota; kingdom Metazoa; phylum Chordata; class Mammalia; order Rodentia; family Cricetidae; genus Arvicola; species Arvicola amphibius. Next base: position 31,529,580 of record NC_052055.2, on the reverse strand, counting down.
CTTCACCTTTTGTCTTGTGCATGTTGAAAGCTGGCCAGGATCAAAGCTTGGGGGAAAATAAACCCAGGCTAGTAGAGGGTCACAGCTGTGGGTAGAGAGGCTCTGTCTGAACAGAGACCTCAAGGAAGAACAGCAGAGTCATAGGACAAACTGAAGAAGAGTCAGATAGCATGGCAGTGCCTGGCCAGCATGATGTTGGGAGTGTGGCCAGAGTTGGGATACAAAGGGTGTGTGTGTGTGTGTGTGTGTGTGTGTGTGTGGAGAGAGAGAAAGAGGGATACAGAGAGAGAGACAGAGAGGACATACATTAGAGCCAGATATTTTGAGCTCACAACTTATTCCCAATAATACTAGGATAGCAAATGGCTAGAATGATTTGTGCTATTGAAATTTCTGGTTATAAGTCAACGAAAGAAAGATGAGAAAAATAAAAAAAATGTAAGTCAGCACAATGACATTCAGGAATCACAAAGGTTTTTTAAAGTCAATGTTTCCATAGTAAGATCAGAGATCATTCCAATATATATTGTAAGTGTATTTGATTACATCATCTTTGATAAACTGGCAGCAAGATATTGGTGGCAAGATGAGTTTTAGATCACTGGACACTATTCCTTGTGGACTGATCCTCTGAGGATGACACCTGCATTTGCCAGGAAGCAGAGGGTAAGGTTAGGCAGTGTGATTGTCCATCCTCATTGCCAACTTAACTGGTTTTAAAATTGCAATGGAAACATGTCTAAGGCAGGTCTATGATGGCATGTCCGGAAAGCTTTTATATGAGGAGGCAAGACCCATGCTAATGTGGGTTGCATAGTTCCATGGGTTGGAGTCCCAGATTGGATCAAAAGAGGAAAGTGAGCCGAGACCAGCATTTGTCTCTCCCTGCTCCCTGAGTGTGGCTGCAATGATACTCCTGGCAACATGCCTTCCTCACCCGACAGACCACGTCCCTTCTTAAGCTGAAGCACAAGCTATCCTTTTTCCCTTAAATTGCTTCTTATCTGATATTTGGTGACAGAGACAAGAAAAGCAACAGGACACAGGTAGCATCTACAGGAAGGGCTTGTCTTATGGCCATGCACCCTGGGCCTGCCACTGCAGAGAAGGAGAATGAAGACCATTCACTCTAGAGTACTTTCACTGTAAAACAAAAACATCTACACCCCACAACCAGCTCTGTTAAGGTCTAATATCTTATAGTTTTTGCTACAGAGGATTTTCAAGCAATGGCACACTACAGATCTGGCAGAAGCCTGCTCTGCAGCAGTGGTAACAGCAGTCAGCTACAAATCACCGGTGTGCTGTGCCAGGGGCTCTCCATGCATCACAGTCATCCCGACACAATCCTGGGAGGCAGGCAATAACAGCATCTCAGTTTAGACAAGGAGAAAGCAAGGTGCATAGCAATCTCCAAGGCCATTCTTGCTGGTAGAGAGGCTGCTCTCTGAAGCAGATGCTAAACTCAGAACTGTGTCCCACTCTGATGACTTAAGATGCCCCTCTTGCATCTGTCCAAACTGGATACAAAAGGGTAGCATGCAGCCCTTACTTTGATATAGGGAACTCTTTCTACTCTATGAGATTCTCATGTAAATATATCTTGTCACGGTTCATTTATTTTTAAATGTTGCCCAGCTTTTCAACAATGGATGTTTTTTCAAATTCATTATTAATTCATCGGTTGATAGATGTCTGCATATTTTCCACTTTCCCCTCACAGGTAGTACAAAGCACATTTTGTCTTCCTAGGAACAGACCTCCTTATAGACATTTTGAAGTAAAAACATAACTCAGTACAATCACAACAACAAAAGGCCTTGGGCGATGTTTCTGAGCTGTGCAGAATGCTAAGGGGTTGGATTTAAAAAATTTATATGCACACAGGCTCTTTTCCAGACATCTGAGTTCATTAGCCTCTTTTGTGTTTTGCTTGCTTCTGTTTGTTTTAGTTCACTTGCCAGGTAATTCTAGTGTACAGCTGCTTTCAGAGGCACAATCTCCAGCCACAGATCTTTACCCAGTCCCAGTGTTTTCAAATTTTGCACTTTTGATGTGTGACCTGTGAGGACCTGACTACTATCTGGTCCTGATGCTGCCCCATCTGCTCATTTTTCCTTGAACAGATAGATGTGAAATGCCTGATGTGAGTTCTGGGTATTGAACCTGTGTCCTCTGCAAGAGCAATGCATGTTCTTAATGACCAAGTCATCTCCCCAGCCCTGTATAATTTTTAATATATGACTTTGACTGCTATTAGTTTAGCTGAGCCCATTTCATTTGGGTTAATAACTTCCATGATACTCTTCTGCTGAGTATATTTCTGAATTTTTAATGAAGGTAAGCAAAATGGCATTGGGTTTGCTTTTATACCAGCTCTGGTGGTCTTTTGTCCATCTGGATTAAATGCTACAGTGGTGCATGGGGTTCTGTCTGTCTTCTTTTTAGCTATTTCCTTTTGGACTTTCCTGGGTCACAATTTGCTCCTGTTCCTTAATCTTCCCCCCTTTTCCTTCTTTTAGACCGAAAGGATTACTGTTCCCTGTCTTATTGTGGTCATCGCTGTCCCCTTCTCAGTGCGTTCCATGTCTAGTCACACATCTCTCTGTTCTTCTACTGGGTGCAAAGTGATTAGGATTCAGGGCTTTGGTCTATTCTGGACTAAAATGACATAAACACAAAGGCAATAATGGGAGCACGAATAGTCCAGGGTTCTAGCATCTTGGGAGACATGGCAGAAGGAAGGTTTTGTATCTTGTGCATAGTCAACTGTGTATAGGAAGCTGAAAGGAAACAAGCACAGTCAGCAAAAGTAAACACGGAAGGTGAATGAAAGCATTTTACAGAGCAAGAGAGAATTTGCCCCCAGCTCACCAGCACATTTTCATTAGGCACCAAAGGATGCTCTTCCAGCAGAAAAAAAGTGACCTCTCATGGAACTGTGCTCACAGTGGATAGAACAGAGTCAATGTTTAATATAAATGCAGACATTAGAGGCATAAAATGACTGTGTGGGTTATAAGAGGGAGCAAACAGAGAGAGAAGAGCATAAATAATTCAACATCATAGCTATAGCTGCCGTTTGCTTTCTGAGAGTAACAGAAGTCTCGACTGCGGTGGTGACAATCCTAAGGGATGCCTGTCCAAACTCTTACACCTGTGAGCTTGGCATAAAGGTGCGTTTGCTGTATGCTATTTATCAACAAAAATAACTGTAAGAGAGAAAATGAGCTGGGGAGATGACTCAGTTGGTAAAGTTCTTGCCATGTGAACATGAGGACCCCAGCTTAATCCTTAACACCCATCTATTTTTGGAAAGTCACACGCTGCACCGTGGCACCTATAATCTCAAGAGTTGGGAAGAAGGATTTGTGGGGCTCACTGATCAGCCAGTCTAGCTGAATGGGTGAGAACTAGGCTCAACGAAGGACACTGTCTCAAAAAGTAAGGTGAAAGGGAACTAGGGAAGACACCCTACCTGACACCCCACATGCAGGCTAAAAGATTTGTTCTGGAATGACCGTGAATGTATGATTAATGTATAAAAGAGCTGATCTAGTTCCATGCCTTCAGCATGAAGAACTTACAGTTGTCAGCCCACTGGCAGATCCTGTGAGAAAACCATCCCTGTCTCCATTATGGGAGATACATAAAATATATGTTTGTATGCATTTGTATATGTGAAAGTAGTATACATATATGCATATACATGTTGACACAACATCTTCATTTGTGTTTGCTTTGTGTTTTTAATTAGTTTCTCTCATTTTTTTTCTCATCAACTTGCTCACGATCAAGCCTTTTTCAGATCTTCCTGTGAGAGTGGTTGTATTGGTGTCCGGAAAGGCTGTTGATTTGGAGGAGGATGCCACCTTGAAATCCGTTTCTCAGAACTGTATTTCCCACTGCGGTAAAATACATGAATTGAATTGTTGGAAATGAAAGGTGCCTTACAGCCTTGTAGTTCTACATTGTTCTTTTCTTAGGACCCACTAAAACCCTCCAGAATGTCAAGGACACTTTAAGAATTACATTACATCATCAGAAAAGCTTGCTATTTTGGTTTAAAGCATGCCCGGCCCCTGTCTGGGGCACATGAGGGCAATTCCCTCTGCAATTTATTCTTCTGGTCTGAGCAGGCATTGTCTGCAAAGATTTTGTTTTAAAAAAAAATGAAAGCAGAGTGCACTTGATTTTCCTCTCAGGAAACACAAAATGTTCTGATGTAAAATACAGGTAAGATGTAGAAATGTGTACCGGGAAAAACAACATCATTCTGAAATCCCATCTCAGCGAGAGGACCACACTAATCAATTCAAGGGCTATTTCCCGCTCTCTTTTGTTGCTTTATTTGTGCATCTGTCTACCGTCAAACATCCTGTCCTGAGAGGCAGATGCAGGATGTAACTCATAGTCACCCTTGCTCAAAGCCTCCAGGCTTCTCCCATAGATTTGGGATGGAGTCCCAGCACCCAGGAGCTCCCTGGCCTCTCATCTTCCTGGTCCTTGCTCCAGCTTCACCTACGTCCTTTATAGTTCTCAGCTCAGGTTCAGGTGATTGTAGTCTCTCCCGCCCCTGTGACCTTCTGCTTCACTTCTTCCCATCATTCCTCATGCTAAGCCTTCTGGTGGCAGCAGAAGAGCCAGGCTGTGGCCAGATCCCCATCTTTCTGGGCAGATGTGTCCTTTACTGTAGATCCTGTTGTCTGTTGCCCCTCCCCCTTCATCCAATCATGAGCCTTAGGCCCTTTCTGAGCCAGGATACTCTGCCTTTAGCACACTCACATGCTTGTCACCAAGTATGTTGTTGACTCAACCTGATCTGAGGAGGGCAATGACAGATCACATAGGCTCCATGTCTTTGTCTGGGTAGTACCTAGTACTTTGTAGGCAATGTTTTCGATTTATAGATGTCATTATCCTTCCCCACCAGATTAGGCTGCCTCCCTTTTTACATAAACACATGGTTAGGTGTCAGCCCTGCCTCTGCTGCCTCCTATGGTCTGATACACCGTCAAGAGTGGATGGGGTTCTTGGAGCCTTGGGGATTAGCCCACAGCACCTGTTATGTGACGTTTCCTGGGGAGATGTAAGGAAACATCTATTCATCTCACAATAAGTCCCAAGAGATCAAAGGACAGTTTCCTCCAAGCACATCTTGGTGAACCAGTAAGTTTGTCAGGGTTCATTACAGAAACACGGGTGAAAGGTCACTTTATAGGAGCATGGATAACTCAAAGATAGCTGCATGGCCATCAAGTCCCATCCCGGCAGGGGCGGGAGAAGATGCAGGAAAGTTACACCGCTGGAATTCCCAGTCTAGTCAGCCAACCTCCCTCCTGTCATAACATGTAGCACCCAAGATCACCAGCATCTAGGTGTGGGAGGGACCAGTTGATAGGATCTCAGAAGTTTGTTGACCCACCCCTCCTTCTACGGGGGAATGTTCATTATACCATCGTTTCACCTCAGAAATAGTTCTCATGCGGCCGTCATTGTGCTAATTTCATTGTCGTGGTCACGTGGACCTCAACAGTCTTTGCTCCGTGATGGCAGTGGTCACGGCGCGGGAGGGGGGGGGGCGGAAATCGCTTTACAACACACCTGCTACTGAGAGAGGACCAGGCATTTGCCAGGAAGGCAGAGCCACTCTTTGGGGGAGGCCTAGGGGTTGGCAGACCATGGAATCATATTCATAAGTTCTGGTGACTTTGGAGAAAGGCTGTCACATCCGTACACTTCTCGAATTTGAAGAACATGTCTAATTGATTTCAGGGCCACAGCAAGAGATGATCTGAAATATAGCAGTGAACCCTTGAGGTCTGTTTGGTATGTTTGACTCTCTCTCTGAAACGACAAGAACTGTTGAGGGCTCCAGTGTGGTACCCATTCATTCCTTGCCAGCTGGCAGGGTGGAGGCAGCTATCAGGGGCAAGCTGGTATGACCAACCAAGCTGTGGCTACAAAGGTGAGTGGTCCACCGCCAGCTTGTCTTCAGGGCTAGTCCCTCCCAGTGTGATGCTCCTTAGAAACTGTCCTCATTTCCTCTCCTATTTCGTATATATGATTTGAGAAGTGGCTTGCCATGTAGGCTGTGTTCTCACTTGGGGTGTGGGCATCTCACCGAGTTTCACTGGGGGGCACTGCAGAAAAGGAACTCAATGCTGAGGATAAAATTCCTACTGAACTATGACTATCATATACTAGTTCTGTGATGCTAAATCTGGGATTTGGCCCTTTTCGGTTTGTCTCCTGATTTGAAAAAACAAGAGGAATTAATGGGGGATTCTGTTACCAGTAGCCCCAATGTGGACCACATATTTCCATGGTCTTAGTACATGGTTCAAATATTTTTTTTTTTTTTGGTTTTTCGAAACAGGGTTTCTCTGTGGCTTTGGAGCCTGTCCTGGAACTAGCTCTTGTAGACCAGGCTGGTCTCGAACTCACAGAGATCCGCCTGCCTCTGCCTCCCGAGTGCTGGGATTAAAGGCGTGCGCCACCACCGCCCGGCATGGTTCAAATATTTTTAAAAAGATTTATCTATTTATTATGTATACTGTGTTTTCTGCATACATGCCAGAAGTAGGTACCAGATCTCATTAATAGGTGATTATGAGGCACTACGTGGGTACTGGGTATTGAACTCAGGACCTCTGGAAGAGCAGCCAGTGCTCTTAACCTCTGAGTCATTCCTCCAGACCATGGTCAAACAAATGAAGACACACACAGACTGGTAGGTGAACAGGAGTTTTTACAGGAACAACGTGACAGCGTAGCTCAAATACACTGCAAATGAGCACCAGGCTCACTGAAGCAGAGTGGTCATCATTATTTGGCGTTTCCTTTTATGGGATTAGGAGGAGGAGAGTTATGGATGTGGATGACTCCCTGTGTTGAAGGACAGTCTTGGGTCATGAAAGCTTTCTCTTCATTGTATCTGTCCTTTCCCATAATGCATCTGATTTCAATTGTGCCCACACCCAATTATGCACAGGCATAAGATGGTAAACAGAAAAATTTCTCTAAATGTTCACAAAATAGGGGCACAATTTGCCTTACTGTACACAGGTTTAAAACCAGTTCAGGTCAGGTCAACTCCCTGTCTCCTGTTCCCAGATAAGTTTGTCTGAATGGAAGGTGAACCCAGGGGCAGTTCCCAACAAGTTTTTACGGAGAAGTAACACATTTCATTATTTGGAGCCGGCATGTGAGGGTTCTGGGTCACACAATACATTGTTAGGAAAGGGGCATGTGTGACTCAAGCCCAGCTGAATTCTGGGGTGCTAAACTTTCCCTACACCTGCCTATCTCACTTGTGGGGTGGGACTGTCAGCATAGTGTACCTAGAACACACTGCATGCTGGCATTCACCGGTATTCAAGTCTTCTGTGGCTTTATTTTATTTTGCTTGTTGAGACAGGTTGCAAGCTGACCTAGAACTCACTGTACAGCTCAGGTTGCTTTAAATTTTCTGGCTATTCTTTTTTTAGTTTCAGCCTCCTAAGAACCACAATGCTTGGCTGCCAATGTGATTTCAATTTGCGTTCCCACGGCAACTAGACTAAAGGTGTTGAGTCTTTTCATATGCTTATCTGACATTCGTACCTGTTGTTTTGTCAAGTGTCTGCTCAAGTGTTCTGATCATTTTTAAGTGTGGTCTTTTATTTTGTCATTGATTTGAATGAGCTCTTTATATATTCTGCATTTGGAAGAGAGGTTTTGAGTATTTTTCCCAATATGTTATTGACCTCACTACATTAATGCTGTGTTTGATAAATTTATAATTTTAATGAAATCCAATTCATGCTTTGAGTCCATGTGTCCTTTTTAAAGTTATTTTTATTGGCTTAAAGTATGTCATTCTAGAAGCATTCAACATTTGGCTTGTGCTAACTCTGTAGTATTACATGAATAAAGAGTTGATTTCTTTCTTGTGTATCCATTGTTGAAAATGCTTTTCCTTTTATCATCATGCTGCCAAATAAATTATCCACCATGCCATCGCTCACTTCCTTCCGTCTGTCTTTTGCTACGTTCCTTTTGAATGCTGTCGCTTTATACTGTGAAACTCCAGATTTTTGACCTTCTAAGATTGTTTTACCCATGGCTGTCTTAGGGATTTTGCATCCTAATTTATCTTTAGAGACAACTAGCCCCACGTTCACAGCAAACTTACTGTAAGTGATGAGGGAAAAGAATGGGGTATGGAGTGAGATCCGGGAAGCCTTGTGAAAAGCCTTACCAAATTAGTGTCTATAAAAATGGCAAAAAGGAAGGCTAGACTAAGTCCAGACACTGGTGCTGGCACAGACGCACTGCAAGTGACTTCTGAGAGGGGAAGAGGGAGGAAGACAAAATGAAGAAGATGGGGAAGTGTTGAATATAATCAAAGAATGTGATACACTTGAAATTGCATATTTATCACAATACTTTCCAATGAATAAATTGCAATGAAAATTTTAAAAGAAAAATAATAAACAGGGTTGGAGAGAGACATGGATTCATGCTGTTGGTTCAACAAGAGGGGTCTGCCAAGCTCCAGAGAGAGAGATCTGGAGCTGAGATGGTCTCCAGGACAGTGTTGTTGGAAGCTGGAATCCAGCTGTCTTTCATGGCCCTAGCCAGGCCACTCATTCAAGAGAGGTGAGTTTTAGAGGCATCCTTGAATTGGATCAAAACCCTGGATGTGGGGACAGAGAGCAGAGTTTGCAACTAGATTGCTATGTTGACTTTCCACTGTCTATGTTGTAAAGGTGCACTAACCTTCCTTGTTCTTAAGACTGCACTGCAGCTTCAGGGTGACAAGGGGCCCCAAAGGCTAAGCATCTTGCCCAGCATATAGTGAGGATTTCATAGAGGTAAAAACTAGTGGCTAGCTGCTCTGCTTCTCTGATCTTTCAGCTTCCAACCCTTAATTTTTGTCTCCGTTTTTATTATTAAGACCAATTAAAATCTGTGCTATAGGTCCCAGAACCCCCTTAAGGACCAGGGTCTGGCTTGGCTCCAGAGCCTTGTGTAAGAACCTCACTGTGGCAGCCACTGCTCTTGTGCCACACCGGTCAACGTCCATCCCGGCAGAGCACTCTCTAGGCAGGTAAAAATGTATGTTAGCTTCTTTCCCTGCCACTGAGACAGATGCCTGGCAGAAACATCTTATGGAGAAAAGATTTATTTGGGTTTGTGGTTTCCAAGGGTTTAGTTCATATTCACTTAGCCCCACCCACATGGACAGAACATCCTGTCACAGAGAGCCTGTGACAGAGGCTGTTCAGTTCTTGGTCAGCTGGGAAAGAGAGGGAGGGACTGGGGACCTGGTATAAACTTCAAACACGTGCCCTTACTCAGATAACCTAGTTCTTCCATCTAGGTCCCGCCTCCCAAAGTTTCCATGAGCTCCCTAATAAGTCACTCATTGAGCAGCAAGCCTTCAAAAAACATAAATCCATGGGGAACAGTACCCCTTTTCCAGTTACAGATGGCTTTTTCAACAGGTAGAGGTGGGGGCCATTGTACACAATAGCTGTAGAGATGGCCGTTATCAGTAAAGGTCCTTGCTAAATTGCTAAATCATGAGCTTGTGTGGTAAGATCCACCATGGAGGTAGGGCATCTACTAAATGTGCATATCCATCACTTGTGAAAGCCCGAGTAGCAGGGTCAAGGCCATACCTCACAGGGCTCTGTGTGTCCAAGGCAGGCTTCTCCCCACATAGCTGTTCTGAAGTATGCTATAAGGTTGTAGATAACAGCAAGCTATGCTTATTTATGGATGAAAAACCCAGACCTGCAGACACTTTCAAGGCTTATAGGGCAGAATATGTCCAAATGTCTCTTTAGAAAGTGCAAATTAATACCTTCATGGTTTGGGGTCACCTGTAGCTACCAGCTTGGTGATAAACCTTTATGGATAGCCGAGAGGACTGAGGACCCAAGATTGTGGTATGCCCTATCTTATCCCATCTCCAAACATCCCTGGGTAGAGGGAAATCTCCCTTAAGCTCTAGAACATAGGGAAAGTCACTCACGAACATATAGAGGACTAAATGGTACCTGTGGCAAGGTATGGAACAGTGCAAAGCCTATCTGGTGTGTTAGAGGAGCTGGAGATAGTTTGTGGGTATCCTGAAGGCTCCTCCCTACAGCTCTTTGGTCAAATTAGGTTTCATCCACATGTTCCTACAGTAGAAGCAAGGGTAGGATGAATCTTGGAGGAGCTTGGGTGAATATCAAAATGCATTGCATGAAATTTTCAAAGAACAAATAAAGGTGGAAAAATCTACTTCATTATATGTTTTGGTCCTTTAAATTTTTTTTCCCATTAAACAGCTGGCCCCCTGGTTGGTTGTTCACTGTGAATCTGAATTCGCCACAGACAAATCTTCCTTGCATGAGTGGGGTCTGCTTTTCTGGGAAGCAAAACTGCGGCCTTCAAATCCCTACACTGCCTTTAACCTTCTTCCTTAGGGTGCCTGTCAAGTTTCTATTTTCTTCTATCAAGAGTACACTTGCTTCCCTGCTTTGGTACCTTTTCTTTTTATGAGTGGGATTCACCATGGCAACCATATCCTATAATCTTGCTGGACCCAGGACTTGTTGTGGAAGCAACAACTCTCTATTCCTCCTTCCTCTGCATGCCTGTTGTGAGGCTTAAATGACATACAGTTGATAAAGATGCACAGAAAGTCAATGACAAAAGGACTGATTTCAGTCCCTGTACTTCCGTGCTCTAGTTTGAAGTTATATGTTTCCCAGCCCAAAGCCATACTTCACCCAAGCACTGGACTCAGAGCAGATGCCCAGTGTGGGTTTATATTTGGAATACTCCTTTTATATACAAATTTGGTGAGTAACTTTTCAAATGATTTTAAAGTGTTTCTTTAAAATGACAAATGAAAACTGATTCATTAGTAGTAAGAATGCCAAACATATTTTCCAAATGACATTGTACTCTGCATAAAATTCTCTCCTTCATGTGATCCTTAGACACTAATCCATAGGTAGGCAGAGGTGTGTGCTCCCGTCTATCCTCACCCACAGGACTTTGGAGGAGTCCCAGTGAGGAAGATGCATTCCAGCTTCAAGGTCCCTTCCAGCAGGTCTTATCCATCTGTCTCTGATTGCTGTCAACCCAGTCTCACATCTGTCACTGCAGCAAGAGGCAGAATCCCATGAACAAGACCAAGTGAGACAAGGCAAAGATAGACTGGGAAGAGAGGAGTGAAGGCATAAATCATAAACAATCCCACACCAGTTTGGAATTATGATTAATGGAATGGTTATTTATTTAAAAGGGAAAAACTTACAGATCACCGTCCCAGACAACAGCCCTCTGTGCAATCAGGAAGGGATCCTAGTTGCCAGAAGCGGAGCTGGAAGCCAGAGAGCGAGCGGAGGGCAATTGCTGCTTTTTTAAAGAAGGAGAAACCATGCCTCAATGGGCTGGTATCTCAGCAGCTATTGGCTGAAGGAGCGGAAGGAGCTACTGCAACAGAGGATGACACACTGGGATTCTGGACCATTTTAAGGCTGGCATGCAGAACCAGCTTTGGAGAAAAATCGTGCTTTTCTGCAATTCTGGCTTCTTGCATTCCCATGCTCCTCCCTGTCCCAGGGTGGCAGGAACCATTGAGCACCAGTCCCAGGCTACCTGGAAGCACAGGATGGCATGACGAGCATACCCACTAGGGTCATTGCTGGGCACGGGTGGGACCCATGTTCATGTCATTTACCTTTCTCACAATTCCCTGAATGAGCAAGATGCTTTTGTTGGGCAGATAAAGCCCCAGAGGCCTGATGCTATTTCTTAGGTATCCCGAGGTCACCCTCTAGGTCGGTGGTGGAGCTTGGACTAGACCATCCAGAGGCCATGTGGTCATGTGTTGTGGAGTTCCTGGACGGTGATGAGAAGTATCCAATACACAGCTTTCCCAAGATGAGCCAGAAAGCACACAGATGCTCAGCTACTGTCTGTGTTATTTGCAACCTGTGCTTTTTTTCTCATTTTTCAATTTTAGCTTGTGTTATATCTCCTGTGTGTGTGTGTGTGTGTGTGTGTGTGTGTGTGTGTGTGGTGTGGGTCCCAGGGATCAAACTCAGGTCACGAGGCTTGGCAGCAAGCAGCTTTACTCAGTGAACCATCCAATCAGCCCCAATTGGTATTCTTGCTTACCCTCTTGGCTAGACATAAACTGATAAGCTTTTCTTTCTGCTTGGTACCCATCTGGTCCCCCGTTTGTTTAAAGTTCTGCCCAGTTGCTTTCCACACCACAAACTCGCTCCTGTTTTTTCAGGGATGACCCTCCTCCTTTGTTCCTTATTAGCATATATTTTCTCATTCCTGCCATATCCCATATGCCATGGCCTGTGCTCCTCACTAGGTTGGAGGTAAACAATGAGTGAGCCTTGGTCATGTCCCTGTAGGGTAGCAGGTTCCAGAGGGCTTTAAGAGTAAGTGAATTCAGGGCCCGGCTGCTCAGGGTAGCTCTGGGTTGGTAATACAAGAGCTTTCAAAAGTACGCTCTGGGCGCTTAGTTTTTCGGACACTTTAAAGCCCCTTTCATCAGTTTGGACAATGACACAGGCTTTGTGATGTCTATGGTGGCACTGAGGAAAGTGAGTGCCTATCAAAGTCCCCGGTTCACATCTGCCATCACTAGTTTGTCTCAAAGTCTCCCCATTAGCCTCACCCTGTGTGTTCAAAGCACCAACATGTCAAAGGCGGCTTTCACATTGCGCCTTTCCCTCCAGAAGTACAGGACCTTGCAAGCTGTTAGTAGTTAGCACATCTATCACATACACAGTGAAACCAGAGACCAGGGAGGTTCGGGCATCCATTTGGGACCCTACATGTAGCTGCGGTGGAACACTGACAGGAGTCTGTATTAGTCAGGTTTCTTTGATCACTATTAACCATCACAGGGCCAGAGAGATGACCAATGGGCTCTCAGACTTTTCTGGTCTCTATTGTTCCCCTAAGCCCATTCGCTGCTTTACCTTGTGATAAGAGCAAATCACCACTGCTCAAGTTTGAAGCACTTTTGACCTTCATCTTCCGGCAGCCCTGGCCACCTGTGAAGCTGCCCTCAGCTCAAGCTTTGCTACCCCTTCCTGTTCTGGTTCTCTTTGTGCTGTAATCTCTTGGGCACTCCAATGCTTTTGAGGATTTTTTTTTTTCTTGAACGAGCTTGTCATTCCCTTTTTTTCTCAAGGGTCCTGCCTTCTTCAGGGCTTTCTGCTGAACCAGCTGTGCGCTTCATTCTGCACAGCTTCACCTTTCGCTGGAAACTGGGCTGTTGATGCTAGCCAGCCACCAAAGTATAGCCTAGGGGGCATCTGTGCTGGGGGGTGGCAAATGAGACTAACTGACCAACTGCCATCCTCTTTCCTTGATCACTTCTCTGGCTCTAAGGAGTGCTTGGGTATGCAGAGGGTCCCTCCAGTGAGCGAGATGATCCCATGGGGCTTCTAAGTTCCTGGAATGTGGGGGTCACTAACACTACTGATGTGTTTTAGAGCTCTTGCTTCCCATGCATGAGTGCGTTCATGCACGGATCCTTCTTTTATTTCTTCCTATATATAAAAACCTCCTACACCATTCTGTCCCCTACTGCAGTCAAAGCTGCTTGACTTTTATGTACCCCTGAAAGGCCTACAGATATGGTGATCTTGGCCATTATTAAAGCAAAAAGCAGCCTCATATATGTTTATACTCACAGGAGACAGACAATATCATACATGTACATTCTTATCTAATGCATCTCCTGCCATTACACAGTATGAAGGGATCTAGAGCACATAAGATCCCTCAGAATATGACATTATCAACTACATATTGGTTGCAAAAGAGGCCACCTGGACTTGTCAAGGTAGACGCAGCATGTAAGTCATACATAGCCAAGAGATTCCTGCATTCTCTATGGTAGATGTCAAACCAATGAAGACTGTGGATGCATGCCTTGATTAAGTTATGCATTTGGTATATCCCTAACTCAAGGTTTTTCTACGCGTTGGCCTACACACAGCTCGAGACAGGTGAGTTGGCTATGAAGCTGCTGCACTGTGACATATTTAACAGTAGCCCTGGCTTCCACCATCTTAAACTTGAATGGTCAACTTGACTTCCATGGGCCTCAGTTGATCTCATGGTGGGAGAAGATGAAACATAAGCTCCTGAACTGATTTAGTCAAGTGCGAGGTGCTGCAGGTTCTTATCTGGAAGAGTCGCTAGGATTTAAGGAGGTGGCGTAGACAGAGGCATCTTGGCAGAGCTGCACTGCTAGAAGTAAGGTCATAGTGCATGGGAGCCAAGTGGGCTGGGACTTGGTCAGTGTTCCTGTCCTTTAGAAATCATCCTCTGTCAACAGCTTATGGGTTCATGGGATCTGCTTCTTGGAGCTCCTTCTCCCACACTGCGGTACTTTTGAGGCCCCACCTCCTTACAGCAGCCATTGTGGTTTCTTCCAAGAAGTTTCACTGCTCAGGCTCAGGAAAGGCTCCCAAGGGTTTGTAGAAGAGGAATGTGGACAGGAGTTGGCACCTGCCTTCAGGACAACTTCACTGAACCGCGGGGCTCTGGAGTCATGCCTTGGACGTCTGTTCCTACCCGATACTTCCCATTTGGTATGATGTTTGACCTCCGCGTGGCCCAAAACCTTTCCCCAGCTTCTCGGTTAGTTTTACGTTATTCCCGAAGTCTCTATTATAAAGATGTCTGAGGTCTGACAGGCCTTTCCAGTCCATTTGTCCATGGTGGCCTCATTTAATTAATTAAGCTGCTGAACAGGCATGATAGTAGAGGCTCAGATATCACGGGTTATTTGTGGAGCTCAAAGGAAGAAACTGAACTGGCAGCTCGGATGTGTGGCTGACACCTCTTTTGCTCTGACAATCAGGATGTCCGTTCTAAAGGCCTGGGCCTTGCCTTGCTCCCTCCTGTCTTCCTCAGCGGGACCTTCTGCTATGCTACCATGAACCTAGGGGCTGAGGGCTTCAGGATCTGTTTCCAAATAACAGCTTATTCTTCTGGGAGTCACCTGCCTCATCTCTCTGGTCTCGCTTTCTCCTGATCTGCCAGAAGCAGTGAGCCTCTCACCATCACCTTCAGGACCCAGCACAAGAGGGACCACTTGAGCCACAGAGACTGTGGCCTTGATGCTGGGGTCGCTGGCTTGTGAGATTTACTTCCTCAATGGGGAGACAGAAAACAGGGGAGTTGGGCAAGGAATCTCAGGTATAGGATGTGCTCTGAAAAGAAAAAGAATGAGCAGGGTGTCCATGCACCTCTGCCATCTTCCTCTCAGCTCTGTTGAAGAGCCTACTGGAAGAGTTACACCCAACAGTCTTCTCTAGAAATCAGGATGGAAGATAGATGGAGCCTAGCCGGAAAGGAGAACCAGCTTCCTCTATATCCTAAAGAAGATAATCACTCAGGTTTCAAGGAAGAAGTTGTGATTGACAGCTGTCAATATTGTGCAAGTGGCTAAGAATGGAAATTTTAGATTAAAAAAAATGTTTTATACTAGGGACAAAGAGAGCTTTAACAATTGTTGACTGCAGTGTGAGAAAAGCTGACAAGGAACACAGTTATCTCTTTCCTATCCCCTTTAGCCTTATATGTATACCACATGCATGCTATCAAGTAGAAATGGAAAAGGTGTTGCTTATTTGCAACACAAACACTTTGGACAACATCCAATAAGCTTGATCAAGCAAAATGATAGAGGATGAACAGAAACAAAATTAAAAAGCGATGTGGCACAAATGCAGGGTTGGGAAGATGGCTCTATTCAAGTGTTCGCTATAGAAGGCTAAGGACTGGAGTTCGGTGCCTCAGGAACCTACACGAAGGCTGGGTAGGTGTGGAAACCCATCTGTAATTCTGATCTGAAGAAGCAGACATAGAGGATGTCCCAGAGTGAACTGGTTGCCAAGACCATCCCTGCTACTGAGCTCTGGGTTCAGTTAAGAGACCCTACACCAGTGAATAAGATAGAAGAGCAATTAAGGATATTTTTGATATCAACCTCTGTCTTCCACATGTTCACATGCATGTGCAGCCTTATATACCTGTGCATATACATTTGCAAAGAAGCGTATCATACACACAAGGGCAAAGACTTTCATAGTAGGGTATACCAACATACCATGCCAAAGAACTTTAAAAATCAGTATAAAACCAAGACTATTCCTAGAACAACAAGATTCGGGGATCTCTATGATTAGGATACACAACATTTACCCTTTAAATGATTTCTAAATAAAACAACATGAAACCAACAATTTCTGTAGGTTTTAACAACTCCGGCGTATGACTTCATTCCCTTATCATCTTAGTATCTAGACAGTGACAATATGAGAAGGAAAAATTCAAGCCAAACTACACATGAATGTAGAGGCAAAACTTATTTAAGATCTATTATCTATGATCAAGCTAAAGCTACACTAGGGGAAAAATTAAGTCATTTATCAAAGAGCTCAGTGTCACGTGTGGCTAAGCCTTTTTGTCTCTGGTGTTCTGCTCCATGGGTGTGGAGAAGTCTAAACTCCTATAAATCTCAAGCAAGACCTTGAGGAACTTCCCAGCTTCTTTTACTGATTCTGAAATTGGCTACTTCTCTCAGGGTCATGACCAAGTACCAGACAAGAATCCTTTTAAAGGAAGGGAGGGGTCATTTGGCTCAGAGAGGGTACATTCTTTCACCATAGGGGAAGGTGTGGAAGCTAGAGGCAGCTGGTGGTCACGTGGCATCCAGAGTGAGGAAGCAGAGAGGCAAATGCTGGCGCCCAGCTTGCTCTCACTTCCTCCCTTTTCTCTTCTTATCCAGTCTGGGTCCCACCTGTGGATGGCGGGTCTTCCCTGTTCTGTTAGACCTCCCTAGGCAGTCCCTAACAGATGTGTCAGAGGTGTGTCTTCTAAGTGATTCCAAATCCAGGCACGTGGACAATGAAGATGAACCTTGACCATTCCCCACCAGCCCAGCTGATGGTGGGTTACCACCTGGCCCTGGTTCAGCCGCTGCTATGGTAGATCTGGAAGCCCCACCCTGAGGATGGATCAGTGTTGAGTGAACAGGATGCACCGTGTGGGGACAGCAGAACAGTCTATTTCCCTGGTGAGTCTCTCCAACAAACACAAATGAAAGCTCAGGAAGACTCAGCCACTAACAGCTGGCTACAAAGGCTAGAAGACTCACAGGACAGACCCCCAACAAGGCCCAGCCCACTAAGCATGCTTTTCCTGCCAGATCTCACAGTGGATCCTTTTACGTCTCACCAATGGTTACCACAGAGACCCGTAGAAACTTGTGTTTCAACCCCAACGGTATGGAGAAAAGCAAGAAGCCTTTTAAGCAGACTCAAAGGTAAAAAGGAGGCTTGTGTGAACGAGCTCATCGATTAATAAAGTATTAGCAGCATATAGCCTCCATGAAAGTCACAGCCTTGATTAATGAGGTGGCTCCTAGCATTCCCTCAGCCCTCAGCATGCTGCAGTGTTAGCAACAAGCTCCATTCCCTGCCACTGTGGAGTGGGATCCCCCCTCCTGAAGTGTGCCTCCATGTCAAACATTTCTTCTGCTCCCTCTTGCAGCAGGTAGGTGGCTGGGGCCTGCTGCAGCTGCAGGTCCACAGAAAATGCTGTTGCCTCAGCAGCGATGGTCAAGCAGCTGCGGACCAACTCCGCATGCCCAGAGCATGTGGCACAAAGAACTTCCGCATTGCTGCCAAGAGGAGAGCCACCATTCAGAGACCTCAGTCTTCCTACAAGACTTATATATATATTTTTTCCTGGTTCTTTTGTTACTACTCTTAGTGTACAAAAACTCACTTTCAAAGCATCCATTAAAAAAAAAAAAAAAAAACTGTCTGCATCTCATTAGGGAGATCCTTGTCTGGTCCAGCGTCACTAAATACCCACTAATAGTGGTCGCTAGAGGTCGTGGAGGGCTAGGAGATCAAAATGTTAGTTGCCCAAACTTCATCGTTTCACCTTACACATTTAACAACCATGCTGTACCCTGGAAATACGTACAATAGAATTTAAAAACAGTTAAGATGAGGCTCAGTGGGTAAAGGTGATTCTCATCAACTCGGACGACCCAAGTTCAATTCCCAGACCCGGGTGGTGCAATCAGAGAACCAACCCTCTACAGTGTGATGTGGTCACCATCAGACATAATTGGTTTCGTGGGGGCATTTTTAATTTAGGTTTCTTTTATTTATGTTTAATGTTAATTCCATGCTGTGTCTCAGTAAGAACAATGCAGATGCTGCATCTGTGGCTCCAGTCAGACATCCCAGTACAAATTAGCTTCAAGTTACACATACTGAACAAAAGAGGTTGAGCCAGCAGAAGAGGAGGAGGGGGGGAAGGAGGCTGAGGAGCGAGGGAAGAGGAAGAGAGTTGAACAGGCAGGCACGCAGGCTAAAATAACACCTTCTAAGCTAACCTGCTTCAGAGGGGGAGGAGTTGGGAAGAATGAGCAAGCAGCGAAGGATTGTTGAACTGTTACCAGCACCATGCCATTCAGCAACGCTTCAGCAGAGTTCCAAACGCATTTGACAGCAAAACCATTATAACAAACCCCCCCCCCCAAACACCAAGCTAATATCCAATTAAGTTTAAACACTGGTATAAAATTCATTTAAACAATTAAAAGAAGGAAAAATGACAGCACATATGCCTCTATCATGTGATTAATCTTGCTTAGATGCATCACCTAGAAGTCTAATGGCTTTCAAATGTCATTTCCATTTCTAATGATGATCTTGCCCGTGTGGCTGGAGACAATACAGCAATGCTGAAAAAGCCTCTGTGCAGTCCTGTTAGTGTCTTAAAGAACCTAAAAGCTGTGACCGGTAAAATCCACAGAAATTCACTCTTGCCTTTAAGAACTTCTGAAAACTGTTTGTTTGTACAATGGGGAACTTCCAAGGGAAGGGTGGGGAGGGATGGTGATCAGAGATGTGTTCTCTTGATGACTTTAGCACGGCTCACTGATTTTCATCTTCCACATCCCGCAGGGCTTCTTTATTCTGCTCTTCACCATCGCCCTGCACCTCTGAGGTCCAAAGCGTCAAGTTATCACGTAGCAGCGGCGCGGTAAGCGTAGAGTCCGTGTAGCTTTCTTCACTCAGCGTGTCCGGTTCTGCAATAGCGTCGTCAAAGACCGCTTTTGCCAACCTGCAGGCACAGTCAGGGGAATTAAGAATTGCATAATAGAATACAGAAACGTTGAGAGCAAGACCTAAAAGAATGGGGTGTGTTGGAGGAAGTTCTGTCACGGCAATGACGTCGCTAGCAGCTTTGTAAGCCGCGAGGCTGTTTTCTGCTCCTCCTTCCTGTCCGTTTCCTTTGGCAAACTCAGCCACATCCCTGTGGTAGTCCCCTTTCATTTTCTAATAGAAAACCTTGGACCCACCAGTGTTAGCTGCTGGAATGAGGTGTTTGTCCCGTACATCCAGAAAGTCACAAAAGATTAATTTGAGCTCAGTTTCAACCATTTGCTGGTACTCTCGAAGCATCTTTAGTTTGTCCTCTCCTCTCTTGTTTTCTTCCTTCTGTTCAGTGCTGCTGATGAGTCTCCAGGATGCTCTTCTGGCTCCAATCACCATTTTGTATGCAACAGATATAAGGTTTCATTCTCCAATTGTCAGCTCCACATCCATTCCTGCTACTTTCTTCATCGATTCCACCATTTCCTTGTATCGCTTGGCCTGCTCTGCCAGCCTTGCCTGGTACACGAGATCCTCTGGATCATCCATAGCGGCAATGGCTCCGGCAGGGTCTGCGCGACTGATGGGAGCCAACAGATGGAAGACTCTCAGCCTCTCGTTCTGTGTCCAAGCATCCGAGCAGTAAAATGGCGGTACCTCTGGACATAATTGTTTAACAAATTTGGTAGTTAAGATGGTAAAACATTCTTTTATGATTTTTATAAATTTGTATTTTGTAAGCCGTGGGACTTTTTTAAGGCTAGCTTATAATGGAGCAGTGAAAGACTAAAGTCATCCTAAGCTCAAGGTCTCCAAGCTGGAAAGATCCTCGTAGGGTTTGGTACCCAACCATGCTTGCTGGAGAATTCCATGTGTGAATGTGGGTTTCTTCTAGGTTCAAGTAGGGTGTCGGCACTCAGGCGGCCCCAATGCTCCAGTTTGTTCTTTTGGAGCCTATTCTTCCACAGAATTAGTACCGCTTGTAGACAGACTGCTTGTTCATTTCCCCGCCACCCAGACCTGAATAATCATACAGAAACTATATTAATTACAACACTACTAGGCCAATGACTCAGATGTATTATTAACTAGCTCTTACATATATTAATAGAATTGGGTTAATTTAATATGTATCACCATGAGGCTGTGGCCTACTGGTAAGGTTCCAGTGTCTATCCAGCGGCAGCTACATGGCGTCTCTCTGACTTCACCTACTCTCTCTCTCTAGATCTCTGTTCAGATTTCCACTGGCTTGGCTTTGGTAAGCCATTGAAGCAACACATACATAGAAGGACACCTCACAACCACTGCCCACCCCACTCCAGGCATGAAAATGCATAGCCATATCATTTGCTCATCTGGACAGGTTAGAACTTTCAGATTCTGTTCTGTCTACAGAGAGCGAGAGAGTAGTTATAGTGACTGTTTCCTGGGGATCCATTGTGCTGGCAAAGGCACAGCATGCATCCTGATTAGAAGGCCAGGTCATGATGGGGACTTCCTGCTCTCCAGAGTTTTGCATGTACCTTCATGGCTTCGTTGAGCTTTGCTGTTTTAGATTTGTGTTATAATTGGTTTATCCTCACTTTTAATCATTCATCTCGCCCAACTTTTCTTATATCCTGTTTGCTGTTCTTTTCTAGACATTTGATAGAAATTTAAATTGTCATACTGAATGTGGGAATTGAAGGTATCAGAATTATGAGTTCAAAGCCAGCCTGGGATACATAAAAGCTTGCTTCAAAGGGGGAAGATGAGCAAAGAAAACAAAAACAAAATCTCTCTTTTTACCTTTAACTGATCAAATTTAAATGTTTTGTTCTCATGTGCTTTGAGTTTTCTATTGTGTAATCTTAGCATACATTCATGGATCCTATTAAACATGTCCTGTGAAGCCAGGGTCAGTCTTTTCAAATGTATACCCAACTGTAGATCATACACAGATGACTTCAGTGCATTTGAGAGAAGGTGAAGTTTTATGTTGCTGGTCACATTCACTGCAAGTTAACTATGTGGCTTAGATCTTCTGTATAATTACTGGGCTATGATTGGCTGAGTCTATTACCAACTATTGAGAAAGTTATATTAAAATATTCCTCAGTGGGTGACCTCAGACAATTGCATAAATGCACTGACTGGTTTATTTCAATCTATCAGATTTTGCTTTAAACATTTTCAAACTAGGACATTGCATGCATACAGATGTATGCCTGCTGGATTTGCCCTGTCTAGCTGTTGAATGTCTATTTAGACAGATAATATAGCTGCTGATGCTTGTTGATTTAAAGGTTACTTTCCTGGCATTTGAACAGGTACTTTGTGCAGACAGCTGATAGAAACATTTCAATTTTCCACTGATTTGGAGATCCGTCTTCGGTTATCAGCTCTCAAATTTTGTTATTGCCTAAGCTGAATGACGTTGTTCCTAGCTCTTGAGTTTCTTTGCTACTCGCACTTACTCTTCAAACAGCTTCCCACTGGTTCTTCCCCACAGGGCTCTTGTGATCTATTAGACATTACAAAAGGCCTCTGTAGACCAAAGATCTTAGATAATCTTTATGGCCCCTAACATTTGAGGGTGTGAACTTGCCTGTCTCCTTACCTCCTTCCTATGGATTCCCATCTCCGCAAACACCAGAGACGGGTTCTATGTCAGTACGATGCTTAGAGGCCACTGTCCCCAGGTTCTCATTGACAGCCAGCGTCACCTGTCATCAGGGGTAGCTTGTTGCCTTAGTGAAGCAGCCTTGCTTTGGGGTAGCTAGTGAACATAGGTGCTGTGTTCTCTGGCTTCATGCTAGTAATTTTAATATCACTGAGCCTTTTCTTTTCTTGGCCACATTTTATTAATCTACCTATTCTTCTTGCTTCTCTTCAGTCTTCCTTTCCCCCCACCCCTGCCTACCCTTTTCTTCTCCTCCTCCCTTCCCTCCAATTTTCTTCTCTCTCACTTTACTCTTATTCTCCTTTATTTTTATTTCTGGGTTATTACTAGATCAAAATTCTAAGTAGTCATCCCGGTGGGCATTAGGATTAGACTCGGTAATGTCAGCATGGATCCACAAACTGTAGGAGTATACCCCTTATTGGCAAGTCTCCCCCTTCCTACCTTGTATTTCCTCTACACCCAATGCTACCAAGCTCCATTCAAACATCCAATTCCTTATTCCTACTGCCGTATTTTAAATTGGTTCTGTCTGTGAGCCATTTTCCCCAGAGAATGTCCTACAATTTCCTATGCATCCCAACCTAAAATATAACCACTACCACTTGCCTAGAATTGGTAGGGGTAGGGGTGGTATGTGTCAATATCTTGACAGGGACAAGAGTTCCTTATAGCTCATAGAAGAGACCTTGTCGGGTGTCTGCTTCATCTGAGAGCTTTACAGGGCCCCCGATAGAGGAGCGTCTCTCTGGTAGCAAGTGCACATGGCTGTGATGAAGTTCAAGTTTAAAAGATGCTTGGAATTGCCTGTATCTAGCCCCTTACCCAGCTCTTAATGGTTACTATATGAACACTGAAGGAACAAATAAGTATGAAAATTACTTCTGGAGCTATAGTGTGATTGACTCTTCCTTAAGAAGAAGATGCCATGTCCTGGTGAGAGATGAAGACTGGGGCGGGCGGAGTGGACCGATTCTTTGAAAGCCTTTGATGCTGAGTTTTTCCTTCTAGGCTTGTGGGCTCTGTTACACACAGTTAGCAGGTGGCTGTCTCTATGCAAGTGGCTGTCTATTTTGTTAGTTATTGCCCCTCCCAGTGAGCCTTCTCAGCTATTTAGTGAAAATCTGGATTGGAATCGATCCCTGTCACTGGGACTAATTATCTTCAAGATGATACATATGGAACACAGTTCAAAAATTGCAATGGCTACATGTAGAGAGGGAATGAAAAATTATTCTAGATAAACGGGGTGTTTGTGCTAGCTGGGCCAAATGTAATGAACTACAGCTAGTGACCAGGGCTGGGTAGAAGCAGCAGCTCAAGGCCAAGAACCTTGCAGGTCACTTCAGGTAGGACGGGAATCTCAATAAATGGTTTGCTCGCTGCCCTAAGGATCTCTTATGACAGGGAAGGAGAGGTCAAAGGGGTCGAGGAGCCAATCTTCTCATCTTCATTCCAAACCTTTAACCTCTGGGCATCACAACAGGTCAGCTGCTGTGGCCTCCCTTCTGATTTGAAGATATCTTGGATCATTTTCCACTTATACCATGGGTCCAAAAGAATAAATGTATTTCCAAAAGCTTCTCAGAGGCATAGCCCACTGGAGTAGGCAGGGTCATTGGCATTTCTTATTCCTTGAAGAAATGACCTCAGGTAGAAGCTGGAGAGGGATGTGTTCATTTCCTTCACATCAAAACACAGCTCTCAACACAAAGGGATTAAGAGTTTATTCTGAAGCCAAATGTGACTGTGACCCAGAATATGGATTCAGGTTCTCCTAAACACAGCATTCCAGTGTGGTCACAGTTTAATGACAACATTTTACAGCAACAGAACAAATGAGGCTTAAGTCAAGGCACTTTTCAAATGCAGTGGTAGGAACATCAGGAGGTAACAACAGAATAATAAAGTCTCTGCTATAGTTCTCAGAGGCTAGCTGAGGACATTCTCAGCTTTGGGGTTAATGGAAGTTAGTGGTCCTATTAACAATGTATCTCCAAGTTTCACATGAGAGTCTCAAAGATGTTAGGTCAGAGCCGGGTAGACAGCCAATGGGTACGGAAGGAGCTATCAACCCTAAGCTGATTTCCATCACCACAGAAGCTCTCACTAGCTAATGAGCCTCATAGCTTAGAGTGGCTGCTTCTAGAAACTTGAGTTTACACTCTTCTAGGAAAATACCTGTGCTCAGAACAATACTTGACACGTAGCCTGTACTCTGTGGGATTCAGAGCCATCTAGCTGCGCAGCCTTCTGGACCTTTGTTTCTTTCCAGCTGGGAGAACTCAGAATAAGAGCTGTGGAGCTTGCATTTCTATGTTCTCAGCTCAGCGCAGTGTTTGGTTCCAGGGGTTGCTATTTTATTGTTTGATCGTCTTCTCTGTTCCTCTGTTCCTCCTGATGCCCCCAGCACAGTGGGGCTGGTAATCAGCCTAAGGAAGTAACAGAGAAGCACGGACTTTATGGATCTGTCTGTGTGGGTGCTGATTCGGGATTTCCTAAAAGCCCGGAGCAGGAGAGACTGGAACATGTAGAGTCTTGGAATTTGAGTTCAATTTGTAAGGATTTGTGCATATCTTGGGACCAACAATGCCAGACCTCATTTTTCTTATCTGTAATGTGGTAGTCACCTAGTTGGGTGTTTTATAATTAAAGATATATTAAGCAGAAGAAATATGAAATACTGTGCAAACAAATTCCATTTTCAAGTAAGTCTAAACTTATTACTTTTTTTTTTTATCGGAGAGATTCTCAGAGCTTCCCTTGACTGGCCAGATATGCTAAGTCCCCCATGGAGACACAGTAACCACATCTGGCCATCTCAAGCATTTTTCTAGAGCATCTTACAGAACTAGAACATTTGGAACATAGTTTGATAGGCACTAGAAGTGGTATCTGCTGCCCTTGGTATTGTTGGCATAATGATCACTGTTCTTTATAACTTAGAGACCAAGGGCTAAAATGGCTCCAGGATCTTATTTCAAAATTCAAGTTTTCAATAGATCCCCATGCCAGGCTCAGTCAGGCCCATTTTCCTGTGACTTTTGCTAGTTTTAGAACACATGCCTTGAAAGTAGGCAAGTCCTTCTCATCCTTGCTAATTAGAGTGATGGATGGGGGAGACAGGTTTGTGCTGCACTGTGGGATAGATGATGCGTTTGCTTTTAATTGACTATGCTGAGATTTAAGGGGTGCAGAAAAATAGAGGCAATTTCCCAAAAACATACTACTCACTCCGTCTCCAACCTATCTAAGCGTTCTTGAGGACCAGTGGCAGAAGTCAAGGTTGTACACACTACTTCTCATTTTCAGTCCTTTTCTCCCCAGGAAATGGGGCAGAGACAGAAGAAATGGTGCACCGAAAGCTTCAGTAGGGCAGCCTCCTTGAGTACTTTCCCAGGATACATGCATGATGAATAAGTTTCCATTTTACACATACACCGCCAGCACTCATAGGGTTCAAGGATGTATCTAGCCTTTCCACAACCCCTGGTCTCTGGGAAGTTTGGGGATTCATAAGGGCTGTCTGGTGAGAGCACACTTCTGGGTTCTCAACCATATCTACCATCCCTTGTTGGAGGAGTGGGTGGCGTTTTGACAGGGAAACCCTGTCTCGAAAACAAACAAACAAACAAAAAAAAAGAGTTAAGGAAAATGAGCACTGTGCCCTCAGCTGCCTGCCTACACAGCATGAGGTCAAATCTTCCACTCTTCCCTTAGTCTCCTCTCTGGCACCTCCTCAGTCTCACCCCTGTGGCAATGCCTTATGATAAATCTTACATTCTAAGACTGAAATTTTGCTGAACCTCATAGCCAGAGTCAATAATACACCTTGAAACGGTAATCCTGCTGTGCACTCAGCCTGTTTTAACCTGCCTTTAAGAGAACAATGCAACAACCAACCTTAGTTGCCTTAGATTGCCCATGTAATCAGCTGTTATAACCTAAGCTAGGGTATAGCTGAGATTTTAAGTTATGTATTCTTCCATGCTTTTCGGAGTAATGCATGTGTTCTAATAATCATTTGCTGAAAACAGCAAAAATAGAGGTTGAAAGCAGTCTTACAAAATTAATAGCCATCCGTTTGTGGAAGTAGTCACTTCTTCTGGAGCTTCAAGAATCCTGTGATTCAAGAATCCCTAGCCAGTGTGCACACACTGGCCCTTCCTAAACGAGATGATTCCATCTCTGAGATTACCTTCAGCTGTAGGAAGTTTCTAGCCCACTCATGAGCAAATTGATAAAGTATCCTGGCCATAAAATTCTAAAGAAAACAATTGAACTAGTGATTAGTCAATGGGCTGACAGTTTTTGGTCAGATAAACCATCAGTGGTGGTATGGGAAATTATCTACTTTGTGTGACTGACTGATCTTGAATTGTTGCCTAGGCAATGGAAACAGGAGACACAAAGACCCCTAGGTGGAAAAATCCTGGGCTTGGAAAGCAGGCCTGAGCGTTCATACAACAGGTACGAGGCAAATCTCTGAGGAAGAGAAAAGTCTCAGGTCTTGGAGGGTTGAGGTCAGGGCACAGCAGGAGACAGCTGACCTGTTCAACCCAGCAGGTGCTCCCGGAAGCTAAGAGCCCTGAGAGAAGTGGTTATGAGCTGAGCTCAGACAACTCTCTTCTATACATTGTCCCAGATGTTCTGAGAGGCTACTTGAGGTTATGTATGCCGTGCATTTATAACCTGTAAAAGATGGTGCTAGAATACTCCCTGGAAGGATGTTAGCCATGATGAGTCCGGCCTCTGAATTCCTCGCAACAGTATGTAAGGGGTCAAAGGAAACCAGCTCATCCAATTAAAAACAGCCATCTATTGTCTAATTGGAGGCCTGACCAATCAGAAACCACCAATTTACCTCCAAAGTAGGTTCTTTCCCTTTCAACTGACCAAAGACAGCCATTGTCTTGTCTTTGCAGATGCCTCCTAATCTATCTTTCTTCCTTCTGGGCTCCTCCATGGGGGGGGGGGGGTGGAATCTTTGATCCCAGTTGTTGGTGAGGACAGGGCTGACTGCAACCTGAGTAGCAGTAGGTGAATGATATCTGGTACCCCAGCCCCCAGTGTCTTAGTCACCCCTCAGGATCGGAGCCCAGCAACCTGGAAGGAAGACAATCTTGTTGGCTGTCCTCTACCTTCTAAGCTCAAGCTTCTATCTTCTGCCTTCTTGACTGACCCTCTTCCCATGAAACAACTCCAGATAACACTCTCTCCCCATCTTGGTTACTGTTCTGTTGTGATTAAACACTGTGACCAAGGCAATTTAAAGAAGGAAGCATTTGATTGGTGGGGGGGGGGGGGGGCAGTTCAGGTTTCAGATGGTGAGTTCATGATCATGGTGGGAACCATGGCAGCAGGCAAGCTGGTATGGTGCTGGAGCAGTAACTGAGAGCTCACATATGATCCACAAGTTGCAGGTAGAGAGAGGGGAGAGGGGGGGAGAGAGGAAAGTAAAGGTAGGAGGGAGAGAAAGATGGAGGGGGAGAGGGAGAGGAAGCAAGCGGAGAAGAGGGGGGAGAGAGACTACGTTTCTCTGGGGCTTTTGAAAACCTCAAAGTCCACTGCCCCTGTGACAATCCCCACAAACAAAGCCCCCTCAAAATTCAGCTGCTGGTCCTTCTGAGGATGAAGAGTAACCGATTTGCCCTCCCCGACAGGTCCTTCTGCAGTTCACAGTATCCAGTACCAGAAGGCTCCACTCCCCCCATCTGCTGTTAAACTGTCTTCCTAGCACCTTCTACTCCCACACACCCCCCAGCACAGGGCTCACTCCTAGTAGGGATTCATCATCAATCTGTGCATAGTGGAGTGAATGAACACACATAAGTCCTTTGGGGTCAACTCTTCTACAAACAACTGGAGACGATCCCCTTCCACTTCTACCTAAGCTTAGCACGCTGAAGGGCAGTCTGCCATGCTCCACATAGCTTGTCCCATCCCTCAGAGGAAATAAGGCAATAATATCATTTTGTCTTCCCTCTGCTCCCTGATGAGTGACCACAGAGTTGCCATTGTCACCAGCTTCCCAGGGTCCAGACACTAAAGGGTGTTCCTAGCTCCCTTTGTTGAAAGCAAATGAGCCAGTAATAAATTCCCAATTAGCGATAAGGAAAATGGATTGAACCTTTTTTCCTTCCTCCACTTTGTTTAGTGTTCCCTGTAAACAAGGCTATGCGAATGGCATTAGAGAGGAAGGAAAATTGAATTTAAAGTCATTTAAAACTTACTGTGATTAATGTCATGCCAGGTAAGCAATGAAAAAGGCACATTAAAAGGCGACAAAAGTAATTCTACCTTTCAGCCAGCACAAGCTACTTTCCTGGATGCATATGACCCCTCCTAGACCCCTCTCCATTAACGACAGAGAGTAACTCCCCATATCGCCACATCCAACTGGCAGATTCACAGAGTATACTTAGTGTGGACACCGCCTCAGTTGCCCTACAAGTGTGTCATGTCCTTGTGGGTTGCTTCATGAGAATACCCAGGGATACCCATAATAGTCTAAGTCAGACCTGTTGTCAGAACCAAATAGTCACCCTGTGTGGTCCTACAGGCTTGACTTGGTTGCTTTCTCTTTGTTCTTAAAAAGAGGACACCAACTGTAGGGGTTTGGATGAGAATTTTCCCCCATTGACTCATTTATTTGAATGTTTAGTTCCCAGTTGGTGGCACTGTTTGGGAAGGTTTGGATGGTGTTGCCTTGCTGAGGGACTATGTCACTGGGGATGGGCTTTTGACATTCTAAGTCTCACACCATCTCAGTTCTCTTTCTCTGCTTCACACTTCCCATACAAGGCGTGAGCTCTCAAATTCCTGCTCTTACAACCCAGCCTGTTGCTTGCTATGCCTCCTCAACACGGAGTCTTATCCACCAGATACAGTAAGCTAAAATAAATTTTTAAGTCCCCTTGTGTTTGGCCACAGCAACAGAAAAGGAATTAAAAATACTCCTTATAAACTTGCTAACAGCTGATGGGATGCTGAGTGTGAGGCAGTGTAAACAGAACCACCTGCTGAGAGTATTTGGAGTATGGCTGTAGACCAGTCTTGTGCATATGGTATTTGAGCACGATTCAGTAGGATGCCTGACCCCTCTGACACTTTGAGGCTGAATGTGGGGAAAGTGGCAACCCTTCCTCAAAGGGGCATGCAGTTAAGAACTCAATGCTTTCTTTTTTTACTCCTTCCCAGCCTATCAGAATCACCTAGGGGCAACGCTAGCTGGGAACATGGTTATTTTCTTTCAACATCTGAGTGCTGAAATTCTGTTACTTTCAGGTCAGGATTCACAGAAAGCTCTGCAGTTAGGGCTGAATCACATTGAGAGGCAGTCAGGAGAAGGATTGTGAGCCTGCCAGGATTCTGTGCTACAGATATTCCAGCCCACCAGTCTTAAAGAAAGGAAAATATCCCCAGAAATGGATTGCATAATGTTTTATTAACCTTGAATTTTCTTAAAGCTAATGAGAAACGAATAACAGTTGCAGAGAAGCATAGGATCATGGAAAAAGCTTCTGAATTAAATCAGCCAGTATATTTCAAGGATGTGCTGACTTCACAATGGAAACCAGGAGATGTGCTACATTGGGGAAGGGGTTTCACTCTTGTTTCCACAGCAGAAGAAAAGCTATGAGTACTATCAAAATTGATAAAATATTTAATTTAAAAAAGAGAAACTTCTTAAGAGAAATGACAGCTCATCCACAGAGGTGACAATCATACAGGTGATAAGGAAATCAAAGGGTTGTGGCAGGGTTCTGTTCTTGTCCTTGCAGGAAAATATTCATCTTCAAAGAGTAGAGAGATCTTGGACATCTAGATGCCTAAAGATGAAAAGATAACTATCCAGAAAGAATCAACAAGCAAAGAGAAATCTGCCTTATGATGCTGTAGTATCTGCATGGTAAAATTTGATTATTTGGACACATATACATCTCTACCTAAAAATAAGAGCTGGCTTTGGAGTTGGACAAAGGCTATTCTTCTCTAAATCCAAACAGGCTATAAAGTGAAAACCTGAGTAAGTGTCAATGGTGTGGTGTACATATTTTAATTTTCCAAATTTTGTAAAATGGAACACACCCATCTGCCAGATCTCATTTCTTTGAGTACCCTTTGGGTTTATCCCTGTTGCTAATGGTGTTTAGTTATGGAAAGAGCAAGTAGGACATCTCTTTAAAATCTCAGCTTGTTGCCATGTAATAGAAAACTCTTTAAACCTTTGCTATTGACATGTTTCTTATGAAATTCTGAGGCCTTCGAGCACATTTCAAATCAATAATTGATCAATTTCTGCATTACCTTGTGCTAGACCTGTATGGGATTAGATGTGTGTTATGAATATGAGATAGTCTATTCCTGATTGTATCTTTAACCTGTATAAATAATGAAGTCAATTCTGTATCATCTGCTATAAATTTAGAAATTTCAATATGCAAGGCAACTCTTTCTGCATATTGTGAATCAAACTATATTGAGAGGTTCTTTACATCCCTTAGTACCATGAAAATAGCATAAAATTCTGCCTTTTGAACAGAATTATAAGGGCTTTGTTCTGCCTTAATTCTTCTGATTTGTAACCTGCCTTTCATGATTTGCATTTGTATAAAATGTACGGGCTCCAGCTATTGGTGCATCATGTACAATTCAGGGAAGAATCCAAGTAGTTCTCTTTATAAGGTTAATTCTATCACTTTTGGGATAATTGCTATTTATTTCTCCCAATAAATTAGCACAAGTTCTCTGCCAAGGTTTATAGTCTTCCCATATTTTTTTAAATTTCATCAGCAGTAAAAGGCACTATATTCTCTGCTGGGTCTATACCTGCTAGTTGACAAAGTTTCAATTTCCCTTTTATAATTAATTCAGAGACTTTTTCCACATTTTTAAAATTTTTTTTACTTGATTTATGTGGTTAAAAAGATCCATTCTAAGATAATATCTTCCCTTTGCATTAAAGTTCCTGTAGGGGAAATTCTGAAAGGCAATATGACTAGAATACAATTGAGATTTGGATTCAATCTATCTACATGTGTCTCCTGTAACTTCTCTTCAACGATTATCAACTCTTTCTACTTCAGCTGTTAATTCTCTGGGACTATTTAAGTCTTTGTCACTATCTAAAGTTCTGTTTAAATGAACTATTAGATCAGGTGTTATCACAACAGCTGGTCGTAGACTGGAAATATCTCCTAACAATATTTGAAAGTCATTAAGAATCTGCAATCAGTCTCTCCTAATTTGTGCCTTTTGTGTTCTAATTTTCTGTAAACCTATTTTGCAACCTAGGTAATTGACAGAATCTCCTCTTTGTATTTTTTCAGGAATAATTTGCAATCCCCATTGAGGCAAAAACTTTGCTTCTTCAAACATTCTTCCTAAAATATCTGCATTTGAGTCAGGAAATTGCTTGCATATTAATTCCAATGGTTGTCTCACAAAGTATTGGCACAGGGTGGGATTATTGATCATTCACTGTGGGAGGACGGTCCCTTGGTATCTTCTAGTAGGCTAAGAATTATTATAAGTAGGCACTGTGAAGGCAAATTTTTCTTGATATTTTTCTTGTAAATGTATAGTGAAGAAACAATCCTTTATATCAACAACTATAAGAGGTCATCCTTTTGGTAATAGGGAAGGCAGAGGAATTCCAGATCATAAAGGGCCCATAGGTTGGATAACCTTGTTGACAGCTCTTAGATCTGTCACCATTCTCCATTTTCCAGATTTCTTTTTAAGAAATACAGGTGAATTCCAAGGGCTGGTTGATTCTTCAATATGGTGAGCATCTAATTGTTTCTGTACCAGCTGTTCTAAAGCCTATAGTTTGTCTTCCATTAAAGGCCATTGTTTAACCCATATGAGTTTCTTAGTTAACCATTTTAAAGACAAGGCTGTTAGTACCTCTGAAGGTTTGTTAGTTGCTTTGTGTGTTGTACAGACTGAATGGCTGGTGACCTTTGTTTATAATATCTTATAATATCCTTCCCAGTAACATGAGTTTTGGGGACTGCAGGAATGTTAACCTGGGTATTCCATTGTTGCAATAGGTCATGGCCCCATAAATTCACTGCAATATTAGCTACATATGGCTTCAGCCTTCCTTTCTGTCCTTCTGTCCCTATGCATTCAACCCACCTCATGCTTTGTTTTACTTGAGATAGGGTTTCAGTTCCTTGGAATTGAATATCTGCCTCTTGAAGAGGCCAATCTGGATGCCAAGATTTTAGAGTAATAATAGTCACATCTGCACCTGTGTCTAGTATTCCCTCAATTACAATGTCATTTATTCATACTCTTAGCTTTGGTCTTTGATCATTTATAGAAGTCTGCCAGGATATACGTTTCCTATTTCCTACTGGAGTTTTTGACTTGTCCTCCAGGTCTATTTTATCGTCCAGAATAGTATGGATTTTCATCCAAGGTACTGGATTGTTTAATTTTTTTTTGGTGAGGCATGTTCTCCACAGTGACTGGGAATGACTGGGCCTTGTTTGACATCAGGGCCTGGGAGAGGCCCCCCCCAAAAGTTTCCTGGTGGTATTGGTTGCCTTGTCTGTCTCTTGTTGACCTATGTTCATTAGTCCAATGTTGGCCTTTGCCACACCTTCTACATATACAAAAAGGCTTAGTCCTCTTCTTGTCAGTCCTAGAGGAGACATTATTCATAGGAACTCCTTGTCTACAGTCCCTTCTTTGATGTCCTATTCTTCCACAATTAAAACATTTGGCATTTTGGTGTCTCCTCATACCCCTGGAAATCACTTCTTCTACCCAAGTTTCAGTACTATCCTCAAATGTTTCAATATTCATTGTATCCAAGGTCCACTCATCTATGGGTGCTGGTCTGACCTTTAAAGACCCAAGGATCTTCTTACATTCTATGTTGCCATTTTCAAAAGCCAAGGATTCAATTAGTACACATCTAGCTTCAGTGTCTGTCACTCCCAATTGTACAACCTTAGTTAATCTTTGTAAGAATTCAGTAAATGGTTCTCTCTGGCCCTGTTTAACCCTAATGTATGACTCAGTTCTCTTTTCTGGTTCCTGAATTCTGGCCCAAGCATTTAAAGCTGCTGTACTACATAGGGACGAGGCGCGTTCATCATAGCAAGCCTGTTCCTGAGGATCAGAGTCATGATCCTTGCCAAGAATTTGATCTTGGGAAGTCTCAAATCCTTTTGCTTTCTCCTGGTGTTCTAGATTTTTTCTTTTGCCTCTTCTCTCCAATAACACTTCCAAAGCAGCCGAGGTCCATATTCTAGGATGGCTGAGATTAATTGAAGTCAATCGTGTGGGGTTGCCTTAGTGCTTGAAGCTCATATTTTCATCATTTCTCTGACAAATGGTGAATGTAATGTAGTCCATAAGAAACTATTGCTTGTTTTCTTTCTTTTAGATTGCTCATACATATTGGTTTCCATGCTTATTTTTTTGACTACCTTAGGGTACTTTGTGCCAGATTGTCTTTCTGAAAAATTTACTAGATATGCAGTTGAAACTCTGTATAAGTCATCCAGGGGTCTGGCATGTACCGATGAGGCTAAATCCTGTCCTTGTACCTTCTGTCCCTGCTCATCAATATTAATAAATTCCTCAATCTTTAAAAATCTTTTCACTTCTGCCTTTTTTAAAGTCTGAATCTCCTGTCCAATGTTCTGTTCTAATGTCCTCACTGAGGGTTCCAATTTTTTCAGTAAAGATAATGCCTCATCTTTGGACATATAACTTTTCAACAGATTCCAACAGTTATATTCAACAAGGACAAATTCTTTCAGAAAACTGTCAAATTGATGCTATCCTTCTCCATAGTATTTAACCATTTTTTAATGATATAATATTAAAAACAAAGTGAATTCCTAGAATCAAATAATAGGAAGGAAAATAGCATAAGTTTTGCACAATACCTTCCATAATATAAGCAAAATAATTATTGAACTCCTGGATGTTATCAGTCATTTTTTTGTAGTTTTTCAGATCGTATTACATGTTGTGATGCAATTCCAATGAATTGGAGTTGTTGTAATAACCATTATCAGCCAGCAGGTGTCACATTTGCAGCTGTGTAACCAAGAAACGCTAGCAGCAGTGAACAGCATGTGTTGCTTACTTAGATACTGAAAAAAAATATGCTTCGTTTAACAAATTAAGAACAGATACTAAGGTGATCAAATGATTCTGAGAGTTGGGGCCCTGGATAAATAGGAAATCCAAAATTTTCCATCAATGTGAGATGCAGACTGTGTGCACTGTGGGGATAGCAGGTTGTGGGCAGGAGAGTCAGTGCCCAATGCGCTATGTGGCTGGAGGACAATCCCAAAAAGTGTGGACTGGTCCCCACCTTCAGGTGCCAGATGATGGCAGAAGTCACAAGATAATCCCACACTAGTTCAGAATTATGTATAATAAAGGGTTATTTAGGGGAGACTTACAGATCACTGTCCTCTGCACAAATGGGGAACGCGAACAGAGTCTAGTAGCTGGAAGCAAGAGCCAGAAGCAAAAGAGTGAGTGCAGGCTTTACAGATGCATTTACAGTATAAGAGACCATGCCCAAGTGGGCTAGTATCTTAGAGGCTTTTGACTGAAGGAGCAGAAGGAGCTCCCACAGTAGCACACCAGGAAAGAGTTTGAACAACCACAGACCAGAGTACAATACCACAGCTACATACAGATGTCCTCTGATGGACAAAAACTGCTCCTGACAGGACTGGAAAGGAGTGCCTTCCCAGGCTAAGAGGTGCGTTCACACCCCACGTGCACCCCCCTGCAGCCACGGGGAGGGACATTGTGACGCATGTATCTAACAGGGGACTCAGGTCTGGCACATTCATTTCTAAGAAATGTATTTAAGTTTATAAAAGTAGAGAGGCCACACAGTAGACATGTGGGCCAACAATTTGGGGAATGGCAGGCACCCAAACCATGTTGCCCAACTATAGCCAATGATGAATTAGAAATTAAAGACACAGAGAGACAATTATCACACACTTCCCATGAAGAACTCGTTGATAAATTTGGTAAGATCAAGTGCTAGTAAAGACGCGGGGCCACTATTGTCCCCCAAAGTCACTGTGGGAGGAAATTTGTTCAGTTTGTTCATTATCATATCTATAACTCTACAGTTCCAGTTTCCTGTGTGTTCTCGAAAGGGGAGTGTATGGTCTATTTACATGATTATCAATAGTGGGAGAGTGTTTGGTTTGAAACACTTCATTGAGTTATATATTGTTTATTTTTAAGCGTAGTTTTTACTCTGACAATATCTATAAAAGTAATTTTTCATGCTACATAAAACCAGCAGGAACTACTCTCCCTCTACACTTAAAGCATTCTGGTGGCCTATTGCACTTCATAAATATTTAGAATTCTATATAAAAGACTATTGAACAAAATGGCCAGATTTCACCTGTTTTGCAGGGCGTTGCCTACACATTCCTGCAAGAGACCCTATAACAAAGGTAGCCTGGAAGAGGTCCATCTTGAAACACATTATCTGGGCTGGATCACAGTTCAACCATGTGCCAACTGGGTGGCCAGGTTATAAACCTTTCCAAACCTTAGTTTACCCAGTTGTGAAGTTCAACTCAATAGAGTTATCATGATCCTTGAAATGAGAGAACATGAATACAGTACTAAGAAAACTGTCAATTTATAGGATGCAATTAAAAACCAGCTGACACCCATTTCCTTGGACACATCAGGTTCTTTTGTCCCCAAAGGAGTTTCTATATTCTGTTTTCTTCTCACTTCACATCGAACAAAACAACCCAAAACCTTGTGGCAGAGGGGTTCCACTTTGGCAAGTAGTCCATAGGATTCAAAGAACTTAACCAAGGTCACACAGCTTATAAAAACCAGAATTTAAACTTGACGCCAAGCCTGAGTCTCATTCTGTGTTCACATATTTCCTTCTTGAAAGGAAGCCAAGCATAAGTGATCTCTAAGTTTCCTTATGGCATCAAAGCCTAGGAAAGCTTCTGATGAATTGAACAGCTTTCTCAGGTAGACACGGCTCCTGAATGAGCTTTCACTTTAATTTAGGGAACAATATGTAACTGCTCAAAGTAGAATAACAAATGTATGTTCCACCACAGCAGTGGACAAGCTTCCGCACAGAATGGCTAATTGCCAAGTGATTAGGACAGACAACGAGCAGATTCAGACAAACAAGACCTATATGTGGGCTGAGCTGCTGGGAAGACTTCCTGCAGAGCCGAGGACACAGACTTCCTGACTCTGGAGACAGCAGCACAGTGTGAACCTAATAACCCTGGGTGGTGAGGTTGGAACAGCACCACATAGCAACAAGCCTGGCTGGAGCTAAGTATTTACCCAAGAGAATAAAGGGAGATTTGGTTTGGAAGTTGGGAGTGGTAAGTTCTGGAGAAGGATGGAGGCTGGAAAATAAATTAACATGATTACTGATTTGTATTTTCTGTTGTTTTTCATGTGTGTTTGGAGATCTTTATTGAAGTGTGATTTTGAAATTTGAAAGCCCTAAATATTTAATGATACAATTTGGTTAGACATATACAACACATATACACAAATTAAACAACAAAAACACTGTCCTAAAGTTCCCTTCTAGCTCCCATGTTTTTGGTTTTTGGTGTGTGTGTGTGAAACACAATTAGTAAAACTCAGACTGAAATTGGGGTTTGACCTGAAGATCCGTAAAGCAAAACAGCCAGTTACTGGCTCTTACCTGTACCTCAGTCCAAAATGACTATCCTGCCTCCAGGACCCTCAGAATGAGATTGTGTGTTGAGAGCTGTTCCCTTCTGTTTTATAATCCTCTCTAGGGTTGGGATTAAAAGCATACACTGCTATGATTAATGGCATGCACCACCCAGTTTCTATGGCAACAAGTGTGCCTACTGAGAAGAGTTATAGCAGACCCAAACCCTTCTGCACAGCCATCACGAGAATGAAATGGCAAGCTGAGGAGTGGAAGAAAGCATCCGCAGATCATTTAACTGAAGGGGCTAATAGTCTTGAGAGGTAAGAAAGGTTTCTGACTCACAGAAAAACCTAATGTGGAAAACAAACTCTAAACAGCCAGTCTTTAAAACAGACCAAAGCAAGGATCTACCGAATGGATTCTTCTCCAAAGATACATGCTAACAGCCACCAGACACAGAATGCATCTTTAATCAGGAAATGCAAATCCAAGCTACTGGGTATCCCATCAACCCTATGAGACTATTGCAAACAAAATCAAAAGGGCACAGGTTAGCAAAGAGGTAGAGATATTTAGACATGTGGACCCTATTTGGTAGGCTATTAAATGGTGACGTTACTGTGGAAAATAGTATGGAATTTCCTCAAAAAATTAAAAATAGAGCTATTACACCATCTAGAATTTCTACTTCAGGTTATATATTCACTAGAATTGAAACCAGAATCTCAAGGGCCTGGACAGAGGGCTCAGAGTTTAAGAGTAAGTACTGCTTTTATAGAGACAGAGCTCCAATGACGCATGTTGGGTGGCACACAACCACCTGCAACTCCAAGGGATAATAGCATCCTCTCCTGGCCTTGATGGGGAAATCTTGTTCCTATCCATGTCCACCCTGCAGGTACATAGAATTAAAAATAAATTCTTAAAAACAGAATCTTAGATGTCTGTGAGATGATTCAAGACACACATGGAGGAATACAACTTTGCTTCAAGGAAAAGAGGAATTCTATCATTTGCATCAACACAGATGGATGTGAAGGACATTTGTGCTCAAAGCTATAAGCTGGTCTCCGAAGGCCCAATGCTGCTACTTTCTTTTGTGTTTATTCTTCTAAGTGAAACTCACATCAGGCCATTTATAAAGTAGGGTGGTGGCTCTGGAAGAATGGATGTGGACAAGACAAAAATGCTGCTTGTCACTGCAGTTGAACCTGAGACAAACCAGGGCTAAGTCACGCACCAGGCATAATGACTGATGGTGTTACTACAGGTTGGGCACACTCTACTTCACACTTATGTTGGGGAGGCTGACCAATCCCTTGTCTGAGGGCCGTGACCCCTCCAGGGTACAAAATACCTTTAAAAGATCCGTGTTTGGGTAAGCCCCTCCCTCTTGGTTCCCTGCTCTTCGCTGGAACCCTGGCTCTGTAAGTTTGCCCCATTTCCTTCCTTTATCAAACCTGATTTTGGATAAGCCTAGTTTGGTTATTTTTCCATTGCCGGCCGACCACCACGCACTCAACGTGGGGCATTTGGGAGCCTTCAGCTCCTGACGCCAGCCACAGGATGTTGGGCTTTTGTTTGACTCAGTGGTCGCCCCAGTGAGCTTGGGCAGCCGCCGCCATTTAACGACTGCTGAGCGGCTTTCCCCCCTCCCCGCCATCGCGGGAGAACTGCCATTTGTGCAGCTTTTGCGTTGTGGGGATCCGATGTTGATTTTAATTCAGCGGGTGGCCCGCGCAGTTTTTCCCCCCAGGAGCTGCTTGCGTCTCAGCTGCCTGTGCATACACAGGCTGAGGACAGAGCCCAGGCTCGAGCCACGCCCGGTCCCGCGGTCCCACAGCTCGCCTGCCCAGAGCTTCTGGCCACCCCCCCCCCCCCCCGCCAGCCACGCAGATTGCAGAGTACACCCTCTCAGTGCAGTTCCCTCCCCTGCTGGTCTCTCAGCACACCCGTGCACCACCTCAGTTGCCCGTGCCATCTTTGACTTTCTCGGCCACGTGGATCCAGGTGCACCCCACCATCTATTGGCAGACAATGGTCATTACAGGTAAAATACATAAAAATAAATGCAGATCTGATTGAAAATGTCTGATAATATCACCGTTGAAAAATTTTATAGCTTGTTTGATTGCACAATGTCTGAATAATGGAGCGATGCAAATGCGGTTTCCTTTGGTTGGATATTTACAGGGCTTGGTATCTTTCTTATTTTTATTTTTTTTCATTATAACATGGTTGGACAATAGAAAAATGATAGAGTCCTTACAGGCAGAAGTTGAAAAATTAAGGAAGGGCATGACTGTTTTGAGAGACAACTTCCAAATGGTTGAGGCAATTTCAAAAACAATTTAGATTGACAACCACATCAAGAAACAGTTTGAAGTTCTCGAGGAAAGGAATAGATCTTTGTCTGATATGACTGTCAATTGAGCAAAATCTGCAACAGGTTCAGCCTGACATTCAGAAATAATTCATTGCCGTGGAAGAGGGAACAGCTGATTTGAACCATAAATTTCAGTCCCTGTCTGTAGGAACTGAAACATCTGGGAAGATTCGAACTGTTGAATGTATTAATAAGACTTTGTCAAAGGGCTATGAAAGATTAACGGACAGAATTTCAATACAAGATGGCACAATTCATGCCATGAAAATTCTGTCCAAGGATGAGATATTATCTGTATTGGACAAACTTCATATCTTAGAATCCTCTATGAAGGCCTTGGAACATAATTCTGGACAAGAGATTCAGGCCTTGCAGAAGGCAACGGTAAACAGATTTGAAAAGATTGAGGAAATTATAGACTCTGATGAACAGGAGCAAATGGTACAAAGGAAAATCTTAACCCCATCAGTGAATAGAACTCTCTGGGATAATTTCCATAAAGCTCTACCTGCCTTTCCAGTAATAGCAACAGAGAAGGCGACTGGTTCTAAAAACCCTAGGGTCATCAAGGAATATACATGGGAACCCGTCCGCATGAATGATCTCAAAGAAATTAAACAAGCCGTTATGAATTTTGGGCTCCATCCATCCTTTGTTAGAGAGATGCTCAAAACTTGGGTCTATAAGCAATAAAGAAACGCTCCATGATTGGGTACAATTAGTATCAGCTGTTCTAGAGAGCAGATCACAATTAAATTGGAAGTGTATGTTCAGACAAGAGGCTAGACTTTTAGAACAGCAGGAAAGAGCGAAGGGAATTGACATTACCCTAGATCAAATTCTAAGAGAAGGACTTTTTTCTGATCCTCTAGAACAAGCTAATTATGATGAACACACCTTATTCATATGTACTACAGCAGCCTTAAAGGCTTGGGACAGGGTTCAAGACCCAGGACAGAGAACGGAATCATATATCATAGTTAAACAGGGTCAGAGAGAACCATTTAGTGACTTTTTACAAAGACTAACTAAAGCTGTACAAATAGGGATATCTGACCCAGAAGCAAGGCATATAATAATTGAGTCTTTGGCTTATGAGAATGCCAATGTGGAGTGCAAAAGGATTTGGGGGCCTTTAAAGATCAGATCAGCACCCTTGGATGAATGGGTCTTGCATACAATGAATGTTGATACGTTTGACTATGGCACTGAAGCATGGGTAGAAGAAGCAATTTCCAATGGTAAAAGAAGGCATCAAAATACCAAATGTTTTAATTGTGGCAAAATGGGACATATGAAAAGGAATTGTAGACAAAGGATTTCCAGAAATAATAATAATAATACCTCTTCCAGAAATAGGAGGCCTCAGCCTTCAGGTTTATGTAGGAGATATGGAAAAGGCAGACATTGGATGAACAAATGTAGATCGACAAGAGATAGACAAGGCAATCCACTGCTATCGGGAAACGCAATGGGGGCCCTCTCGCAGGCTCCCATGGCGAATGTGGTCCAGTCATTCCTCGTTACTACAGAGAACAGGAAAATTAGAAAGCCTCATGCCTGCTGTTAAAAGCAAAAACGGCCTGAAAGATGAGTTACGTGTATTTTGGCATACTTGTATAAGTGATTAAAGACCAAAGTTAAGAGTGTGTGTAAACGGCATTTTCATTATTGGCCTGCTGGACACAGATGCGGATATAAGTATCATTACTCCAGAATCTTGGCATCCGTATTGGCCTCTACAGGATGTAAATGTTCAGTTCCTGGGAATTGGAACCTTATCTCGAGTAAGGCAAAGCACGAGATGGGTTGAATACGAGATGGGACAGAAGGACAAATAGGAAAATTAAGGCCATATGTAGCTAGTATTGCATTGAATTTATGGGGCCGTGACCTATTGCAGCAATGGAATACCCAAATTAACATTACTGCTACATCTAGAGCCTATATTTCTGAGGAAAATATTAAAAGATATTACAGATGGCGAAAACCAGCCATTCAGGCTGTACAAGAACACCAAGCCATTGATGCCCCTTCAGAAATACCAACAGCCCTGCCTCTAAAATGGTTGACTGAAAAACCAATATGGACAAAGCAATGGCCTTTAGCTGAGGAAAAGTTGCAGGCTTTTGAACATCTGGTACAAGAGCAATTGGACGCTCAACATATAGAAGAATCTACCAGCCCTTGGAATTCTCCTGTATTTGTGGTTAAGAAAAAATCTGGTAAATGGAGAATGGTGACAGATCTCAGAGCTATCAACAAGGTTATTTAGCCTATGGGCTCTCTGCAATCTGGAATTCCTCTGACCTCTTTATTACCAAAAGGATGGCCTCTCATAGTTATTGATTTAAAGGACTGTTTCTTCACCATACCTTTACAAGAAAAAGATAAAGTTTGCCTTCACAGCGCCTGCTTATAATAACTCTCAACCTATCAGGAGATACCACTGGACCGTCCTCTCACAGGGCATGTTGAACTCTCCCACCCTGTGCCAATACTTTGTAAATAAACCATTACAAATAATACGCAAGCAATTTCCAAAGTCTAATTTTTCATTACATGGACGACATCCTGATATCTGATTCAAACATGGATACCTTAGAAAAACTCAAGAAATAAAAATAGTTTTACCTAAATGGGGATTGCAGATTGCTCCTGAAAAAAATTCAGAAAGGAGATTCTGTTGATTATCTAGGTTATAAAATAGGTTTGCAAAAAATTAAGACACAAAAGGCACAAATTAGGAGAGATCGACTATGGACTCTTAATGACTTTCAAAGGTTGTTGGGAGACATTTCCAGCCTTCGACCGGCTGTTGGGATAATACCTGATATGATAATTCATTTAAATAAAACCTTAGATAGTGAAAAAGACTTAAACAGTCCCAGAGAATTAACAGCTAAAGCAGAAAAAAACTGACAATGGTTGAAGAAAAATTACGGGAGGCACATGTGGATAGGGTGAATCCAGAACTCAGTTGTATTCTCGTCATATTGCCTTCAAAAATTTCTCCTATGGGAATTTTAATGTAAAGAGATGTTATTATCTTAGAGTGGATCTTTCTACCGCATAAACCAAGTAAGAAAATAAAAACTTATGTGGAAAAGGTTTCTGAATTATAAAAGGCAAATTGAGACTTTGTCAACTAGTAGGCATGGGCCTGGCAGAAATTATAGTGCCTTTCACTGCTGATGAGATAAAAAAAATTATGGGAAGACAATGAACCATGGCAAAGAGCTTGTGCTAACTTTTTGGGAGAAATTAACAACAACTATCCAAAAAGCAAGAGGCTTAACTTTATAAAGAGAACTTCTTGGATTCTTCCTCGAATCATCTGTGATGCTCCAATAACTGGAGCCTGTACATTTTATACTGATGCTAATAAATCAGGGAAGGCAGGTTACAAATCAGAAGACTTGAGTAAGGTGGAACAAAGTCCTTATGATTCTGTCCAGAAGGCAGAATTATATGCCATTCTTATGGTGCTAAGGGATTTTAAAGAACCTCTCAATATAGTTACTGACTCACAATATGCAGAAAGAGTTATCTTACATATTGAAACTGCTGAATTTATACCTGATGATACAGAACTAACCTCATTGTTTATCCAGGTACAAGACATGATCAAGAACAAGCTTTGTCCTATGTATATAACACACATCCGATCCCATACGGGTCTGCCAGGTCCTCTAGCACAAGGTAATGCAAATATTGATCAATTATTGATTGGCAGTGTGCTGCAGGCTTCTGAATTTCATGAAAAACATGTCAATAGCAAAGGCTTGAAGAAAGTTTTCTATTACATGGCAACAAGCTAAGGAGATTGTAAAGAAATGCCCTACTTGCTCTTTCTATAACCAAACACCACTGCCTGCAGGGGCTAATCCAAAGGGCACTAAAAGGAATGAAATCTGGCAGATGGATCTGTTCCACTTTGCAGAATTTGGCAAATTAAAATATGTACACCATAACATTGACACTTATTCAGGTTTCCAATGGGCAACTGCTTTAAGTTCAGAAAAAGCTGATTCAGTAATCACTCATTTATTAGAAGTTATGGCCATCATGGGTATATCTGCACAAATAAAGATGGATAATGGTCCAGCTTATAACTCTAGGAAAATGAAACAGTTTTTTGCTTATTACAATATTAAGCATGTTACAGGTATACCCTACAATCCTACGGGTCAAGCAGTCATAGAAAGAGCAAATAGAACTATAAAGAATATGTTAAACAAACAGAAAGGGGTGGAAATACCCCCAGAAATAGATTACATAATGCTTTATTAACCTTGAATTTTCTCAACACTAATGAGAAGGGGACAACGGCTGCAGAAAGACATTGGATAATTGAAAAGTCTGCTGAATTAAATCAACCAGTTTATTTCAAGGATGTGCTGACCTCACAATGGAAGCCAGGGGATGTGCTGCGTTGGGGAAGGGGTTTTGCTCTTGTCTCCACAGGAGAAGAAAAATTGTGGATACCACCAAAATTAATAAAGGTTCGGTTCAAAGAGGAGAAGCCCCTTGGAAAAGAAAAACAATTCATACACAAGGATGGTGATCATACTGATGGTAAGAGAAACATAGGTTGGGGGCAGGGTTCTTATCTCTACAGGAAAACACTCATCTTCAAAGAATTTAAGGGACCCTAGATATTTAAATACTGATGGGTGGAAACCAGTTATGACCCACTAAGGATCAGCAATAACACTAAATAAGCTCCGTGAGTATGAAAAACAATTTTTTTAATGTGTCTCAATGTACATTTCTTTATAAATATTTAGAGCTGGTTTTTGGAGTTGGACTCTGGCCCAGTCCCTCTTCAATTCCAAGCCTGTTGATAAGAGATATCTCAGAGCTTCTGTCTCAGGTCAGGAGTCATGTTATGGGACAGAATAATAATAATAATAATAAATAATAATAATAATAATAATAATAATAATAATAATAACTTTGTTAAACTTTCTTTGCCTTCCCTCATATCTGTATCTGTCTTTAATACACCTTTCATTGAATATATATATATATGTACATACATATATATATATATATATATGTACATGTCTGTATATGTCTCTGTAGATAATGTTTACCTTTTCCGTAACAACCAACAAATTTTTCTTCAGTAATCTTTGAAGTTTCCAGGATGAAGATGGGGCCCCACAATATCAACTCCAACTGATTATGATGTCATGTTTTTAATAGTGCTAAAATTAGATCTGTTTTTTGATACCAACTGCACAGGACACTTTTGAATGGTGCACATTTTTTACAACATTCTGGCTGGATCTCCTCAAAATATTCAGAGGCTAGATACATTCTTCTTAGATCAAATGTTACCCTTGGTATTTTACCATCATTTGCTTTCACAGAACCCCCTGAGAAGAATGTCGCCCCCATGTCAGCGGGAAGCAGTCTTAGAGGACAACACCCCCTCTCCTAACAGAGTTTGCCCTCAGGTTTAGGGACACTAATTGGTAGTTGGTATAGGGTCAAGGAGATGGGGGAGGTATATGGACTCAAGGGTGTATATATTGAAAAAAGGGGGGCGGATTAACTGGTCTGATGGGATGGT
Source organism: Arvicola amphibius (assembly GCF_903992535.2). Taxonomy (NCBI): domain Eukaryota; kingdom Metazoa; phylum Chordata; class Mammalia; order Rodentia; family Cricetidae; genus Arvicola; species Arvicola amphibius. The sequence continues at coordinate 31,485,045 of NC_052055.2, read as the reverse complement.
TGATATTTGTGAGTTTTTAGAAAACTGTATTGGTGCTCATTCTTGTATATTGATATATTGAACATTGTATGAGAGTATGCTTCTACCTCTGTTTGAAACAATTGTTATATTGAGATATATACCATATTGGAATGTACATTTCTACCTCTAATATTTATGTAATGACATTGTTTACCATATTACAATGTATATTTCTACCTCTGATATTTATGTAATGACCTTGTTTACATTTGAAAATCATTGTCTTCATTTATTGCACAGTTGTTTATTCTCTTAGTCTTCAAGTTAGATAGATATTGAGAATTATGTGTCATATTTATATTTAGAATAATCAGGTGTTTTAGATACATAGAGATTATATTTAGTATAGATAGTATAATCTTCGACCTCTTCAAAGAGCTGTAGAAAATGGCCTTTAATCTAACCTAGAGTTTTGTACTTCTGAGACACAATCACTCCTGGCAACACTGCTCTACTCCCGAGAGAACATTGAGCACCAAAGGCACTCCACTGGGAGCTTGTCTTCTTGGCAGAACTGGCCTTTGGGCAAAGAAAAGCCCATACCTCGACTACTGACAAAGATACAGAATATCCATAAGTGGATAAAACAAGATTGTCTTGTCTTGCCAAGACAGGGTAGGATAGTTCTACTAAAGGTTCCTTGCCTTTGACAAATGGTATGTCGGTTGTGTTAGGCCTTAGCCAAAGTTGGTTGCCTCAACATTGCTAACGAGACTTTGTGTGATTGCCCAGGTAGTCAGTTGTCTCTGTCATCTGTTGCACATTTTGGAAGTTTCTCGTTTGTACTTCCTGGTTGCTTAAGTAATATTACTTCCCTTCTCAGATCTTTGATGGGGTTGAAGATTAGATAATTGTAGCTACCCTCTACATTATTTAGACTCCTTGAAGTAGAATGCTTAGTAAAACTTCTGTTATATGTTCCATGCTTAATATTGTTTGCTTCTTGTAATTTTATATTTTCTGTTCCCATTGTATATAGTTGTATTTGGTTCTGAATCTGTCTTATTTAGCCAAAAAGGGGAGATGTTGGGGAGGCTGACCAATCCCTTGTCTCAGGGGCGTGACCCCTCCGGGGCACAAAATACCTTTAAAAGATCCGTGTTTGGGTAAGCCCCTCCCTCTTGGTTCCCTGCTCTTCGCTGGAACCCTGCCTCTGTAAGTTTGCCCCATTTCCTTCCTTTAATTAAACCTGATTATTTCGGACAAGGCTAGTTTGGTTATTTTTCCATTGCCGGCCGACCACCACGCTTCACACTGATCTATTGTTTTTTAAAATAATATTGTTAATTCTTTGAGAATTTCATACAGCAGATTTTAATCATATTCATTCCCCCCAAATTCCTTCCAGATTGATACCTTCCTCGCCACCCAACTTTCAATATTTTCTATTCTCTGTCTCTCTCTCTGCATGAAATCCACTCTGTGTCCCCCAATTATTCTTTGGTGTAGGGCTTGCCCTGAACATGGTCAATATTAGTTGTCACAACTTCATTAAAAAAAACCTAACTTCTCTCTCCCAGAAGCTATCAAGTACCAATCGCTCTCCAGTTATGGGTGGGACTTTGTGCCCACCTCTCCCCTCCAACCTGGGGTTTGGTCTGGCTTGAGCTTGTATAAGTCTTGTGCATGCTGTCACAGCTGCTATGAGTTCATATGACCACAACTGCTATATCCAGAAAACAGTTTTCTTATAGTTATCTACAGTCTGACTATTAGAATCTTTCTGACCCCCTTTCCTTCAAGATTCATGACCTTGGGTGTAATGGGCATAGTAATAAAGTGACTGAATGAATTACTACTGTACCCGTAGATCAGTGCATCTCTCAACCCTCTTTCTTGCAGAAGATCACATTTATTCCAGAGACCCACAACTGACCACTTGGCAGAGAATGAGAAACTTGGAAGTTCTCAGCCTTATGCAGGATTATCTATACTACACTGTTATTTTCACCCTTTATCCCAGCTTTAGAGAACTAGGTTGTATAGTGGTCAAACGGATAGAGTGCAGGGCTAGATTTGTTTGCATTACATCTTTCAACTATCATTTACTGACATCTCCAGCTGCTGCATTTGCTAATGGGTACATTATTTCCCATGAGCCTCTCTAGAAGCTGGGCGAGGATGTAAGGATGTCTGTGGCAGGTGCATCCCTCCAAGCAACATCATTCTTCGGATGTGATGCTGCCTGGCAGCTCCTGCTGCCTGGCCTTCATTGTTTCCTCTAGCTATGTGGCAGCCCGAGCCCTTCCTACCCAAGTTTATGTACCAGGATGCAAAGTGAGATTTGGACCTATGGCAATGCTGAACAAAAGAACTAGAAGACTGTGTACATGTGAGGTACCTGTTCATGACTGGAAAATGGAGTCACAACAATCACTAGAATGATTTAGAAGTTCATTGCAATCCCTATCCAAATACTGACTTAGATGGAGATGAGGAAGAACTAGAGTAAACCAGGATCAATTAGAAGAACAGTGGAGAACCTACTGTGTGTTGCTATAAGACTAATTTTAGATCTGTAGCAGTTAAGACAACGTGGTGCTGGTGAAAGAATAAAATATAGAAACAGAAAAACGGAGTGTGTGGACACAAACCTGTGCATGTGCTGTCACCCTGCTTTGCTGTGAGGATGTCCTGGGTTCACAATGGGTAAAGTATTTGTATTCATAATAAGTGTAGCGAAGACAACTAGATACCCATTGGAATGCTGATGACCTTGACTTTTGAATCATCCTTGAAGATGGCTCCAACTTATGTGTAAGAGACCAATACTAAAGCTTTCAGAAGAAACCAAAGCCCTGACTTTCTTGACATTGATAAAGGTCAGAGAAGCACACCATAAGTATTAACTGGAATGACATATGTAAGTGCTACATATTATTTCTATACACATGCATACATATATAAATATACCTACACATATCCAAACTGATTCTCAGCTACATTCTGATGTCTGTGTGCTGTGGGACAATGGTCTTGTACCCTGTAAAGATTTGTCTGTTGTATTGGTTTAATAAAATGCTGATTGGCCAGTAGCCAGGCAGGAAGTATAGGTGGGGCAACCAGAATAGGAGAATTATGGGAAGAGGAAAGGCTGAGTCTGCAGTCGTAACCCAGACACAGAAGAAGAAGAGAATGCCTCGCTGACTAAAAGTACCATGCCACATGGCTGACACAGACAAGAATTATAGGTTAATGTAGAAAATAAGAGTTAATAAGAAGCCTGAGCTAATAGATGAACCAGTTTATGATTAATGTTAGACCTCTATTTTCTTTGGGACTGAATGGCTGTAGGACCAGGTGAGACAGAAACCTCTCAACATCTGGCTTTGGCAAATGCATAGAGGAGAGGTGGCACCACAATCCAGCCCCTAGCAGCTCTCAGTGCATTTTATTATCCAGCCATCAGACCTCAATAATAGATCACCCTGGGCAAAGATGAAATGCCTTTGGAAATTAGGCAAGGTGTTATGACTCATTCTCCTGGCCCTTTGTTCTTACTGTGTTCTACATATGCGAGCAGTCTATAGGCTGACAGATTACCCATCTATTTTCTCTGTGGGGACACCATGATCTGTCAATATCTCCACATTTCTCTTGAGAGCCATTCTAGACTTGCAATCATGACAAGTGTGAGTTCCTAGGCAATTGTAGTCAAGCCTCTCTGCTTTGCCCTTAACCTTAAGGAATGCTATTGCATTCAACTGATCCAAGTTCCACATAAATCTCTTTCCATCAACCATGAACTCTGGAGGAGACCTGCCAGTGGCCATTTGGGGGAATATGCATGCTTTCCTTGCTGTTATTTCCCCGTGGCCTTAGCAAGTGCCAAGACTGTGGGCCTGCTCTCCGAAGGATGGCTTTCTGCCCACAAGTGAGCACCTATTCCTAAGTACAACCACTTTCCTATGCTTGAACATCCCTTACCTATCATTAGCTATTGAACCCTGTGACATTTTGGCTTTGCTCAGTGTGATGTTATGTTTTCCAGCTTCTAGAAGTTAGCCTTCTTATAAAGAGTTCGAACCTCAAGCATAAGCTCAGTGGCCAGGAAAGGTAGGGAAATCTCCCAGGGTACGTCAAGGTCTTTCTACTTCTTTCCAGGCTAGGAAGAGAATCATCTCATAATAGGCAACTAAGGTGGGCTAAATATGCAGCTTAGTGATGCAGATTTGTTCAGGACAAAGCTCTAGGGACAATCTAAGAGCTGTGGTCCCAGGTTTTCATAGTAAGAATTGGCTTGCTTAAGCCTTGCATAATCTCTTAAATTCTGTTCTGACTTTTAAGTCTTGGACTTGAACCTCTCAGTTGTAGGAGGTGACAGTGCCATTAACTCCAGGGTAACCTTTTCTGGCACACAGATGGTTTTCAGCTGCTGCTTCCTGCTTCCAACTGTTTGCTGTCTCTCTGTAGAGTATCTTTGGCACCACACAGCAGCCTCTTCATGGCCTCAAAATGACAGATGCAACACAAGAATGAGCATTCTGCCTTCCATTTTAATGTCCTCCGTGGCTTTCTGTCCACTTTCTGTAACATCAGGCAAAGGCTTTGTTTACAAAGGCAAATGCCAAGGCAGAGTTTGGGTGTCATAATGTTTATTGGGGATTATGCATGAAAGGAAGAGGAAGGCACAAGGGCTAAGATAAAGAGGTGATTCAATCACAATAAAGATCCATAGAGCCCTGGTAAACCATCAGGAACTCAGCACCGTGTATCCATCAGTGTTTGAGAGCTGACTGAGTTGCTGGTGCCTTGATTCCTCTGTCTCTGAATCCAGGTGGTCCGCAGAAGGCCAAGGCCTCAGACACCATGTCCCTCTGCTGCTAAAGTGAATATTAGAGGAGTTGCTATCTGGAGGCTACTTGCTGGCGCTGGACAGGTGGACAGGAAGGCCACACCTGGGGCTGTGTTCAGAAATTACATACATGCCTGGGGTCTAGTACATGAGGCATATGTGATGAATGAACCTGTGGGAAAAGACTCTTACTGAGGTGTCTCCAGACACAGATGGTGATGACGTCTTTGCATAAAGGGTGGATGGGGGGCACTTGCTAGGCTTCCTGTGATTTCTGGGTCCTCTGCGTTCAGGAAGGTGGGAAGTCCAAGGAATATCAAGAGCAGCCATAAAATCTGTGGGCACTCCAAATATGGTTTTATCTCTCCTCCCTCTTTTCCTCTTTCATCCCCTCTAGCCCTTCCTTTCTTTCTTCTACTTCCCCTGCCCCCATGAAATGAAGCAATAAGATATTTAGAGATCACAGCATGAAGGCTGGGAAGGATCAAGAGTGCCTGAGGTTGATGCGAAACGAGAAACAACACACACTATCATCTCTATAATGTCTCCCAATCGACTACTCTGACTACTCAGAATGGTGACTCAAAGGCTGGCTTCACGTCCTCAGGTCCAGGAAGATGACAAACTCTTTGGAGACAGGTGGATTAGAATGCCTCCTCTGATTACAGGCAGACTGTGGGATAATTATCCACCACCTGAGCCCTCTGTAGCCTCAGGCTTTGGTGTACTGGCTTTCCAGAAAACTATCAGCAGCCTGGGGTTTAGGGGTGAACAGCCTGTATGTGGCTTTTAGTCCTCATATAGCTGGTCCAGAGGGGCTGTCTGGAACCCAGCTTGAACCCTTTTTTAGAAGTGTCAAAGTCAGAGATAGCGGTCATGGCTGCCAACTCTGCCGCCAGACTAGACCCATATGATGCCTGCAGGGGGCTCAGATGTGGTGGGCGGAAGGGCTGGAGCTTAGGAGCAAAATGACAGTAAAGACAGCAATGATCCCATCCACAGCAGCTGCTGAGCACGCTGGTCCTGGACTGACTTTCAAACTGTCTTCGCAAGACTTGCAAGTGAGAGCTGCTTACCCAACTCCTCTGCTAAAAGGTAACCATTTCAGTGAGTGTCTCCCACCAAGCAGGTACGATTATGACCCAACAACTAAGATGAGACAAGCAAGCCTTCAACACATGAAATAAGTATCTGTCATCCAGGTAGATTTTAGAGTCAGAGCTGGGTGATGCCAAACCATTGGCTGCAATAGTTGGGGGAGGGGGTGGGATGAAGATGCTGCTCTAAAGCTTGCTACCCCTATTTGTCTGCTGCTGCAATGAAAGCCCTGACCATAAGCAACTCAGGCAGACAAGGTTCAGCTCAGCTTCTACTTCCAGGGAGATCGGGGCAGGAACTGAAGCAGAAAGCCTAGAGGAAGGGCTGCCTACGAGATGGCTTTCTGGCTGGTGCTCAGCTAGGTTTTTTTTTTTTTTTTTTTTTTTTAAGTCTGGACCCACCTGCCTAGGGATGGACACCCAGAGTAGGTTGAGGCTCTCCTGCACCAACTGTCAATCAAGACAATCTCTCATTGGCATGACTGCAGGCCCACCTGCTCTGAGAAATTCTTCAGTTGAGGTTTTGTCTTCACTGGACTATGTTGTGTGAGTTGTCAGGGCATCTTCTCTGTACCCCATGGCACCTACATCACAATCACCAAGCAGGTATGCAGAGAGAATGAAAATCTAAGGCACTACAGGCTCAGAACACCAATGATCTTTTCTACGCACACTTGCCCCGAGTCATAAATGGAAGTCAAAGCCAAAGCTATGACCTGAGCTCATGGAACAATGGAGAGTCTGCCATGGTCACTGGATCAGGAATGGGCAAGGAAGACACTTTTGTGCTTTAGTTTTTTCTGTTTGTCGACAGAGACCCAAGAGACAGGGATGTGTGTGACTGGTTAATGAGCATGTCATCTCTAAGCAACGAGGGCAAAACCTATGACAACATGTGGAGAGATGTCTGGCTTATGACTACTCTTAAGACAATGATAATGATGTTGAAGCTGATGACCATGAAGATGTTGGCAAATGATAGCACTATGAACACAGAGAACTCATATGTCAAAAGTGTACTATGCAATACAATTGTCCCCACAACTCCATCATATGATCACAAGTGTCATTAATCTGTCAATTTTCTTGAAGGAGAAACTGAAGGACAGAGAGGTAAAACCATTCAAGACATGAAGCAGAGGAAGTGGTAGAGACCTGTGCTGCAAATAGAGAAAAACATGGACTAGAACAGCAGAGGAAGCTTCCCCTGGCAAACCAGAGTCCTCTAGCCCAGCAGGAAGCGGCCTTTCAGAGACTTCTCTACCAGAGGCAGAAGCCCCTCCTGCTCCCTGCCCACAGGTTAGATGCTAAGAAAGCAGCTGGACATGGTGATGGTTAAAATTCCCTTGGTTCTTGCTCTTTGGGATTCTGTAAGGTTTCAAATGTCCTCGAGTGACTTTCCTGGACCTTTTTTGCATAAAGCCAAGATTGGGGTTAATCTGCCATCAGCTACAGGCAGCCATTTACACGGTCTCTGTGGGGAAGAAGGCAGATTTACAAAGTCAGATCTAATTAAGACGCACAGACTTTCTTAAGGAAACAGTGATTCTGCATCACAATGAGGATAAACACAGCCCAGAATGGGGAATTGCTAATTGTTCATCACAGCTGGGAGCGCCACTCTTCCTTTGATACCAAACTTACTGCCCGTGCCTGCAAACTTCTTCCCAAATTCTTCCCTAGTGGCATGGCAGAAGGATAAATCAGCACCATTTTCTGAATCCTTCTGGACTGAAAAGGAGTCCCAGTCCTCTGAATTTTGACTTACCCAGACTTCTGTCTAAAACATTTCTTGCCTTAGGGTTTACTTGGGAGGAATTCATGGTTTTAAGAGAGGGACCAGGAGGGAGTCGAGTTGGGAAACCGCTGTCCGGTTAATTATACTGGCATCACAGTAGCAGCATCCAGAACTTACAAAGCGTACCAGGACATCTCCAAACCTACCAACTTGAGCAGGGAAGCAGGTTTAAGGGGCACCAACTCATCTCCCCTCTACCTGCCCACTGAATGTTTTCCTCACCACTGCACAGAGCTCAGAAGTACATAGGCAGGTTCCCTAGCCCAAGGCCATTGAACTAGGCAGAGAAACGCCTCCCCATGATGCAGCTCATTACATTTCAGGTGGCCTTCTGTGTAGGATCCTGTTCTTTCAAACCCTGTCCCTCTGTCCTCACTGTCGTCTTGAACTTGTGATATCTGTGATGGCTGCTTGTTGGGAGACAACACTTCCTACAGGTCCCCTGTACAAAAAACATACTAGAGACCTGAGATCTAGAATTGACCCTAGTCCACTGGTGGGCCCTAGTTTTTCCCTTGTCCTTAACTCTGGCACACTTACCTCCCTCCCGTGCCTCAGCCCGCGCTCCGGAATCATATCCTCCAGTCATTCTGCCTGGACAGCTCTAGTCTTAGCTCTTTGAAAGCCATGACTTAAACTCCAGATCTCCCCTCTCTCTCATAATACTACTGGGCAATAGATAGCCATAGGGGGCTAAGTGGGACCCTATCACCTCATTGCTGAACTATTTCCTAGAGGATAGATTCAGGGAGACAGGGAGTCATTGCTTTCAGTTTTGTGCCCCTTCATGACTCCTTCAAGCTCCGATAGGTAGTCCAAGTTAAGTCGGGAGCATAACCCCAGCCCCTGGCATCCATCCCAGCCCCCTGGCCTGGGAGTTGCTTTAGTCTGGACTCTAAATCCCAGCATGCCAGGTCCTGACCACTCCCACAAGGTATTCCTCCCAGAGGAGGAACGCGTGGTCCCGGGTGTTTGCATGTGCTCCCGGCTTTCCTGTCTCCCCACCCTGCGCTCAGCCACGGAAGAGTGTTGTACTTAATAAAACATGGGCATTGTATTTGGTTTAATCTGACCTAGTTTTTGCGCTGGCAGAGCCACCCTGTCTTAGGATTTTTTTTTTCCTAACATTCCAAATCCAGTGATCACAAAGATGGTCCTGGTTACACTGACTGGATCACAAAGCAAACCCCAAAGTCCTTAATCTGAGAAAGGGACAGGTAGGGAGGAGGGAGGTCGACAGAGATGGGAGACAGGGGGAGGTATGAAAGGGTAAGCGGGGGAAGAGCAATGGGAGCACATTAGATACACACATGAAACGATCAAATTAATCAAAGAATTAAAGAAAACAAGCATGCTTTGGTGCCCTGTGTGTGGCAAGGCTCCATTAAACATGATGCATTGTGTGGTTTGCTGCCTCCAGCCCTGGATCTCTCCTCTAATGTGCTCTTTTTTCAGTTGCTCACTAGACAGTCACTTCATTTTAGTGAGTTCTTTACAAGGGAGGACCCTCAACTTTGGGGCTTTTCACGTGGCAGTGACTGCATGGAACACTTCCCTGGTTTCTTTCATGCATTCCCACTGGATAGGACATAGGGAACCCATTTTTGAAGGTGAGGATAAAGGAGCTGGGAGATAACAGGTACCTTTATTAAGTGCCACCTCAAAGCAATTGCTGGTAGAACTGGATGTCAAAGCCTGAGCTCAGTCCATCTCTGCAAACAACTTGCCAGAGAACTTGTAGCTCCTATGTAGGTGTGTAGTATTCTCTCTTCCTGGGCACATTTATGGTCACACATATTGTAGGTACCAGAAAATATTGGAAGAAGTAGCTAGGCAGTGGGTGAGCCACTGGCAGATGATAATAGGGATCCTGAGGCGTGAGGCTTGGACAAAGGACGGAATCCTGAATGGTGAAAAGCTTTGTAAGGCATCCTGTAGAACTAGAGGGCCTTGAAGGAAAGGGATTTGTGAAAAGCATATTCATGTGCTGTGCTCCATCACAGCTCAGTGCTGGCTCTGAGTTTTGATTTTTTCCATTAAAATAAGGGATTGTTTTCAAGTAAAAGCTATAAATTCAAATAGTTGAGCTACAAGCAGGACAGAAGGAACCTTGACTGGAGGACTTTGTTAAGGCAAGGTTACATAGTGAATAGTTCAGATTGACCTTGAACTTGTGATCCTCTTGTCTTGGCCTCCTGTGTCTGGGTTAACAGGAATATACAATCACACCTAACCATTGAATAAGCGTCATTTATATCAGTGATGTTTAGAGTTATGGAGGACCTAATGCATAGGGGGATCATGTATCCATTTTATGGAAAGCCATGACTTCTCCTTTTGATGACCACATGAGAAGGTACAAAGGGCTGTCATCACTGATTACTTCTGAATATAACCTTGAAATGTGGATTCTTATATGAGGTATCTTTGCATCATTAAATATTGACCATTAGATCAATTTATTTATTTATTGAGACAAAGACTTATGAAGCCCAGGCTGTCCTTGAACTTACTATGGAGTAGATCTTAAGCCTCTGATCCTGCTGCCTCTACTTCCAGAGAGCTGCAGTGATAGGTATGTGTTGTTCCCTCAGTGTTTTTGCTTCTCTGAGTGCACCAGTGCCTGCCACAGATCAGTACCCAGACAAACTGAGGTGCGATTGAGTTGGCGAAGGCTCTATGTAATATACAGAGGCCATGACCCTCTGAGGTGTTGGGAGCTGCAGACCCTAAGACCCTGAACTTTCTATGACCTCCTGCTGGAGTAAACAACTTGCTTTTCTATGCTTGCAGCTGCTCTGAGAACAGAACCCTCATGAGTTTCTGAAAACAAGGAAGTGGTTTCTGGTGGGCTTGCAGAGGAAAATCCCGAGAGCCACTACTTGCTTCAAGAGTGACCTACGTATTTGTGTTCTTTAATCCCTAGACCCTTGCCCAACCATGGTTCCAGGTGGTACAGGTGCCACACCAAGGAAACTGATGGAGTTGCCTCTGAATATCTTCCATTTAAATGGACCCTCTGCCTTCCAAATTCAGCAGCCTATTTCCACCTAGTGGGGTAAGACCCCCCCTTCTACTCTTACGGATAGTTTTGGTCAGGAGAACCGATGCAGCACCCAGATACAGAGAGGAAGGTGGAAGTCAAAAATATTGGTCCACCTTCCCCAAAATCTATCATACAGTGGCAGTGCACCTCCCCCGACAGGCTTTGTTACTTAGATACCACTTCCCGCTAGCATCGCTGTTCCCTTGCCCTCAACACTCGCTATTGCTCCAATGACTCTTTGATGCTGGTGTTTAAATGCTCATCTCACTAGAGCCAAGTTCACCTGTGAGGAGAGGCCAGCCCTACGAGCATGGCAATTACACCCCAAAGCAGATGGTTGTGTTTGCTTCTTTTTCTGATACTCCCTCTAGACTGGGAGATGATGATTCTTGTTTGCACATATTCTGAATTGCTTACTTGAAATGCATTTTTTTTGCTCAAATCTGTGCATCTTTTTTTGTTACTTAGGACCCGAACAGGCAAGACAAACTCTGTGGAGATACATTGTCACATCCGGGCACATCTTAAAGGCGGTGGGCTCTGGTGTTGTTACTCCATTCTCTATGATTTCACAACAGGCTATCACCCAGAAGGAAATTGTGGCCACCATCTTCCAGCTGCTATGAGCCTCCTCCACATTCCATTCAGAGTGGAGCTTACTACCTTAAGTGCACTTGTGATGTGGGATAAGACAGGAACAGTACAGAGCTTTATGCATGAGGCAAATTCTCTTTAAAATATTAGTTTTTATTATTATTATTTGGGCATGCATATATCTGTGTGTGTGTATTTGTACATGTGAGTGTAGGTGCCTGTGCAGGCCAGAAAAGGGTGTTAGAAACCCTGGAGCTAGAGTTTTTTGCAGGAGTGAGTTTCCCAAAGGCAATTCCAAAAGGCTTTGATGGTATTTAATTTTGAGACCACAGCAAGAATCTGGTGTGCTGTTCTATGGTGAGAATGGGAATCTCTGATGTTTTCATTGACATAGTTGTTGGTGACAGTCTTTCCAGGTAGAGGTTACCAGAATGTGATGAGATTTGCTGGCTTCGTTACCAGCTCAGACACCATCATTTGTCACTTTATTCTGCCCGGATGCCTGGCTCCTGGCAAGTCAATTGTGTCCCAGTGTGACAGACCACAAATAAGGTGGGAGACTTCTTTTGTGGAGTCCACGGCCTCCCAATCTATGTAGATTCAACAGGACCCATTTCTACATCTGCTGGAGTCTGAGTTGGCCCTGTACCTTGGCCTTGAACTTGCTTTGTATTCCAGTCAAGACTTAAACTTGCAATTTTCCTGTTGTAGCATCTCAAGCAGCTGAGGTTACAGCCCTGTGCTACCAAGGCCTGACTGTCTGAACAGAGTATACCAAACAGGTGTGTCACATGTTACTGATGGAGTAGGGAACTCTGCCCGGTTTTGAAAACCATCCTCAGGCTGACCAATTCACCAGAAAGGCCCAAAAATTCAGAAAAATTGCTATATTCGTGACTGTAGTTTGTTTGGGGGGTGGGGGCAAAAGAATACAAGAAGAAGTTTGTGAATGGGTCAAGCCTTTAGTGGTCCCTTTTTGCACTTGTACAGAGAGCACTTAGTTCCACTTAGTAGTGGCTTGTGGCAGAAACACAAGCAAAATGCTGACTCCCCTGAGCCTTGGTATCGCCGATTTTTATTGGGAGTCACTGGAAGAGGTAGACAGTGTTTGCAAGTCTGATCTCTTGACTTGGATCCTAGATTTACCCAGAGGTCAGATGCTAAGGCTTTAAGTATGCACATTCGTCCACAGCAAGTCCTGTCTAGTATAACCTATGTGCCATGCCCTGAACCGTAAAGCATGGGAAGATACTCTTACCAGGCAAGATGTTCCAGGGTATCCCTGATCCAGCATCAATCCCAAAGACCTTGAAAAGGTAAGAATTTTTCCCTTGTTGGGAGGAGAGTAGTGTGGAATATTAGTTTAAATTGTTTGACATTTATTTATGCTGTGGAATGGTTGCTTAATGATGCAAAGATGTGTTATATTCTTTTCTATTTTATTTGTTTAACCTGTAAAGCAGTATTACTTTGCTCATCTAAAACATTTGATTGGTCTAAAAAAGAGCTGAATAGCCAATAGCTAGGCAGGAGAGAGAAGCAGGTAGTGCTGCCAGGCGAAGACAATAAATAGGAGAACTCTAAGCTTAAAGGAGAGAAGGGAGGGGTGAGAAAAGCAGAAGGAGAGGACTACAACCAAGGGCAGCTACCCAGCCAGAGTAAGGAAAGAAATATAGAGAGAATAGAGAAAGGTAAAAACCCCAGAGGCAAAGATGTAGTTAAAGAGAAATGGGATAATTTAAGTTAGAAAAGCTGGCTAGAAACAAGCCAAGTTTAGCTTGGGTATTCATAAGTAAGGATAAGTCTCCAAGTATTAATTTGGAAGCTGGGTGTCAGCCCCCCCCCCCAAAATTTAAAAAACAAACTACATTTTGGCATACCAATGTGAGGCTTGAATACCCACCTAGGGCCTGAGAAAGCTGGGGGGGAAAAAGATATGGCTCCTTTAAGAGTCTCTGCCATATAACAGAGCACTTAAATAGACTTTCATGTTGAGGAGAAACAAAAACAAAACAAAAAACAAAACAAAAAAAAAAAGCCTGCCACAGTTCAGGGCTCCGGCATTCCAGAGCTACCTGGAGGGTTGAATGCAGTTCTTGGTCACGTATCTCTAACCAGGCTCTCCAGCTCTAGGCTTGGCTCCCTTAGACCCCAGAAGTAGGCAGAGCCAGCCACCAAAGCTGCAGTGGAGGGCCTAGCTGTGGAGCTTAGCACTTCGAAGGTTTAATGCAGTCAAAAAGACTAGAGATATACAGTAAAGAGGTCCAGATGGAAATAAAAAAAGCCTCTAAACTGTTTCTAGTATGTTTAAAAATGTGTAGGCTTAAGAAAAAAAAGTATAGTCAGAGAGTTTAAAAATAGTAAAGTCTTCAAAAAAGAGAGTAACAGTAATATAAATAAGTCACATAAAGATAAAAATACCCAAGGAGTCTGGATCCTGTATGGTATTGTGTTGTCTTTGAAATTTTTGGTTGCCGATAAGCAAATGCTTATCATGACATGCTAAGAGACATGGAATTGAAAGAGTAAGAAGGCTGACAGCCTTATGCAGTTTGTCAAAATGATTGATACTGCCCAGCCAGAGGTCCAGGGCAAAGGATGCTTGCACAGCAGATGGGGGAGAAAATGATCTGTAATATGGAGAGAGACATGCAGTTTCAGAAGATCTATTTTCTTCTCAAGCAGAAGGATGGGTAGCACCACTGGATAGCTAGTGTGTCTCTCTGCGTATATCTTTCTTCCTCTCATCCTCCTTCCCCACTCTCCCAACATCATTTAGACTTTGCTTTCCTCATTCTCATTCTAGACTTTCATCAGAAGACAGGGGAGCTACAAGGAAGCCTTGACTCATCTCTCAGACCAGGGTCCTTCCTGCCAGCCCATCCCATTGGTGGACTGTTAGCCCCTCTGGTTAGGTGCCCCGTGGTGGACAGTCTCAGGGATCTGAGCAGGTCCTGTGGTCCTCAGGATTTCTCGCTTGTAGAATGGAGATGTTCTCTGCCTCATCTCACCACTGGCAAGTATTTTGGATATCTGCCCTATGGCTTTCTGTTGAGTTCTAGTTTTAGAGAGGAAATATCTGAGACTGAGAAAAGTCAAGTGCACAGTCTATGCCCGTGACTTAGTTCCTTTCTTTATGACCCACTTTGCAAACCGGATTCTCTGGTTCAGTGTCCCTATTGATGTACAGGGGAATGTCAAATTGCTTTATTAGTCAGATGCCTACAGTTAAGATGTTCAGGGTAGGGTGGTGGGGAGAACATCTGCACTGAAGCCCCGCACATCATCTCTCCAGGCAACGTCAATGTTAAGAATTTATCTCAAGAGGTGAGATTAAGTGTTGTACACAGCAGAGCCATGGGCACAGACAAAGCAGCTGCCACAGTATTTGCAATAGAAAAAAGCCACTAATAGAGCAATACTGAAATAATAAAGCTATTTGAAAATAAAATGTTAAACTACTTGATAATAGATTGTAGCACTGTGAGGATGGAAAACACTTCAAAGTACATATAATAAATGAGCAGATAAATTAAGCCCGATGTGGACGTAACAAGATAGACATGAACCGAGTGAGATCAATGCCTACAGTTGATTGAAGAGAGACTCGCAGAACAATGTACGTAGTTTGTTCTTGTTCTGGAACCCAGTCCATGTATCTCCGCCCCTCCTTTCAGGAGTCAAATGCACCGAAGTTGTCACTAATGCCGCAGAGGAGGTTCTTGGTGCTAACTTCTGGAGAACGCTATTAGTTGACTAGCTCTCTAATTTATCTTTTTCATCCAATGAAATGCGTGAGACAAATTTACATGAAAACAAGCACGCTCTGCATCCCGGTCCTAATGACTGCCTAATACATCATTATGTGCAGTTTTCATTACTTGTGCTGATACTTAGGTTACGGGCCATTTTTCACAATTACAGATAGTGCCGAGATGATCATCCCGTGCATATGTCTCTGTCTGCTGGTGCTGTATTACTAGGTGCTAGCGAAATTGAGAAGTTTTTCATGCTTATACACTTGACATTTTGCTTCTTGATTAATTTTGAATCCCGAGCCTGCTCTGTCACTTAACCTGCTGTGGGCTGGTGGCTCAAAAAACTTCTGATATCTCTTCCGAAAGTAGGAGCCCATCCTGAGGGGTCTGAGAGGAAAGTGGGTAAAATATAAGTTTATAGAGGGCTGAGTATGAAATCTATCAAGAACAGAAAGACCCAAGTAGGAGGAGCCCTGATGCACGGGGCCCTGAGCCTCTAAGAGACGGCGGTAGGATGAAAACTGTCTGGCAGGCAGACAGGGTGAGAGGTGCCATGTGCTCTTCTTACCAGCTGAAGAGACACCCCCTTCTCATTATGAAGAGGCCCTTGATAACCACAGGAATCACATCCTAAAGTGGGTGTGGCTCTCCCACTCAGGAAACAGCCCAGTTTCCACAATCAGCAGGCACGGGAGCCAGGCTAATGGAAACTGCATTACAGATGGTCACTGTGTAGAGGCCTCAGAAGCATCAGTTTCTAGGCTGTTGGGTGCAGGGGCAGCAGAGGGCTATGGCTTCCAGATAATATGGCCGGCTGAAGCCCATTTTCCACCTTGGTCACAGACACCAATGCCCTGATAATTTCTAAGGTGAATATGTTTGTTTGGCTCAGGGTTCTGGAGGTTGGAAGTCTGAAAACTGGAAGTTGCTTGTGGCAAAGGCCTTTTTTGCTGTGTTATAGGCTGGTGGATTGAATCACCCAGCAGGAGAAAGATCCTGAAACTTGCTGTCATAATTCCTTGACAGTAGCAACTATCAGTTCCTCTCGTTGCCTGACAAAAAGAGCTTAAAGGCTTCGTGCTTGAGTCACATATGAGTGGGTATTATCCATCATGATGGGGAAGGCATAGCAGTAGGCAGGTAGTGGTTGGTCACATTGCACCCATAGTCAGGAAGCCAAGAATTATAAATGACACCCCTCAATTTACTTCACATTTAGGGTGAATCTTATCTCGGTTTGTCCTTTCAGAAACACCTCTCACAGACACGCACAGGATTTTGTTTCTATAGCAATTCCAAATTCTACCAAAGTGACAGTGGAAGCAGAGCCCCCAGCCGTAGCCTCTCAACGTTACCATAGGGATTAAAGTTTACATCGTGGGACTTTGGAGGACATAGTCACACCTGAGCAGCCATCATCAGAGTGGAGAGGAATCCTGGGAATAGAGAATGGGACAGAAGAGCGAGATAGGGGGATCAGAAATGGAATTGATTATGGTGCTTCAAAGGGCTGGTTTCTTATTCACCCATACTGCACACGAGGAACAGACCTGGCTCCAGGTGTCCATAGCAGGGCAAGTTATTTAAGAGGATATTTTGAATGGCTATGAAGCTGGGATTGTGTTTAGCAACATTTATTCATGAACTTTGCAGATACCAAAGAGAATCAAGAAAAGAAAAAGACTTATGATCATTCTTCCAAGTGCTGTGGTCCTAAAATCATTGTGGCAGATGGTGACCACTATGGAAATTGCTGGCCTCTCTGTCTAGTGCAGCAGTAACTTCCACCCATCAGAGGCACTGTGAGCATCAGGTTCAGGGTGCCTGGGTGGTTCAGGGGTCCTATGGATGTGCTTCCTTCCATGTCCCTCCTACTCTGGAGCTCTGTGGGTCTTCTCCGTAGAGCCCAGCTGGGAACTGCCTGGTATGAACCTCACCTGTCCAACTGGCTGATGGCTTCTGCGTGTTGTAGTTCTAATCCAAGGCAGTCAGCATGGGCTCTTGTGGATTTTTGCGTGTGAATGGGAAGTTTCAGGCGATTTAAACAAAAGGAAGCATGCATTGTAAGGGATGGTGAGTCTAGGAGAGCTGACACTTTTCTGTGTAGCAACCGTCATCTTGGTATGTTATCTCATTTCAGAGAAAGGAGATCAGGTGGTATGAATGCCACTGACAATGGGAGATGAGAAGGACAGGGAAGAGTAATCCTGTTCAGATCTGACTGGCAGAGGAACCCTGAGACAGTGTGTAATACTCCAGATAGAATGTGCTTGGTACTTTGGAGGAGGAGCATGATGGGAGCACATTAGCTGGAAAGGGGCTGCTGGGAAAATCAGGAACTCTATGCATGGGATGACTTTGGTTTTGGTTATCTGGTGAAGGGAACTTTGAAGAATTTTAAATTATTTTACATACTAACTGAAGTTTCCCCTCCCTCCTTCCCTTCCCATCTACTCCTGTCTTCATTCAGAAAGGGGCAGGCCTCCCATGGGCTTGAACAAAGCATGGGGCATCAAGTTGACAGAACCGAGCTCCTCCCCTTGCATGAAGGCTGAACAAGGTAATTCAGCATGGTGGACATGTTCCCAAAAGTCAGCTAAGCACAGGAACAGGTCCTGATCTCACTGCAAGGAACCTTCAGAGACCAAACTACACAACTGTTGCATGTGGAGGGCCTAGGTTGGTCCCATGCAGGCTCCCTCTTCCAGCAGTGCTGAGGCCTGATTACATGTTGTCTGGATCACTCTGGATGCTTGTCCAGCATCTCCGTGAGTAATCTTTCATTTGGGACCTCTCCCATCTCACCCTAAGTGGAAATGGAAAACAGTCTATTATCTCAAAGCAGAGACAAAAAAATGACTTCAGCTTCCTGTGGAAAATGCTTAGTCAATTTCTCTTCCCCACACCTTCTTTGAACATAGTGGTGAATGAGACCCCGTGTAGCACCAGCCCTGGCTGAGGGTACATGAGACTCCGTGCCCTAGGTAACTGATCATTTAGATTACGAGAGCCCGAATTCCAGGAGCAAAGAGGCTTGAGCACCTGGCTTTGTTTCGCTAGGCACAGAGTTACTTCAAAGCGTGCCGTGCAAATCTTATGGGAGGAGACAAATGGATTCCAAGCAAAAGTAACATTTTGTGAACAATTTTGTCTGCTCTTAGTGAAAAAACTGTAGGAAAGAGGAAGCCATCATCATAAAGCAATGGGGTAATGCATTTCTTAAGTGTTTTTAAGCCATCATAGGGCTGGATATAGGGCTCGGAAGTTAATAGCACTTACTGCTGCTGCAGAGGACCCAGGTTTGGTTCTCAGGACCCACACCAAGTAGGCTCACAACCACCAATAACCCCAGTGGATCCAATGCTCTTCCCTAGCTCCTCGGGTACCTGCAAGGATGTGGTGCACACATACTCAGGCTCACAAACACAAAATCAAATCTTGAAGTCCTGTATACAGTGTCCATTGTTAAAAGCAGAGCAATCATTTGTAAAGTGTCCAATAGAAAGCTCACCAGGGAACCCAGGGAGGTGGTGGGGAGCACACCGAGTGAGAGGCTGTATAATTAGCCTTTCCCAATGCCAGTTTTACAATGGCCTGGATGAACATGGCTTAAACTCTATAAATTGGGTTCTTAAATTTTTACCTTTGACATTTGTTTATTGATTGCTTTCGTGTATATGTGAGGGCATGCATGGGGCCGTGTGTTTATGTATAAAAGTCAGAGGGCAACTTGAAGGAGTCAGTTCTCCTACCATGTGGGTTCTGTGGAGAAACTCAGGTTGTGTGTTCACACGTGTGTTTTTTCACTTCATGTGTAGTGTAGTTTGTCTTTTTCTTCAGTAACATTTCCAGACTCCAAATAGGAGCCGCTCCCCACTGACTGTCTGGAGTCCCAGGAAGAGTTTCTATTGACAGGTGGGGTTATACCCTAAGATTTCACGTTGCTTCCACCAGTTCATCTTGTTTTAAATCTACCTACATGCCATTCATTCGCCTTGGAAGATCCTGCTATAGTTGATACTCATTACATTTGGAATTCTTCACTCTTAAAGCATCTTTGCCTAGCTAGGCACATGCCTTTAATCCCAGCACTTGGGAAGCAGAGGCAGGCAAATCTGGGTTTAAAGCCAGTCTGGTCTACAGGGCGAGTTCCAGGACAGTCGTTGACTGTTACACAGAGAAACCCTGTCAAAATCTTTACTGTTTTTGTTGTGGAATTTTCTAATGTAAAAAGCTGGACTAAGGGACAAGGTGCCAACACTCAGCGTCAGCAATCATTGACGTTCATCTCATCGTCCTTTCATTTGGTAGTTGGGGAACTCAAGGCAGTGTTTCTCCAGCACACAGCCCACTGCATTTCATGTTAGACTCAATCTCTTCCTATTCTTCCTTCTTGAGTGTGGCAGCCGATATTGGGAGCTTTTTGGTGGGGGAAGGACAATGGTTCACCCACACAAGTACTCCCTGCCCTTGCCGTGCCTGTGTGGAGACACACTGACTCTAGAGATGGGGCTGAAAGAGGATGAAAGGAGCCTGGTTCATGGCAAAGTGTCCATAAGTGAAACCGATGTGGACTCTTTTCTGCTGTCTGGTCCTTCAGGGACAGCTATTAAGCGTAGCTGTTTTCTTTGTTGCTCAAATATAACCATAAATCAAGTGATTTTAAAAACTCAGATGTGCTATTACAAAGGTAAGGTGCTGTGGGGGCTTTGGACTTGAAGAGCCAAGGGCGGGCCTAGCCACGTTTCTCTGCTGTAGACGGTACCCACGTTCCCTCTTCCCTTCCAAGCCAGCAGTGCACCATTAACTGTCCTGAGCCTCGCCCTCACCGTTCCCCTTCTGATCACATGAAGAGCCAGGACTCCCTAGTTACTAAGACAATCTAGGATACTCTCTTCACCTCCA
Source organism: Arvicola amphibius (assembly GCF_903992535.2). Classification (NCBI taxonomy): domain Eukaryota; kingdom Metazoa; phylum Chordata; class Mammalia; order Rodentia; family Cricetidae; genus Arvicola; species Arvicola amphibius. The sequence goes on along the minus strand of NC_052055.2, from coordinate 31,465,031 downwards.
GGTTCTCATTCACATTTCACAGCTCCCCTCACATCTTAGAGGTTCTAGGGTTGGACACGAGTGTCTTTGGCAAAACATTCTGCCTACCCATACCAAGTATTTTCTGTAGGACACAAATCTCCCCCAAGCGTACCTTCCTTCCACGTAGCCCTCTGTGTAGGGACAATGCTCGACTACTGATCTCCTTGTTGGCGTGGGTCACTAATCTTCCTCGGACATAGCCCTAGGAAATATCCGTCACCTATAAATTTCCCTGTATTCATTTTCCCACCCTAAACTGCACTCTGGGATTCACACAGCATCTCCATCTTATTTAACTACTGCTTTCTAAGAATCTATGAGTCCTAGTGGATCATCTGCTTTAAGATTGATCCCAGGACCCTCTCTACCTTTATCAAGTCACCACACTCAAGCCCCCAGAAATTACTTCATGTCTGTTCCCTTGCCCATGGTCTCTCTACCCAGATTCCTACTCTTGAACATGCCCATTTTGCAAGTTTTTTAAAAAATCTTTCTTAATCCCATTCCTGGCACCTAGAATGGTGAAGACCTTTGTATGAGTTCAGTATTTGCTTATTGCTATGGTATTGGTGTTTAACACCCTCATCCCTAAAGTGCCAGCACTAGAAGGTGAAACCTCTGGGAGGCATCTTCCGTAGCAATGTAACTAGGTACTGGGTAAATTTGTAAAGACCAGAAACATATTTCTTATAGTTATGAAGCCTTGGAAGTTCAAGGACAAGCAGCTACAGGCTTTGTGTCTGTTGAAGTTGCTGGTCTCCAAGAGGACTCCTTGTATAGTGAGCCTTGAAGGGAGGAAATACCGGGCCACTGTGTGATAGAAGGCAGAAGAGCAGAGGGGTTTGGGGAGGGAGTCAACAGTCTTCTCAGTCCTTCTACACACTAGCTTCCTTGTATTTCTGAGCAGGGACTTCAGAAGTTGAATGTTTCCCAGAAAGCCCCATTCCCCAGTACTGCACTGAGGATGCAGACTGAATTAGAGGGTGCACATTCTACTTTTGTAGGATGGGTTTAAGTCAAGAAAGCTTAGAGCCCAGGAATGACATTGGAGCCTTTATAAGAAAGATTCAGAGAATTAGTGTATCAGTAGGCATTCTGGCCCTTTAGCAAACACTCGGGAGAGCAGAATTTCTTTCATCTTCTTGGAAGTTCTACTCCACTGTGGGTTGGTTTCATTGCATTTGGTTCTATGGTGAAACAATAGTTTATGGTAGAACCATTGGCAGAGAAAAATACTTCATAGTACCCATGATGTGAAAGACAAGAGGCAAAGGAGGGAGCTGGAGTCCTGTCCCCCTCTAAGAACAAGCCCTTCATTATTCTAAGACTTCCCACAGAGGCCCACTCCTGAACAGTGCTGGGGCTAGAGACCAAGCCCTTAGTACATGGGAAGGACATATATAAAAACCACAGTTAGTCCCCTCCACCAGGAAAAGACACGGGGCAGTGGCATTCATGCCGACAGCAGCCCTCACCTCCACCTGCTGGTACCATAACCATTCCCTTTCAGGTCCAGAGCCATGTTCTGCTGTTTGTAAGCTGCCTAGTTTGTGGTGCCCTTTTAGTAGCTGGCATGGACTAAGTATTGACTGAATGTTGGAAAGATTCTACACGGTGGTATTTTAGGTCCCTTGATCATCTGTCAAAGGACTGCTGTGAGAAGTCATCCAGTTCATCATTAGGCTGTTGTTCCTAAGATCTCTCTGGCACCTAACAAATGAAGACACCAAAGAGGGTAACTCTTTGTGAAAGACACTGTACACGTGTGTGTGTGTGTGTGTGTGTGTGTGTGTGTTTGTGCGTGCGCATGTTCGCTGGGGGGTTACTGGGTTCCACTTTGAGTAGAGCAGTCCACTTGATGAAAACCAGTGACCAGAGAACCTCTTCCTGTCTATGCAGACACTTCAAGGAGCAAGTGGTATGATCCATACTTAACTAGAAGGCAGGTTTTGAGCCATCCCATACGCTTATAGAAAAATGCACAGGTCTACAAACAAATCAAACCAACCCCCCCCCCCCCCCCCTCTCTCTCTCACCCACACACACACACACACACACACACACACACACACACACCGTCAATCACCCAGGTCCACACCTGCCTCTGGACCTGTAATGATTTGTAGCTTGTGCAGACTGCCTGAGGCTTCTTAGACTTGTTTTCAATAATCAAACATTTCCATTATTTTTTCCCTTGCCATTACTATTACTTTAAGATCTTTACCTTCAAATCTGGAGGCAACATGAGGCCCACAATTATTTCCTGCGGTTTTAAGACCATGCAGTTTAAGTCCATATGCACATCTAGGCACACGCATACACGTAGATAGACACACATGACCAACTTCTCCACTGGAAACAGCTGAAGAGGACATGAAAAGGTCATATCTTGTCAGGAAAGGGTGGGTGGCTGTTCCTGGTTTTCTTCCAAGTTCAGACAGATAGATGTTCACAGCAGCCAGGAGAGGGCTTGCAGGCCCAGGCTCCTCAGGGTCTTCTTACCCCAGCCTCCCGTCTTACCAGCTCTCATTAGGCAAAGACAGATAAACAAAGGCAGTGTCTTAGAACTTCTAGACATTTCCATATCCAAGGCTCCATGTCTGTAGAACAATTTGGTTCTGCAAGGAGTACATCAGGCTGGAAGAATCCCAACTGAAGATCCTCAGGTCTCCACAGCAAGCCTGTCTCTTCAGCTGGTCTCTAGGAAATGTGGGATGGAGAAGTCGGGAACCGAGCCTCTCCAGCTCTGCATCCTAGCTTTCACTGCTGCAGGAGCATAGAGATGCTGAGGGATCCAGAACCGTGCCCGAGGGAGGGACTGTGACCAAGACAGCTTCAGTGTAGTGAACAGGACAGGATGGAGGAATGGAACCTATCAAATTGGGAAATGTGGGAGTCGCCGGTCTCTGGGATAGAAGCCACCATTTGGTGTGGTTATTTCTGCTCCGGGGTACAAAGGACTGCAGAGTGATACATTGGTACAGCCTGTCTTCCTGTCCCATCATGTACTACCCTCAACCTTTGTGCCAGGAGTAGGTAATGTGGGTAGAATGAACGGATGCAATGGCTAGAAGGGGAGGAGAGACTGCAGCCCAGAGGACGGAGTTTGTTTACAGTCGGAGACCATGCTGTTGAGTCTGCTCAGATGCAGGAGTGGGGAAGAAAAAAAAATGAAAAAAAAATCTAATTTCAGGAACCTTGAGGAGAGGGGTGCCCCTGGGAGAGTCAGTCTATGTTCCTGACGACATGAAATACCGTATGTGGTTTCTTTTAAGGACTCATACTCCATCTATAGTGTGCTCTGTGGAGAGCGCCCGGGTATGACAAGAGCTTCCAAACAGTTAAGGCAGTTTCCTGTCCTTGTGCTGGTGTGAGGCTCTGCTCCATCCCAAACTAAAGATGTCACATCTGTTAGCATTCAGGCATTATGCTGGTTCGCCCCCATTACCTGGCAAGATGCACCTAGCTAGTCCCAGACTCTTACAGCCATGTATACACTTGTCAGTCCAGGGCCCTACGGCTGTACATTATTACATCATGTGCTGCGTAACTATAGAAGGCTCTGTAGGCATGCGCAAAGGTCCCCTTTTTATTAAGATCCTCTTCACTTTTCTGCTCAACTATCATGACCCTCCCCCCCCCCCCCAACCCCGCCCCCACCCCCCACACCCGCTTCACCCTTCTATCAATAAACTTCCATGTGGGTTCGTTGTATATTGCGGTTCATTCTCACTGCTGCAGCTAAACAACATTTGGTTCTGTGACTGTCAGGCTCTCCCAGCGGTCCCTTACACCCCCAAGATAGTCAAGCACGTGGGGACCCTTAATGACAGCCCACGTTCCAACTACTCTGTTGGGGCCCTCCGCAAAACATTGGCTTCAATTCTTGAGTTCCTCTTCTCCCAGTCGGTGTAAACGCTTCCCTGGACCCTCAGAAATGACTGTTGACTGTCCAGCCTCTTGCCCAGTGTTCTTGAAAATAGGAAACCCCCAGCCACCACCTTCAAAGGCTACGGCTGGCTCCCTTTGCTGACAATCACCTCCATCTTGTTCCCCATGACTGAGGCCCTTTCTCATCTTGGACAAGCATCCTTTGGTCATAGTCTCTTCTGCATCTGCCGTCACTGGGGGGACAGCTAGTGCCTTATCTCTGAGATACCCTGTTCTTTTGACTGATGAGTCACTAAACAACTTGAATTTTACTTGGGTTATGTCGTTTATATTCCCTTTGCATTAAAATTCCTGTAGGGGAAATTCTGGAAGGCAATATGACTTATGTTGAACAGGTCTCTGAATTATAAAAGGAAAATTGAGACTTTGTCAATTAGTAGGTATAGACCCAGCAGAGATTATAGTGCCTTTTACTACTGATGAAATTACATTGTGGGAAGACAATGAAACTTGGCAAAGAGCCTGTGCTAATTTTTTCAGATATTAGCAGCAATTATCCCAAAAGTGATAGAATTATGCTTATACAGAGAACTACTTGGATCCTTCCCCACATTGTATGGCACACACCAATAACTGGAGCCCATACATTCTATACTGATGTAAATCAGGAAAGACAAGTTATAAGATTTAAGGTGGAACAAAGCTCTTATAAATCTGTCCAAAAGGCCGTATTATGCGCTATTCTCATGGTACTAAGGGATTTCTGAAAAAAAAAAAACGCCATATAGTTACTGATTCACAATATGCAGAACGTTGTCTTGCATTCTTGCATATTGAAACTGCTGAATTTATACCAGATGATACAGAATTGACTTCATTATTCATACAGGTTCAAGATATAATCAGGAATAGGCTCTGTCCCATATACATAGCACACATCTGATCCCATATGGCTCTGACAGCTCCTCTAGCACAAGGTAATGCAGAAATTGATCTATTGATTGGAAGTGCGCTGATGACCTCAGAATTTTATAAGAAACACTATGTCAATAGCAAAGGTTTAAAGAAAGTTTTCTATTACATGGCAACAAGCTAAGGAGATTATAGAGATGTCCCTACTTGCTCTTTTTATAACACCGCTACCTGCAGGGACAAACCAAAAGGACACTCAAAGGAACGAAATCTGGCAGATGGATGTGTTCCACTTTGCAGAATTCGGAAAATTAAATGTACACCACACCATTGCCGCTTATTCAGGTTTTCAATGGACAACTGCTTTTGAACTCACAAAAGGCTGATTCAGTAATCACATTAGAAGTTATATCCATCATGGGTATTACTTGCACAAATAAAAAGAATGTTCCAGCATATTTGTCTAAGAAAATGACAGTTTGCTTATTGTAATATAAAGCATATTACAGGTATACCAAACAATCATACTGGCCAGGCAGTTATAGAAAGATCATTTCAAACAATAAAGTATATGTTAAACAGAAAGGGATGGAAAATATTCCCAGAAATAGATTACATAATGCTTTATTAACCTTGAATTTTCTTAACACTAATGAGAAAGAAATAACAGCAGCAGAGAGACATTGGATAATAGAAAAGTCTTCTGAATTAAATCAGCCAGTGTATTTCAAGGATATGTTGACCTCGCAATGGAAACCAGGAAATGTGCTCCATTGGGGAAGGAGTTTTCACTCTTGTTTCCAAGGAAGAAAAGTTATGGATACCATCAAAATTAAGATTCAGTTTGAAAAAGAAATCTCTTGAGAAAGAAATGATGGCTCATCCATAGAGGTGACAACCAATCAGGTGGTAAGGAAAGCATATAGGGTTGGGGCAAGGTTCTATTTTTTTTGTTTGCAGGAAAATACTCATCTTTAGCAAGTCAGAGACTCTGAACATCTTGATGCCTAAAGAGGAAAAGATAATTATCCAGATAGGATTACCAGGCAAAGAGAATTATCACTTATGAGGACAGGCAATCTGAGGGTAAGAAATCTCTGAATATTAAAATATTAAAGCTGGCTTTGGAGATGGACAACAGCTCTGTCCTTCTCTAAATCCAAACATGTTAAAAAAAAAATTCAGAGCTGTCTCATGTCAAGAGCTGTCTGGTATGGGACAAAAAGAATTTAGAAAAAATTTTGCTTTTCTTCATACCTATTTTAGTCTCATACCTTTCATTGAATATGTATAAATAATGTTTAAGTTTTCCACAATGAACAATGAATTTTCCCACAGCAATCTTTGAAGTTTCCAGGAAGATGGAGCCCCACAACAACGACTCCACCTGGTTATGATGTTGTGATGCTGATAGCACTACTAGAAGACCTGTTTTGGGTACCAGCTGCTCAAGATGGTTCAACTTGGTTAGATGAAATGGTGTACTGCACTTTACAATATTCTGTTCAGAACTCCAAAAATGAACCTCAGAAAAACCCTACCAAATACTCAGACTATTTGCAATTATACCAGACAGTAATCTTGAAACTTAATCATTTAACTTTCATAGTAAGATCACCCTAAGACAGCTGGAAGCAATTCTAGAAGATGATGTTCCCTCTCCCAACAAAGTTTGTCCTCAGGGTTAGGGACATCATTTAGGGGTTGATTATAATTGGTATAGGGTTGGCAGTTGGGGGTAATTATGTAGGCTCAGGGATCTCTTTGGGGGAAAAAAAGGGAAATTGGATGGGCTAATAGATTAATGTGAGCTTACACTAAGAGTCAGCACTAGGGTGAATATTGTGAGCTTTTATAGGTAGTTTACATTGGTATAGTTTCTGTTATATTGATACAAACTCAAATTATATTGAATATGTTCCTATTTTCATCTACATTTGTATACCCAGGCAAAGTTATTTATCATATTGTATACATGCATGCTTCTATCTCTGCTTAAGACATTTTGTATATTGATACAACTTTAGGATATAGTTATATTGCAATATACATTTATACCTCTGATCAAGATACTATACATTGTTTACATTGAGGTCATTGTCCTCATTTATCACACAGCTGTTTAAAGATTAATATTCTAATATGAAGTCCTAGTCTTTAAGTTATATAGGTATTAATTATAGGTCAATAGTCATCTATGGTTGTCAGACTAATTAGGTTCTTTAGATAGATTGTATTCTGCATAGATAGGTAATCTTCAACCACTTCAAAGAGCTGTAGAATATGGCAATTAAATAACTTAGGGCTCTGTTAACATGAGACATGATTGTTGCTGGCAGCACTGATCTGTTTCCTAGAAAATGTTGAGCACCAAAGACACTCGGAGATTGTTTTCTTGGTAAAACTGGCCTTTTGGCAAGGAATTGCCCATGCATTAACTACTGACAAGATGCACAATGTCCAAACATGACAAGCAGGATATTAAAAGGACAGTCAAATCTTGCCAAGGGTTAAGACAGTTTTGAAAAATTTCCTGCCTCTGAAAATGGTCTGTCAGTTACTTCAGGTAACGGACAGGCCAAAGTTGGTTGCTCCAATATTGCAAATGAGACTTTGGGTGATTTCCCAGGTAGCCAGTTATCTGTCATTTGGTGCACATTTTGCAAGTTGCTTGATTGTACTTTCTGCTTACTTAAAGTAATATTTCCCTTCTCAGGTCTTCGATGGGATTGAATACTAGATAGTTGTAGTTACTTTCCTCTCATGATTTGGCCAAGTTATTTATAATACAAGACTTAAGCTCCTTAAGATATTTGAAACATTTCACATTTCTTGCTCGATCGTGTTTATGCTAGTTGTAATTTTTTACACCTGATATTTGTTCTTATTTGTATTAGGCTTAGAACTCTTAAAAGGGGGAGGTGCTGTAGGAAATCCTACAACTAGTAGCCTTTAAGTTACGTGCCCATTTGGGCGTGGCCTCTTATACTATTTATACTGACGTAAAGCACATATCTGGCCTCTTTTCCAGTTGCGGGATTTGGTTGCTGTTCCCCCGTTCCAGCAGAGGATTGTGATCTATGAATCTACACCTAAATAACCCTTTATTATACTCAATTCTGAGCTAATGTGGCATTTCTTTAGCATCCATCTTCACCCACCATTCTGTCCTCAACATAACCACTGCCCCTTGGGTTCCTCCAGTGTCAGCCCACTCTGGCAGGAATCAGCAATGGGTACCTGGCAGATTAGGAAATAGCACATTAAAAGAAAGACAGAAACAAAGGATAGTGCTGCAGGGGCTACTTTTGCTCCTTCAGCCAATAGCCTTTGAGATACCAGCCCACTGGGGTGTGGTATCTTTTGCTTTAAAAATAAGCGGGCGGCAGCTCTCGCTCTCTTGCTTGCTTCGGATTCCACTTCTGGCTATCAGATGCTTTTCCTGGTAGTGCAGGAAGCTGTTGCCTAGGACCATGATCTGTAAGTTTTTTCCCTTTAAATATAACCCTTTTATTAATCATAATTCCAAATTGGTGTGGGATTGTTGTTTTGTGTCTTACTCCTTTAGGATAGAGCTGGAGATGGAAGGTAAATACCAAACAGCTCTGGGTTTCTTTCTCAGCCAGCATATATACTAATTACAGGCCAAAGGCAGAACAAAGGACAATACAGTCAGCAAGCTGCCTCCCTGCACTGTCCCTTGGGAGGAAGCTCAAGCAGATGCATTACCTCAATACAAGAATTCAGCTAGTAGCAAGCAGCTACCAGTCACTAAGGAGGAGTGCCTCTGACTGGCATACACCATCCCAAATCTTAATAGATAATGTGTTCTCATGTGTCAAAGTGCTCTTCCATGGGGAAGAGCTTAATCAGAATTCTCACAGTCCTCAAGGATATTTGGAGCAAACAGAGCAACCAATGTTGAACTCAAATGACTTAAGTCACTAGTGAGTCCAGATGGAAGCTGAGTCATATGTGGGCGACCACACTCCAGCAACAGGCTGTCCAAATCGCCTGACTCTTGCACCCAACGTTTACCCTTCCTGTTACTCATAGCACTGCTATGGGACCCCACCTTATCCAAACCAATCCAGCTACAGTTCTCCCCTTGTGAGAGACAGCCAGAGTGGACCAATTAAGGTATATGTCCCATTCTCACTGTCAGAACGATCTCAAATAGAAAACACTGGGTTCTTATACATCTAACTACCACTTTCATAAAGGAATTCTCATTTATTACCCAATCTTACAGTCTCACCTTTCATGATATCTATGTGATCTTAGTTAACAACCTACTTCTTGAGCAGCATAGGCAAGTATGGGAACAGGCTAGAGCCCATGTAGACAAGGGTCAAACTAACATAGCACATCCAGTCAGGGCCAAGGCAGTCCCAGACTGTGACCCCCAATGGGATTATAATACCCCAGGGGACACTCGAGATCAATTTACAACCTGCCTCCTGGTGGTGGTCTCTGGCCGTCTCTGTAAGGCTACCCTTAAGCCAGTAAACTATGAAAAACTTCACAAAATGGTTCAGGACAGACAGGAAAATATATCTCAGTTCCTAGAATGCCCCACTAAGACCCTCTTACAATGCCAACCTAGACCCTGAAAATCCAGAGGGATTTTCTTACAACCTATTGTTTCCTCCAGAGCTTCCCTAGTATTAGGGCCAAACTTTAGTATTTGGCGAGAAGGCCCCTGAACCCATAGGCAGAAGTCCTAGCACTGGCCTTTAAGGTGTACCATAGAAGATGAAAAAACCTGTAAGCAAAAAATGCCAAATTCTGGTCAAGGTCGTCTGACTGGCCTTGGCGACTGCCCCTGGGGCTTGAGGACCACTGGATTCCTGCTTCAGATGTGGTCAGGAAGATCACTGGGTCCAGGCTTGCCCTAACCCCCATGTTCAAAGTGTCATCAAGAGGGACACTGGCCAGTTATTCCTGTGAACCTTGTGGCATAGGGAACATCTAACAAAGATTACCCTCCAGCCAACCTTCTAGGACTGGCCATGAATGATTGAAGGGATCCAGGCCCTCCACCCAACCAATGTCATCTCTGACAGGGAAGCCTAGGTAGACATTACGGCATCAGGGCAATCCATCTTTGTCCTCCTGGACACGGGTACCACATACTCGGTCCTGGGAGAATTTTGGGGACCTACCTCTCCTTGTCTTCCTATTGTCAGGGTGAAGGGTCTAAAAATAAGAAAATATAGAAATAGAAATACAGACACCAAAGATTAGAATGTAGAAGCTTAGGATATAGGAAGGAAGACAAAGCTGTAAACCTAAGCAAACTACCAACAGCTTTCTCAGCAGATCAAGGATCAATCATTCACAGTGAGCTATTTTCTCAGCCACTTAAGCTTCTATCAGCTTCGGGCATTTTACAACTAGCTGTTCTATTTATAAGTCTGTAGCTTCTCTGCAAACTGAGTGGTTTCCTGGCCATTCTTGATCAACAACAGATGAGCCAAGTTAACCTTTAGGAAACATATGTGACCTCTGGGTTAGACATTCCCTACTATGGGAAATTGGCAGCATCAAAGGGGGAACACAGGACTTCACTCAATACTACCTGGAAGTACCAACCTTAGGTTAGCTTAAAAAAAAAAGATTGTAAAGTAATCTGTATCTGAGTTTTACCTCCAGATTGTAAAAAATACCTTTATTTAGACCTTATGCTTGGTACTCCTTACTATAAGATGGGGACCTTGTGTCAAAAGCCCGAACTCTGTCTGTGGTCTCAGCTAGCTGGTAAGCTTCTGTGCCCCACGGTGTTTATTTTTTTTAAGTTTGATTCTGATTTTCCTGAAATATGGTTTATGGGATAAAGTTTGCTTCTGGTTTATTAGACTTTGGTGGATTGTCCCCATCTTTGCACGACCCTCCTGGACCCAACAAAGGTAGGGGATAGCCCTACCTCAGACCCCACCACTCAAATTGCATTTTCAGGGGCATCCCTCTCATTTTTGGTTGTGCCAACCTGCCCTGTGCCCTTACTGAGAAGAGATTTTTTTAGCCAAAGTGGGAGCCTCTATTTCTCTTGCTCCCCCTATTTGCCTGACCCCAGACTTGCCAGCAGCTCATTCTCCAACTACCCACCCTACTGGTTCCAACCCCACTTGTTCCAATATGTCATTTCCTCTATCAGTCTCCTAGATGGACCGTCAAGTCTGGGACACCCAAAAGCCCTCTTGTTGCTAGACACCATTCCCCCACTGTCATTCAAGTACTGGGTTAGGGTCCTGTAGATTAACCAAGGCCAGTACTCACTCACACTCCAGAACCTTAGGGGATATAAACCTATCTACTTTCTCCTACCTCCTCTCTTTAACACCCCTATACTTGCAGTTAAGAAACCTAACTGGGATCTATCACCTACTTCAAGACATCTGGCTCATTAACACTGCACTGTTTCCCTTCTATTCCATAGTATCTAATTCCTACACCTCCTTTTCCACTGTATTTTCAGGAACCTTTCATTTCTCAGTTCTGGATCTCAAGGCTGCTTTGTGCTCTATCGCTCTCAGCTCTGTCTCAAAACATCTTTTCTTCCCGGAGGAGGCAGAAATTTTTAATAAAATAAAAAACATCTCTTTCACCTGGACTGACCCTGACACTCACCTCTCCACACAGCTCACGTGGTCTGTCCTTCCCCAGGGGGTTCCAGGAAAGCCCACACCTATTTGGTAAGGCCGTACCTAGCCTCTGACCTACTGTCTCCCCAAACCTAAACTCATACATAACATGGATATTTTACTTTGCAGCCCGTCCTTAGGAATTAGCCAAACTAACACCTCTGCTCTCCTAAATTTCTTGTCTTGCTGGGGCTAGAGTCTCACCTTTCAAAGTCCAGCTGTTCACACCTCACATCACCTACTTAGGACTAACCATTACCCCAGCCCACAGAGCCATTACATCAGAGAGCACCTAAATGCAGTCTTTTGCAGTCCCCTCTACTAAAGAGGAAAGCTTACCATTCCTAGGAAGAGCTGGTTTCTTACATTCCTGGGTTCCCCCCACTTCTCTCCTGGTTTGCCTCTTATATGAGGCAGTGCTAGGACCCTCACATGAACCCCTTCTCAATCCTGTTGCTAAGCCCTTTTTTAGAAGCTCCAACAGGCTTTTCCTCCAGGCTCCAGCTCTTCATCTCCTGGACCTAGCTTATCATTTCTCCATCTATATAACAGACAAAGAGATATGCTCTTGGGGTCCTAGGCCACCAGCTGGGACCTTCCTTTGCACCTGTAGCATGCCTGTAAAACAAAATAGACCCACCCACCCACCCACCGAGACCCAACCACCCAGAAGTGGGACCCTGTATATGTGCTTTAGCAGCTGCTGAGATCCTCATGAGTAAAAAACCAACCTTTGGGTCACTCGCCACTATCTTCTCCCACAACCTGTCCCATCTCCTAACTTATGAAGGCTTAGGAACTCTACCTCCTTTCCTAGTCCTTTCTCTCCAGGTGGCACTAGAAGATGCTGTGGGGGCCAGCCATGAAAGCTAAGTCTGGGCAGGTCATCCAAAGGAAGTTCTTTACTTCCAAGTATTATCACCAGGGACTCTGGCCATAGATAAGTTTAAATGGAGTCTGGAGTATCAATAGTTTACCCTGAGACAATGCCTGGCAGGCCTAGATTACCCAATCCCCACTCAAGAGGAGACAATTCAAAAGGAAATTCCTGGTATTCCAAGCACTGTATATAGAAACACCTGCCAGCACTTCAAAGGATACCCCTAGACAAATGTCAGCCAATCTACTTTTACTATTAAAAAAATCCAATCTTTACCACCTTTAACACTATAAAAACCTAATTCCAATTGAGCTCGGGCTCTCTAGATATTCCAATATGTTGGACATGCAGAGAGACCAAGTTTGCAAACTTCATTAAAATAAAGGCTTTTTGCTTTTACATATGGGACTTTGTCTCCTTTGTTGGCTTTTGTGGGACCCACAGATTTGGGCATAACAATTCCACACTTTCCAATCTTGCCCATCCCTCAAGATCTTGAATCTTCCTCAGCTCAACACTGACCACTCCCCACTAATTCTTGTAGTGAAACCCTAGAGGGATTACTGCCCAATCCTTCACACATACAACAGGGGGGTACATTGCCTCAGGCTATGTATACAAGGTACACAGATGGCTTTTTTTATATGAGGGGACCCAAAATGCAGGATATGTCACAGTGTCAGAAACTGGGGTGGTGGGAGCACAGGCTCTCCCTGCCCTAACTAACCAACAGACTGAATAGCTCTCATCTGTGCTTTTCAGTTGGCACAAGGACAGCCCCTAAGTGTTCACACAGACTCCAAATATCCTTTTCCTTTCCAAATAGTGTGGGACAGGAGGAGAGTGTGGGCTACTTAAAAGAATCCATGACTAACTCAGTCCAAATTAAGGCCATGCTAAAAAGCCTTATCTCCCCAAAGATATAGGGAGCAATTCACTGCCAGTCTAACCAACAACTCCATTTTCTCTAAGGAAATAAGCTGACTACACAGCCAGAGCGGCAGCTCTGAGGCTCAGACTCACCGCATCCACAGCAGGGCATCCTTGCCCTAAACCCACATTCCACAGCCACCCCCTGACACTCCATAAATTGTCCTATTTACACCAGCTCTTTCATCCGAATAGCCAGGCTCTGTCTCATCTGCATTTCTTAAGAATTACCATCTCTTATAAAACTTGTCAGATTTCAGACCCTAATTCCAGGTACTGTAGCCCCTTTTTCCAACCCATCAGGCAAGGAATTCCCTCCTGGGGACTGACTGGCTCTCTACTGCTTCATACACACAGCAACTCCAACAGAACCCTGGATCCCTTAAACTTCAGAGGACACCAAGATCAACTGCCTTGTCTTTAATGTAAGAATAAGGCTTCACCCTACAACCATGCTCTGCTAGATTGGGAACCCCACATGCTTTCCTTCCTCACCCCTCTCCCTCCCCATGTTTACTAATCACACCCTGCTTCAATTTCCTGTGTATATCCTCAATAACATTCCAAACTTCAAACTAATTAGCTGTTGCAGGACTACCAACTGTCAGCCACAGAGCTGGAAGCACAAAGACCATCAACCATGCCTGGGTGGGTGGAGTAAGAGACAACAACACCCCAGAGACATTCACACTCCCAGACTCAAAATGAAGACTCACAGAACAGGTTTCAATGCAATTCTTACTATTGGATGCCCTCAATCAACTACCTGTGTCTCCTGAGTGTTAAGGTGATGCCACGATGGGGGAGAAACAGGTGCTGTAAGGATCATTTATGTAAAGATAAAAACTTAACTGGTGATAAGGAGAAAGATATGAGGCATTTAAGAGAATGAAACATGTTCCACATTTCTCTCATTCTACTGCTGCATTAAGACTTTAGAAGTTGATAGTCTGAACATTAACTGATAAAATCCTGATGAGCCATTAACCTGGCAGAATGCTACCACTGAGTATCCCACCATTTCTGCAATGTAGACGACAGTATGGTGGGATGCCCATGTGTCCAGAGCTCATCTTTGCAGACACTAAAAAAAATTCTTTTAAGTTCTAGGAAGCCGACTTGGATTCACCTCAAACAGCAATTCGTCCGATCCAAGAGACCTCAGATGTTCCACAGAGCCTGGACAGTGAAGAACCACCAGATACCCCAGGACATGTCCAGTTCCCCAGTTTTCTCAGGTCCCCCAAATGTTCTGATGCCCCAGGCCAGCTAGAATCAGTTTTGATAACTCAGCACCTCCAGTCCTATCCTGCCTGCTATTATCCCCCTTCAATTTCCCTGCTTTTATAAAAAAAAAAAAAACTGGGAATATTAGCATTTAAGCATTATGCTAGCCTGCCCCATCACCTGCCAAGGTGCACCTAGCCAGTCTGACTTACAGCTATGCATACACTTGACAGCTTTCAGGCAAATGCTTAGCCCAGGGCCCTACATCATGTGCTGCATAGCTGCATAAAACTGTATGAATGCACAAAGGTCTCCTTTTTAAGCAAACTCCACCTGACCCTTGCTCTCCACTACTCTTTCCAGTTGATAATCATCGCTCTATCAATTAACTTCCATGTGGGTTTGTTGTATGTGTGTAGCACAGGCTGGCTTCGAACTTGTGACCCCCTCCTGCCCCAGCCTCCTTCAACAAATACTCCCGTCATGGGACAGATGGCTCAGCAGTTAAGAGCACCACCTACTCTTTCAAAAGGTCCCAAGTTCAATTCTCAGAAACCATATAATGGCTCAACCATCTGTAATGGGATCTGGTGCCCTCTTGATAAAGAGACCTGGTCAGTTGGCCTCATCAACTTAGATCATGAAACCCAATATGGACAAGATCAACAGAAGTACCATATATGGGCTACCCATGCACGCTTCAAAAGGGCATTAATTTCAGATTTGTTGTTTATTGTGGATCCTTCTCACTGCCACCATAGACAACAATATCACCACTGCTCTTAACATGATGGGCTACTGGAAAAACGCCTGGTGCAAGAATGTGTCTGCTTGAAGACTGTTTGCTGAGCAGCATCTGAAATTGGGAGTCTCTGGACTCAGTAAGAAGACCAACCCCCACAGTCTACCCTGAACCCCAGGATTCCACCCCATCCCTGCTCACTCCAGATTATCTTTCTAGTCACCATAAAAAGGCAGCTCCATACTTGGCTATGCAAAGGACACCAACTACCTTAAGCAGCATCACTGCTATGAGATCAGATGGCAGAGCAAGCCACTACTTAGCCAGAGGTCAGGAGATGGTGGATCCTGCCTTTAGTCCTACACTTGGGAGGCAGAGAACAGAAGCCACAAGACGGTATAGAAACAGGCTGTCAGCTCCTCAGACTGAGGAACTAGAGAAAGGAAGCAACTGGCAAAGGCTCCTGATTCTTTGACATCCAGATTTTATACCCCGATATACAGCCGCTGGTATTTATTGATAAGACTAATTAGGATCATGCTCCACATCATGCCGTTCTCCTGTCCAAACTCCAGGATCACCCTTTTTCTCTCCCTCGCCTCATCTCTTCTGGCCTTCCCGTTTTATGGAAAGATGAGACAAGACCTGTCTTTTCTCCAGATTTTTATGGTTTCAACCTTCTGAGGAAAAAAATATTAAAAACAGCAACAAGACTTTAACTGTCTGACCATGCTTGCCTAGGCATTTAATTACCAGTTTATTTTTTAACTGAATCAAGTTTTTGCTGTGGAGTCCAACCTGGCCTCCAATCTACAATTCCCCCACCATAACCTCCCTACCACTGGGAGGACAGGCTCTCCTGACCCAGGTCTCTCAATCTGTCTAGTGCTGTATACAAGTGAGTTTTAGGAAAAGGGGGGGAGGGGCAATTAAATTAATCTTGCTAATTAAAACTTCCTGGCTCATGTCATAGGCAGGCGTCGACTATGGAACGTCCAGAAGTAAGAAGGTGAGTCCCACAATAAGAAAGCTAGTCACAAGTCACCAGAAATCCCTATGCTACTTGGGCTTCAAATTATCACACACTGGAACAGTGAAAAACCTAGAAAGCTGGGGGAGGACCTTTTTACATGTCAGTATAAATGTCTCTGAAGTCTTGATGCTGCCCTATGCTTCTGGGGGATGAAGATAAGGGCTCTGCCTGTCTGCACTATCCAAGCCATCTTGACTGTTTCCCAGCCGGAGCTCACTGAGGAGCTGGGACCGAACATGGGGGTAGTTTTGCTTAGTGCTCAGACCACATGAGAAGTCTTTGCAGGCTCTGCCTGGTATACATCTGCAAGAATACCTTCGACATGAGTGACAGGACAGCAGACAGAAAAGTGTCAGCAGGGTCATTTCTCCAACTGTCTGCAGCTTCTGTCCATGAATGGTGTCTACTTTCTCAGATCTCATGAAACAGGTACTCAGATACCTGATGCCCTCCCTGGAGACTCTCCCCACCCCCTCGCTGGTACTTGAATTCCCCTGGTATCAATTCTTCAGAGAAAACATCAGACCACGGAAAGGACTATCATTCACTTCATATCCAAAGTCCCTTTGGGTTCTGCCAAAGAATGTAGCACACTCTGCAGTCCTTGGACTCCAAGGGTTTTAGGATGAAGGAATTTTAGCACACTGACCTCATACCTGCCCTCAGCCAGTGCTTCCCATTCACAAGCTCACTAGCGTTTTCACATCTATGACAGCAACTTCTCCATGCCCATGCTGAACGACCTTTCCAAACACAACCAACTTGAGCCAGATGAACGTGGAACAGTACCCTGCCCTCTGCAGTGCTACGATGAGATTTTCATAAAAAGATTTACCCATCACTGTTGTGAGCTATGGATACACTCAGAGCCACAAGGCAGCCCAAGAGGATCTCTGCTAGAGGATCTGCAATGAATGTGGTGGGCACTGTGTCTATGACCTCAGCAGGGAGACAAACCCCCCAGACAACCCTGAACCTCAGGAATCCACCCATCCCCTGCTCACTCCAGATATTTTTCTAGTCACCATAAAAAGGCAATTCCATACTTGGCTATGCAAAGGACACCAACTACCTTAGAAGCATCACTGCTGTGAGATCAGAGGGCGGAGCTAGCCACTACTTAACCATAGAGGTCAGGAGGTGGTGGCTCCTGCCTTTAGTCCCACACTTGGGAGACAGAGCAGAAGGAATAAGGCGGGGCAGAAACAGGCCCTCAAGCTCCACATACTGAGGAACTAGAGAAAGGAACCAACTGGTGATGGCTCCCAATTCTTTAATCTCCCAGGTTTTTACCCTGGTATCTCACTCTTGGTTTTTATTAAGACTAATTAGGATCATGCTTCCCATTGCACTGATCTGTGTAAACTCCAAGCTCCAGGATCACACTTTCCTCTCCCCCCTCTCATTCTCTAGCCTTCCTGTTGGAAGAGACAAGACCTGTCTTTTCTACAGATTTTTTTTGTTTAAACTTCTGACAAAATCATTAAAAAACAGCAGCAAGAGTTTAACTACATGGCCATGCTTGCCTAGAGTTTTAATTATTTAATGGTAATAAGTTTTTGCTGTGGGGCCCAACCTGGCCACCAATCTGCAATTCCCCCACCATAACCTCCCTAGCAGTGGGAGGACAGGAAATCCTGACCCAGGTCTCTCAATCTTTCTAGTGCTGTAGACTAGTGAGTTTTAGGAGAAAGAGGCCGCCATTAAAAACTTAAGCTAACTAAACCTTCCTGGCTCATGTCATAGGAAGGTGTCAATTATGGAACGTCCAAGCAGTAACATGGCGAGTTCCACAAGGAAGCTAGTCACAAGTGACCAGGAATATCCAAAGCCACTTGGGCTTCAAATTATCACACACTTGAGCATCCCTGAAAAGCTTACAAAAGCTGGGGGAGGACTTTTACATGTCAGTATAAATGTCTCTGAAATCTTGATGCTGCCCTGCGCTTCTGGGGGATGAAGATCAGGGCCCTGCCTGTCTGCATTATCCAAGTGATCTTGAATGTGTATTCCAGCCAGAGCTCACTGAGAAGCTAAACCGAACATGTTGGGAAGCGTCCACACTGGTACCTTTTGCTCCCTGCCCTGTCTGTCCACATGAGAAGTCTTTGCAAGTTCTGCCTGGTAGACATGTGCCAAGAAAACCTTCGACACGAGCGGCAGGACAGCAGACAGGAGAAGTGTGTCAGCAAGGTCATTTCTCCAAACTCAACTTTTGCAGAATCTGTCCATGAATGGCATCTACTTTCTCAGAGACTACCTGAAACAGGTACGCAGGAACTGAATGACCTTCCTGGAGACTCTTCCCACCCCCACTCACTGCCACCCCTCACAGCGTGTCTTGATTTCCCCTGGTGTCATTCCCCATCAGGTAAAACATCTGACCATGGGAGGAATCATGTCATTAGCCTCATGTCTCAAAAGTCTCTTTGGGTCCTGCCAGGGAATGTAGCACACACTCTGCAGTTCCTGGACTTGAAGGGTTGTGGGACGAAGGACTTTGAGCTCACTGACCTCATACCTGCCCTCAGCCAGTGCCTTTTGCTCACCAGCTCACCAAGCTCAATGTCCGTGATAGTAACTTCTCCATGCCCATGCTGAATGACCTTTTCCAACACACTGCCAACTTGAGCCAGATCAATGTGGACCAGTACTCTGCCCTCTGCAGTGCTACGATGATTTTGGGTAAATCACTCTATGGAGATGGAACCATCATTGTTGTGAGCTAATGAATACACTCAGAACCATAAGGCAGCCCAAGAGGATCTTTGCTGCTAGAGGTATCTGCCATAAATGTCGTGGGTGCTGTGTGTATGACCTGGGGCCACGACTTGGTCCTCACTGGCAGTAAATAGGGAACATGACCTCTGTATTTGGATGCTCTCCCTCTGCATCTTAGTCCTTAACCTCCTTGGTAGGTGAAGTTCTAGAAAGTCTCAGCTGTCTTCAAGAATCTACTGAATCACGGAACTGTGTTTGGTGTCTTCAGTTGTGATCTCTATTATTTTTAAGTGTCCCTATGCCTACCCAATACATTCTCATTTTTCTGTATATAGTAAGGCAGCAGTAAAACAGTTCAGTCCCACAGAAACGAAATCTTGGAGCAAAAATACCATATCCATGTCATTGTTTTGACCGAAGTGTGCCCCATCCTCACCGAACTCATCTTCCCCACTGCAGCTTCACACAGAAGTAGGGTTGTGCCTCCCCCTTCCTTATGAGAGGATCAGTTCTATCACTGGTGCATATAGAACCAAGACATGCTGCATCTGCCCAAAAGACTACACCCTGCCAAGGGAAGAGGGTGGATCTACGACCAAACCCCCTACTTGACTTAGCAGAGGAGGCCTGGCACAGAGACTGCACTGTGGGGTTCTGGGCATATGAAAGTAGGTGAAACAAGGCTGACTAAGGATTTTTCTGAGATCAGTGAGGGGAGGATAGTAGTCAGTTACCCAGGAAGGTTTCCAAAGCCCCCGGGGACTGAAACACTTGCTGCATCTCTCTGCTGGAGTGGTTAGTTCCATGTGCACATCTTTACATTGCACAGGAAAAAAAGTAGCTTTTCATACCAAGTCACGGTGGGAAATAAAGGCTGTAGTGTTTATTTCCTTAGCTCCTCTCTCAGTGGATGTTACAAAGCCAATGTCAGACTGGGTCTCTTTACAAAGTGATGAGCTGATGGCATGCTCTCCAAAGACCAGCTGGGAAGGAAGGACAGAATAGGGCCAGGACAAAGCTAAAATGCCTTAATCCACACTGATCTTCAGTCTGATCTCATGGAGGCATTGGAAGATAAAGAGCATCACATGCCAGTCTCAGCTATGCAAACAGGCATGGGTTCATACTGCGGTATTAATGAGCCTTAGGCTGTGGAACATTTACTCTTCTGGAAAATGAAGCATGATCTCCAGCTCTTTCTGGAACAGATAGCTGTCAACAAAGGTACCACTTTATGAAAGTGGCAGAACTCTGGACATCTGGAGCATGAACGCCAGCTCTGTCAAGGGTCTGGATTGGGCAGTAACCACCTTACTACCATCTCCAACATAGAACAGTTTCAATAGCTGAGGGTTGATGTCTTTAGTCCAATAGCTAAGAAATTAACAAGAGCTATGTGGGATTAAATGGATTACCTCAGAAGGGATGGGTATCCTGAACCTGTGTGTCCAAGAGCGGTTATTTGGCAGTGTGGAGAACTCTTCAGAAGAGCAAGCCTCATCTTGGACGTTGGTATCCTTTCAGAGTCCCTTCTGTATCAGGTTGCTTCTGTCTCCATCTCAGCCCCCTCTTTAGTGACATTTTGTTGTGTTGTTGATAATATTACACTATTTCCTCCTCCCTTCCCCTACCTTTTACCCTTCCTCTCATGCCCACCCCCCAGCTCCCTTTCATATCTTTAGTCTCTCCTTTTGAAGGGGAAGCCTAGCCAAAAACCTTGTTTTGTAAGGCGTGTCCCCCTTGGTCTAAAGGCGTGTCCCTCTTAGGTGTGTCCCCCTTAGGCTATTATTGACTTATAAAATCTTGCGGGCCTGTGGCCCGCCTGCTCTTTGTTTTTCTGCCCTCCTCGCTGGAACCTTGGATTTGTAAGTTCCCTTTCCTTTCATTTATTAAAACTGAATTATATATATTAAAGCTTGTCTGGTGAATCATAACTGCCGATCAACCACGCACCTTCATTTGGCGTCCAACTCGGGCATTTGGGAGCCTTCAGCTCCAGTTCCCACACTGCGTGGCAGGGATTCGGCCTTGGGCTCCTGATTGCTTCAGAGCAGTTTCCCAGACTAGCCTGTCCCAGCCCCGCTTGTACGGAGCAAAGGACGTGTGTGTGCGCGGGTGACTCAGTCCGAGCTCGCTAACCCCTCAGGCAGCACCAGTCCCGGCTGAGTTCAGCCTGGGCCCTGACCTGCCGGAGACTAGCGGTTACTGCCGGAGTCCCAACATTCGAGCTCCGCTGGTACTGCAGACTCGGTTTGGCCGAGCGGTTACTGCCCTCACCACCTACTGGCAGGGAACGGCCATTTCAGGTAAAATTTCTTTTGATTAAAAAAAAAATGTCTGACCATATCACCGTTGAAAGCTTCTGCAGTCTATTTAATTATACTATGGTAGAAATATTACAGGATACATATGATATTCCCATAACTTGGATGTTTATAGGGCTTGCAATTTTTCTCATATTTGGTTTCTCCCTTACATGGTTTGAAAATAGAAAAATGATAAAGTCCTTACAGAATGAAACCAGGATTCTTAGGACAGAGGTTGAATGTTTAAGAAAGGGCACAACTGTTTTGAGTAACAACTTTAAGTCGGTCGAGGTATTTGCAAAAACAATTCAGACTGACACCAAGAAAGAGTTTGAAGGTCTCAAGGAAGGGAATAGGGCTTTGTCTGATATGACTCGGTCAAATGAGCAAAATTTAGAAAAACTACAGTCTGATATTAAGGAGAGATTCATTGCTGCGGAGGAGAGAACAGCTGATTTGGATCGTAAACTTCAGTCCCTGTCTGAAACATTATCAGAGAGAATTAAAACTGCTGAATGTGAAAATCGGACTTTGTCTAAAGGATATGACAGATTGGCTGACAGATTGTCAATACAAGAAGGCACAATTCATGCCATGAAAATTCTATCCAAGGATGAGATACTAACTCTACTGGACAAACTTCATGTTTTGGAATCCTCCATGAAGGCCTTAGAGCATAATTCTGGACAGGAGATCCAGGCCTTACAGAAGGCAATAGTAAGCAGATTAGAAAAGATTGAGGAAATTATAGACTATGATGAACAGGAGCAAACGGTACAAAGGCGAAACTTAACTCCGTCAATGAGTAAAACTCTCCGGGATAATTTCCACAAAGTTCTACCTGCCTTTCCAATAATAACGTCAGAAAAGGTGACTGGTTCCAAAAACCCTAAGGTCATCAAGGAATATACATGGGAACCCGTCCGTATGAATGATCTCAAAGAAATTAAACAAGCCATTATGAACTTTGGGCTACATTCGTCCTTTGTTAGAGAGATGCTCAAAACTTGGTCTATAAGCAATAAGGCAACGCCCCATGATTGGGTACAATTAGTATCAGCTGTTCTAGAGAGTGGGTCACAATTAAATTGGAAATGCATGTTCAGACAAGAGGCTAAACTTTTAGAACAGCAGGAAAGAGCAAAGGGAATTGAGATCTCCCTAGATCAAATTCTAGGTGAAGGACTTTTCTCTGATCCTCTGGAACAAGCTAATTATGATGAACACACCTTATCCATATGTACTACAGCAGCCTTAAAGGCTTGGGACAGGGTTCAAGACCCAGGACAGAGACTAGAATCATATATCAGAGTTAAACAGGGTCAGAGAGAACCCTTTAGTGATTTTTTACAAAGGCTAACTAAAGCTGTACAGATAGGGATATCTGACCCAGAAGCAAGACGTATAATAATTGAGTCTTTGGCTTATGAGAATGCCAATGTGGAGTGTAAAAGGATCCTGGGGCCTTTAAAGATGAGATCAGCGCCCTTGGACGAATGGGTCTTACATACAATGAATGTTGAATCATTTGACTATGGCACTGAAGCATGGGTCGAAGAAGCAATTTCTAATGCAAAAAGGAGGCATCAAGTTACCAAATGTTTTAATTGTGGCAAGATGGGACATATTAAAAAGGAATTGCAGACAACGGATTTTCAGAAATAATAATAATAATAATAATAATAATAATAATAATAATGCCTCTTCTAGAAATAACAGACGTAGGACTCAGCCTTCAGGTATATGTAGGAGATGTGGAAAAGGCAGACACTGGACAAATGAGTGCAGGTCAACAAGAGATAGACAAGGCAACCTGTTGCCACTGGGAAACTCAATGGGGGGCCTCTCGCAGGCCCCCATGGCGAATGTGGTCCAATCATTTCCGGTTACTGCCGAGAACATGCCTCGTCAAGAAAATTAGAAAGCCCCATGCCTGCTGTTAAAAGCAAAAATGGCCTGAAAGATGAGTTACGTGTATTTTGGCAGACTTGTATAAATGAACAAAGACCAAAGTTAAGAGTGTGTGTAAATGGCGTTTTTATTACTGGCCTACTGGACACAGGTGCGGATGTAAGTATCATTACTCCAGAATCTTGGCATCCGTATTGGCCTCTTCAGGATGTAAATGTTCAGTTCCTGGGAATTGGAACCCTATCTCAAGTAAGGCAGAGCACGAGATGGGTTGAATACGAGATGGGACAGAAGGACAAATAGGAAAATTAAGGCCATATGTAGCCAATATTGCAGTGAATTTATGGGGCCGTGACCTGTTGCAGCAATGGAATACCCAAATTAACATTCCTGCTGCTTCTAGAGCCTATATCACTGAGGGAAATATTAAAAGATATTACAGAAGGCGGAAACCGGCTGTTCGGGCTGTGCAAGAACGCAAAGCAATTGATGGCCCTTCAGAGATACGAACAGCACTGCCTTTAAAATGGTTGACTGAGAAACCAATATGGACAAAGCAATGGCCTTTAGCTGAGGAAAAGTTGCAGGCTTTAGAACAGCTGGTACAAGAGCAATTAGATGCTCGACATATAGAAGAATCTACCAGCCCTTGGAATTCTCCTGTATTTGTTGTTAAGAAAAAATCTGGTAAGTGGAGAATGGTGACAGATCTCAGGGCTATCAATAAGGTTATTCAACCTATGGGCTCTCTGCAATCTGGAATTCCTCTGCCATCTTTATTACCAAAAGGATGGCCTCTCATAGTAATTTATTTAAAGGATTGTTTCTTCACTATACCTTTACAAGAAAAAGACAGAAAAGTTTGCCTTCACAGTGCCTACTTATAATAACTCTCAACCTACAAGGAGATACCAGTGGACCGTCCTCCCACAGGGCATGTTGAACTCTCCCACCCTGTGCCAATATTTTGTAAATCAACCATTGCAAATACGCAAGCAATTTCCCAAGTCGATAATTTATCATTACATGGATGATATTCTGTTATCTGATTCAAACATGGCTACTTTAGAAAGACAGTTTGAAGAAGTAAAAATACTTTTACCTAAATGGGGATTGCAGATTGCTCCTGAAAAAATTCAGAGAGGAGATTCTGTTAATTATCTAGGTTATAAAATAGGTTTGCAAAAAATTAAGACACAAAAAGCACAAATTAGGAGAGATCGGTTACGGACTCTCAATGACTTTCAAAGGTTGTTAGGAGACATTTCCAGCTTACGACCAGCTGTTGGCATAACACCTGATATGATAATTCATTTAAATAAAACCTTGGATGGTGAAAAAGACTTAAACAGTCCCAGAGAATTAACAGCTGAAGCAGAAAAGGAGCTGAGAATGATTGAGGAGAAATTACAAGAGACACATGTGGACAGGGTGAATCCAGAGCTCAGTTGTATTCTCGTCATATTGCCTTCCAAAATTTCTCCTACAGGAATTTTAATGCAGAGAGATGATATTATCTTAGAATGGATCTTTTTACCACATAAACCAAGTAAGAAAATAAAAACTTATGTGGAAAAAGTCTCTGAATTAATTATAAAAGGCAAATTGAGACTTCGTCAACTAGCAGGCATAGACCCAGCAGAAATTATAGTGCCTTTCACTGCTGATGAACTAAAAAAGTTGTGGGAAGATAACGAACCATGGCAAAGAGCTTGCGCTAATTTTTTGGGAGAAATCAATAACAACTATCCGAAAAGCAAGAGGCTTAACTTTATAAAGAGAACTTCTTGGATTCTCCCTCGAGTCATCCGTGATGCTCCGATAACTGGAGCACGTACATTTTATACTGATGCTAATAAATCAGGGAAAGCAGGTTACAAATCAGAAGATTTGAGTAAGGTGGAACAAAGTCCTTATAATTCTGTCCAGAAGGCAGAATTATATGCCATTCTTATGGTGGTAAGGGATTTTAAAGAACCGCTTAATATAGTTACTGATTCACAATATGCAGAAAGAAACTGCTGAATTTATACCTGATGATACAGAACTAACCTCATTGTTTATCCAGGTACAAGACATGATCAGGAACAGGCTTTGCCCTATGTATATAACACACATCCGATCCCATACGGGTCTGCCAGGTCCTCTAGCAAAAGGTAATGCAGAAATTGATCAATTGTTGATTGGTAGTGTGCTGCAGGCCTCTGAATTTCATAAAAAACATCATGTCAATAGCAAAGGCTTGAAGAAAGTTTTTTATTATATGGCAACAAGCTAAGGAAATTGTAAAGAAATGCCCTACTTGCTCTTTTTATAACCAAACACCACTGCTTGCAGGGGCTAATCCAAAGGGCACTCAAAGGAATGAAATCTGGCAGATGGATCTGTTCCACTTTGCAGAATTTGGCAAATTAAAATATGTACACCACACCATTGACACTTATTCAGGTTTTCAATGGGCAACTGCTTTAAGCTCAGAAAAAGCTGATTCAGTAATCACTCATTTATTAGAAGTTATGGCCATCATGGGTATACCTACACAAATAAAGACAGATAATGGTCCAGCTTATGTCTCTAGGAAAATGAAACAGTTTTTTGCTTATTACAATATTAAGCATGTTACAGGTATACCATACAATCCTACAGGTCAAGCAGTCATAGAAAGATCAAATAGAACTATAAAGGATATGTTAAACAGAAAGGGGTGGAAAATACCCCTAGAAATAGGTTACATAGTGCTTTATTAACCTTGAATTTTCTCAACGCTAATGAGAAGGGGACAACGGCTGCAGAAAGACATTGGATAATGGAAAAGTCTGCTGAATTAAATCAACCAGTTTATTTCAAGGATGTGCTGACCTCGCAATGGAAGCCAGGAGATGTGCTGCGTTGGGGAAGGGGTTTTGCTCTTGTCTCCACAGGAGAGGAAAAATTGTGGATACCGTCAAAATTAATAAAGGTTCGGTTTGAAGAGAAGAAGCCCCTTGGAGAAGAAAAATAATTCATTCACAAGGATGATGATCATACTGATGGTAAGAAAAGCATATAGGTTGGGGGCAGGGTTCTTATCTCCACAGCAAACCACTCATCTTCAAAGAACTTAAGGGACCCTGGATATTTAAATACTGATTCATGGACACTAGTTACAACCTAATATGGATCAACACAGAACCCGAATATGTTTAGTAAGTATAAAACATTTTTTACATATATACTGTGCCTTTATTTATATGTATATAGAGCTGGTTTTGGAGTTGGACTATGGCTCAGTCCTTCAATTCCAAGCCTGTTTATAAGAGATATCTCAGAGTTTCTGTCTCAGGTCAGGAGCCATGAAATGGGACAGAATAATAATATTAATAATAATAATAATAATAATGATGATGATGATGATGATGATGATGATGATGATGATGATACTTGATAAACTTTCTTTGCCTTTCCTCATATCTGTCTGTCTTTATTATACCTTCCATCGAATATATATGTCCGTATATGTCTTTGTAGATAATGTTTACCTTTCCTGTAACAAACAACAAATTTTCCTTCAGTAATCTTTGAAGTTTCCAGGATGAAGATGGGGCCCCACAACATCAATTTCACCTGGTTACTATGACGTCATGTTTTTAATAGCGCTAAAATTAGACTTTTTTTGGGTTTTTTTTTTTTTTTTTTGGTACCAACTACACAAGACAGTTTCAAATGGTGTACAATTTTGACAACACTCTGGCTGGACCTCCTCAAAACACTCAGAGGCTAGTTACAATTTCCTCGACCAAATGTTATTCTGGGAATTTTACCATCATTTGCTTTCATGGAACCCCCTGAGAAGAACGTCGCCCCCATGTCAGCTAGAAGCAATCTTAGAGGACGACGCCCCCTCTCCCAACAGAGTTTGCCCTCTGGTTTAGGGACATCATTTAGTAGTTGGTATAGGGTTGAGGGGATGGGGGAGGTATTATATGGACTCAGGGGTGTTTCTGAAAAAAAAAGGGGGGGGGGGAATTACCTGGTTTGATGGGATGATTGGTATTTGTGAATTATTGTTATTAGAAAATTGCATTGGTGTTGATTCTTGTATATTGAACATTGTATGCGAGTATGCTTCTACCTCTATTGTATGAGAGTATGCTTCTACCTCTGTTTAAAACAATTGTTATATTGAGATATTTATCATATTGCAATGTACATTTCTACCTCTGATATTTGTATAATGACATTGTTTACGTTTGGGGATATTGTCCTCATTTATTGCACAGTTTTTCAGGTTTTTTAGATACATAGAAATTATATTTAGGCCGGGCGGTGGTGGCGCACGCCTTTAATCCCAGCACTCGGGAGGCAGAGGCAGGTGGATCTCTGTGAGTTCGAGGCCAGCCTGGTCTACAAGAGCTAGTTCCAGGACAGGCTCTAAAAAAGCTGCAGAGAAACCCTGTCTCGAAAAACCAAAAAAAGAAAAAAAAAAAATTATATTTAGTATAGATAGTATCATCTTCGACCTCTTTGAAGAGCTGTAGAACATGGCCTTTAATCTAACCTAGAGTTTGATACTTATGAGACACAATCACTCCTGGCAACACCACTCTACTCCCGAGAGAATGTTGAGCACCAAAGACACTCCACTGGGAGCTTGTCTTCTTGGCAGAAGTGGCCTTTAGGCAAAGAAAAAGCCCATACCTCGACCACTGACAGAGTTTCAGAGTATCCGTAAATGGATAAAAACAGGATTGTCTTATCTTGCCAAGACAGGGTTGGACAGTTCTACAAAAAGTTCCTTGCCTTTGAAAAATGTTATGTCAGCTGTGTTAGGCCTTAGCCAAAGTTGGTTGCCTCAACATTGCAAAACGAAACTTTGGGTGACTGCCCAGGTAGTTAGTTGTCTCTGTCATTTGTTGCACATTTTGGAAGTTTCTCGTTTGTACTTCCTGGTTGCTTAAGTAATATTACTTCCCTTCTCAGATCTTTGATGGGGTTGAAGATTAGATAATTGTAGTTACCCTCTACATTATTTAGACTCCTTGAAATAGAATGCTTAGTAAAACTTTTGTTATATGTTTCTTCTTAATATTGTTTGTAATTTTATATTTATTATTTGTTCCTATTGAATATAGTTGTATTTGGTTTGGTTCTGTCTTATTTAGACAAAAGGGGGAGATGAAGGGGAAGCCTAGCCCAAAACCTTGTTTTGTAAGGCGTGTCCCCCTTGGTCTAAAGGCGTGTCCCTCTTAGGCGTGTCCCTCTTAGGCGTGTCCCCCTTAGGCTAATATTGACTTATAAAATCTTGCGGGCCTGCGGCCTGCCTGCTCTTTGTTTTCCTGCCCTCCTCGCTGGAACCTTGGATTTGTAAGTTCCCTTTCCTTTCCTTTATTAAAACTGTCAGGTCGCTAGGGCAATAACCGCTCGGCCAAACCGAGTCTGCAGTACCAGCGGAGCTCGAATGTTGGGACTCCGGCAGTAACCGCTAGTCTCCGGCAGGTCAGGGCCCAGGCCGAACTCAGCCGGGACTGGTGCTGCCTGAGGGGTTAGCGAGCTCGGACTGAGTCACCCGCGCACACACACGTCCTTTGCTCCGTACAAGCGGGGCTGGGACAGGCTAGTCTGGGAAACTGCTCTGAAGCAATCAAGAGCCCAAGGCCGAATCCCTGCCACGCAGTGTGGGAACTGGAGCTGAAGGCTCCCAAATGCCCTAGTTGGACGCCAAATGAAGGTGCGTGGTTGATCGGCAGTTATGATTCACCAGACAAGCTTTAATATATATATATAAGTCAGTTTTAATAAATGAAAGGAAAGGGAACTTACAAATCCAAGGTTCCAGCGAGGAGGGCAGGAAAACAAAGAGCAGGCAGGCCGCAGGCCCGCAAGATTTTATAAGTCAATATTAGCCTAAGGGGGACACGCCTAAGGGGGACACGCCTAAGAGGGACACGCCTAAGAGGGACACGCCTTTAGACCAAGGGGGACACGCCTTTAAACCAAGGGGGACACGCCTTTAAACCAAGGGGGACACGCCTTTAAACCAAGGGGGACACGCCTTTAAACCAAGGGGGACACGCCTTTAAACCAAGGGGGACACGCCTTTAAACCAAGGGGGACACGCCTTTAAACCAAGGGGGACACGCCTTTAAACCAAGGGGGACACGCCTTTAAACCAAGGGGGACACGCCTTACAAAACAAGGTTTTGGGCTAGGCTTCCCCTTCACTTAGCATTTGTGGTCATGGCTGCCAGTGACCTGGCAAGCTTTCAGAACTGAAGAAGGCTCATGGGAACCTCTGACTTCAACAGAAAGATGGTGACCCAACCAGAGAAGCACTGGGTATCAAATTTGTTTCACCCTGCTAAAGGTCACTGCCCCCAGTGGTCTGTTATGGAATATTAATTTAAAATGTCTTACAGGCACTACGTGAGAGCAAGATGGCCGACGCGGCGGCCGGGCCTGGTGGCTCTGGAACGAGACCAGGAAGTAAGCAGTCCACTAACCCTGCTGATAACTACCACCTGGCTCGGAGGAGGACTCTGCAAGTGGTTGTGAGCTCCTTGCTGACTGAGGCAGGATTTGAGAGCGCCGAGAAAGCATCTGTGGAAACACTGACAGAGATGCTGCAGAGCTACATCTCAGAAATCGGGAGGAGTGCCAAGTCTTACTGCGAGCACACAGCCAGGACTCAGCCCACACTGTCGGATATCGTGGTCACACTGGTTGAAATGGGGTTCAATGTGGACACTCTTCCTGCTTATGCAAAACGGTCTCAGAGGATGGTCATCACTGCACCTCCGGTGACCAATCAGCCAGTGACACCCAAGGCCCTCACTGCAGGGCAAAACCGACCCCACCCACCACACATCCCCAGCCATTTTCCTGAGTTTCCGGATCCCCACACCTACATCAAAACTCCAACATACCGTGAACCGGTGTCTGACTACCAGGTCCTGCGAGAGAAGGCTGCATCTCAGAGGCGAGACGTGGAGCGAGCCCTCACCCGGTTCATGGCCAAGACGGGCGAGACCCAGAGTCTTTTCAAGGATGACGTCAGCACTTTCCCCTTGATTGCTGCCAGACCTTTCACCATCCCCTACCTCACAGCCTTGCTTCCCTCTGAGCTGGAGATCCAGCAGATGGAAGAGACAGACTCCTCGGAACAGGATGAGCAGACAGACACAGAGAACATCGCTCTTCATATCAGCACGGATGGCCCCGGAGCTGAGAAGGAAAACGCTTCTGTCCTGCAGCAGAACTCCTCCTTGTCTGGCAGCCGGAATGGGGAGGAGAGCATCATCGATAACCCGTATCTGCGCCCTGTGAAGAAACCCAAGATCCGCAGGAAGAAGTCCCTCTCATGAGCTGAGAAGGAAGCTGCCCTGTAAGTGAGAGGACACCGCTTTCCTGGGGCCTGAGATCAGAGGGAAGAAGAAAGTGGCGCCCTTTTGGCCTTGCCTGGGCTGTGTCTTTTTAGCAGTAGCCTTCTATGAAGGCCACCCTGTTTGCAAACAGGCCGGAGTCTGCTGGTGACTTCATTAATTCATCACAGGACTTGATTCCTTTGAAACCTAGAGGGCCAGGGAAATTGTTAGGAAGGAAAGGGTCCCCTGCTCTGTGCCCTGCCGGGAAGATTGCCAAGTGTATCTTCCAGACCACCTGGATCTCCCTCGCTGATCCACAAGAATCATGGCACTGATTTACAGCCCAGAATCTCATTCTCACTTCTCTACACCCGGGCCCAGATCCCTGCTGAGCCGGTAGACAGTGACTTTGTATCCCTCATCATGTTGGAAACAGACCCATGCTGCAACTCTGATCTGGGGCTGGCAGGAGCTAGAAGTACATGGGTTAATAGAGATAATGACAGTGACCATCAGAGTAGCCTTGAATCTCTGACCAGCATTTGATTAAAGCTGACCACAGTGGGGCCATCCCACCTGGAACGTGTACCTCGGAGCACCCTTTTGGGAAGGATTGAGTTGGTTCTCCCAGGACTTGATAGAGGAGCCATGGATGTTAAGCACCAGGGAGAGAGCTTAGCAGCTGGGGGTGGGACTTGTTTTGAGGGCTAGGCTTAGCTGAGAAATCCAGCTAATGGTGGAAAGCCACATTCCCACTCACTGGAGAGAGTGGGTTGAAGGTCCTGCTGAGTCCATGTGCCTGTCAAGAAGCAAGTCTGAATCCGCCCACTCCCACCTCCCTGGAGAGAAGACACCATCCCTCACTTTCCCACTAATCGTGCAACATGATACTCAAGGAAGATACTGGGAAAGCTGATATCTTTGGCTCGTTTTGAAAAGAGGGATTGAAAAACCAAATCCAAGGAAGAGTGGCAGGGGCACATGGAAATTGACATAAAGTGGATAAGTTGTCCTTGGATTGGAGTGCTGAGCCCACATATAATTTTTCTCTCTGTACTCCACCTTGGCTGCTGCTTTTCTTCTTCCTCGTCTTTCTCACTCTCTTACCCTGTGCCACGTGTTTGAGACAGGAGCTCACTCTGTATTCCAGGCTCAGTGATCCTCCTGCCACGTGCTGTGAACCACTATGCCTGGCTTCCAGTAACTTGGCAGGGGTCGGGGGGATCAACCTTCCTTCCTTGCTGCTCTCTAGAACCTTTGGTCCCTTTGCCTGGAGGAAAAAAAACAAAAACAAAAACAAAAAGCTCTGTGTCTGGAATTGAAGAAAGAACAAGAGGTGGTGAGAAAAATGAGCCTTTTTGGCTCTGGTCCAAGCAGGAGTATTTTGATGGTGACTCAGAACTTTGGGGTCAGAACAAGAAGACCGGGCTGTGTGGATTCTGAGAGCTTGTGCTGTGGTTGGCAGGTCCTGGCCCAGTCAGTTGGAATCCAGTCGCAGGGTCTAAGGAGCTGCCGCCCCTTGCTGTTCCTGATGCTTCTAGCCAGCGTGTCAGTGTCTGTACTTCTGCACCATGTCACTGAAGCCAAGCCTGTGGAGCGTGTTGTGTGAGCTGAGGGGGCTCTTGCTGCCCTTGACCGGAACTGCACCGCTGTGGTTGCTCTTAGAACAGAGATGACTGGTGTGTTGAAGTGTATAATTCTCAATGTATATCTATAGATTCCTATTTTTTATAAGTTGGGAGAGTCTAAGAGGGAAAAATAAAGTGATTTATGAAAAGTCTAAAAAAAAAATAAAATGTCTTACATTTGTTTATGCTATGGAATATTTGTTTAATGATGCAAAGATGAATTGTAATCTCTTATGTTTTACCTGCTTAACTCGGTGAAGCCCTGTCACTGTGCCTGTCAAACACACCTGACGGGTCTAATAAAGAAGAATGGCCAACAGCAGGGCAGGAGAAAGGATAGATGGGGCTGGCAGGCAGAGAGAATAGACCATTAGAGGAAAGAACCAAGAGATCCAGGAAGAAAAGGGGCCAGACACGCAGCTACATGGCCAGTCACTGAGACGACTAAAAGTAAGATTATAGAAAAAAAAAAAAAAAAGGAAAAATCCCAGAGGCAAAAGGTAGATGGGATAATTTACAGAAAGCTGGCTAGCAATGAGCCAAGCTAAGGCCAGGCATTAGTAAGAAACTTTAAGCCTCCACGTGTGCTTTATTAGGAAGGTGGGCGATGGGCCGATGGGCCTCTCAGAAGAGCAAAGTGCCAAAAAAGAGTAAAAACTAGCCAACAATTATCAGAAGCACACTTTACTTGGGATACCAGGTACTTTATTTCAGCCTATGCAGTTAAAACAGAAGCCATTTCTATTATTCTTCAGATAGATCATGGCTACCCTAACACCAGTGCAATCAACGGTGTGTCAGTTTTCTAAGATGCTGCAAAGAACAAAGAAAGCAAGTTCTGCTCATTAGTTAGCATGATCAATCCAAGGCTCTATGTAGCAGGCTAAAAAGTGCAAAGGGAACTCCAGAGAAGAGTCAGTGCTTATGAGAGGGTGCTGCTCTCCAAGGATGAGGGTTCAGTTCCAAGCACACAGAGTAGCTTACAACTGCCTGCCACTCCAGCTCTACAGAGTCCAATGCTGCTGTCCTTCTTGGATATCAGAACTCACATGAATATATAGCCCCATATACATTTAAAAAGATTAAGGAAAAGAGGATGTACCAGCTCTTGCTTGGCAGACACTCTCCTCTCCTGGGTCCAGGTGCAGGAAACACAGGGACTAGTCAACTGCAACTCAATGAACAAAGGACATGAGGGCTCCAACATCCTTTGTCTTCCATGTGACCTATTTTAGGTGCAGGGCAAGGACACTAATCCTTTGTGGGAAGGGAATCAGATCTCTGACTTCTGGAGAGGAAATGAGATGGTTGAGCTCCAGATTTACCTTAGAACTCATTGATCTCTGCTAATTTTGTGGAGTGACTAATTGTTGGGGCTGCCCTATGTATTGCATGGTGTTAAGCAGCATCCATGGCTCCTACCCATGCTTGTTTTCCATGGGCTTGAACCCTCACATCTTAGGAAATCACTCTGGTTTTTAAAAACTAGGAATGGATAGCTCAGTGAGTTTCAGACATTGTCAAATACCCCTGGAGTACAAGGTAAAAAAATCATGCCCCCCACTTCTTCCATTAAGACTTTAGCTCAGTGAAATGTGGAATGGTAGGACATGCTGGAGAAGTCAAGGTACTTGTGAAGGTGTGGAGGAGACTACCAGGCTTTGGATGGAGAGCTGTCTCAGGTCATATATAATGTAGCTAAAGGGGGTAGGAGCACAAACGGTGGTGCCTCTAACTCCACTAAAACTCTCATTAGAAAGGAGATTTCTGTTTAGCCACTGATCTTTCCCACCTTGAAGATAGTCAGTGATGCCTGCAGGCTTTGGAGAGACACCATCTATGATGTCAAGGTCTCCCCTCTTAGAATGAAAGCAGCCAGTAAAGAACTCTGAACAAGAACCTGGCTGTGTCTCTCATGTTTCCCATTATTTGAATCTAAATTTCCCACTATTTCAATCTAAATTTCAAACAGAGCTTCATAAGTTTTGAGCTGGAAGTCAGCGAAAGCCATCTGGCCCATTCCTGTCCTGAACTGCAGGGAGAATAAATGTACTAGTGTTCATAAAAATCTTTCTTAAAGCCCCTCTTCTGCCTGTTCAGCAACTGTTAGGTCTCCATACACTGGAAGAGAACTTGTAATTGCATGTGAAATAGCTGTCAGTGACCAGACAGTGGACATGGTCTAGTCTACTCAAACACAATGGAGATACCAATGGCAAGGTGAGGCTCTGATGGCCATAAATAATTCACCAGCCAACACTTGCTAATTTGGTGCCTGTGGAATTCTCACTCACTGAGCTATTACATAACATTCTAGATTTTTCCATGCTGTGACTTGTCACAGCACATTGCTGAATCTAGTTCCCAAAGTGGAATCCTGATTTTGAAGTTGCTGGTCTGGGGATCTCAAATCATGTCCAGTAAATGGCATAGTATCCATGTCTAAAGATATGTGTGTGTGCGTTAAGTATCTTTTCAAAGTTTACATACAGTTTACCCTCAATCTTGGTTGCTCATGGCTCACTTGATCTGTGCCCCATCTCCTATTCTTAGCCTGTGCATTAATGCACATTATTCACGCTTATCGAGTTGGATAACCATGGTTGAGTGCCTTCTATTTTTACAGTAATTAAAGGGTTTAAAGGAAAATATATTTAGCTGCTTAGGTGCCCTCAAAATAGCCTCTTAGGCTAGGGACAAAATGCTAAGACAAGCTCAAGCTAGCTTTTTTTGTTCTGTTCATGGTGCTGAACAGGAGTTTGAGCTCATGGAATTTTGTAGACCTCGACAGAGCTGAAGGAGAAATCTGCATTTCCTCCGCTCTGGCTAACAGTTGCATGCCAACTTTACTTGGCCACGGATTGGACTGAGACCTTAGAACACATTTAGTTCAGAACTTTAGCTTCAAAGCCCAATGAAGAGGCGGCAAATGACCCTGAAGTGCCAGGACTGTGTCCAGTATAAATGTACTTGTCCATCAAAACTCACTTGAAGTCTTGCTTCTGTTGCACTTACAATCCCAGATAAGGCTAGCCCCAGCTTGAATTTTCAAACATTGCCATGATTGACCAAAGTTAACTGGGAAGTCCAAGATGAATAATCTGGTATTTTCATCTATAAGTTTCCCTTGAAAACAGTCCCTGCTTCAGTGATCAGGCAATTATTTGAGTTATAGGGAAGGTAAACATGCAACAACACTCTAGAAACAGTTGTGCAGCCCAGGAATACCCATACAAAGGTGGCCCTGCCCAGTGGGCTGAGCCTTCATACATATCCATATATAGCCTACAGACCAATCTGATATGGGAGAGGAGACACTTTGAGGAATTCCCTTCAAGAGAACAGTTCATGTCAAGATAACAAAGATAGCCAGCACCATTTACCATCAATGATGTGCTCTCTCCTTTACATAGCAGTAACCATGTGAAGAATGTTAGGGTCTGGGAAAGTTCTCTCTCAGGTGACCTGCTTGACCCCCTTGAATATCTTCCAGTAGGTGAAGAATGTAAATGCCAGACTGCATACAATTTAAATGGCTTTCCTCATGAACATTCGACCATTGAAAGCTAATGTTTAAGAGGCTGAATCTTTGCCTGTTTTTTTTTCCCATTGCAGGAGGTGGCCATCATTACAAACAGTACCTAGAATTCCAGGTATCCAGAAATGGTGCAGGTGGTTCTCTTTGCATGTGAGCCCTCCATATTTCAGAGGGCTGTATACTTAAGAGGGATTCCCTTGCAGAACAGGGCATGGTGGGAGATAGCACATGCTTCCTGTTTTGGTTGACAGAAGAGTAAGCAATTTCAGTGGTGGAACAGTCCATTTGTCTTAGAGGAGAGACAGTTACCATAGAAACTTGTGGCCCCTTCTAGGCTATAAGCTTCAAAGCAGGAACTGAAAACAGTTCTCTAAACTTTGCCCTTCACAAGCTATTTACTCAGTGGTCACCAATGGGATTTCTTCCCAACAGTATCCCCAAGTGCACCTGTCTCAACCTATGTTGGAAATTAGCCTAATTGATGTTCAAAGTGAGGCCTGCATCTGCGCATTTCAGGCCTCCCAGGAAATTAAGATGCTAGGCCAGGTATACTATAAGCCCAGGTATTACCCTGGGATAATTATTTCAGACCCTCATGAGTTAGCTACAGGACAGAGGTAGCAAAGCCACTGGAGAGATTCATGGAGTAGTGTGGAGAGCAGCAGTCTCCATGATGACATTAACTCATGAAAATCTAGGTCAAGGAGGCCGATTCTTGAGGATGCCATTTAGGCAAGGGCCAGAAGACAATCTAAAATTTTGTGGATCACAAGCTTTTTAAAAGTTCAATTTTCAGTAATCTGTGCTTCTGAATGGGCCTAGATGTAAGCATCTAGCCATGTGGTAGATACTTGGAGAGCAGTGAAACTACCAAGCAAACAAGCTCTGAAGAAATGTGATACTTGAGAATGAATGTGGTTACATAGGCTATATTAATACTAATTAACCCAGCCAATAGCAATGGCACATATGCCTGTGGTTCCAGCAGTGGTAAGGCAGAGACAGAAGGCATACTGTAAGTTTAAGGGAAGCTGGGCTACATAAGGAGTTTAAAGGCTAGCCTGGACTATGGTAGCAACACCTGTCTCAAACATGAGACATTTTATAAATCGGATAAAGTATACCAAGTTCCCCCCACCCCCAGTGTTTGTCTTTTACATCATTTCCTGCCCAGATGGATCTTTATGCCCAGCCTAACTTTATATAAATGTGTCACTAAGGAGACAAACCCAGTACTTACTGCTCCACTCCAACAGGAAAGCTGAATCTGGATATGAGCCAAGCAGAAAGGGGCCTTTACCCCTCAAAATGGTGTGGAGCCAAGTTCAGCCAGTCCTTCAGGTTCGGCTGGTCCAAGTGTGAATTTCTTGGCTTAAGATGACATGGGTTGTGGTGAATAAAGTGGGCATCAGAAGGACAAGGACTGCTCAGTGGGAAAGGGGAGATGTTCATTGGGATTGAGCACCCTTTCAATTAGCACCTCCCTTGTGCCTTCAAATAGGTCTTTTTGCTGTTGAGACAGGTTCCCTACGTATTTCTAGAATGTATTATTCTATAGCCTGGGTCAACACTTGCAATCCTTGCCTCATCCTTTGGAGTAGTTAGAATTACAACTACTGCTTTATCGGGTCACTTTTTCCCTGGATTGTTGGGAGCTGCAGACCCTCAGACCCCGAACTTTCTAAGGCCTCTTGCCTGCTGGAGTAAACTTGTTTTCCATGCTTTTAGCTGCTCTGAGCATGGAACCCTCATGAGTTCCAAAAACAAGGAAGTGGTTTCTGGTAGAGTTGCAGTGGAAAAAACCCAAGATAGGGTGTGGCCACCAGTCAAGAGGAGCACTATATAAGCTGCCTTGGAATATAAAATTAACATTCTTGAATCAAGAGTGACCCACGTCTGTGTTTAATCCCCAGATCCTTGCCCGACCATCGTCCCAGGTGGTGCAGGCGCCACAGGTGGAGGCCCTAGGGAACTAGGGACACCCTCTTGGAGGCTGGCCAGCAGGTAAATAACGGAAGACTCTGCCCCCATCCTTACAACTCAACCTTTTACCTTCCAAGTCTGCTCTCGGGAATATGCTAGTACTACTGAAAAACGGGGTACCAGGATGATTAAAAGGCAACTGAAGAATTTGTGGAAACCCTAGGTAGGGTTAAGTCCATGGTTTCTACAGGCAGGCACCTTGAACATCTCTGACTGGGACCATGTTAAGGAAGGCCTACAAAAGGAACTGAGGGGAAAGGGACTGGAGTCCTTTCCAATTGCCATGCTTTCTCTATGGAGGCTGGTTAAAGAGTCTGTGCTTACTGAAAATTGTAGAGTCAAGAAATAGCTTAAGGAAGCCATTAGGATAGTGGAGAGGGTGTCCAAGACAGAATCCCTGGCATCATGCAAAGGAGATCCACGGGGAGGAGCTTAAGGAGCCTGAGGAGGCTCAGATCTCAGTGATTCTGAATCATCTCTAGGGACTGGGTCTGTTCTCTTGCCCCGCCCCATAAGAATTTACAAAACAACCTGCCCCTCTAGCTAATGAGAGAGAAGTAGAGTTGCAGAGACAATTGGCAGAACTAAGATTCAGAAATATCCAGGAGTTCCCAGTTATCAAAACTGAATACTCAGGGGAATAGGCAGGGGCTGCAGCAGCAATTTCAGTTGGTGGAATCCCTACGTGACATGGATCAAAATTTGACTTAGTGATTGGATGCAGCTTTGTAGGGCAGTGCCTAGTGGAGAGGATTGTTTGCTTTGGAGGTCTGATCATCAAGACAATCGTGTGGAGATGGCCAGAAGGAACGCTGCTGCAGGGCACCTGAATAGAAGTGTGGACATGCTCACCAGCGCTGAACCTTATGCCCTGCTTAATCAGCAAGTCATATGACCCAGGGGTGTTTGCTCAAATTGCCACTGCCGCCTTAAGAGCCTGGAAAGTCTTGCCTAACAAGGCTGACAGGGGTCAGTTATCTAAGGTGCTGCAGGGGCCATCTGAGCCTTATTCAGATTTTGTGAATCCGCTCTTACCATTAGCAGGTAGGATTTTCCATGATGTTGATGCTACAATGCCAGTTATCAAACTAGCTTATAAGAATGCCAACAACGCCAACAAGCATTGTCAAGAGGCTATTTATCCTCACTAGCAATGAGGGTTGAATGGTTGCTTCAGACAATGTAAGGACATTGACAGAGCCCATATCACCGGGGCTGTGAGGGATGCTGCTCTACAATGTGGCTGTCTTGGGCATGGCCCAAGAGCTGCTCTACTGTGAACAAGTTTGGACATTAACCAGTGTCCCAACTTCCCTAAAGACCGGTCTTCAAGGTAACCCTCAACCAGATGGAGAGTCAGGGTAGGAAGCAGCCTGGCTTGTTGTGGCCCCGTTGTAGGAAAGGACATCGGTCTAATGAATGTCAGTCTAAGACAAAAGATGGTCATCTGCCCTCTGGTCAGTTGGGAAACAGGAGGAAAGTCCCGCCCTGGGCCACACAGCAAATTTACAGGGCACTAGAGACTTCCATGACACTCATTCTTCAGAAAAGGGTACCATTGACAAGCTGGTCCGGGGATCCAGAGAGCACAGGATTAGACCTCTGTACCGCCACCCAACACCACAAATGGGTGTTCAAACCCTTCCCGTGGGAGGGTTTGGTCCCATCCCCTACTGGATCAGTAGGCTTGATGTTGGGTAGAATTAGTACCACTTTTAAGGTATTAAGGGTGATTCCTGGTATTATAGATTCAGGTTACACAGGGGAGATTAAAGTGACGGTAGCTGCAGAATTAGGTTTTGTAATCATCCCAGACAAGGCTACGATGGCTCAGTTGGTGTGTTACTTCCTATGTTTAAATCCAATAACCCTTTTGCAAAAGATCTAAGGGAAATTCTGGTTTCAGCTCCACTGAGGAAACAGACATATATTGGGTTGCAGAATTAGATAAGCTCTCCTCCTTGGAGTTAATTTATGGGAAGAAGTTACCTAGCCTTCTTGACACCAGGGCAGATGCTTCTGTCATATCCATAAGGCATTGGCCCAAGGCTTGGCCATTGCAGCAGGCACCTTCTATGGTACAGGGCATAGGACAGGCTGCCAGTCCACAAATCAGTAGCAAGATGTTAACATGGGAAGATGCAGAAGGGCATAAGGGAGTCTTTCAACCTTGTGCGCTAGCTCGTTTACCTGTAAATCTGTGAAGACAAGATGTGTTATTTAGGCAGGAGGGCTGTGCTAACCATGGAACCTGTACAGAGGATGAGCCTTTCTTGCTCTCAAGGATTTATGCTAGAGTGTGCTCTAGATTTTCCTATTTAGCTAATGCAGTGAACAGAAAATGGTCAACATCGTTTTAGCCAGATTCTCTGTGGTTGCCACTTTGTTATTACCACCACATTTTAACTAGCATGCAATATTTTATTAAAGGTTGAATGAGGCTATTGAAGAGATTGTCTACTATTCATGAAACGCTGGGTTTAAACACCAGCCATTACAATGCATGAACCTGACATGAAAGTATGTCTGTAATTCCAGTGCTTATAAGACAGACAAAAGAGCTATCGGGAGTTAAAGTTGCTATATAGCTGAGGATCTTTAAGGCTAGACTGGCAGACATGGATCCTATATTAAAGATTGGTAAGTCCCTCCTCTTTTAGAGGCATGACTTCTGTTGTACTGCTTCTTGGACCATCCCTGTGATCTGAAGTCCTTAAGGTAGCAATCTGTCATTGTTTAAAACAAGCTGCACATTTAAATTTTATGTCAAACCTGACTGCATACACGTATAACCATGACTGCATACACGTATAACCATGACTGCATACACGTATAACCATGACTGCATACACGTATAACCATGACTGCATACACGTATAACCATGACTGCATACACGTATAACCATGACTGCATACACGTATAACCATGACTGCATACACGTATAACCATGACTGCATACACGTATAACCATGACTGCATACACGTATAACCATGACTGCATACACGTATAACCATGACTGCATACACGTATAACCATGACTGCATACACGTATAACCATGACTGCATACACGTATAACCATGACTGCATACACATGTATAACCTCAGTACATGTCATACTATGCTGTATCTCCATGACCATTGTTTCATTTTATTTGGTTACTTTAATAAACCAACATCTTTTCCCAGACTTAGGGACTAAAAATAGACACCCCATTAAATTATGGAAAAGCAGTTATTACACATCTGCCATGTAACTTTGAATTCAGAAAGCATGGAGAAGCAACTGGCTCACTGTTTTTATACTTTTACTCCCTAACCCTTCACTCTTTTGGGGTCCCGCCACCCAGCTCCCAAATAAAGTCACTCACACAAAGGCTTAATCTTACAACTGCCCAGCCTTAGCTTGGCTTGTTTCTGGAAAGCCAAATTTCCTTCACCGAAATTATCTCATCTTTTGCTTCTGGGATATTTTCCATTTACTTCTGTGTATCTGACTTTCACTCTTACTCCGTGCCTGGTTGTGTGGCTGGGTAACTGGCCCCTAGCATCCTTTTCTCCCTTTGTTCTCTTGCTCCCGTCTCTCCCCAGATTTCTCCTAATTATCTTCTCTGCCTTCCACTTCCAGCCCTATTTGCTCTCCTGCCTCCCTATTGGCCATTCATGTCTTTATTAGATCATGAAGCGTTTTAGACAGGCACAGTAACTGTTTCACAGCTAAAAGGCAACATAAAGTCACACACTTTATTATATAACAGCTCACTGTGGGTCACTGGCCGCCTTCAGCTTTACTTCCACAGGAGGAGGAAGAGCACGAAGTCATTTGATCATATAATCTTTATATAAGAACTTTATATAAGTTTATAGAAGATCAGTGGGGAAAGCACCTGTGGTGGTTTGGGAAAGAAAATTCCCTCCATAGGTTCATGGGTTTGAATACTTGGTCACCGGGTGACAATGCTACTTGGGGAGCGACAGCCTTTCTGGTGAAGTGCATCACTAGGGTGGGCTTTAAGGAGGTTCATAGCCTTGACCTGCTTCCTGTGGTATGGATGAAAATATAACCGGCCGGATTGATTCTCCTGCCATGCCATTATATGAACTATCCGTTTAGAACTGTCAAAATGAAGTCCTTAAGTGGCCTTTGGCGATAGTATTTTATCACAGAAATATTTATCACAGAAATAGGAATTAGGAAAGTGCCCATACCCCCCCCCCCCCAAAGTAATAGACACATGCCCTGAGGCCAAGTGATAGAAATTCTTTCCAGAATGTCCTATGGACCTTTACTCTTTTCAATACGCACCAGGAACAAGGGCAATAGATTCAGATAGCTCTTTGTAACTTTGTGTTACAGAGACAAACCAGAGTCTAAACGTTTACGTGGTCCAAATTTTAACTACTATTGTCTTCCCACTTAGGTAGCAGACCCACCTCTAACAAGGAGATAAGCACTCATTGACCTTTGTAGAGACTTCAAAATAGAAGTACCTCTACCCAGCTTTCCTCATTAGGAAATTATTTTCAAGTAATATATCTATACATTATATTCTTGATAGCCATAGAATAATGTGTGGAATCTTTTCCACATTACATCAACCCATATATTATTGGTTATTAATTTCAGGATATTTCTATATATCCCACATATATAGAGAAAAAACATACAGCAGTTTTTGTCTAAGTCTATCCTTCCCCACCCCCACTTGGCTCCATCATGTGTTTCCATATTGTTAATAGAGTAACTCGTTTAAGAGCAGCAACCACTCCACTGTGTATAATGTAACGTAAATGTCCATTTAAGGTTCTTTCCAGGGTTTTCCTATTAACTATAATGCTTCAGAGAATATATTCTACATAGAAATTTCTTTCTCAGATATAGAATTATGTCTTTGGGCTCAGTTCCCAGATGTGAATTACTGAGTTAGAGAATATGAATATTTCTGTAACTATATTGCCAAATCACTTTCCAAAATGTCCATTACAATTAAGAGGTAGGGGAAAGAATTATACCCCAATGCCATCAGTAACATTGTATATTTGTGGGTTTTCTCTTTAGAAATATTGTATTTTAGTGAGTGAAAATACTTTTATTAGTTTTCAGTAAAAAAATCTAACTCATGTATAAATACTTGTTAGAAATACCTGCATATCCTATGCTCACTGTGCATGTGGAAGTCATTAATGTGGTTTGGCACATATGTGATGATTTGGGCACAGAAGTCTGACTGCACACGTGTGAAAACTTGTAGGGGAAAAAGTCACGCCTCATGTTCTGGTTTACACAAGTACCCCCAGAGAATGCTTTATTGAAATTTGTGTCAGAAAACTAAGTATTGTATACCAGTCACTGTTTGAAGCTTCAGACTCTAATGTGGGTTCCAGTCATTTGTTCATCTTATACATCCACTGGGCATCCAGCTCCAGCATTCAGTACCGGATCATGATCGCTCCACACTGCTAAAGCAATGGAACTCTCAATCAGGGCCAAAGGTTTAATGCCATCCACACACCACCATCCACACCAAAGGTTTAATGCCATCCACAAAGCCAATGCCACACATGGTTAAAAAAGGAGCTATGTCAATGCCCTTGTTTAACATGTGGGTCGCAGACTACTAAATACTTGTCAAATTAGCAGGTTTCCTAGAAGTTGGTTACATGGCTGATGTGAGTGCAAAGTAGACTACCCTAGAGATAGAGCCATATGAATAAAAAAAGACAGTGGGGAAAATGGTCTATGGCATGGCTGTAGGGGAGGCAGTGATGAGCAGCACAGCCATCAGCAATCCTTGAAAAGGTAGCAACGGAATCCTGTCTCCCAGCCAGTGGTTCACAAGGAAAGGGGCACAGACTAGCACCTCCCGCCGTGTGATGCACATAACGACAGTTCAACAAATGTGCCTTTTTTGCCCTCATCTTTTAAGAGGACTCAACTCCACAGTTAAGGATCTGGTATATGTAACCAAAGCCTTTTGAAGGAAAGCAGTCTGAGCTTCATGGAGCTGATAAGGAGGTTAAGGACAACCTAAATACCTATGTTTGAGAAGAACAGAAGTCCACTGCATCAGAATTCTGTGTCCTGGCATGAATTAGCAGGGACATCACAGCTTCTATAGCCAAAGCCTACCATTTCCCAGTTTAGGCTTTTACTTCTGTGGCTCATGGGATCATGACGTGCTCGACTGCCCAGATGGCATCTCTTCCTTCATACAGATTCGCCTATACCCTCCCCTCTGCCAACCCCATCTACTACCAACGTTTGACCTCAGTCCAACTGTCCTAGTGAAGTAGAGTGCCTCTAGGAGTGGAAAAGCACTGGGTATGATGTGCAGAGTAATGGACACTTATGGTTCATAGAGAGGAAGTTTGGTTTAACCTAAACAGC
This sequence comes from Arvicola amphibius, assembly GCF_903992535.2. Taxonomy (NCBI): domain Eukaryota; kingdom Metazoa; phylum Chordata; class Mammalia; order Rodentia; family Cricetidae; genus Arvicola; species Arvicola amphibius. The sequence continues at coordinate 31,420,936 of NC_052055.2, read as the reverse complement.
ACATGGGCATTCTTCAGTTGTGACACTCCCTACCTGTACCTTGCAACCCTCAACTCTACAATGAATGAGTTACAAGTTTAAATACCTGCCTCCCATGGATGTTTGTCAAATGAGAAGACTAGGCTAAAGGTGTTACCCTTTCCCCCTAGCCATTACATTCCATATAGATATTTTAATGTTTATATAACATAAAACACACATACTCCCTAATGGTTAAGATCTCATCTTTCCCTCTGGGGATTGCAGAATTGGGCAGGCATACCCTAATAACCCATATCAGTACGTGCTGGCTGTGAAGATAGCCCTGTGTTCATCATCCTTGCATTTGCTTCCAGATGGTAGTGTCCACATCTTTGCTACAAAAGCAGATCCTTGCCCGTATAGCAAGCTTCTCTACGTACAAGAGGTCATGGTCCTCTTTGGGTCAGTTTATTCCAAAGTTTGAGGAACTGAACATAATGGGAGGCAAGATCAGAGACCACCACCCACAACATGTATGATGAAAATGAAGTCCAATTCAAATGCAGGTTGTATCCCAATGAAACAGCACTGGATGCATCTGTGCTACCTAGTTTTTAACAACAAAAAACTAGACTTGCCTGGGAAGAGGCAATCTCAAAAGTGAGGGACTGGTTGCATCAGATTGTCTTGGGGCCATTGTGAGGGGGATGTTTTCTTGATGTATCGTGCCGGGGTTCTGATTCACTTTGGACAGTATAATATTGGGGCAGCTGGTCCTTAGTTGTACAAGCTAAGCAAGTCAGTAAAAAGCATTCTCGCATGGTTTCTGCTTTACTCCCTTGTCCTGATGTCCCTTCATGATGGACTATAAGTTGTAAAATAAACCTTTTCTCCAAGTGGCTTTTGGTCATGGTGTTTTAATCATAAACAGGTCTCTGGGTCTGTCAAAGGAAAATATGCTTTGTTTGAAACAGTTTGGGTGGTTGGTGAATCAGTCTTACAAGGAACAAGGTTGAGGTGTGCAGCACCTAACTTGTTAAAAGTCCAGTAATAGGATGTTCTGGGAGACGCTGAGTGCCTCGGGAGTCAGTTCACAGGACTTCCAGCCTGACCACACAATTTCCTGAATTGTGGTTTGGATTATCCAACTCAATGTCTTTAGTTCTATACCTCAAAATCAAGAGTAATCATGCCTCTGAGAAACTGAGGATTCAATTAAATGAATGTGAAAATAAATATAGCTGGCACCTGGTCGATACCCCATCATAAATATTTAACACAATCTAGCTTGAGTTTGTAAGAGGCCCGTACCTGTGATCATCCTGCTGACATGAGCAAGTTTTCCCCCATTTTAACTCTGCTTTTTTCAAGGAGAGCAGTCACACTTTAGTGACAGCTTTAAATCTTGAAAAGGATTTCAGGTAAGACTTGATTCACCTTTATTAGATACCTTTTCATGCAAAGAAAATGGTTGTCTTCCTGAGCACATATGTTTATATAAATGTGTATATATATAATCATACTATGTGTGTGTGTGATCAGTGCACTGAATCCACACCCTCAGTCTCATTTGTTAAATATTTATTGATCAATGATTAGTTCACGCAAACCCTGGAGACAGAATTTTCAGAGGCTGCCTCTATTCATCTAGGGAATTCCTATCTTTGGAACCACTAAGGTATCAAACCTGAGACCCCAAATTATGGACTCAAACTTTGGCATGCTTTCAAGAAAGCCATTTTGGTGGCTGACCGGTTGTACCATTTTAAGGACAGGAAAACAGACACTGACATTGAGGGCTATGGCCATAGTTTACTTGGTAGTCATTTGGAGAGAAATGCCACCCCGAATAGCCCTAACTACCACAGCGGCTTCTTAAACTCTGCATTTTCCTTATTAAGCCACAAGGTAACAGCATACAGTGCTCATCTTTGGGATTGTGATCAGATTTGTGTAAACTCTGAAGACAAGATTGTATCCTACTAACCCTAGTGGACCTTATAGTACTAATTCCATAAGTTGTGAGTCGACTTTAGAAATCTGCTAACTTCATACACATAGATTGAGTCCTACAGGAGACAGATTGAACATACCACATCTGGTTCAACTCTCAGGCATGACATAGAATGTTAAATACAGACTGAGCTCTTGAAAATTGTTTTAGAAGTCACATTTTAAGAGACTTTGGATCAGGTAGCAAAAATGACAACGGAACTGGGTGATGTCTACACTATATGTTGATTCAGGGTTCCCTCTTTCACATTCTGACCAGACACTGACATCCTTTAACTCCCATTTTCCAAGTTAGTATAACTTGTAGATGCCAGGCAGCTTGTCCAGGAGCATGAACTTCAGCTGGATGACATTCTGATCACAATTAGTCTCTTCCAAGCACACTGCTTTGTCTTTCAGTTTTGGTTGGCAGATGTTAAACTAGAATTAGGAATGGGTCAATGTAGGCAGAGGAAGCATAATAGGTTCTGCTTTTGGAGACTAACTGGCTTTTGAGATCTATCGTGTTGGCCTTAGTGCCTACTGGCCCCCCAAGGCCAGGCTAGAAAATTTTTGGCCCTGACCACAAACATCAGCCTTCCTTATGCCTAAAAGAGGGATGGCCAAGAGCTACACTATGATAAAATTACTGGAGCAGGGAGATGTTTGGAGGATGCAGCCATGATTTATTCAGAACAGAAAGACCGATTTGCCATGCCAGAGAAGCAGGGTGAGCCTGGGTGAAGCCAGCTTAGTCCCGAGAAAGATAGATGAGTCATAATTTTTAATATTCTCGAGGTTGTTAAATTGCCCATCGATTCCATTATCATCAATTTACCAATAGGAAAGATGAGCAAAAAAGCCTTTATCTCAGTGATCACTTGCATGTACATGCATTGTAAACACCTGTAATGGTGAACACTCACATGTGCGATGTCCACTTATATATGACATGCACATGTACACTCAATCACTTCTACCATGCATATGCACAGTTAATATGTGAACTTGTGTACAACATGGTCAAAAAGGGCAACTTCAAAAAATACCATCAACACTAAAGCGTAATTCAGAAACATGGACAAATGCAGACAAAAATGCACATCAATGGAGAATAGGCTGGCAGGTAGTTTGACTGTACTGGCAGATGAATCCAGCATTGATATGTGGCAGTTATGGCTTTCTTTTAACTTGGTGGAACCGCTGGCTGACAGGCTAAATGCCTGCATTAGCTCCTTCCATTAACTGATAGGTGAACATGAGGACATTACCAATGCTGAATTCACAACTGGTCTATGTTTATGGTGTAAGGAGGTACAGGTGAGAACCAGGGCCATGTTCATGCTCTAGAACAATTTCTAAGTAGCAAAAAGACTATTAGAATTTAAAAATTAGGCACACACTTTATTGCATGTCTTCCACCCCAAACAGTTTGACTTATTTGGGACTTTACAACATGTACCCTGATCATAACTGCTTCCTAGTTCTTGCAGGCTCACTCCCCCTTGTGACCTGCCGCCAATATACCAAGTCCAATTTGTTGCCCCTATTATGCTTTGAGGGAACTCCCAGTGGCCAGCCCATTTAAAGAAAACCTTAAGATCCTCACCCCTACTAGAAGCCATCAACTGATGAGCTACACTCCAGGATCCCTATCAGTTTAAGATGTCTCTTCAGTGGCCTCCTAGACTTTTAAGGGCTATATGTGGGGCTTGAAAGAGGTTGCCACACAGAAGCCTTCTAGGTCTCATTCTCAACTGGTCTGCAGGCAATTAAAGTTTGGTTTTGAAGTTTGTTTTATCTTATTCTAGACTGTATAATCCTATCATGCAATGTGTGTGTGTGTAACTACAGATGAACTCACAGCTCTGTGTATGCTGGGGCAAGCACTTCCACTGAGCCATATACCCAACCCAACCTTGTGTGTTTAGTTATTAGATAGCAAGCATTCCTCATCCCGCATTGTCTTTTATTAAATGCAATGCCACCATTAGAATACCTCTTCGTTGAATTCAACTATTTGAAATTATCTTCCAGCAATGGATTCAGACCCCTTTCTTTCCACCTGCAGATTATACAGAATGTATCAGAAAAATGTCATTGTTGGTACACATTTAACTGAAGAATTTTACAGATCAGACATGATGCCCGAGTTGTTACCTTTGATCTGCACAGAATCCTAGCAAGGCTCTAGTGTTTTTCAACCCTAGATGAGGGAACTAAGCTTACCTCATTCTTGGTCATGTCCTGCTCTTCATTTCTCCCTACCTCCTGATAGTCTCCAGTTTTGCAAACATGTGATCTGAACATTAAATCTAAAACCCCAGCAGACTCTGGGCTGAAGACTGAACTTCCTTCCCACATCTCATACAGGTTGGGACATTTTCATAAGTAAAAGTAGGTTAGTTACCAAAGTACTCTGAAGCTCAGCCAAGTTACACTTGATTGTAACTTGCACAAAATAATTGCACATGCACCCACGGGGGGAAAGCTAAAAATTAGGGACATTTCTAAGAATGTTAAAATTCCCAAGCAATCTGTTCAGGGTAGCACGGTGTTAGTAGTGTATTCAGCATTACACTGGAGCTGGGGACATGCAGATCTGTGCTTGAGCAGTTATTTTCACGTAGATTCCATGTTCCTGGTTAAGTTTACGACAAGTTGGCACAAACTAAAGTCACCCAGGAGGAGGAAATCTCAGGAATTGTCTCTGTTGGGACCATCTGGAGTCCTGGTCTCCAGCTGCTCTTCCCTGCTAGAGATCTTTACTTTCCTTCTGATTTGAGTTACTAAAAGCTGTGTCAAAGTTGTTTACCAGCTCTGCTTCACGAGCACGTGTTGCCTTGGCCTTGATCAGAGGATAAGGTTTTCACCTGTTGGCCCACTTGACTGTGTAAGCCTCCGTGGTGTTATTCAATAAAGGGCTTCTTACCAGTGACTAGAGGTTCATGCCTCTGTCTCTCCGTGTGTGTGTGCGTGTGTGTGTGTGTGTGTGTGCGCATATGTGCGTGCATATGTGTGCATATGTGTGCGTGCATGTTTCAACTTCCAGCCCCTTGCCTGAGGCTTGGGAACTGTATGGTAACGCATAGAGCGCAGACAGGCGTTGTGTGCTGCAGCCTCCATACAGGCTTGGCCTGTATGCACATCTATGATTACGTTCCTCATTGATATGGTCCCAAGGATGGTGGCATCCCTGAGCATGTGGTCCTGGGGTGTATAAGAAAGCTGTAAAAAAGCAGTCGTTCAGTTTTGGATTCATCTCTCCTGCCCCAGCAACCCTTATTAATGCACTATGGTATGGAAGTGTAAGCTAAACCCCTTTCCCTCGCCCAAATTTTATTTCTGATCATGTTAGATCATGGCAACAGAAGAAACTAGGATTTGCCTGTACTTTAAGACTTCAGGCCATAGCATCAGAAGGGTTAGGAGAACAAGAGGAAGATCCAGAACCTAGCCGAGCAGTGTGAGTGTATTTGCACCCAGAGGGGCTTGCAGGACTCCAGGTCATGTGCTCAGGCTCATTTCCCAGGGTACATTTTTAAAGAAGATTTCTTCCTCCAAGCAGATGGGGGATGAATTATAAATATACAAGTAGTCTTATATGACCTGAGTCCTCTTATGGAGAACTGGAGCAACCGTTCAGATGCCCATCCTCCCATCTCCGTGGGAGTCATCATTCTCTTTCCTTGTAGGAATTTTCAGTGTTTTTTTTTCGTGGTACTACTTTAAAAATAGCCAATGAACTTGAAAACTTGTATCATGGGCTTTTCATCTGAAAACTTGTTAGGATTTTAATGTCTCCCACACATTAGACAGCAGAGATGGAAATCCAGGACAGGTCGTATTGAAGCCGTGTATCGGTGGCACTGCTGTTCAGGCTGTATATCTGCTTAAGCACAATCTTTGCATTGCCCTGTTATTTGGAAAACAAATGCATCATAAAAGAACGGGCAGAGATAAAAGCATGAGGGTTTGTTGGGACTCTTTCTGGAAGATTCCAAGTCCCTGCTAACTCTTCCTTAGAGCAAAGCAGCTCAGTGGCCACAAAAAAAAAAAAATAAGAGTTTTGCTTTTAAAGTATATTTCTAACCTCCTTTATAATTATCTTAGTTAACTACTGCTTTGAGATGAAACACCGGAACCAAAGCCACTTGGAGGAAAGGAAGAATTGGCTTACACTTCCGCACCATTATTCAATCCCCGAATGAAGGAAGGATAGGAACTCAAACAGGGCAGAAGCTTGGAGGCAGGAGCTGATGCAAAGGTCATGGAGGGCTGCTGATTACCAGCTTCTTCCCTCTGGTTTGTTTATCCTGCTTTCTTATAGAACCCGCACTACCCAGCACCCTCTTCCCTACCAGCAAGGGGACAAAGGCACCCACCATCAAATCACTAAGTCCAATCTTTGGAGAGGTGGGAACTTCAATTAATGACTCCCCTAAGACTTTAGCTTTTGTTAACTTTTAACTACCCAGGACAATAGGTGAGGACAGTGAGGCTTAGTTAAGTTATAACTAAGTTATAAAACTTCAGAGATCAGGACTTCATACGATCTGTTTCCTCGTTCTCTTCCCAGAGTGTGCACATATTTACACCCATATACATTCCTTGGTTATACCTCTTTCTTGGCCAATAGAAGGTGGCATCTAGAAGTTTATCAACAAAGCTTCATGGGTAAAGTTAAAGTTCCTGGTTGTCATGGCGATTTGGCTTTCAAATAGTGATTTATCAGCCTTGTTTATGTCTGTTATTCTACAACACTGACTCTTGAGAGTAGAGACCCAGCTCTGACAGCACGTCGACACCAGCCTCCAACTGGAGATGCCAGTTGCTTCCCCTACCAAGACACTGCAGTCGTAAGAACACATCCTCTGTTCTTCCCGGAGAGATGGGCTAGTTACATACATAATCAACCTTCTCTGCCCTGTTTTGGGTTACTTCCTTGTGAGTGCTAGAAGCTCTTCCTCATCTTTTGAGACTTTTCTAGGAAAGCTAAACATACTCTTCCCCAAAGCAGATTATCTTAACACTTGACAAGACAGATCCCTAGCCTTGAGTCAAGACTGCCTTCTGTTTCACCTTGCTTGCAACAGTGCCCTTGAGATCTACTCAGCTATACTCCTCTGGCTCCTTTTTACATTTTTGCCAGATTGCAGCTTCTCTGGTGAACCATTACACTCTCCTTTAAATATTAAGGTATGAGGAATTAAGATGGGAATTAGTCACTAGAGAGGAGTTGATTTCGAGTTTGAAGAAGATAGTGAGGATTCATGGGAAGATGAGGAAATCATACGTAGGGAAATAAATCTATAGGAAACTGAGAAAAAGTAAAAAAAAAAAAGATTTCACACCCAACTCTCGGTCCCACAGGCTTATAATAATGAAAGTTGGTGGCCTCAGTTAAGTAGGGGCTTTGTAGCAGTGATTGGAGGTCCATGTGTCTTCTGTTTCCTCAACCTCCAGCCAGCCCCCTTGCTCGAAGCAGGTGAACTGGATTCTAGCGCATAGAGCACAGACAGGCGCATGGTGTGCGGAATGGTAATAGAACTGGAGCAATGCTGGCGAGTCACATTTATTATTGATCCAGAAGTGAAGTAGTCCATATATTGGAGGGGCAGGTATTGGACTTTCAACTAAGGTGGGATGTTTGTGAAGACTAGATGTCCACAAAAGAGGTCCAATATCTTTCAACAGTCTAAATGTAGCGACGCTGCATGCTCAGCGGCCCTAGGGAACCTAGGATCTCTTCGTGTCTAAATGTTCCCACTGTACGCTTCAGTGCCTCAACTCCTTCCACAGGAAAACCTTGGCTTTGACAAAGGCCTTCTCAGGCTGTAAGGGGAGCCTTCTCTGAAGTTCTCTTTATAGTCATGTTCAAGGTTTGTGCCCTGTGGACATGAGAGTTCAGAATCTTTAGATGGCAAGAGACTGACTTCAATGCCTCCATTTGGCATCAAGGGTCCTAACAGCAGCCACTCCTTTCTCTCATGTCTTACCACCTGCTTTGAACATTCCAGCTCTAGCCACTGGTCAAAGTTTAAGTCGTAGCATTTCCCCATTCAACAGAGGTCTCTCCATTTACCACCATCAATGGGGATGGTCTTGGTCACTTACTGATGAGTGATATGGCCTCTGAATTCCATCCTTAGAATGTTTCCTCAAGCCACATTCCATATCTACTGCCTTCTGTCATATCCACAGATCATGTTCATGCATAATGGCTCTTTTAAGAATTGAGAATAGAGTGGATAAAATCAAGTAGAATACACCAAGGGTGACATTCCCATGAAGTCTCTTGAGCTGATCACACAAACTGGCATGTATTTACATCTGACTTCTACTAGACACAAAGACCTAGAGATCCATGCTTTTGGATGTAGTATTCATTCTTGACTAAGAGCAACACAGGGAATAAACTTGGCTACCTGCAGATACTGAGGAAGAACAGTTAAGTAGATCCACTGTAGGTTTCAACAAGAGCTCTGAGTGCTGGGGGTGGAGGGAAGACTCCAAACCTTGTCATTAGAGCTCATGAGAATACAAAGTTTAGCAGGCACAAATGGAATGGACTGCTGTACCTGTTCTACAGCTCTTGCAGGGATGAAAGGAAAAGGTCCGGGCCAGCCATCCTTCATGTGGAGCAAGCTCTGAATTGTCTTTAGGTTAGGAAAAGAGATTGTTCTTTCTGATCTGTTATTTGTCAACTCACTGTAAAGATCCTGAAGTTTCCAACAGACCCCACATGTGGTTTTGCCATTTTTAAGGTGTCAGGACACCGTCAGCCTGTGCTACTGTAACAAGTTAAAAAGACTGGGTCATTTATGACTACAGACTTAAGCTATCAAGACTGTAGACCACCACTTGTTATTAGACAAGGGCTATTAGGAAACTGTAGAAGACACCTTCAGAAGTGAAGCTCCATCTCTCCATCCTATTGGATCAAGCACATGTTAGCCCTAGGCTCAGCCTTGTATGGAGATTCATTCTTGACCTAATTAGATGATTTTGTCTGGTGCTTTTTTCGGCATTTGTAGAGATCTCTCAACTTATCTTTCACACCGTTCTCCATTGGACCACCACTTTCAGATCTGCTTATGTGAAATCATAATTAAGATACGCACACGGGTATAAGATCCTCCTCTAGGGCACGGGGACTCTACCAGTGACCACATTCCTAAAGGTGGTTCTCCTAAAGGTGGTTCTCTCTAGCAGTTTCCAACTGCCACTGGATACCCAGATAGGGGTGTCGCCTCAGAGCCTTCCCCACCTTTAAAGTTGGAACTTAACTGGCTCAACTTTATACAGAGGTCTATGTATCTAACCACAGCTTCTCTGAATTCATGTGCACAACAGCTCTTACACGTCTGGAAGCTCATGTGACTCAGTTTCCATCAAGAGCCATTCCTGACTTAGCCATTTGAGTTCAAGCTTGCTTGCCTGCTCTGGCTTTTCCCAGTAACCTTGAGGACTGTAAGAAAGTTCTGATTAAGCCCTTGAGAAAGAGCATTTTTGCCCAGTTGGAAGATCACATGTTTCTGTAAGATTTGGGCTGGCGTATGCCAGCCAGAGGCACTTTATTAGATTAGAAGCTGCTTAACTGAATAAGATAATGCATCTGTTTGAGCTTCCTCTGAAGAACAGTGCAGGGAGGTGGTTAGCTGACTTGTTCTGCCTTTTGCCTGGAATTAGTATATATGCTGCCTGAGAAATAAACCCAGGGATGTTTGGTATTGACCTTCAGTCCTCCCGGTCTCTCAAGTTTCCGTCTTCATTTCTCTTGCTTCAAAACTTTCTCAACTCAGCAGCCCTCTTCCCAGGGAATCCCCCAGCTGATTTTTGCCAGAGCAGGCTCCAACACACATCCATGACAGGCAGCATTTTTCAATGTATTAACTTTTATTAATGTTTTCAATTTGTGCATCATTTACAATGAAAAATGTGCCGTAAAAAGCATTCTTATACATAAATAGAGCAAGGAACACTTAAGTAATTAATCCCTATAACATGCACATTAATTTTAGTGTGTATAAGAAAAGGAAATAAATTTTAAGCCTTTAAGTTATTACTTGGGAATGTCAATTTTTTTGGAGAATGAATGTATTTCCTAATAGGAAATAATTATATAATTACTATGAATTAGTGCTCATAAAGATGTCCGGAAAAAATTGTGTTATACATGATGAACCAAAGATTTCCTATGTGCATTAGGTGCATCAAATAAAACAGGTAGCATGAACATAGAAGAAGAGGTACAAAGAGTCTGATTATAGGACACATACATATTCAAGGCACATGACTAGGCTAAACAGTTGGCTGAGTCCAAAACACTAGTTTATTGTTTCATTGAGAAAAGAGTAAAATGTAATTATCACTTCTATTTAATTTCACCTATGGATAAATAAATGCAATTACATCTAGGGCAAAAATGTTTTGATTTCAGATAGACACCAACTACTAAATTACTGATGCCAGAGTAGATGAAGAAGCATAACATTCAGATTTTCTTATTCTATAATTTATATTAAGATATTTTGTACTATACTGTTTATTCTCTTTCAGCTTTACAATTATTCAAAATTAGATTAAAGAATTTGTTAAACCACAAAGAAAGATCAAACTATTATTCAACAGAAGTTAAATCCAAATCCTGGAGTTAACTTCTGACTGTATTCATTTTGGGCTTTTCCCAGAATGGAAAAAAACTTACCACATGACTGCATTTTGTGAGGCTAAAATGCTTGCACTTTTATTGTGGTTCCCTTCTTTTTCTTTGATGACTTAGAAATATTTGCCTCCCCTTTCTTCTGTTATGAATTTTATTAAAAATGTTTGTCCTAATTATGCACAGAAGAAAAATAATGTGTAAAGCCCATAATTCTCAACTTATTTAATTCATTCTCAATTTGACTTTGCAATGGAGAAGCAGAACATATTAAAATATCTGCAGTATGGATAAATAATGCACTAAACTTTATTTAACAAAGTAAATGCTGGGAGGACAAAGATAATTCTTGTGCTTCTAATGGGATAGCAAAATGTTTCCCACCTTATTAAAATAAAAACACTAAGTACATCATTTGTATGGGCTCCTGGATATAAGCAGCACCAACAATTCATTACAATTCCCCAAATTATCTATATTATTTTGAAGCACCAAAAACTCTCCCATAACAAAAGAGACTAAAATGATATGTTAGCAATACAATCAATCTCCCAATAATTTTGTGTGAGCATAGAAAATTCCTAGAGAGTTTTAGCAGACAGATTATAAGATTGGTGGTTTCCACCTTGGCAAAAGCTTTGTGTGTTAAAAACAAAAATGTCTTTCTAAGTAGAAGTTTATACTTAACAAAAGAAACATTTCAAAGATATTCATGTAAATAATGGTTCAAAGTAAAGTTTGTTAAACAATATGAGAGGACAAAGATAAATCTAGAGGCATATAATACTATTAAACAAGAAAAAGCAAAAAGAAGATTAAAGAAATTGGCAGATAATTTCTGAAAATAGTGAAAAGCCTGAGCCACATGGATTGCCTTTCCTTTCACTCTTATATCCTTGGTTAATGGTAATGTTTTCTTTTTTATTTCTTTACACAGCTTGGCCATGTAAACCCACCACAGAGAGGTGACACAATGATATAGATGAACACAATCGATACGATGATGATGATGATGATGACAGTAAGCTTGATATTCTTCATACACATGGCCCGAGCAAGATTTCTGCTGGTAGTTTTGAAAGTTACAGATGAATCCACAAGGTTCTGTTTTATCAGTAATTCCAATCTTTCTCCACGTTGAGCAACCAAATCTATGTTTCTGACCATGATTCCTTTTAGTTCATCCACTTGTGCTTGAGTCTCCATCACTCTGTCTTGTCCTTTATTTTCGGAGTGATGCTTCAGCTGTGCAGCCAACACACTCGAGAACTCACTATTCATAACATATGGAAGTGCAGTCTGTGCTCTGGAACCATAAGTAGTCTGGAACCTCTTTACTTCATTAAGAAAACTGAAGGCTCGAGAACGCTCAAAATCAGTGATACAAAGATACACAATCCTGTCTTGGCAGATATAATGAAACAAGTAATTGCCATGTGAGTAAGTTAGTTTATTATTTTCAGAAGGTATCTTAGGCAGAATCTGCTCTGTCACCTCCAGGAAGTTTCCTCCACACCAAGCATGTTTGGCAAGGATAGTGGTTCCCCTGGCAACAACAGCAAAAAGAATGGCCATGACTTCAATCTGTCCGCGTACCCTCTAGTGGGAACTCGGCCTCCTATCCAAGGGGAGCAGGTCCTCGACAGGCAGCATTTTTACAGCACTGTTCTCCATCCTCTGGCTTCTCTTTCACCCACTCCTATCATGGTCCCTGAGCCTGTGGTAGAGTAGAGGCATTTATATATACGTACATCTGCAGTCGAATATTCAACACTGCATTGCTGTTGGAAGTGTTGAGTAACAAGCATCTCTACATTAACCACTGCCTACACTAAGAAACTTCTATGGCCAAAGACGAGAACACAAGTCTATGTACATAAATATCTGGAGGCAGTTTAACAGATTGGGGAGTTTCTGACTTGTCATATGAGAGAGGCTCAGGATTCTTTAGATTTATATTAGAGAAGTGCTGGTTTGGGCTGGAATATACATTCTTGGAACTGCATAGAAGTAATTTAAAGAGAAAAGAACCCGCCCCCCTCCCCAAACCCTGAGAATTGCTCCTGTACCGAGATCATTTGCTTGGTCAGGTTTATCTTTTGTCTGACCCAATGCCTGACTCAGGTTGCCAGCGTGCTCAGCCTTTGCATATTACAGCAGTACGCCCAAGCTCCTGTTTGAATATCAGCCTCTATGACTCACGTGTTATGAAGTGGCCTACAGAGGAAGGCAGCCAATGAAGACCAACCGAAATCCTAGGGTATCTGAGTATAAGAATATAGATATCCAACAGCTGCCACCTCCAGTTCATCCTACCAGAGTTGACCTCCTTTGTCCTGTGGCTTCCCACTGCCTTATTCCATGCCTTCCACATTACTATAAAAACTCAAGAATGTGTACTATCCCTGCTTTAAACAGCCACCCTTTAGATTAGCAAGGTTAGTTGATTAGCAAGGTATTAACCTATTGCCATTTTCCCTTATTTGTATAGATTTGGGTTCATGCTCTGAATTGTTTTGCCTTGAAATGGTTTTTATTAGCATGCATTAATTATGCACATCGATGGTTCAACGGGATATCATTTCCTGAAGCACAAATATGATGACTGAATTGCTTTGGACTTTATGTGCATGAAAATTTACTTATTGCATGGAAAATTTACTTTTATAGGCTAGTTTTAGATATTGAATTCTCGGGCTCTTATGTTTAATATTTTATTTTTGCTTTTATGGTTTGCTAGAGTTCATTGTTTCAGTAAGATTTCTCCTGCCACCTGACTTCTTGCTGGTTTTCAGCCTCTGGATTATGCACAGGTGGGCTAGTGGTTGGTGTTTTTTGGTATTCTATTAGCTTTATGAATCTGGTCCACCTAGGGTATGGAGGTCTGTAATCGGGAAAATATGCTAGTTTTTATGTTTTCGACTATCCCCCTCTATCAGATATTCTAATTGCCCACCAGGTATGTTCCATTTTTAATTTCACATTGTCTTCACATTTCAGTTTGAGAAGTTTCTACTAACCATCTTAAAATCTCATAGGCCCCTGTCCTGTACAGAGTAAAGTCTATAGAGAAGCCTTTAAAAAAGCTTAGCAAAAGCAATTTTTACTGAAAACATCTATTGATACTGCTCCTACATTCCTATCAGCACACATTTATGTAAATGTCACTAGGTCCTGAATGTTTTCCAGACAAGATGCCATCGACAGTAACTTAAGATTGTGTCTCCACTCAAATAAACTATTCCAAGTTCAACATCAAGTTTCTAGATCTTGTTTCTGGTGAAGCCCTTCTGGTTTTATGAAAGTCACTTTCACTATGCGGTCTTTTCTCTGAGTATAGTCAGGTGGATGAGGAGGGAGGGTACACCAGGATAGAGGAGCGCAGTTAGGTATCTTATGACATGGATCTGTGTCAGTCATGCTCCATTCCTCGTGACCTACTTAAGACGTTGGTATAGGCCTTGTCAAAGAACCATGGGCAAGGGTTGACATGACTTCATATATACTTGAGACTAAACTAGGGTTAAGACTGGTTAAAGTTATCTCCTTAGAACATAACTGAATTTGTATAACTAGAGTCTGTACCTGATACTCATTTAAGCAACTTTTACTCTGATTTGTATTTGATTTTGCTGGTAGAAGCTAGACATGTTTGAAGCAACAGGACCAGAGGCAAGCATATGCAATATGTGAGGGCAAAGTTAGTCCGTGGAGCACCTGAACGTCGATGTGTTGCATAGGTTCTTCCTTCCCAACTCCTGTCTTGGAGATTCCCTCCCTCTCTTCTTCATGAGTCTTGAGGGCTTTTTGTTCTCACCTATTAATCCTGGAAGCCCTGCTACAGTGTGCTAGAGGTGCAGAGGTGGGAAGAGAGGCTCCACAATCTAACAAACCACTGAGATTTTCTGTCCTGTTGCCTTTGCATGAGTTTCTTGTATTCCTCTCTACACTTTGGGGAGATGGGGAAGTTGGAGAAAAACCTTTGCCCCAGTGTTCTGGGGCGAAACATTTGTTATGCAGAAAGCCCGGGGGTTCCTCTTGAGCATTACCTGCCAGGACAAGGAGGGAAACCTTTTCTTAGATCTCCACCATGAGGTCCTAGTGCCATTTTGAGAGGCAATTCTCAGAGCTGTCCCTCCCAAAGTGTAGCTCAAATTCTAATTGGTCTTTATAAAAGGCCGGGTAAAAGCTAGAAGATCAGAGAAGCAGAGTAGCCAGCCACTTTTTTTAACCTCGATTTCAGACTGAAAGGTGGTCCTGTCTTTACAAGTCCTCAGATTGAATGCTGAGCTGTCTCCTCCCTGCCTTATAGTTCTCTCTGCCCATTCATATCCCCTTTCCTGTCTTCACCTTCCTAGTGCTAGGAGATTTAGGATGTGACTCCCTAGTTAAAGGTATGAGCTGTCACCACTACCTGACTCTTTAGACCGGATCCAATTTTGTGTAGCTCAGGGTAGTCGAACTCAGATTTGTCTCCCACTTGGGAGATTAAAGGTGTGTACTACCACTGCCTGGTCTCTATGGATAACTAGTAACTAGCGATCTGAAACTCAGGCAAGCTTTGTTACAGAGTACAAACAATATCCCCAACTGAAGGGTCCAAAAATATGAACATAGATTTCAGAAATAGGAATGTAGAAATAAAAGTTGTAAGCATAGGAGAATGAGAACAGACTGTCAGCTTTCTCAGTAGCTTAAGGATTAACTATTAACAGTGGGTTAACTCCACTTTACAATCCATAGCTCTACTTTATAAGGCCAAAGCATCTCTGCAAGCTAAGAGCTAGCCTACAGATATGAACAGAGTCAACTTTTAGGAAATAGATATGACCTATGGGTTATACAATATCCTCTGGGTTATGCAATATCCTTATATGTAATTCTGGCAGCATCAAAGGGGAGAACACAGGGGCTCACAGTAAACACTACTTAGAAGTACCAAGGAAAGCAATAGATTAAGTACAAACACTAGTTTAACTGAAAAGCTGCCTTACTTTACAATCTCCATTAACAATCTGTTAAACTCCTTTGCCACAGAACCTTACAAGAGGTATCTCTGGCTATGATATCCCAGCTAGCTGATAAGCTTTTTGTGCCACATGGAGTTGTCCTGGATTCTGTTCCTGGAATAAAGTTTGCTTCTGGTTTATTAGACTTTGGTGGTCTGTCTCCATCTTTGCATGACCGAGGACCCAACACCCACACAAAAGACTGTTTTCAGGTGTCTTTCTCATTCTAGTCATTCGCCTCCCCAAACAAAATTGCCACTCAGTAATTCTGCAGTTTAGGGTCCCAGGAGCATTTACTCCGAGCAGGAAAATTTGGCCACACTGGTTTCATATGCCCTCTCCAGACATCAGGCAGTGGCTGACTAGCAAACTTAGTTCTTTTCCCATGTAACAGGAATCCTTAGCTTAAGAAAACATGGCTTACGTAACACCTTTACCTGATGAGGTAAAGCCACAAATAGTATACTTTTTAAAATTGTTTAAACTTTCTCCTCTCCCCTTTCCTCTCCCTTCCCCCATAATCCCACTTATTTACTCAGATCTTGTCTATTTCTCTTAGGGTCCTCTTTATTGTCTAAGGTTCTCTGGGGTTGTGAATCGTAGGCTGGTTTTTCTTTGCTTTATGTCTAAAAGCCACTTATGAGTACATATTTATCTTTCTGGGTCTGGGTTACCCTAAAGTTTTCTAGATCCATTTGTCTGCAAATTTCAATGTCATTTTTCGCCACGCTGTAGTACTTCATTATGTAAATGTACCACATTTTTTTTTATCCATTCAGTCTAGGGGCATTTAGGTTGTTTCCAGGTTCTGGCTATTACAAATAATGCTGGTTAAGAACATAGCTGAGCACATGTCCTTGTGGTACGATTGAGCATCCTTTGGGTATATACCCAAAATAAAAAAGTGGATGGCCCTGGTGGCCCAGTGTTTTAGAATACCTCTGTTGCAGTTTCTTCCGAGTTCTACCATCCACAACAGTTTAAGACTGATGGCGGAGATGATCCAGTCTCACAGAATACTAAAATCAGTACTTGGCCATAATCCTAAATTTTCTTTGGAATTTTCCTCATAAGAATATTAGCACCCCCAATCAGGAGGAAGCCTAGAAAACTATGCCCATATTCCCAAAAGAGATTATGGGTGTTTAGTGTGTTGGTTTACAAGTTGTTTTGGACAATGATCAGGAACGAAGCTAAACAAAGGAGATTAGAGTCAGTTCTTGTTTCGGAAAACAAGTGAAATGCTGTGGGAAATGCTCTTATGCTCTTGTTCTCTGTAAAGATTTGTTACTCTAATTGGTTTAATAAAATGCTGATTGACCAGTAGCCAGGCAGGAAGTTATAGACAGGGCAACCAGACTAAGAATTCGGAGAAGAGGAAAGGCAGAGTAGTCACCAGACATAGTCAAAGCAAGACCAGAATGCTTCACAAGTAAGGTACCAAAGTCACGTGGCTAAACATAGAAAATTATGCGTTAAATCATAGGAGATAAGTCTGAGCTAATAGGCCAACCTGTTTTATAATTAACAAGTAGTAAACCCCTTTTTCGTTTAGGTTCCTACCCAAACAGAGCGCGGGACACATGGATGGCATGGCAGAGATCAGGTAGCAGAGAATAGGAAGAAATGTATGACTGAAGATGTCACAAGGACAGGGTACAGGGTCAGTCTGCCACCATCAGCAACAGGGACTGCATTTAGCTGTGGGCAACTGATGCCTTTTCAGGTTCTTCAAGAACCATCTTCCAGGAAGCAAGACATCTTCATCAAACTGTCCTCACCTTTGAGGGTCAGTGACTGCTTAGCCACCTTGAATGTTTGTAGCAGAGATAGCGGTTTGTTCAAGGAGTGGGAGTCGAGAAGTGGCAACAGAAATGCAGTCTGAACAAATGCCCTTTACCATTGACTGCACAGACTGAAGGGACAACTATGGGATTACATAGAACTACTAAAGCTCTTCAGTGTATTTAAACAGCTGTCGCCTAGAGTGATAACCAAACTCCATAGATACTAGCCAGAATTCTCTTTAATCCCCCCACCTTCCCTGAGGTAGATTTTTTTCTGGTTCAACTATTCACATGGCATAGAATTGCACATAAGCTCCCATAGACTATGTCTGATAGGAAAACCGAAAGAAAACCCCCTAAGCTCTCCCCTCCCTTCATGTGAGGCTGTCTTCCAGACATGCCCATTTATTATACCGAGTTGAAATTCTCTAGCTTATACAAAGAACGTTAGTTAGAAACGTAGGTATGGTGTTAAATGAGAGGGATTGCATATAAAATTCCATCAACATAATTTGATAAACATAAGTGGACTACGTCTTCTAATAAACATGTTTCCAGGCACCTAGTTGTCATCTGGCCATAAAAATCTCCAGATCAATAGTCCCATTTGTTATAAGTCAGGTAATTTGAGTGTCTACAGGGTAAAAGCAGTATTTACCTCCAAAGCCTTGGAACTTTGCAAGGTTGGAAATTATCAGATTGGTGGCTGCATCACAAAAGGGGTTACTTAAGATTATAAGATAACGTGACTGGAAAGCTCTCTGAGAAGCATGGGCAATGTGATATACTGAGTAGATGTGTTCAAGGTCTAATTACCCACACTAGCCAATATTCAAGTGCATTAATCTGATTATTCCAAGTTTCATTACTCTGCCACGTCATGGAAAACTATGGACAAGAGATCCATCGTCACAGCCTTACGTTTGCCTGTCCTGAAATACCTAGCCTAGAATCCTTCATGAAGTAGCACTTTAAATTTAGAGCTGTTGAATTTTGAAGTTGGCATCAGCTTCTGGCAAGCGATTTTACACTCCTGTTTGTAATAAGGAAATGTGAGCCACCTTAGTAGCATCCCCATGCTGCCATCTGCATTCAGATTCTGGGGAAGAGACGCCTGTGCCTTGCATTCTGCATATAAATTGAAACTCTGGGTAGCAAGAGGACCAAGGTCATTTCACCAGATGGACGGATATGATGAAGGAAAGGCCACCTGCATGACCTGGAGCAGAACATCTCCCAAGTCTTAAGGGAAGTTTGCTTATGAGAACAGCTCAACAGCATCCATTCTTCATGGATAGAGAAACAGATCTTCGTTTATGACCAGCACTAATTCAGTTTATATTATGGGGAAAAGAATATCGTCTGGCTGATTTCATGCTTGTCATTTACAACTATTGTGGCTTGAATGACATGTCCTACCGTAGGCTCATGTTTTTGAACATTTGGTCCCTCAGTTGGTAATGTTTGGGGGAGGTTATGCCGAAATTCATAAAGTAGAACTTGAACTCTTTCAAGTATCTCGCAGAGAGTAGGGCTTGAGGGATCATAGCCTTGCCCCACTTCCTACTCTTTCCTGCTTGTAGGTGGATAAGTGATTGGCCCACTTCCTGCTCCTGCTGCCATGCCATGCCTTTCCCCCACCCCCGTAAGAGTCATAAGCTATACTATACTCAAAGTTGCTTTTGTCATGGTAACTAAGGCTCTGGCCATGTCAGTTTCCTCCAGAAAAGATGCCAGGCAGCAGCTACTACCCAAAGCAGAAAGGGGAACTGACTGAATGCCTGCTCTTCTCTTGGTGGAGTTCAACTGAAGCAATGAGTCCTTTCAGTTACCCTTAGCACTGACCCGAAGGTAACTACCCTCTTGGGAGCTCTCCCAGGCTCAACTTATGGGCAGCTAGCTATACCAAGGCATCTACATACAACATGAGAGGATTCCCAAAGTCTGCATCACTGAAACATCCTTTGGATAGCTTACAGACAAGCTCTCCTGCTGAAGAGTCCCCACCTCCAAGTCTACATACTGCTTATATAACCTTGGAATGGAAGGTCTCAAAAATCCCATCTGCCTATATCCCAGGAGAAATTCACATCTTCCAAAAGAGAATGAATGTTCCTGACTGAGATGGCTCCTGCAGGAAATTCCAACTGACTCGAAGGCAGTACAACCTTGACAAGTTCAAGCCCAACCTGGCAGAAATGGCTACACTAACTCTGAAACCTTATTTCATATGGCAGACATCCATTCATAATTAGCACAACATATTGAATTAAAACCTTGCACAGTGGTCAGCACAGGAGAAGCCAACTTATACCATTAACAGTCTTCATTACACTTTATCTGAAATACTCACCCAAATATGTCAAGTATTGATTAGCGAGGTCCAGGATCAGTCTTAAGGGTTTTGGTTCTTAAGTTTTCACTTATTCTGGGGAGGGGGGATCTGATTTGGAGTTTTAGATTGGGGTGCCATCATTGACCTCAGGTTGTATTTAGATGGCCAGTGCTTCTTATAGCATCATTAAAACAGTAATATTAGCACTTCTGCTCCATAGCTAACAGGACTGGGGCTAAAGAGATAAGGTACTTGCTCAAGTTTATGCACCACTTACATGGCTGAAGGGGATTTTAATTAAGTCTTATTTCCAGTCTGTACACGTGCAACCGCTCTGAATTTCCCCCTTGGAAAGAAGATGTTTTCTTAATTAAAATTGATCTTCAGGCGATTTCTTGCTTGCATTTGACTAAATTGTCAGACAAGTAAGCTGAAGCCATTTTTTTCTGAGGCAGAAAGCTACAGAAAAGGGCACCAGGCTTAAAGGTATCTGAAACCAGCCAGGTGATTTTAATGCAAAAGCTTCATGCAAGATGCATGAGTAGCCCGATTCTCTACATCCTTATGAGATGGGAACTTTAAGTACCTTATAGTTCTTGCTTTAGAGTGTAATCTCTACTTGACTCATCCTTTTTGGAATGAGGTTCATATTTTGTGCCATTGTGTTGTATGTAATATTATTTGATTTTTATAGGAGGCTATAGTTGAGATTTATGATGCGAATGCCCTCCCTCCCCCCATAGGCTCGGAGATTTGGGTAAGTTTAGTATGTGCAGCATTCCTTGATGAAGTCTGTCACTAGGGGCAGTCTTTGAGGGTTCAAAGACTCCTGACCCTCCCAGTATGCTCTCCGCTTCCTGTTGCAGGTCAAGAGGTAAACTTGCAGTTGCTCCACTTTGCCTACCTGCTGCCCTGCTTGCTCCGACAGTGGAAATGGACCTCCTTTCCCTCTGGAACTTAAGTCCAAATATACCTCTAAATGGTTTTACCAAAGCACTACAGAAAATGAAAAGGAATATACAAGGATCCATTGCTAGACTTCCTAGAAATGTTGGTTACTAAAATAACTACTTTGTTCTTTCCCCCCATACCTCAGAGAGGCCAGAAAGCAACAACGATTTTCCTAGTTTGTATAGTGTTTGGGGGCATGTGGAGGCTTTCCTTCATGAATATCTAACGCACCCACCCCACAAGATCCCCTGCTCAAAAGCAGCTGGAACGCAAACTGGAAGCAGGGTTTTTTATGGATCAAGTCTCCACATTCAGGAAAGCCCGTTAAGGGCTGCGGCTTGAGCTACAGTCAAGTAGCTGGTGTATAGTTTTGACTTCGGCCTCTTCCTTCCCCCTCCCCTTCCATAACACCTCTAAGATGTTCTTAAATGTTCCCTTAGTTGATCTATGTTCATATGAGAGGCCCCTTTGCCCTACGAATGCACTCTTTCATGCTTCCCACCACAGAAGCGCATATCTGAGCTTCTGTATTTTGTTGCAGGAACACGTTAATGAGACAGGTACCCCAGAGCAGGTGAGAGACATGCTAGAGGACAATTCCTAAGCTCAGTGAAGAGTCAGGGTTCAGTCACATGGGACTCTAGTGTATTCACATAGTCCATTAAAATGAAATTACTCATGGTCTCTAGGATGAAAGTAGAATTTGGCCATTTTCTAGGAAGGAACCACAGCTTATGGATCAGACTTTCATTCCGGGGCCTGGTGCTTTAACCTTTGATGTTACCTGCTTGGGTCCCCATAACCTAGGTGAAGCCTCCCTCCCACCCCCAGAAGTCAGAGCATTTTTGTTGTTGGCTAGTTTTTGTCAACTTGACAAAAATCTAGACTATCTGGGAAGAGGTAATCTTAACAACTGAAGAACTGCCTTTGTAAGATTGACCTGCAGGCCATGGCCTTGGGGCATTTTAATTGTTATGGGAGGACCTAGCCTATTGCAGATAGTGCCTGGGCTGTGCAAGAAAGCAGGCCAAGCAAGCCGAGGGAACAAGCCAGTCAACAGCACTCCCTTCATGGTCTCTGGTTTTTTATCTAGGTTCTTGCCTTGACTTCCCTCAGTGGCAGACTACGACCTGGACATCAGCCAAATAAACCTTTTTAACCTCTTTTCCCCTCTTTTAAGCTGCCGTTTGGCCATGGTGTTTTTAATCACAAGCAACCTAAAAGCAACTGGGATATGTCTTTACGGTTAGCTATGGGGCGACTTGTGAACACCCAACTATGCCACACATGAGAGGTACCCTTCATACCACTCTGTGGTTGGTCAACAGTTCGCTTCTAAGGTGAAGCGAAATGTCTTTGCAGCAATTATTCCATATTTCATATTAAAGACAGTGAGATAAAATGCCAGTGATATTTCAGCCTCTACGCAGGAGAGTTTAGGTGGCCCAAAGAAAGTTAAAAACCACAACAACCTTAGCTAACCGAATTCCTTCCAAGAATGCTTGCCTATTGCCAAGACATGGATCTTGATCTTGACAGTGTTACCACCTTAGGAAAGTGGCCTATTTGGTTCTAAACAACGGCGTTTCATCACACCACTTGTGTTCCTTGAAGGGAATAGAGCGCCAGTGAAGATTCTGCAGCATTTTGA